>NC_133223.1:24762284-25404159 GCF_040436345.1 Pagrus major
CCCACAAATTGTCCTCCAGAGTATACCTTTTACTACTGCAGACTGTTACATAGATTGAGAATAAACATGTGTTTACAGGAGCATTGCGCTGCCTGTTCCCTTGGTTATACACACGTGCCAGTGCTAATGGTTGAGTGAGGAGAAGTGGACAGGCTCAACATCCAGCCAATTACACCCTCGGCTGAAGTGCCTATTGCCATGGTCATTTTCGTTTTACACACCCCATGCTGTTCCCTCCATATCATGCATCCGTTTGATTTCAATGTGAAGAATAATACTTTCTTCTTTTCCGCAGTGGTAGCATGTTAAGTGCCCATCAGTCGGTTCAGAGCTCCTCTGTGGGGGGAGATGCACTTTCTTTAAATAAGGCCGTTAACGCTCTGTTTTAATTTCCATTACTCACAATCTATTCCTTTCAATTATGTTTTTTAGCCTGTCATGCTCTGAATGCAGAGATATTTGCTAGTTCACACTGACATTAAACTGCATCATTTGTGGCAACACTAAATAATTCTTCCCTTAATTGGGAGCAGGCAGACTTCAAAACATCCCAGGGAAGCAATATGCACATCCATAACTGCACAAGTGCTTGATGTTAGGAAATAAACGCCAAAACAAGAGAATACGAGCACATGTTGTGCTCTTCAGCATGAGCCTGATAGTAAAACAGAACGTTCAGACGTATAGCTCCAAAATGAAGGCAACAAATAACACCTGAAGGCAAAAATGAGTCATTTTTTGTGAGGTTTACCAAGGGAGAACTGACAAGGATTACTGGTTTTTAACCTCAAGACGCTTCATTAGTGTTATTTTTACCTTTATTTTACCAGCAAGTCCCATATGAGATTTACTCATTTTACAAAAGAAACCTGGTCAAGATACAAACATATACAACATGATATACAAAAATGTACAATAAAAAAGAAAAGCCTCTATTGAAACACACCACATGGCTCCTTCTCCACACTGAGTGTCCCTGACAGTCACCAGCTCTACACATGTAGCATGCTTGTGTGGGTATTCACTTTGTGTGTGTGTGCGTGTGCTGATTTGTTTATCTTTTCAGGCAGCACACTCAGCTGTTTTCTCTCTGTAATCCCTCATATGTCTCCCTTTCCTTGTGTGTATGCGTGTGTGTCTGTTCATGCGTGCATTTGCACATGCATGCGTACAGGTGTACGAGGCTGTGCGGTGCCACCGGGAATGCAGCCAATACGAGTGGAGGATCGAGCCCTGGTCCATTTGTACCATCAACACTGTAGACGATCTGCCAGCCTGCGGTGAGGGAGTCCAAAGCCGCAAGATCAGGTCAGTGAGCGGGTTAGACTTGGCAGACAGCGAGCCTGGCACTGCAACACTCACCGCAAGGAGCAGACTGGCAGCAGTCCTGTAGCTGGCACTCACACTGGTCCTGACACTTGCAATGCCAGGGGAAAACAAACGGTCAAAACAAACTACTGCTTCCTAATGAGTGTTGTTTGATTTTTCTTTTTTCTTTTTTCTTTTTTTTTTTGCAGTGCCTTTGTATGGGTACTTAAAATAGCCACAGAGGAAAGGAGTGGAGTGCTGACTTTTGCACGCACCACAAAGCCAAATTGGGCAACTGGGTCGTTGTGTCAAAAGCAACTGCAACTTGTCTGTTGAGTCACAACCACAGATCTAAAACTGGTCCCAGTTAACCACCCAGAGGGCCTCTTTCAATGAGTTAAAAAAATTCACATTACTGTCTCCATTTCAGACATTTTCATGCAGCAAACCTGCCAGTTTCCAGGTTTTAACACTAAACTCAATAGTGAGAGATTGCCGAGGCGCTGTTTGCTATAGAACTCTTGTACTACACGATCAAGAAATCAATGACCGGTTTCTGATTTCTGATGTTTTCACCGCTCCTCGCACCAGACAAATCTTCGAGCAACAAATCTGTTCTGACTTTTGTAAGAGTTGGGCACAACTGTACGGCAGGTGTTTTGGTTAAATGATTGACTGCGTTAAGTGGTGTCGTGTAATGTGCCTGGTAACATGGTCAGAGGCTAGTTTGCTCGTAGTTGAAGTTTTGAGTGAGTTGTATACAGTATAACGATGGCATTGCAAAACAAAGTAGCAGGCCACAATTCACACTGCTCTATGTATATAAATGAAATTAAATCCAAGCCCCTTGGAAATCGGAAATGAACTGAGAGGCGAAGGACTAATACGCATTTGCAAATTAATCTACCATTACTTCTCATCAACCTTTTCAAAAGCACAAGTTCTTTCGCTAAAACTAGAAGGTTTTAGAAAATGGCCTTCACGTTAGGAGAGAGAGAAACCAAAGTAGACTTTTCACAAGAAATCAATCAAAAACATGGGTCAAAGTCAAACTAAACAAACAACCGATGCTGTCATTTATGCGGTAAAAACAGAAAATACCCTTTTTGAACCCATGCTTCAGTTTTATACAGCTTAATGTTTGGAGAGCCCAGACACATGGGACATAGTCCCCGTGCAAATAAACAAGCAGCCAAATCTCACATGTGAAAAAAAAGTGTCATCTATTTTAAGTCAGAAACTTAGAAGTACCCCAGAGACTATTTATACAGCTGCATCTGCTGCTCTGCTAGGTGTGTGAAGAAGGGAACAACGAGTGGGGAGTCCAGCAGCGTGGAGGACAGTCTGTGCGATCAGGATGAGATGCCACCCAGAGCCCAGGTCTGCTTTCTGGCCTGCCCCGACGACTGTGTAACAGCACCCTGGGGACTGTGGAGCAACTGCCCCCTGGTAAGAAGCAATTACTGAGTTTTATTGGTTAATTGACAGGCGGTGTGGTAAGTGAGATTATTCATTGTTGTCATTAAAAGCATGTTCATAATCATCAGCATGCAGGGGAACATTTCAAGTCAAGCTAGTGTGGAAGGGAGAGAGTTAACATGGACATGAAAGAAGCTTTTCAGTTCTTTTCATAAATGATTTGATAGAAAATTTTAGTGGTCGTTCATATATATAGTACAAGTGTATGTGTATGTAGAATACTGCCTTAACTACACTTTTAATTATTTGGCTGTGCTTTACTTACATTTTTGTCCATTTACAGAAATGGTCAACAGCTGCAGTAATATGAAAATATTTTGTTTCCATTGACACAAAGTGTTGAGTTTTGAGTGTGAGTATCCACAAGTGTGTAATGTTTCGTTAGATTTTATGTTAATATAGAGGTTACAAACAACATTTCCATGTTCTAATTACACATTGGGGAAGTTAAAGTAATAATTAGCAATAAAATCTCATAATTTAAAGAGCTCTCATCCACCCAGCTGTTCTGTAACATTCAGCACTCCTCCTACAAATTAAAGTCCCCATAAATGCGCCTCCATTTTCTAATTAAGGTTAGCCCTCGGGCTTAAACCATGCAGCATATGTTCTCTCAATGTTTAGCCACAGGCTACTGGTCACACAGCCATGTAGCCACGTTATAGGTTTCCTGTCAAAGATAACAGTTCAACAGACTGGAACATTGCAGTCAGAGACGAAACAGGGTGGGAAAAAGAGATATAGCGATAACTTAATTAGTCTGAGTTTTCTCCTCGGACGTTTAGTCTCATTCAATCTCTCAGTCTGCGAGCTCTTGGCAGGACTCTCATCATCAGTAAAATGCAGCTGTCTGGTACATTTGGCAATATAATGATGCTCAAAACTGTTAACTTGAGAGCCAATTAAACTGTAACAGCCATATAAAACTGTTATAGATGATATATTTCTACAGTTAAAGCAACCCTGAAACATTTAACACATGTAGCATAGGGGGAACGTGTGGAGATGATGTTTTTTTGTTCGAATTTGTTTTTTTTTTCATACAAGAAAATGACTAACCTCTGAAGTAGGCAAAGCTTGTAACAGGATTTCACTGTTGTGCGGACTGAAATGTTAGAGCTACATCAATTGATTTTTGGTCACGAGGAAGCAGAGAAACTCATGCCAGAGTGAGATGTTACAGATAAAGTTGAGATGTGAGTTTTTCATGTTTGGGTCAATAATAATGAAAAAATAAAAGTGAAAAGTAAAACTACTTTTGAAGCATCTTCAAAATGCGCAAGGAAGTTGTACTGGACCATAAGCACAGTCGTTTTGCGAGATTGAAATACATCTATACATCAGTTTTTTCCCATACATTTCAACTGATTTGCAGTCTTTGTCATAAACAATCCACATAATATCACTGTTCTGTAGATTATCAAAACCCCACGGCCAGATCTCTTCATCAAGTCGATGACGGGCCCCAAATACCAAAACACCAGTCGCTGAGTCATTCTTGATACTTCATCTCCATTTTCTGTCTCTCAGACATGCATGTCTCACCTTTACTTGTCTTGACGTCTGGGACGTTACGCTCCGAGACGCTGATGAGACATCTTGACAAGACACATCTCAATTCCAGGCGTCCCAAAAGCCAAATTTTTCTTCGCAAATAGTCCACTGTAATTGGAGATAGTCGTATAGCTGTGGGCCATTTCTGTACTCAGCTGGAATGAGGATGTTGTGTAGTGCGTGCAGGATTGTGATGAGATCAGCAGTGTTGTGGGGTCCAGGGGTGGCAGAGTAATAAAGGAAAGTATCCTGGTTAATAACACTGTGATGGTTCCCTACACTGTCCACATATATTCACAGTGACATGATGGCCAATGATTCTCTTTCCCCATAGCCTTCTTTTACCCAGGTCAAAGCCAACTTTGTCAATAAAATGCAATCATGGGGGATTGTATTTAGCTCCAAGACCTCTGCAAAAGATACACATCACACAGTATCAAGAATAAAACCCAGAACAGTCTTTATGGTGAAGCACAAACACTGCATTAAAGTATTGTGTTTGCTCAAAGGATAGGCTGAACCAACAGTGAAGGGTTCTTGCACACATGCAGACTCTCTCTTAGGTTTATTGAAATGAGGCAACGGAAGTGAAAGGAAGAGAGAACAAAGAGGGCTTCCTCGACCTGGAAGGCAGGGAAACACATTCAGCAAACATCAACACCACTACGTCAATACCCGTTTGGAAAAAAATTTGGCAATAACGTAACTAATGCTCAAACTGTAGGGCTAAAAGTTAATACTGGTTGGTGTAGCATAGGGATTTTCTGTGGGGTATACCTGGGCTTTTTCCCGCAAAGACTTAACACATTTCTGCTTTGCCAAACTTTCTATTCATATTCAAGAACACGTCTATCCATAAGCTGCTTCCTCCAGCACAGCTTGGGATGAATGTGAAATGGTCAGGAGGATGAGACTCAGCAATTTTAAGTCAGATGTCACACTGTAGCTTCCTGTGGGGAAAAAGGTAAATGTCCCTTTCTGTTCCGAGTGAAGGAGATTAGGAGAGGATGTAGCACAAGACAAACAAGCTGACCGATGGTCTACTGATCTGTCCGATGTATGTGAAGAGCTTTTCGATTATTATTTCTCACGTTTTGGGGGGTCTTTTATTTTCTGTCAGTCTACTGTATACACAAAAATGTATTGTTTTTTAATTACATACACGGCACACAAAATCCCACGATGTTTGCTTCTTCACATGTGAATTTCACATGTGCAAACATGCGATTGGCTATTCGTACATGTGAACCAACATTTTAACATGTATAAATATGATAATGTCAGATGTGAACTTTTTTTCATTTATGTATGAACATTTCCAAATAAGAAATTTACTATTTCACATGTGAATTACACACGTTTACATTAGAGTGCTGATCGAGACGCAGGTTTCTGCCCGCACCCAATCAAGTCTGGAAGACACGATAGACACTATTTTATTTATTTTGACACTATTTATTTATTTTGACACTATTTATTTATTTTGACTCTATATTTGTTTTGACACTATTTATTTATTTTGACACTATTTATTTTGACTCTATATTTATTTTGACACTATTTATTTATTTTGACTTTGTGTCAAGTGACGTGATTGAACGTGATCCAAACCCATACATCCTTCCCAAACTTTTGTCCGAACATGTCTGGGTTCAGGTTGGGTATCCATGTACTGGTTCATATGTGATCGGCTTTTTTCAAACGTGGATTTGAATTTCCTCATAAATTAATTAATTTATTAATTTTGTGACCCTAGTAGGTTTTTATTGATCTGGTTACTTCACAGTTCTTACGGTGGTGTAAAAAAATCTTCTCAACCTGCTTCTGATCTGTCAACAAAGGCACAGATTGCAGAACCTGAAGCTTTATATAGCATACACGTGCTGTGATACAAAGCATCTCCTCTTCCCTTGAGATTACTATTGCATGACAGCAGGTGTGAAAACATTAAGGGTAGACTGACTGCAGCTGATTCATGAGCCTCACACAGAGGTCCCTCATTAGGAGGTGACAGTGATTGAGGTTCTGGTCCTGCTGCATCGGGAGCAGAGGGACAATTGCAGCTCAATGTGAAGACCTTTATCAAAAGAATCTTTCTTCTTCCCTCAGGGAACGAGATGACAGTTTCTCCACACATTTTCACACATCCTTTGCTTCTCCGTTCACAGATTTCTGTTCCCATGTAGTGTGACTTAAGGGATTTGCAAATTCTCATCCTGTTACCACTGTCCCTAGGTAGATGTGGGTGAAGTAGCGCTCTTGTGCTCATAATTGCTCTCTCAATTATTATCACATTCGTCTTCATCTGACTTCAGATGCACTGTCTAAATATCAGTGCTAGGGTAAATTCAGGTTTTACCCAGTTTCAGACATTCAGTCTGAAAATACAGTATTTATAGCACACTGACGGCAGCGGTTACCGTATGTGTGTCAAATAATGTTGAGTTCTATTCAAACAAGTGTCCTAGTTCTTTTCAAGGCCTCGGGTGGCGGGACATAAAAGGATGTTTATACCGATTTGTATCAGTAAATTTGCATTACCTTCACTAAGAGCTCAACACATTGTCACACAGAAACAACTGTGCCATGACAAAGATGTTAACTGGAGTCTCAGTACATAATTGTGAGATACTATCTCCTTTTATGTATTTTCAAGTGCAGAAATGGGTTTCTATTGGTGGGAAAAAAACATGAACGAGTAATGGATTATTTAAAATAATGATGATGATAATTTTGGAGAGCTAGTTCAAGTATTTTTCGTACTTATTCCAAGTCCACCTTGACAGAGAGGCAAGATGCAGTCAAGACTGGAGAAAAAACAACATTTCTAGGAAAACTCTAGGTTACCGCAGTGAAATTACAGGTCAGAGACTCATTTTAAAATATTATTAAAGGCGAAGGGTTGGGATGATGAGGTAGGCTGTAGCTTGCAAAGAGCCATAATAAGCCCTTGAGAGGTCTCCTTTAGATTTAGTATTGAAATTAAAGCATACATGACTTCCTATACAAGTTTTATGTGGCAGGTAAATTCTGGTCAATCCTTTCTCAACAGAAAAGGCTCAAATTATGGGTATAAAGGGAGAAAAGGAAAGGTGTGATTTATAAATTGCCAGGGTTTTCCTTTATTTCTAAAAATCAAATTTCACTTCACATTCGAATAAAAAGGTAGAATTATTTTAAAATGGTTCTCGTTCACAGTTTTGACGAGTTCACAAGCTTCTTTGTTAACTCAAAAACCCTCCTCTTCCAATATCTCTCCCTTGCATTTAAGTATAATCAGTATTGTTTGATCTTTACAGCAACTTCTGTTTTTTTTCACAGTAACTTTTTTTTAATTTGATCTCCAGTGTGATCAACGTTTATTAGTTGCCTAGTAGAAGTGCAAAGCCACACACAACATCAGCAACAACAAGAAATAAGTACAACAAAACATATATAACACACACACAGACATTAAAAAAGATACTAAAACAAAAAGACCCAAACAGTCAGACAATACAGTCCTCTATAACACCCGAGGTAGCACGTATACACGCTCTACGTCCTTGAAACATCACCAAAATATGCCATGTCCTCACCCTTATCCAACAAGGGTGAAAATACAAGATATAAAAAAAAAATAACACATAAACCGCCACACTGTATATATGGAGCTGACTTTTTTTTTCAACTTTTTCATTTGCAGCCAATTCTGTCACCACATCTGTACTACTTGTCACTTAATTAGCAGTGAGTTAAAGAGAAAGTCACCTGTCTCAACAGCAATGGGGCAGAGGTGGCTGGTGATTTATTTTTTTTTAACTTGTAATTTATGCAAAGATTACATAATTTGTTCACATACTGCACCACTAACAAACTAAATGGAGTTATATAATCTACTTAATAATAGCAGTCAGTTACACAACTTCAGAATTTTACAGTAGTTTGTCCTTGAGAATGAATACAGGAAGCATGAATTACTGTAGGTCTTTCTGACACAAGTAAAAAAACATGAGTCAGGGACATGACATCCTCAAGTGTATTTTTAAAGCACGTTTTATTCATCAATTCATCATTTTATCAAGCCTGAACAAACGATTCTGTCATAGAAATAAATCATTAAAAACCCCTGTACAGAGATTGCTGTGCACCTTCAAGTTATAATATCATTATAGAAGAGAATTTAATAATGTTTTAGACAGAAGGTAACACATTGTGTCCAAAATTGAACCTTTGCCCTCAACAATGATGTGTTTTTGTCGATGTTCTTATTGTTGTGCAGCAGTGTGACCAAGAAACAGCAAGGAACAGGAGCAGACACATACTCCGACACCCGGCCTCGACAAACTCGGCCTGTCCAGACCTGATCCAGTCAGAGCTCTGCGTCCTCAACAGCACCTGTTTCACCTACCAGTACAGAGTCTCAGGTAGGATGATGGAGATAAAGCAATAAGACAGGGCAAGGTTGACAGCAATGAGACTTTGTGAAAATTAAAAATCATGAGTTTAGCTCAGTGTTGCTGGGTGTACATCTGATAGTGTGACTAAAGTACAAATATGTTGCTTGTATGTGTGTGTGTGTGTGTTATTGTGTTGCAGACTGGAGTACATGCCAGTTGAGCGAAAATGCCATTTGTGGTCAGGGTTCAAGGTTGCGTCTCTTGGACTGTATTCGCAGTGATGGCAAGATTGTGGATTTGCAGAAGTGCCAGCAGGTAATCATTGTGTCATGGTGCCTCGTTTCCACACAGCTCTGTGTACAAACCAAGTCCAAAAAGGAAAAACTTAGCTTTTTTACATTTTTTTTTACTTTAATATTCTTTTAATCAGCACAGACACGGCAAGACGGTGTACACGAAACTCTCTTGGGGTTCACAACGCTACACGACACTTCTCCCTCTGTTTTACTCGTGGCTGTCACTCCTAAAATAATGGCAGGTAGCAACTAATATTTACTCTAAGGGAAGGGGACATAGGATGCAACTTTACACATGTAAATAAACCAATAGAATAATAGTTAAAGTGCTTCAAACAACAATGAAATGTAACTCAATTCCGCAAGTCCAAAATAGTCGTAGAATCATTCCTGCTGAAATATTGATATAATTTACTGCTCAGCTTAACAAGCAAACAATCAGTTTAAATAACTAAAATAACCAGAAGAAAATGTACTCTGTGCGGTAACGAAGGTTACACAAATAATACACACATCAATTTATTTTATGTTATACCTTATATGTCGTCTTAACTTTGCAGATGGGAATGAGCGAGTGGGAAGTGAAGTGCGTCAAATGACAGAGAAAAAGGCAACGCTGAAATCCTTCCAAAATTGTTTGGAGAGTTTTTTTTAAATGTGAAGTATTGATTTATGCAGCAGTACTCCATTTCCTCTTGTGTTCCCACTGGCTTATACATTATTGAAAGGCCAGTTGCCCAATTTATTTAAGTGAAAATGTCCCGGAGACACCTTCATGTTTCACTAAGCAGTTTGCCACCAAGCCAAACACAACTTCATTTTATTGCCGTGGCTTAATCATGCAAAGACAGATGGAGGTCCTGAAGATGCTGCAAGTTACTGTGAATTCAATAACAGAAGCAGCCTCCTCAGTGGTGGGGTTGCAGACTGGATATCTGTCTTGTTCCACAACCTGCACTCCCCTTTCAGAATCATATTACACTGGAGGTGAAGAGGGGGTGATGTTGTCGCCTCTGTGATTCATAAAAATTCAGGGAACTAGCTCAATAACATGTGAAGGCGAGGTTAACGGTAAGATTGTTTAATTGCAACATCTCCACTGTCCCGAAATGAACTGCCGCCTGTTTAAAAAAATATGGAAATGTAGACGCTCTTACGCTCTTGTTAGTGGATATAATTAACTCTCCCTCCTCACAGCTCTGCTCTTGTTTTCTACAGTTCGGTCTGATCAACAAGTGGAGGCTGTCGGAGAGCTGCGTGGTCGACTGCCCTGTCAGCTGTATGCTCTCTGATTGGTCGCCGTGGGCGGAGTGCTCGCACACCTGTGGCAGCCAAGGTAAACATGTGCGCAAACAAACTTCACTTTAAACCAATGGGAACACCAAATCCGATAAACAGACACGGAGTCGACCACATGTGCAGCGGCTCATTATTCCGTCTACTCAGGCATTCACCAAGAGGTTGAATTGTGCATGAATACATTTAAATGCATTAAAATATTTACGAGTATGTGTAATCCAAAGCCTTATTATACAGAGAAACAGCGCGGTGAGGTTTTTAATTCAGCGATGTATATATTAATACTCCTACTTCATTATCATTCTATATGAAGCCCAATTAACTTTTGCTTCATGAGGTTATATTTAAAGAACAGCGGGTTCATTTAAGCTAAATTTTATACAGCCGACCTTTATGGATGTCATAAATGATTCAGTGTTCCTAAATAAAATATACACCCTTCCTTTGCCTGATTTCAAAAATGCAATTAGTAATCACCAACCTGTGGCATGCTTGGCACCACTTTAAAAAAAAGCCATGTTGTAACCTCATGCAATATGTAAAAGTTAATGATTTAACCTGGATGCATACGTTGTTTCTCGGGCCTTCCAAAGCCAATCTCCCAGAGAGAAAGCCTCTTATTCTGTTAATTAGATACTCAACAGTGTCTTCTTGAGTTCATTAATTTTAAATTCTCATCGGCTGTCTGTCTCCTCACAGTTAACCCCTCGTTCCAGTAAGCTCACGCTAACGCAGGCTTCCAACTGGGGATTTATACTCAAGCCTTTCGCTCTGTCTCTGCCACTCTCTCAGTTCCCTCTCACACATTGTCAGCCTTGATGAGGGATTTGCGTCGTATCTGTGTCAGACGACGCAAGGATCTTGTTTTGTCGGGATGCCATGGGAGCGTTAATGTTTCGGGTTTGATTTTTGAGATGGCAGAGCTGAACGTCCTTTTGCTGCGTCTGCCTGGGGCCGACAGAGCGCAGCATCTCCCCCGGCGTACCACAAACGCACACAGCTTCTGTCTTGACTGGATGGCTGATGGAAGCCCTGCCTTCACTGAGACATTGAGCTGTTACTACATAGCAAAGCAGCTCTGTGGCCCGTCCTTTTTACTGTTGCCATTCACCAAACTTTTTCTTTCACACATTATTAATGACTCAGCTGAACAAAGCACTTGTGTGGGAAACTGTTAAATGTGAGCAAGGAGTGTCACGCTGACATAGATGTATGGTGCTGTTGTGCTTATTCCTCCCTGTCACAGGCTGGAGAGACGGCGCAGCCTCTTTTCACCTCCAAATAAACGATCATCATTCATTTCAGCCACTCGTTTTTTATTAACTGTTATTTTATGGTGCTTTTTGTTTGTGCAATGATGCATTTATTTCTGTCAACCCGACTCGCTTGCAGTGTATCAATTCCACAGTGTTATTGATTTTTTATTTGCAGATTTTTCATCCTTTAGAAGCAAACTAGCAAACTAACAGTGGCCCTGAAAATGTCACAATTTTGCACGCAGCTCTATAAATGCAGCTTGTAAATGTACTTGGCTCTCTTGTGATTTATTGTTCTTCATTAACGGTGAGTCGGTCTTAATCCTCTGCAGGTCAGTCAGTGCGCGCCCGGAGAATCCTGCAGGAGGCTCATGAGGAGGGTCGGCCTTGTCCCAACCAGCTCACTCAGACCAAGCCGTGTCCAGTAAGGCCCTGCTACACGTGGCTGCTGAGTGACTGGTCTCCGTGCACTGTGGAGGTATGACCTGCACTGTGAATGCTGGTCAATACTCTGTGAACAATCAGAAGTCTGTAATAGTTGGCAATGTTTGTGGTCAGTTTTTAGTGTTATGTTGCAATAAGGATATGCTTATGGTCTGGTTAGGTTTAGGCACAAAATTGACTTGGTTGGGGTGAGGGAAATACCTTACCTGGTTCTTTCGCCAACTAGTTTCAGCTGGTTTCATCTCATTCTTTCCGTACTATGCTCATGATATCTACCCACGCTAAGTAAATGCTTCTTAACAAAGTTAAATTGACCAAACATCGGTTGGTTAATCTCACAAATGCCACATTTGTGTGTGTGCGTTCATGCAGGGGGCAGCGTGTGGCGAGGGGCTTCGGAGACGGAACCTGTCATGCGTCGTCCACTGGGGCGACGGGTCTGAGTCTCCTCCTCAGCCAGTGAAGGAGGACGAGCTTTGTGGAGACAAACTGAGGCGACGGATCCAACAGGAGATGGAGCAGCCCTGCTTCGTGCCCTGCCCAGGTAAAGCTGCTCTCAAATATACTGGCCTCACATCTTTGTTATTCAAATGTGTGTTATTATTGTTGTAATTGCATGAACTACACAGTATATTGTAATACTGTGATATGCGCGAAGAGAGCAAAACTACATAATTGCATGAATTATTTATTACTGTGGTCATTTTTGGATACATAATAGCAATAATTACTTGCCTTGGGACACCCACTTTATAATCAATAATTATGTTTTTAATGCAAACTCATTTGCTGGAATCTGTCAATACACTGTGTCCTCTTCCAAGTCGTTGACATTTCCAGCTGCTAAATAATTATTGGAAAATCAATAAAAGTCATAGACTAACTAATGACCCTTTTAGCGCCACATTATCTGGATGGGCACATTCAGTAACAGCGAGGAAAAAACAATACAATGTCCATTTGTGCAACAGAAAGTTCGTGTAAGAGCACAAATGCTGCAACTACAAGAGAGAGACATGTTTTCGATCGAATACTTGGCAACACTATGGATTTTTTACACCACACGATGTTGCATCCTTGAAATAGGAAGAGCAAAAAGTCCTCCTGTGATAACTGCGACAATTAACCGATCACACTGCTGAGAGAAATCACTCGCATAACACCACGTAATCAGCAGCTATAGGAATTCTGCATGGCGGGAGCTTTTGCGTCAGCACATAAGTAGAGAAATAATGCAACAGCAGAAAGAAACTAGTTGTAACTAAAACAGCTTTGATGACATGTATTGCAATCAGAAATTATATATGTTATTGAGTTCATTGTAGCTCAGCCTACTTTATCCTTCTGTGTCACGATGGTAAACTAATTTAACATGGTTATTTTACAAGATGATGGCAACTAGTCATTACACAGCACCAAGTGCAGGTACAGCGGTGTAGGCTGGTGGTAAAAGCTGCATGTGTTGTCCCAGCGACTGATGGGATGAACCTCATCACAGCTTAACATAACTTTATTTGAGATCTGTAAAGTGGCAGTCCGGAACTCCAGGAGTTTCGAGTTCCCGGAGAGAAATATAACAGAAAAAGGGAAATGCGTCTCCTTCTCCAAGTATTTTTTTAAGTGGCTTATATAACTACCTAGAAATTGCTTATTGATCAGGCCCATTATATTTCTGTGTCATGAAAGCTACAGGGGGTGTGTTACAGCTTATTATTCGGCAAAACTGCATGAAAAGATAAAAGCAGTATGTGGGAGGAAAACATTAAGAGTTACTGAAACGTTCAAAAAATTCAGAACACCACAGTAATTCACTGCCCTATATAAGATTCCTATGATATACCTTTTGAGTGAGCTCAGCACACAATACTTTAACATTTTATGTTATTTCTGACACCACTACAATATCCTTAGATATCACGTGTTGTGGCTTTCATTCAGCTCAGTTTGTCAAATGTAGTTTTCCTAATTGTGTAGTGACCTACATAAGATTTGTCTGTCACAGGTGCATTACTACATTTCGATCTTAGACAAGTTACGTTACTAAGCTGCATCATGTAAGATCACCTGTCATCGTGAATGATTACTGAGTATATGAGGTGCTTATTGCACGGAGATTACATGCAAATCTTGAGTTAATGGCTTGCTCATGTGTTCGAACCATACTGTACAGCCCCAGCGCCTGAGAAGGTCCAGATAAATCTGTTTCTCTCGCAATTTCAGCTGTGTTATTCATTCACTGTTGGCAGTCTGCAGCACACATCACATCACATGCATGCTGTTTCTGACAGACTATGATAAAAGTGCACCAGTGCTTGGAGAGTGCTGCCAGTACGGGGGCTGTAAAAAAAGAAAACTTGGTGCATTTTGGCTCTGCCGGTATCTTAACAGTGGAGAGAACTTGGCATAGAAGAGACTGAATTGATGATTTAAAAAATGATTTAGTGTGACTTTATGTTCCTGCCGTTTCCAGTATATCAAAATTGTGATTGCATGGTAGTGGTGTGCAGATTGATCCGGACGTTTCTGTCGTAGGATAGATTTTCATCTCCGAAGACTGATATTTAAACTCAGTAATTTTGGTTAAATGTGTGCTTTAGCATCAACAGCAACAGCAGAAAGAAACTACACAATCGCCAAGATATAGTTGACATAGGAACTACTTCTCCTTCCGCCTGTCGTAGTCATATACAAACTACAACTCCATGTGTAAGGCACCACTGACAGGGAGTTGATATTGATGACGGCTCATGTGTGGTGCTTTTTCAATGTAACCTTTTAGACATTTTGAAATTAAGTAAAATATAGAAATTAAACTGTCACGCGATGCTTTTAATTGATCATTTAAGTGAGATAATTAGGGACCCTTAACATCAAGTATCGCCATGGAATTTAATTGTATCTGTGCACAGTGAAATGGTCAAACTAATAATTATAAAAATCACCACAGCAACAAGAAACCTGCCAGACATCCCATGGTGCCTACTGGTGTTTTTTTTCTCTCTCTCTCTTTTTGAATATCCATTTTTAGGCCACATTGTGAACGGACGGTTTGCCGTCAGTAAGGGAGCTTCTGGCCAGCTGACAGCTATGACCCAAATCACTTGTCACTGTCAGGCTTTCCATGCTGGAAATCTATAATAAAGCTTAAGGCACGCTCAGTCAACATGCAAGCCATCTCTACAAGTAGCAGAGAATATACCAGATTTTTTGTCATCTATAAAAGAAAAACACAATCATTATCATCTGATAAAAAGACAACTCTGATCTCCTTGGGCATGGTTCTTGCCAAGCGAGGCTCTTGTTAGCTTTTGCTATGAAGAGACACCATCTTGCAGCGCTTGCTTTTGCTCATCTGTCTCTCGCTCGGCTCTGATCCTTGCCTTGATTCATCACTCATCCCGCCTTTGCTGTGAGCCTTGGCTCAGGATCAGAAGTGTTTGATGGCCGGAGCAGATGTGTGTGTATTTGTGTCCGTGTTTGTGTTGGTGTGAAGGTGGCCGGCGCGCTGTAGGGGCCAGAGGAGGGGTTGTCGACATCTATGTGATGTACACTATGTGTGTATTGGTATTGCTGTTTGCTGTATGCTGCAGCTTTTGCCACAGCGTGTTTCCACAGCCATAGCAGCATGGGGGGAAAGCTGATTGAGTGGATCTGTATAAAGATGAAAGATAATGAGATGCGCCAATCCACAGACAGACACTAATGGGCGTTCAGGGCAGAGTATCTGAGGGTTGTTCTGGCTGAGGAGCTGTGGCAGCAGGTGATATTATCACTACAAGCTGACCCTATCGAGGATTACATAGGATATTAATGCTTGACCTTCAAGGAGTGTCTGTGTGTTATGTGTAGGCTGAATGAAAGCGTCAACCAGCCATTATCCACTTAAAAAATGTTCCCAAACCAATTGAGTTTTGCGTCTCCGAGGAGACCTGTTCCAGAATTGGGTGCCGCCTTTACAGCTGGGCTCCGAGTTATAGCTTGTATTGTATAATTTATAACTCTGGTTGGTCTATTACTTCTGAATACCCACTGGGCTGTCTGAGTAATTTGTTTGTGCGTTCGGTACATTATCAGCCGCAGATGTGTGCTGAAGTTGTTTTGGATGTCTTTTAAATGTTCCAGGAGCTAGCAGGGGAGCCAATAAAATGATCCCTGAAATACTGTTGGCAAACTGAATATAAACCACCCTCAAATGTCTGAAAAGAAAGTGTTAGGCAGTGTTGTTGACTAAGTCATGTCTATCATTGATGTTTTTTTCTGACTCTTTTTGCCCTCAGGAGACTGCCATTTGACTGTGTGGTCCTCTTGGAGCTCGTGCCAGCTGACCTGCCTGGAGGGGCGAAGCTTTGAGACCACGGGGCGCCAAGCTCGCTCGAGAGCTGTCATCATTCAGGTCATGGAGAACCAGGGCAGCTGCCCACATCAAGTCTTTGAGACCCAGCCCTGTAAAGGTACCCAGGAACCACTTAGTTACAAATGTCAGAAAACATTATTTTATCTATAGTTCTGCTGCTTCATCTGTGTGAAATTGTTTGTTAACATGTTAATGTGTTGTTTCCGGTAACTAAGTAGACCAAAAATTTCTATTACTGAGGTTTAAAAGGTAAATTAACACGAAGGTAAGCTTTGTTTTACTGAACTCTTCTCCTTGGATGCTTCAACAACAGCATAGGTCGTTTGCCAATCACGACGTATATGCGATTAATGTTTTAAAACAGTTTGGTTATGTTTAGGCACCAAAACTACTTGGTTAGGATTAAGAGAAGGTCATGGTTCGTAATAAGTACATTAATCATGTAACTGTACATATGTAATTTATTTTAGGTTAAGTATGTGACGTAAGTTAGGTATGCTTGATGAGTCTAATTACATATGTAAGTTGAAATAAGTTAACGCTGACTTTATGGTTTCTGGGTGAAAGTCCTTTGTCACTTAACGTCCTCCTTTGCTCCCGTCATAATTCTTATGACCACTAGAGGTTGCCGCCTAACAAAAACCTTAAAGGGATAGTTCGGATTTTTTGACATGAAGTTCTATGACATCCTCACCATCAGTGTCGTGCATCAGCAGTGACTTTCCCCCACTGCGTCCTGTGAGCCGAGGTCTGTCCCGCTGTTGTTGCTGAAGAAAGTAGTTACGGCTAGTTTGCGGGGTCACGAAGATAAAGCGTTTTGCTTCAAAAAACAATATCCGTTCAAAAGAGTAAAACATTTGCATCACAAAATCGTTTATGACAAAAAAGTCAGACCTCACGATCACCTGGCACTATTTCCCCTCCCTTCATATCACTGCGCGCTTCCGCCTGTTGACACACGGCACCGCTCCGTCAGCTGTTTCACGGTGTTTACATGCTCGGATGTGCGAGAGAGCTAACGTGAGAGCTAACGTGAGTACTAGCGAGATTATTAGACAAGAGGATATATAAAAATGGTGCGGATATGCGATTATCCGGGTTGCAACAACAAAGATCACACCAAGTCGCCGTATATATTTCACCGCTTTCCTGTCACGGACATTGCTATTAGGCAACTTTGGCTTCTTGCCATAGGCTTGAACATTGAAGCGAGACTGCCAAGGGTGAAAAAGCTTTGTGTGTGTAGTGCACACTTCAGCAAGGACGATTATGTTCCTACACGCCCAGGAAAGAGGAAGAAACATGTTTTGAAGAGCGCTGCTGTGCCACGACCCCAGGTAAGAACAACTATCCACAAGCTAAAGATGGTGCCTTTTTATATGATGACTGTTATTATTATTGTCAGCAACTATGTACTGTCTGTATAGGTCCAACTTCAGCTTGGACCGCTTCTCCGTCTCTCTCCTCTCTCTGCCCGTTCTAACTCCATGTGACGAAGCTCGGTGTCTGTGTATTCGGGTTCATAAAGATATCCCTTTGGCTCTGTGGTAAAAGGAATGTCTTCATCACTCGTTTCGTAGTCAGACATATTTACGTTTACCATCCGAGCATGTAAACGTCGTGAAACAACTGACGGAGCGGTGCCGTGTGTCAACAGGCGGAAGCGCGCAGTGATACGAAGGGAGGGGAAATAGTGCCAGGTGATCGTGAGGTCTGACTTTTTTATCGTAAACGATTTTGTGATGCAAATGTTTTACTCCTTTGAACGGATATTGTTTTTTGAAGCAAAACGCTTTATCTTAGTGACCCCGCAAACTAGCCGTAACTACTTTCTTCAGCAACAACAGCGGGACAGACCTCGGCTCACAGGAAGCAGTGGGGGGAAAGTCACTGCTGATGCACGACACTGATGGTGAGGATGTCATACAACTTCATGTCAAAAAATCCGAACTATCCCTTTAAATGTGAGACGTAACAAGCTGCTCACACACACGACCTATATGGCTGTATTTTCCGGGAGATTGGTCTGAGCCTGCTTTAATTCAGTACAGCTTAATTCCTCCCTCCTCCCTGTTGGAACATTGGATATTGGAGAACGGAAGCCTCTCATCCTCAGATGGATCAATGAAGTTGATGACTTCAAATATACGTTCAATAAACTTCAGATGTAGTCAAGAGGGACACATAAAGATATTTATTTCACCTTGCTGACATTGAACGAACACTGCAATGTTTATCAGCGTGCATCAGGGCACTTTTACCTTGAAAATCCGTGAGAGTCGTGTTTACACCATCCACAACTGAACACCCATCATCAACACAACAAACACTCTGGACTGGAGGCTTTTTTAGGGTCTCACTAAGTATGAACCTGTGTGTGTACAGTGGTAAAAGGCTGAAAGGTGACATAACAACTTCTTTCTAAATGGCTAGCCCTGCAGTAAATAGCAGTTTTGTGAGTGCAGTGGCAAAGCTATCATTGAAAGGAGGGCACTTAAAAAACTACAAATACGATGAAGAGGCTCATCATTAAAGGGTCAGTATTCAAAAATAGAAAGGTTACACCGTGGCTGCTACACCACTGATAACAGACTGACCTCAGGGAGATGTGTGTATCTCATCCTGGAGTACTGTACTTATTGCTTCTGAATCTCTACTGCAGTTGTAACAGCTACTCTGTGTCATGACTCCCTGTGCTGAGTTTATTTTTAGCTAACCGTATATTATTATGAGTTCCTTAACTTTTTTCCGCTGTTTAATAACATAATCTTCTACGTCCTTGATTGCTTTGCCTACATACCTTCATATACCTAATCAGCCGCCAAGTGTTTGGGCTTGTGCCAGCTCTCTTTTCCCTCATTAATTAGCTGATTTTTAAAGTTTCATTTAAAATGGTAATTGTCCAGTACCTAACCCTAACCCTTGTCATTCATATTAATTCTGTGCAGCTAAAAGTGTACCTTTTAATAGAGATACTATACTTTTTAAGTCCTTCCTTCTATTTATGGTTATGTCATAATTTTCAACATTGCATATGCAGCTAGATTCATTTAAAGGAGACATATTATGCTAATTTTCCAGTTCATAATTTTATCTTGGGTTACTACTAATATAGGTTTACATGCTTTAATGTTTAAAAAACACATAACTTTGCTCATATTGTCCAGTGCTGCACACTGTATTCCCCCTCTGTCTGAAAGCCAATCGATTCTTACGTGCCAAACAAGCTGCGAGGCATAAATTATGCAAATGTGTGACACGGTGATGTAGTGTGATGTCACAGAATTTAAGGCGGGACTACCGACGAGGCATTTCAGGACTAATGTTTTCCGTGGTAGAGAGGAGCTTCTGTTGGTGCAGACTTTGACCTTTTTAACTTTCAAGATCTTTTACATGCACAAGAACCTATATCAACACACCGAAGGAAAGGAAAAAAACAAAAAAGCACAATAGGTTTCCTTTAATACATAAAGCCAGGCAGTGTCTTCGACTCTCTTCAATTCAATCATCCCCTATAGCTCCCCCAAAGGAAAATAAGTGCCGTCCTTGGATAAAATAAGAGGCGTCTTTCATACATTTCCAGCCACTTTCTACCATCTCATTTACTCCAAAAGATACCTTTGTCTCGTAGTGTAGTGCTTCAGAGGAGGTGTCGTTTTCTCTATCCCTTCAAACATAATGTGTCTTATAATGTTAAGTAGCAAAGCAGAAGGAGAGGTGGTGGTTACTGTCCACGGGAGCCAAATGACAGGCCTGCATTCCCAAAACAAACCGCTACTGAGCATCGTCTCTGCTGTTTCTACAGGAGGAAAATGCCACAGTTACCAGTGGAGGACGGGAGGATGGAGCAACAATGTGAGAGCAGTGTGGTGTCAGCGCTCAGATGGTGTCAATGTCACAGGTGAGTAGTCGCTGTATGTTCTGGCCACCTTAGAGGGTTTTGTAGAAGCACTTGCGGGAGCACACGCAGACACACATTCTTATATAAATATGAATATCTCTCCGGCTTAATGCAGACAGCGCTGAAAGTGTCCCAGTTCTGTTTTTGTTCCGCCGCAATGAACTGAATCGTGTGAACGGCAAACAGCTCCACGGAGTCACATTTTTCAATTCAGTCTAGATCACATGGATATGTGCTACAGTATCAGATCAGAGGAATTAGTAAGCATTGCCATGACAGTGAGTATCTTCTCTCATTCATCTGAGAAAGCTGTCACACGGGTGATTTTGGCAGAGGTGGTTGTAGCAGCTGGTTTTGAAATACATTCAGAATCGATTTCCTTGTTGGCTCAGGAAATAATTGAAATGTTCGGAAACAAGTGAGAAAGGTGGATACAAAAACTGACGTGATGTCTCTTGTAATTTCAATCTCGGGTTATGATATCAGTTTACTTTTTATGAGTTATACCCTGCAACAGGTAGCATCCGTTATACTGCCCCTGCAAAAGAATCACTTGGCATCATTTCACAATTGTGCACGACGGCGGCCTTGCACATGGATGTGGATACACACACACACACACACAAAGAATAATTTTAGCATAGTGTTCTAGTTGAATTTAACACCTTATTTGATCTGCCTTTTCGCAGTGCAGCCTCTATTGATTTCTTCTCTCCCTCTTAACATAAGTAATCAATAAGCCAGACTCTGAGCTGGGAGGCTTTCAATCCATATAAATATAATCATGCATTTGTATTTGTGGGAAGCAAAGCAGGCGTAGAGAAACAGAACAAAGGTAATAGTGCTGTGGGAATGAAAGCTTTAGGCGAGCTTGATGATGTGCTGTAAATAGTGGGTGAATGTGATCTTATCGCTGTAAGGAAGTGTTTCTGGCCCAGAAGGAGTAACCTCGCTCTGCAGAGAAGGCAAGAGCCCAAGGCATTACTCTTTGATATTTTGACATGCAATTTTCCATGTTGGAATTAAAATGTTCACAGATTGATCAGGGACTCTGATAGGCAACTGAGCACATTAATCAGGTGTGACAGTACATTAATTTAGTGATCAATGGGTAAAGGAACGGAAATAAGAACCTGTTGTTTCTCTCCAGGGGGCTGTTTCCCGCAGAAAAGGCCGACCACGGTCAGACACTGCCATCCTCCGTGCACGAAACCCTTCTCGCACTGCACACCGGTAAGATCATTGTACTTTGATAAGACAGCTGTGATCTCTGTAATTCTCACTGTGTATTTTTTCTGCTGCTACCACATTCTAGGTGAGGATTTAAATGGACTTTGACGGACAACATATTTTGTTGCCATTAAAGGATAATTGCATTAATACCAGTGGACGTGGGCTCAGATTCTGATAGAGACTACACCTAGATGGGGGGAAACCGCACAGAAAACAGCCATGAAAATGACAAATTATAGCCTGAGCTTGACGTTTTACTGCCCCTCTGAGTACCCTCCATGTAACTGCACTGAAGCTTCATCTCCTTAGGAGACACTCGGTCTTTGAAACTGTTCACAAAACCCTGATTGAGAGTCTTTTAACATCCCACTTTACTTGTTTGGTGACCTCAACTGCAGGAATAAGCTGGCAAGAATAGCTGCCAGAAGAAATAATGGGGAGGCCCCAGATGAAGTGTGCTGTGAGGACAAGACATGAAGCTTTAAGCATTCATAGAGTCTGTTCTCAGCCTTAATTTTCTCAGTTTGAGACTGAACTCTGAAAGGCACTACATGGTGTCTTTGGCAACTTAAAATATGTCAATGAAGTCTTTTATTTCAGGTGCAATCAGCTATTTAAACCCCAACCTGAGCCACATATCTTGCCCCACAGTACTCTGTGCAATATTTTAATGCTTAATGCTTCGTTTAGGTGTCTTATCTGTGTTGTTATTTGTGTAATATGGGGCTACTGTAGAAACATGGGGTTGTAACATGGCAGACTCTGTGGAAGGGTACATGCTCCTCTGTAATCATAAAAGGCTCATTCTAAAGGTATGTGTCCACAGGATCTATTGTGTCCTCGCTTCCCATTCACACATACATTGCATTCTGGTGCATTTGCGAAGTGTTGTGTTTCGATGCACAAGGTGTTGTGTTGCTCTCTCCTTATTTGCATAAACTTTTTTTTATTTTGGCTACTTTATGCGAATCAAGGTCGCTCTGGAAACTCCTGAAAAACTATAAAACACCAAACATTGTAGAGTTAAAATGAAGACAGTTTCTGCAACTGCATGGCTTAATTCCTGCCTAAATATCCGCAGAAACACATTTCGCTGAGCTATTATTTGTCTGTTCGGGTTGGAGCACACGGCCCATGAGTGGCGTCTGTCTGAGAGCGCACCCTGTTTTGGTCAGGTGTGCAAAGCTTTGCATGTCCTCGCACCAAACAACACCCCTGTGGACACGTACCGTAAGGTAAAGAAAGGACCATTCTTAATTTCAGGTGATTACACACTAATGAAACATAATTATGAAAATCATTTTCTGTTTATTCCCCTAAATCCTACACACTGGACGTCTGAGGTTCTTTTTTTTTTGGTTTGTCTGTCTCAGATGTAACTTACTGCCACATTTGTTACATTTTCCAATGTGGTGGATGATAAAGTTCTATTCTACTCCTACTCCACTGAACATGTTTTTTTTAATTGCACTTTTGATGCTTAATGCTGATGAAATGCCTGTGAAGTTTCGGTGTAATCTACCCCCTGACGAGCACATCTTAATGTCACTGTTTGAATAAATCAACCTGTGTTGATAACAGAAAGTTCTAAAAGAGTAGAGTAAAACAGACTGGTCCTTATACATGGCAGACTGTTCTGTCAGAAGTGTTTCGTTTTAATGGGAAGTAACGATTGCAGGTGTCTTGTGTTGGCTGTAAATTATGTTCTTCCTCCTCCCAATGCAGAGCGGTGTGTGTGGGTGTGAGAAGGGTTACACTGAAGTGATGACCACACACGGCTTCTTGGACTACTGCACCAGAACCCCGGGGGTGGACAACAACAAGAAGGCGGATGTGAAAACCAACTCTGGAAGATTAAAACCAGGGCCGTCTCAGGCTCAGGACCTCTTCAACGAGTGGACCTTACGACCTGTTGGCCCAGGTACTGAAATGGAAATCATCTTTACAGCTCAGCCGGCATGCCTGAGATCATTCCTGCCTTTGATGCAGCCTTTGTAGCTCTAGGATCAGTGGGCTGGGGGTGGAATCCATTCTAGGTCAATGTTTTTACTTGGGTTCATCATTATGTGCTGTAAAAGAAAAAAAACTCAATGGATCATAAAAATAGTTGCTCTTCTCTGCAGTATATTTGAAAAGAGAATAAACCTACTGCTTTATTCTGAAACGTTAGAAAAAAGTTCCAAAGATCTCCAGACTAAAGATGTAGACGTACGTATGTTTAAAACTTTGTATTAAATCTGCTTTTTGATTGCACAGATGGGAGAGTAAAGCTGTGGGTTTACGCCGTGACTGCCGTTGGATTCATCTTAATACTCTTCATTATTGCATTATCATTCCTGGTCTGGTACGTACCATATTACATTCTTTACGAGATTCTTCACTGTGCAATTTCCAAGAACAAAAGCTGTAGGTCGCACACGTTGTAGATGAGAACAGACTGAACACTGAGAAGCAAAGCAAATTCCTAACCACCTGCTTCCCCCGAAAAAGCACCTTGTCAAGTATGAGTTATATTCCTCACAATATTTTGTCTGCTGTGTGCTGCTGGTATCAGATAATAGAATTCTTTGTAGAGGCTGAAATCAAGTTGGGCTGCTCTGTGCTGCGAAGTCAGATACCCTGTCAGCTTTTCTTTCTTGTCTATTATTTTTTTTTTTTTTTCAGTAAGCCGACCAAAACCACTAAGACGTCTCCTCCTCCGCAGAAGCCCCTGACCCTGGCCTATGACGGTGACATGGATATGTAACCAGGCTGCTATACCTCACAAGGACGCGCTCAGCCTTGGACAGACTCCTGACTGCGTTCAGATTGTTAGCAGGCACGTCCATCACACACCACTGATTGCTGGCCAGTTTGAGCTGGCTGTCGTGCCAACTGTATCGCAAAATGCAGCGCACATGATTTGCTGCTGAAGGGCGATGGAGCCCTGAATTTTTGGCTGCAGCCAACTTTCCTCCCCGCAGAAGAGGAACCAAAGCCGAACATGAATAATGAAAATGAGATAAAAGGTCTCTAGACATAGGGAATAAATGGACCTCTGTTTTTTTTTTTTAACTGCTAGCAATGTGAACACTCAGTTGAAGCACTGTTTTCAACACACAAGACTTAAGGACGCCTAAAAGGCAAAGACAAAGTGGATCCACAAGTGTTGATTTTGGACGTGTTTCTGTGGGACCACCTTGTTATCTGTCTCGTATTTGTGTCGTGAGTGAGACGAAGCATCTCGAGCCAACAGTCACTCATGGCATTCAAAGGTGGAACACCAGAACGTTTGACATTTGACTTTGTCTCATCAGTGCTGGATCTTTGTAAAAGGAAATGTCACAAGCCCTTTGGGTAAACAAACAGCCTTTTTTTGAATTTCTGAGAATAAACAAGATGCTCTATGCACTACGTTAGTGCTGATTCACTTTTGTTTTTTGTTTTTTTTTCCTTTCAAATGACTTTTCTAGTGTTTTAATTGTAATGCAAGTTGTTGCCGTCAGATTGTGTTTGTTGATGATGCCATATGTTGTGTAAATGTGGAAACCAAAAGCAGGCTTGCCTTGAATTTAACAATACAATGATGCAGTAATTTCCCCTCCCTGATACTCGTAAGACTCTCGGCCAAGTATAAATTGACAGAAAAAATAAAAAAAGTACTCAAAATCATTTAGCTTCTACTGAAAATGGCTGCTTCGGCAACAAATGCGGTCACAAATTAACAAAGGACAACATTCACAGACGGTTATTGAATTACCAGCATGATAAAGATCATACCTCATACACACATTTCCATGAAATGCAAAACAAAAAAGCACTGATCACCAAAACAGGTAGAACTAGAAATTAAGAATTATCCACTGGAGCAAATATGCTTTATTTCTTTCACAAGGACGTCACACTTAATTTTCTTTTACACCATTTATTTCAAGGTCAGCTGACACATAGCGAGGGAAGAAAATAGCTTTTGAGTTCTTTTCTTCTGTATTTCTTTTCATTTCTGCACAATGGAGTCAGGGCTGAAAACGTTAAAAGACATCAAATACCAAATATTTGTGAGCACACATTACTTAAGCGAGCCATCTCTTATTTCTGTTTCTCTAACTCCTGCACAAAAATAAAGACCAATATTTATTCAGCCCTGAAGTTATGTAAGATTTACACTTACACCACGAGGCATTCATGATTTTTTTTTTGTGCATTGTCCCAAAGCGTCCCAGTGGACCATAATTGCTAACATTTAGTCACATTTAGACACGGATCCTTCAGTGCATTATTCACACAACCCAGTGGAGGATTAGGTTCCTGATACTCTGACCGGAGTTAATGCTGTCTCCCTCTCTGCCTCCACAAACTGAAGATTTGGTCTTGTGTTATCTGACCTCCTTCTGAATGTATTTTACCAGTAACTCTATAATCTTAATGGTTGTGCAAATATGGTTGTTACATGTTGTAACAATTGTATTACAACAGCTGATTGTACGTAGGCATGCTTGATCCATTTTGGCAGAAAGTGCTCCGAGTGGCCTTGCAGAGATTCTGTTTTACAAGTTGCCAAACATCTTAGAGTAGTTTCTTTTAGGCAGTGTGTCTAATATTTGGCCAACAAAGGGACATATGGTAACTGTGAAAGTCGATGTAAAACCCAATTGTGAAAAAACTGATCATGTCTAATTAACATGATTGACCAATTAACAATTACCTGGGCACATTTCCATTATAAAACAGAGAACAGCCAACTGACCTGATAAAAGAATTCTATTTGGGAAACCTAAAAAGTATGTTCACTCATTGTTTACAGTACCATGCTATTTGTGTTACTATTGTGTGTACGTGGAGAGCTGGACAAAAATGCAAATAAATTGTGGAACCATGTGAAAATAAAACGCTGCATTCTTTGCTCTTTGTTGAGTTCAAACTGTGTGAAATCTTTTCGAAAGAGAAGCTCCACTCCTGCTGTGATCTTCATCGGCTCCTTGACTCTCAGTCCTGATAAATTGTAATTACTGATATAGGCTCTGAGGCAGAGCCCAGAATATATAAGCAGCTGATAAGATTCATCTTGCCCTGCAGTCAGATTCCCACTCCGATAATCCCAGGATGCTCGCAGGTTGTGCGGGAAATAGTGTTTAAATCTTTTGTCTCATCTAATTCATTTATTTAAGACTGTCACTTTTGTTTAAGAGAAGGTTGAATTCAAATGCTTGTGTCATGGCCATCTGATCGGTGGCAAGCACGTGGGCTGATCTTGTCATGTCCAATTCATCTCATTTTTTACTAGCTCTCAAGACATATTTGCAGGTTTCAGGGAAGATATGTGAACAGTCCGGCTATGGCAGTGTCGAGTTTTAATCAGGATTCATCTGTTACCGCAAGCTGATCATTCTAATAAAATGCAGCATGCTGTGCTTTGGCAGAACAGAGTGAGAGCTTGATGAATATTTAGTCGGAGGAATGCGTAACCTTTTAAAATAATGAATGTTTATTATAATTTATTACTGATTTATTATGGGCTTGTCTACACTCCCACAGAATGATGAAATTCTTTGTTTTCATCATCTTGCTGGTGGTATTTTGTCTCCTAGAAATGAATCTGTCACTGTATTTTCCAGAAAAAAATACTTTTTCGACAGTATTTATGGAAATTAGGCTTTATTAAACATCAATTTTTGATGGGAGAACAACAGGAAGACATAATAAGAAGCCATCTTGCAAAAAGTATCATGCTGGAATTAAGTTTAAATGTCTAGGACTACCCAGCAGGCAGTCTTAATCAATAGAACCGACAAAGCCTCTCAGATGAATAGTGAAACATCTGCAGTATTAGTTCTGCAGTTGACTGTTATTACTACAGAAGAAAAAGATGTTTTGGATTTTAAAGAATTAGAAACTTTGGTTCAAACTTTAGTTTCCTCTTGCCTCAATTGCTGCACTTCTCTTTATGTAGGAATCAGTCAGTCAGCCCTGTCACACCTGCAACTGGTTCAAAATGCAGCAGCGAGAATCCTCATTGGTACCTAGAAAAGAGACCGTATCTCCCCTGTTCAGGATTGATTTTAAGATTATTTTATTCATACTGCGCTTGTTGACTCTAATTCTTAAATTAGTTTTGAAAGCAGAATAGTTTACCACAAACAGTTAAATCATTCCCCTCGACTGATCCATTCAAAACCCACCTAAAAATCTCTTTTCCTCAGCCTACGATGAGGCTTCTTCATGATGATAATTCACTCTGTCATTCTATGCAATGCTGTTTGTTTGTGTTTTTATCTATTTATTATTTATGTATCTCCTTGTAAAGCACTTTGCACGTAATGCACGTGCACAGCATTATATAACACAAACAATAGAAGAAACAAAGTCCTTTATGTAGCCTACAGGTGTATGTGTATTTGTGTGTGTGTGTGTGTGTGTGTGTGTGTGTGTGTGTGTGTGTGTGTGTGTGTGTGTGTGTGTGTTGTAATACAGAGATTTTAATGAGTATCTGTGAATCAGACAAAGTTAGTCAGATTTGCTTTCTGCTTCATCAGTTGATGAAGGGAGTTCATTTCAAAGAGGTGAAGCTTGGTAGAAAAACACTTTTCCGCCCACTTTGTCTTCTTGGTTTTATGTACAATCGTCATGATTACACGGAGACCGGTCGCCTGTGATCTGAGAGCACAGAGGTGGCGCATACAGAGAGAGCAATGAGGCCGGATAGATAAGATGGCGCAAGCACGTGTAATTGATAAAGGGACTTTGAAGTTGAGTCAGGCGTGGACGCTGAGCCAACGAACGAAGGACAAACTGATTTAATAGGGTCAGCTTTGTGAGGCAATGTTTTATACATGCTGAAGGTTTAATGTTTTAAAAAGAGGCCGGAATATATGTTTTCTTCAAGGTGTCCTCAACAAACTGTCTTTGACGTACTTTTACTTGAACAGAGCTCTAATGGCCCATGTCCAGGTAAAGCTGAAAAGATATGACCAAGTCCCAAAACAAGGCCACTGTGAGTGCCAAGGATCACAGAGAAGATTCACAAAGGTTTTTGAGGAGAATTAGCCACATTGGTGCATATCTAAAAATGGATATTGTTGTAGTCTTTTATCAAACAACTACACTTTGGATCACTGGCTACTAAATCACATATGAGTAAAAACTCCTCTCTGGATTCACTCCCTGGATTTAAACCTTATCAGATGGGGTCTGTGGCCTAATTACAGTCTAATTTAGGTTCTTGGCCTACTTCCTGTCTGACGTTACTATACGACAACTGGGAAATCTGGGAGCCATGGACAAACCAAGAGACATGGCATTTCCTTCATTCTCTCTCCTTTAAATTACACTATGTATTCTTTTTGTTTATCACAAACTGATTGTGAAAGTATATAAAACATCATAGTTCTTTGTATCTCTTGTATCTCTTTCTTTAAGAGCATATTACAGAATTGTACCTCACATTTTTTGCTGACCTTATCAAAGCACTCTAACGTGTCTTTCCAGACATTGGTCTCCACACAGTGAGAAAACCCATTTTGCTGAGACTTGAGCTAAATCATAATAAACGTCTGCTTTTATTCTTGTCAAAAATACATTTTCTTTGTGTAGTGATGCTGAAGTGCAGCGTTGTCGAATGTATCTTCTAACAAAACTAAAACTGACACGATGAATTACTTAAAGGATCAGTTTAATGCAGATGGTAAATCGGGTGAAGTTTCCGGCATAATCTAAATCTCTGGAAGCCCCAAGATCCCAAATTGATTTTAAAAGACTTTATTTAAAAGCCTAAATCTTCACTGTATAGCTGCTAAGCTATAAAAGCATTAGCGTGGATACATGAGCTCAACCACATGTCAGGGGTGTAAATATTGTCTTTTCAAACCAATTTGGGATCTTGGGGGTTCACCATATGAGCTGTATGAACCATTTTATGTGTTTTTAGTACAATACTGATCCTCATGATTCTTCGCCAAACTGGCTGCTGCCTCGAGGACACAGTATTTGTTCATGTATACTCTGCCAAGTGAGCTGCAGAGGCACCTGACTAACCTTATTTTGATATAGTTACCTATTTGGATCGCTTTTTTGGACTACAGCCTTGTTTGTCTTGTGACTCTGTTACTTCCCCAATAAATCATCGAACTCATCCTGTCTGCCTGCTTCTGTCTGTGTTTTGGTGCTATCCTTGTCACGTGTATGCACCAACAACATTTTTATGAATAAAATACAAATGTACATGACTTTTATTACTATCTTAAACAAAATGATATTTCTTTTGATCATCTCTGCTGAAGCTGTCCCTGCTAAAGTCTTTCTTGTATACCCTATGATATTCAGGGACACCTGTGAGCCAAATACCAAAGGTCATTCAGCCACCTGATTGGAAAACATATGATGGGAAACTAGTTTTATTTTCAAATTTCAAATATTAGAACAGCGACTTAAAGGGTAACTCCACCAATTTTACACATTAAAGTATGTTTAAAGGTCTTGGGGAGTACTGCTGCATGTCTAAAAGTAGCATAATCTGATAATTTGCCTCCAGTCATGTCACTCTGTGGCTAAACTGCATTGTGGGTAATGTAGGTGCTAGGTTTTGAAAAGAATATAGGGAATAAAAAGGTGTTATCTCTGGTTCTGCTGTATTGATTTTGATCATTTGTTTTTAATCTGTCCATAATGAGTCCAACATTTTCGAAATCTAGACCAGTGGACTGCTTTTCAAAACCTGGCTCCTACATTAACAACAATGCAATTTAGCCACTGAGTGACATCACTGAAGACGATTCTTCCAAATTCCTGCAGCTTCCTCCGGAGCCACAAAAGGTTTTGTATTGTTTTATTTTCACATATGCAGTAGCACTCCCCAAGACCTGTAAAAAAGAAAAAAAACTTTCATGTGTAAAATTGGTGGAGCTACTCTTCAATCTTCCCCAGGGTTAGAGTTATAATCTGAGTTTTGTGGGAGGTCATATGTGGACAGCTTCAAGCCCATCAATTCACACCTTGGAGTGACCTCTTGTGATCGGATCTCACTTCCCAGCTCTGGATGCAAAAACACATCACTGGAACAAACTGATACAACGTTTTACACATAAAGAAAGAATGATCTTCATGTATAACGTTTGCCGAATGAACAAGTAGATCCAAATAGTTAAGAATGTGTTGTAGACAACGTTTCGCAAAGTTTATACAGTTTATCCTAATGCAACAAGTCTCAAAATTGAGCGTTTTTTTAAGGGAGTCTGGTGAATTTCTCCACTTTGTTCTTTCTCCAAAGTAGGCTATATTACTTACTGTTTACTTGCTTTGTGATTTGTCAATATGTTATATTCTTTAATAAATTTGGTGTAAATGGTGAAATCAGTTGAAACAGTGTGTTCAAACACCTGCTGGGAGGACGTACTTCAGACACGGAAGCAGCAAGGAAACTGGAAAGAAACAACTTCATGTATTGTATTTAATGCCGACTTTACAAGAAGGCGCCAATGATTTATAAATTTGCTACAGCCGATTCACAAAGTTCAAGCACAAGTTTCTCCTCATGCGACAACTCTTAAAATTACGCAATTTGTAAGGGAGTCTGGGATATTGTTAGTAACAGTGATTTTACTTCATTTCCTGGTCCATGTCCGTGACTTTTACACACATACAAAAAAGCTTACTATTTATTTACTTCAGCTTTATTCAGTAACACAGCAAATGTTTTGGTCACACTTGCACACCGTGCAACACTCAACATTACATTTTTTTTTTTAGTTATCAATGAAATGCTTTATAAACCATAATAAACCAATTGTTTATTATAAAATTGCAACAGATTTTTTTAATACTTTGTAAACTGTTGAAATTCATGTATAAACATTATGTGGATGGCCATTATGAAGTTGCAACTGCTGCTTTTAAACATTTACAATTGCCTACTAAATGGTTTATAAGGCATTTTAATGTTTTATAACAGTGAAGTAAACATTAACTTAACTTGTGTAATTTAAAATGTATTGATGGTTTACAAATTAAGCCACTCGTAGACATATACAGACTGGTGTTATGCCATTGGATTATTATTTTTCTGTTCCTCTTTTTTTTTTTTTTTTTGCCACTTTGGCCCTCCATAAATAGGGGAGCTGTGGGAGGTTCTCCTTCTTCCAGCCTGCAGAGCTTTCCGGACTCACTCACTCCTGCACGAACGTGTAAGTGAAGAAATGTCGCGTTGGCTTTTGTCTCAATCTGTCTTCAACACCACCCGCACACTGACTATGATGTGAAGGCTGATGTGAAGTTCGCACATTACGCGTTCCTGATCGCACTTTACGCGTTCCTGATCGACGGATCATATGTCCGTGTGTGGGGGGTTCTGTTTCTGCTTCCGCTGCTGTGTTTACTGTCTAAATACACGGGCAGCTCCGTCGTAATCATGAAGATACGACGCGCAGCAATTGGAGATTTGCTCCCTCCTGTAGCCGAGAATAATGGCCTTGCAGAAGGAGAATTTGGGTTCATGTTGGGAGGCGGGCCTTTTGGTTTCCAGCAGCAGGTTCAAATACACCGAGAGAAGTAGTGCATGTGATAAGGGCCAATTTGCAAGGACTGGCTCTAAAATGAAATAATAATATCCAAGTGAAGTTGATTTTTAATATGTGTATTTATCCCAAAAACAACCCCGCTAATGATTTATTCCACAGTGAATCCTAGAATGACAAATGTGACAGCCAGACTGTAACTCCCCATACAGATCTCCCAGCACCACCCACGCTGTTTGACTGATGTGTGGTGGGTTGAAGAGTTCACCTGCAACAGAAAAATGTGTTTAAGCAAAAATAAAGGAACACCTGGAAAGAAAAAAAACCACATGCACACACATTTCTTCTGCTGCTCATGGAAATATTTGCCTTTTTTAAAAAATATATTTTTTATTGCCAGATAACTTGCCATGTCTTCTCCACTGAAAAGTCTGGTTTGTGATGATGGAAGGTACCAGGAATCCTTTCAGCTCTTTCTGGAGCGCTCCTCTGAGCATCAGTGTATGCGGGACTTCATCCACGATCTGCTGCCAGATATACTGGGCAGGTAATCCTTCAAACACACACACACACAGAGAGAGAGAGAGATCTTATATGAGCCAAATTAATCAAAATATAATCGAAATCACAATATGGCCAAGTGTATTATCCAAATCACAGAAGCTGCAGAGATGTCCAGGCCTACAAATCTTGTTCTCCTGATTTAAGAAAACAAGGATAGACCGGCTGATTATCTGGGTTGATATTCAACATTGTTCTGATTACTGTTGTTTAGTGTCCGGTTGCCGATAACAGAAGTGTACTCTGGATGTTTGAGGGCCAGGGGTGAAAAAATAAAAAGGGCACCATATGTACGCGGGCACCATATTTTGTCCACTAGAGGGCTCTTCATCATGGTTTATCTAGCATCTAAGACGGCACTTTCGGAACGTATTTGTCGAACATTGGTGTTTTGTTTTTTTGATTCTGGATTTTAAATTTAATTTACTGCAATTCTCTTTACATAGGACTTTAAAGGACTGCATGTACCTTTCAGAACTGCTCATCCTATACTCCACCTCTCCACCCCTCAGATCCGCTGACCAATTTCCGCCCTTAACTGTGGGATAGTTTACCACAAACAGTTAAATCCTCCTCCTCCATTGATACGTTCCAGACCTGCCTAAAAACTCATCTCTTTTCCTCAGCCTATGAATTAACATCATGAAGAAAAACCTCACCACTCTTTCTTTATATTGTCTTTGTATTTTATTTTGTTTTTTTATGTAATGCTGCTTGTGTCATGTTTTGATCTATTCCTGTGTTTTACTTAAGTTCCCGGGGAATTAGACGGGGGTTCAGGCAGTCAGGATTAGACTGGAAACAATGACCGCTGGAATGCTTTGCAATATGCAAAAGACAATCTGGAGGAGGAGTTGCACCGCTGGTCAGTATAAATACTACTGACATAATCAAAGGGAATGTGGAGCTGGTGAGTAAGTGGGTGGAGCAGGTCAGGTGATAAAAGCGGCGGGAAGGAGATAAGGCTGTGCCTGGTTCTGCAATGACAGGAGGGTTAGTAACAGTAGGGAAAAACAGGTACGGTGAATGAATGAATACATGACACTTTGAAACATGTACTTTCATTGTTTCAACAATGTTAAGGCCTCATGAGCTATAAGATGGTCAGCATTTATCTGTCAGAAAGATCTTCAAAGAGAAATGTCCACGACACCAGTCCAACAGAAGGACATATAAATGTTATAATGCAGCTATGCTATTTAGAAATGTGATAAAAAGTTCTGGAGCACAAGAACAATAAAGCAACATATTGCTGCCTAAGTCAGCCCGTCAAAAGGTTCACCAGATTTTTCTAGAGGAAAAAAAAATCTATATTTAAAGGTGCAATATGTACGAATTTTAGTCAGACACATTAAAACATGAACTAAAAACATCAACAGAATGTGAAGTATCATGTTGAAGAGGTACTGAAGTTAGCATGCTAACCAGCTATCCCCGGCCTGTCCTGGTCCAAAGCTCCCGTGCTAGCAGTGTAGGCTCCTACACTTCTCAATCCTAGAACACGAGCTGTAGATATTATATATGAGTCATTTCATGCTGTTCGCCACTGATATTCCCACAAAACCACATATTTGACCACACAAATGTACATATAGATTAACCAGCTTAACAAAGTGTTTGTGTGTGTTCATGGAAATTCCTCTTCTTGCGTTTCTTCCATGTTGATGTATTTAAATATGGTGCTATTTTACATATGCATGCAAACGTTTCTTCTTTGAAAATGTTGGATTCGCTGTATAATGATGCAACCTTTGGTCAAGCTGAGGAATAATGTGCGTCATTCCTCGAACCCGCACTGTCTCTGGTGAAAGTTTTATGCATCTTTATCCTGGTGTGAGTTACGGAGACACTGTAAACTTTGAGAGATTATAAAAATAGGATTAAGGACTATTTGACTACTGAAAGCACACGTCCTGCATCAGAAAATGGGTAAATTCATTGTCTTGATGTGATTTGCTTTGATTGTTTGAAGCCAGCCGCTTGTTTCTTTTATATGAAATTCTTTATGTGGTTTGTTTTTGGTTGTTGTTTGGTCCTTTTATGTGAAACTTCTGATGCTGCTGTCTTGGAGTCCCATGTAAAAAAAAAAGAGATTCTGAATCTCAGTGGGAATAGTCCTGGTAAAATAAAGGTAAAATAAAAAAATCTAATAAAATATACAAGCTTGAGATGTAGGAGGCCAGTGCTGTGATGCAGAGAACTAAACCCATCTCTCTGCTCCCTATCGGTGTCTGAGAAGCAGATCAGAGAGGAATCTGGAGACCTATGACTCACAAGTTAATTAAAGAAAAGTGTAAGAGCGTTATTAGAAATCAGACAGTGAGTGACGGAGCATGTCAAAGCGACATTCAAAGCTGCGGTGTTGGAGATGCTAAAACGGTACTTCTCATGTAGCTGAGTGTCAGGCAGAATTGACAGTTACAAGTCCAAAAATGTGACCCACATTTGGCAGGTTGGAGGATGTGAATTTCCGAGTCTTGACTGCTCTGAAGACTCACGCCGTTTTTTCTGCTCTCCCCACAGCATCGGAAATGGAAAGTCCCATCTAAATGTCATTGGAGTTGGAAGCGGAGCCGGTGAGAACGCACACTATAGGACACTTTTACTGCCGAACTTACCTTATGTGCTGTGTGACACTGTAAATAGCTGTTGCAGACAGCGAAGGTGAGGAGGCGTTGTTGAATCAGCTTGCTATAACATATCCTATTGCTGCACTGTCATTTATGGCTGCAGCAGTAAAAACCTTCGCCCTTATTATGACTGTCAAGGGTTTGCATCTGTCCAGTTGTCAGATTAATATTTTGCTGTCAGGGTGACCCGACCAGTCCTTGATTTTACTGGTTTTGGAGCGCTCATGATACAGCAAGGTTAATTTGTTTCTGAGCAAACCCACGGCCTGCCCATGAGTGCTATTACCCTTCACTTATGTCAAAGCCAATCTTTTTAATTTACCTGAGCTGTCATGTCAGTATCATAATGGAGCGATGTTACAGATTCTCTAATGGACTGTAAAATCCATTAGAATGACTACAAACTCCCCCGCAAGGTATTATTCAATCTAATCAGAAAGATTCAGCGCCTGTCCAGATCAGCTTCTTTACTCAAATTTATCCCTTTTATACAAAGCAACTTGTCAGCTCCAATAAGAACTAGAACAAAATCACCTGCCTGTGGCTAAATGAGATTGAAATGAATATCGCAGTGATAACTCTGGGTAACTCTGAATCTTGCAACATTAAATGTATAATTTCCTGCAAAACTGACAACTGCTATTAGCTATTTCCTGCTTAAATTAGAGGATTGTGATGAAACGCTGCTTGACTAAATGTGTTTTTTGGGGGGTTTTGAACAGTTTGGCTGTTGTGGGGAAAGTAGGTCAGAATTTTATTTGCAAGACATTTTCATAACTGTGTTGGTGCCTGTAGGTGAGATTGACCTTGAGATGCTCTCCCAACTCCGTCTGAAGCACCCAGGGGTGACGGTGGATAACGAGGTAGTTGAGCCTAGCGGGCAGCAGCTACATAACTACAGAGGTACTGCCTTTATAGACACACGCTTGACTCACATACCACACATTTACACTATATCTGTGTTCTTATGCCACCAAAAATCTGTTTCAGTACTTAATTTGACAGCAAATAAGAGTTTTTTATATATATATATATATATATATATATATATATATATATATATATATATATATATATATATATATATATATATATTGCTTTATATTATTATTTTATATTGTTTTGAACACATTTTAAAGCTGCCTTTTGGCTTTCACACTAATACATAAGTAATGCTGTCATTCATGTGTTAGTAGGGTACTGGTCTTTCAACCCCTCAGTCCCAGATTCAAACCTTCATGTCAGCAAGTATAAACCTTTTCTGAAGTGAATGAAACACTGAATCCCTCCCAGCTCCAAGTCTGCTGCTCTCTGACCAGTAGTTTCACATACAGTACATCTAGTTCTGATACCACAGAGAAAATATACTAAAAAATGAAAGACGTCTATAGGGTGGTGTTCCTGACGGTCCTCATTTCTATCTTTCGTGTCATCTCCCCTTTAAGTGCTCGTCATGTTCTCACACCATCCTTCTTTTCCTTGGGTTTCTTTCGGGGGTTTCTGTAGGTGGCTCTCTGTTCACACGCATCTTAGCCAGAATTAATGTTTCTAAAAGCACTTAGCGAAACATGTCGGAGTCTTTTGTGATCCTAAGACTTGCCTGTACTTGTCTCCTTTGAATCAGCACAAGAGAGTTCACAGAGAAGTCATGGCTGTGTGTGTTTACAGAAGACAGCTGAAAGGAAATTAGTTCAAAATTAGTTGATTTTAAAGCAACATTATGCAAGTTTTGTTTTTTTACCTTAAAACAACAGCTTCGAAATCATGTTGATGGTACAGTGTCTTGTAACAGGGTGAATGGTGTCTCTGTCTCAGCCACTCCGCCCCCCTATCACTATCACTATGGATGGACCTGGGATTTATATTTACAACAGTGGTGTTGCACTCAGAAACTCTGGGGGGCGCCAGATCGCACAAAATGCATATTTCTACATAATGTTGCTTTAAGTAACAAAAATGTTCTATGATTATGTATGTAATACTTCAGTTATACCTAGACAAGGCAGAGTTCATCACATAATCGGTATCTGACTCTTCTTTGTTGTGTAAAAAATGTTGGCTTCCAGTTTGGCAAGAATTCAGTTGATAAAGACTCAGAGGACCATATTAAATAAATATACAAACTAGCCTGGCACACACCTCCGCCAAGGCCCAACAGTCCCCTTTAATTCAGTCATGCTGAATTTTAAACCATTCATAATGGCTTCATTATGATTTAAGCTCACCAGATCTGCAAACCACTACGACAACAAAACAATGCAGATGGAATCATAATCTCAATTATGCCGAGGAATATTTATAGATTTTTTTTGAATCCTCATTAAATTATACTTACCAATAGTTCACAATTTGATTCTCTATTGTTTTTACAACATTTTTAGAGAATGTTACATTCTCAAGACTCAATTATTGAATTTAACAACGGTCAGATCTTAAAACTTTGCAATAACAAAATGATACCAAGGATGACATGGGAAAAGCGAAAGGTCAGAATATATTATATTCTATATATATTTGGGGTGTCACAATTTCAAATGATATCGAAATGAGCGCTCAGTTTCGAGAATCAAATTCAAATGCATCATCGACAATAACCTCCAAAAACACTTCAGAGGACACAGATAGCTTACTGAGAGATCCTTTATTGATGAGAAGAGAGTTCTCTCTTAGAGGAAAAAGCTCAAATGACTTAAAGTGATAACACTGCCAAAGATCCTTGAGTAATTTATTGAGAAGATGGTTAACTCTGGACAGGTTTGAGACGCCAAGCTTTGTAACAAACTACATTTCTATCTTGTGTTGTTAATTATTGAATCCCTGAAGGGAGGTATCGTCTTCATTTTTGGTGAATATTATTTGAAGTTTTCTAACCTGCAAGTAGCATCATAATAAAGTCAAGGAGTTATTGTAAAATACCCCGCTTTTTAGGGGGGTTAGGAGAATTTGGAGAACTGTGACACCCTTGATATATGTGTATAAATGAGTTCCTTAATCTACAGAAGTGTTCAGTTAGTTAAGTCATGTGATTTTCAAGTGGACACTGAAAGCTGATGCTAACTTTGCTTCAATGTTAATATTACCATGTGATGCTTAACTAAATAAGAGCAAAGTGTTTTCCGAGTTGAATTCAATTCAAAGACTTAATTTGTCCCCAAGGTGCAAATACACGGACGAGTAGAGTAGTATAAATAACAAGTAACTCAATATAATCAAATTTAAAAATACATAACATACAATACAGCATTGCTGATTCAGAGTTATGCATTTTGTAGCATACAGTGCAAAATAGACTTTACACATGGTAGTACTAATGATAATAGTACAATAACAGTATAGTGTAGTACACATTTTATGTATTTATATGTCATTCTATAATGAATAGGTAAAGATAATGTGTTGGCAACAAAGTTAAAATGAAAATAGAGATATTCACACAAAGCAACATGTGGTCACAATGCAGATTCAGATTTTTGAAGTTGTGACATTATTGTGAAAGTACAGTAATGTATCAGTTACCCTCCATAACTGCTTTCTGTGTCTGTTGATGCAGTTTTGGTGTCGAAGAAACCAGAATTAGATTGGATCAAATTTCACTGGAACAAGAATACTGCCGCTGAGTTTGAGGAGCAGTGGAAAGAGAAAAAGATGACGAAGAAGGCTGACTTCATCCACATGATTCAGGTTGGTGCTGCCACTGTGGTGCTTCTGGCCCACAGACTGTGTTCCTGACACATCTAGGTCATATTCATTTGGCGGAGCTCCACAGCAATTAATCCCATTAGAACATCTGTCTAGCATAGCGTTATAATTAGGTGCTCTCCGAATCCAGTTACCAGCTCATTATCTGTGCTGAAATCGACAGATGCTGTACTATGTGAAGGATCCTGGAGCTACTGTCAGCTTCTTCCAGAGTCTCCTCGACAAGAATGGGAAGCTTGTGATCATTCTGGTGTCTGGTGAGTGGATGGATCTAATCTTAACTTATCAAGGCATACCATCTTTTCTTCACTCTGGTTAATTATGCAGTTTACACTCAGTATACTGTACCTAGTGCTTATACATACAGTACAGTATTGGATGGAAACTAGTTTAAAGGATGTCTCTCAGGAAAAAATGCTGTTACTGTGGTTATCAGAGTTAGGATAAAAAAAAAGAGAAACCTTTGCCTGCTGTTTTGGTATAAACTACTCAAATTCATTATGGAGTAAGTGTGAATGTAAATTGTGAATTTATTTCAGTAATTAGCAAAACAAACACGTCCCTTAAAATGATGTTGCTTTGCTTTCATTTGATTAAACGTCCTCCTTTGTTTCCAAGACTGCACAGCGATGGAGTGATGAGGTGATACGATAATTTAATGTCACGTTTAGCCTGTCCCACATCGTTGCAATTCACGGTAATTAGCGTAATAATCTTCAAAATATTCTTAAAACTTTAAAAGTGCAATATGTAAGAATGGACCACCTGTCCATTTCAAACTTTAAACAAATAAGAGGCAGCATATCATCAGTGTAACCGCTAACTGCTGATAACTTTAGCTGCTGTTAGCTAGTTAGCTCTGTTAGCAGCGCATGTAGCTGTCTTATTAGCTTGAGTCTGTCTGAACTGCTGAACTGTTTAGACCACTAGCACATGAGCTTTGGACAACCGGAAGGAGAAGATTTTCAGGGGGAAGATGGTGGGGAACCATGCTGTGGGCTAGCTAGTTAGCATGCTACATTTAGTCTTTGATTATTGCACCTTTAAAATGAAACTAAAATTGCATATTTTTATTGCAGAGGGGACACACATCTTTCCAATCATAGAACCTTAAATAAGTAATCATACATCATAAGGCCCTCCTGCACAAGTAAAGGATAAATAAACGGTGGCGACCTCATCTCCCCGTCGCACTTTAGTTTGCAATCTGTAGTATTTACACACATCTGATTTAACTTGTTCTGAAGTTATGTCTTCAGCCATGGTGAAAGGCTTAGGCAATTCAAAATAAATCAGGAAACCAGTATAAGACTGCATGTCAGTGAGCTAGACATCTTTTTTAAAGTCATTCATGTGAGGATATTCATGATTATCCTGATAATGAAAACTCAGCATCATCAACTTAATGTGTATTTTTTTAATGCGATCCCCGATAAAACCTTTCATCGTCCCATCCCTAGTCCAGACGGAAGTATCACAAAAATTATTGGATGGATTTCCTTAAAATTTGGTACAGATATTATTTCCAAAGGATGGACCTACTGACTCGGTGAGCTCTAAGCTATTCCTCATCCAGTAAAATATCTCAACATTCAGCAGATGGATTGGCCCAAGATTTTGTACAGATATTCATGGCTGTCATATGATGTATTTTAATGACTTTGGTGATCCCTTGACCTTTCTGCTAGCGTCAGCATGAGGTTGACATTTGTGGTTTATAGTGAAATATTAAACTATTGAATGGATAAAGATAAAATTTGTTCCCTTAACCTTTCAACGAGTGCCGTCATAAGGGTCAAAATTTGTTCACTTTGGATTACGACCAGTTACATTTCCATCACTCTCAGCTGTGCTTGTTTAATGTTAATAAGCAAATGTTAGCATGCTAACAAACCAAATTAAGATAATAAGCACAGTAAACACTATACCTGCCCCGGGACAAAAGGGAACTCTGTACACAAATTGACTTAAAACCCTTTAATAGTGCAAACAGACCAGCATTACGACTCAAGCCAACAATGACATTAGGTAAACAAATATGCGACCGAGAGCAGATTAAACAGGCTTTCTAATCTTTTGTATAATGTTAGCAAGGGTGGGAGTTGCCATAGCCAATGTCCGACTGCCACACTGCACTATATTTAACATATTCACATTTGAAACACAAATGTACATAGATACATTTTATCTTTAGGTTAAATAGTTGTTTTGAAAGGTAGAGCATCCTTCAGTCAATTAGAGACAATACATTTACTTCTCTATTCACCACCTCACCTCAAGCACAGGGTGAGATTTTGTCTTTAATGATGCTACAGAGCCATGGTTAGCCTGTATATAACACTGAGCAGCAGCACAATCAGTAGAAGAAAAACATACTTTTAAAAGTGCAGTGGAACGGTCATCCGCGTGGGAATTCAATTTTTAAAACTCAAAGCAAGACCCACCAAGACTTCACCAACATAAGCTCACATGAAATCACAGCAGTATGGCGGCGCACGCACGTTAACAATAACCTTTTTAAGTATAACGACTTTGTAGTTGTCATTTACATTTCCATTCAGGGGATTTGTGCTTGATGGACGTCTTTGCAAGTATGTGGTACGAGCATACTCATCCTGTCTCTTTTTAAGTGTGCTAATCTGTTATATCAGCTGCTGTAGTTGCTTGTGAAGTTCACAGACTTCAAACACCAGGTTGCTGCGACTATCAGTGTTTCCCTGAGCATGCACTGGGAGTACAGACTCAGCATTGCAGTGTTAGAACAGCCTCACAGTGCCACTGGCATGGCTGTAAATTGTCAGTCTTGTTTCATGTCATCTATTCCAGGTGAGAGTGGTTGGGGAAAGCTGTGGAAGACTCACAGGAGACAGCTCTGTAACACGGAAATAAGTCAGTGTGTGACCACAGCAGACATCAGAAGCTTCCTGGACTCTGAGGGAGTGAGCTACCAGAGCTACAAGCTGCCATCTCAACTGGATATCACCGAGTGTTTCACCGAGGGGGATGAGAAGGGAGAGCTGCTGCTCGATTTTCTCACGGAGGTGCTGGACTTCAGTAAGACAGCCCCACCTGAGCTGAAAGCTGGCGTCATGAAAACACTTCAACAGCCAGACTGTAGTGTGGAGTCCAACGGTAGAGTTATCTTTAACAACAACCTTGAAGTGATCATCTTAGGTCCACGCTAGGGGTGTCACGATTCTCCAAATCCACGATTCAATATGACTTTTGATTTTAAGATCACGATTCGATTCGATTTTTTAAAAAAAAATCAGCACTGACAGCTATGCTATGCTAAAAGCAGAAAAAATTACCATTCAATAATAATCAACAAAACACAGAAATTGTTACAAAGTTTGGTGTCTCAAACCTGTCCAGAGTAAACCATCTTATCAAGTGAATTAATCAAGGATCTTTGGCAATGTTATAAGTTTAGTTCAATTCAGTTTTTTTCTCTGCGTTTGAACCATTGTCTTATTAATGAAGGATCTCTGGAGCATCTTCGTTGCTGTCAGTTACTTTTTAGTGCACTCGCATGGCGTTGGAATAATAGGAAAAATGTATTTCCAATTGGGAAAATTCCCTTGAACACCCCCTCAAGTCGGGTATGACGCCGATGATCTGTTTCCTTTGCTCATCCTTGTCACTTAAATACCAGAAACAGCTGTCAATGTGTTATTTAAATGCTTTGAGCGATTAAAATGCAAAACATCTTCCATGTTGCTCCCATATTCCGACCAGACGCACATGAGCGCAGCAAAGTCGGAAGAATGACTTCCGAACTCTAGAAGTGGGACCAATCCGAGGAGCACGTGAATGGAGCGTAAGAGTCTGGAAGTGCAGCTGCAGGCTATCGATAAGCTGGCTGTGTCTTCTGAAGTGTTTTTTATTACCTTTGGACGCGCACAAGTCGACGTGTTGTGCGGGGGGTGGATACCCTGATCGTCGATACTGCGTTTGAATTTGATGGTTGAAACTGAACACTCATTTCCATCAGTTTTTGACTGAAAAACTAAATTGTCACACCCCTAGTCAGCTCACTTAAAAACAGCCTGTTTAAAATGTGAAATTAGCAGTAGAATGATAACATAACTGTTTGTTAATTAGTTTTAAACATGGTGTCTGTCTCAAATTGTACTGTTTATAATTGACTGTACATAAGATAAGATTTTAGCCTGTGTGTGAAATGGCTTGTTTTACGTGATCAGACAAACCTGCCTCCACACAACCTGGACCTGATCTCCAGGGGTCTATTTTTTCTAACGGTAGTTATTTTTTGTCGATACTAGAATTATTTATCAATTGTATCTAATTGTCTATGTTTGAGCAAAAATGTAAGGGACTTGATTGTATTTTTTTTTTTCTGAACAAATTATTTGTACAATTATTAGTTATGTTATGTTTCAATCAGCTTCACATCAGCTTCAGATTCTGCTGTCATATAATCTTTATGGGCTACAGCTGGCAGTCTGTGCTAGCAGCCCCATTACACCGCTGCTCTCATCAGATCATATTACTTTGGAAATAAAAAAATAAATGGAAAATTGAACATTTAATATTCCGTGGAGATTTAGTGATGGATTTTGTGTCTTTGCATTCACAGTTATATTTGAATAAAATTTACATCACTGAGAGACAAATTAAAAACCAGAACCTGTTTCTGCTGCCTTTCGATTTTGCATAGTAGCTGTTGTAAAATTAACATTTGACAAATGGAAAAATGTTTGTATACTTATCTCAGCTATAGTCCCAGTTCCATATTAATCATTGTTAGACTTTAAAATACACACAAATTAGTCTCATAAGACCTATGCAAATTTATTTTCCTGTCAGTCAGAAGGATTTTAATATAAGACTTATAAAAATATGGTATTGGACAACATCACTTGAAGATGAAGTAATGCCGCTAACTACTCGGTGGAGTTAATCGAATTGAAATTCAGCTGATGTAGAGGTTCATATGTGGCTTATAAGTGCAGAAATTAAACATATCAATCAACCACCCAAGTACAGGAGGGTGTGTGTAAGAACTCTGATTACTCTACACAACTTAAATCTAAGAATACTCACAGAAATCACATATATTCAGCCTTTCAACCTGCAATAGTGCAATGTATATACAGATATGCAATATATTGTTTAGTTTAACACAGGAACAATAGTAGGCACTGGTGTCACTATTTGTCTTTTGCCAAAATCACCATCACTGTTATATGAAGTATTGGCACCATCTTGAGGACACTTTTAGTAACCGTCTGCAAAATAATATATATATCTATATATATATATATATATATATATATATATATATATATATATATATATATATATATATATATATATATATATATATAAAATAACTCTCTCTTTCACAACACTAAACATGTCATTTAATTCTCCTCTTATTAAACTGAAAATCAACAGAAAATTTGAAAGTAAACAAAAACTACAAACACTTAGTTTTGTTTGGTTTGTGTTTACCTGAAATGACTGGACTATATTTAATACATACAGGGATGGATCAAACATGAGCACACAGACAGAGCAGCTGTATCTGCAGTAAAATAAACAGTGCCTGCAGCTGTTTGGGTCTTTTTTTTTAAGGTTGCTCTTGACTGTATCGCATTCAACACCAGCTTGAAATCTGTACTTCACCATCACTACGGGAATGTGGGTGACACTGTTACTTAAACATGAACATGTTAACGATCTAGCGAGAAAGTGTGTTGCTGTTTTAACCTGTATTTATATGCAAAGAAAATGTGATCTGAAGCGATTTTTGTATCTTAACTAATTCTGTAAAATACCTGAAGGCAAAAGATCCCCACGTCAAATGAAAAATGATTAGGAAAGTCATTTAGCACTGAAATGCTCCAGTGGATCCACTCAGCAGTCGACAGAGGCCGACAGGAGTTGTACTCCCTGGTGTGAATGTTTGCAAAAGCAGTAATATTCTAGAAACAATATGATTTGCTTTTTTTTTCCTTCTCATCCAAAAGAAGTGCCATGCATAAATGTTGGTTTCAACTTCTCCAGAGGTTTCTTAAGTCAGTTAGAAAATAGGAACCGGGGTGGCTACAAACACCTTCCATATTTAATTAGCGTAGGCGTAAATCACAGGGGGCGGGGGGGCACAATTTCAATATTAACTGAAATTGTGCGTTTTTAAATTTCAAAAGTTTGCAACTGCCTCACTTTGCCTCAAAGTGAGTTAGGTGCCAATGAATTGGACATCTGGTTGGGATTGTAGTAAAATACAAAGACACTGGATGCTGGCCAAGTTTGAAAAAATATAGAATTAAAGACCCAAAATGTCAGGGTTCTGAGTTCTTGTATTCAGCAGTTATTGATCCTTGAGTTATTGTTATTGCTTTAACAAAAAAAATGAATCATCCAAAAGCCGTGAAATGCAAAATACCAAATACTTTCTTGCAAAAGTTGATGTTGCCATACCGCAGACATCTGTGATTGTATAAATATTTGCACACATTTTCCATCATTCATACCACATCTAGTTAACTCCCAAGTTCTTCAGCATGAGTGTCTATCCTCCTATCCTGCAGGGTCACACGGGGCCAATCCTAGCTCACATTTAGAGAAGCCCTGAATAGGCCTGCAGTGTATATCACGGTGCTAACACATATACACACAGACAAACACATTCACACTCACACTTAAGAGCAAATTAGAGTCGCCAGTTCATCTCATCTGCATATGTTTGGACTGTGGGAACTGGAGCGCCCTGAGGCTCCAGCCAGCTGGTGGATTCAAACCACTTATTGTTGTGCAGCAGTGCAGATTTTGTTGTTTTGTTTTGTTTTGTTTAATAACACATTTAGAAGTCTGTGTAGCCTCGATGGATGTATGTATGAGACCTTTCAGGGTTTTGTGGTTTGCAGGATCAAAAAGTTTTGGCTAGAAGTTAGACACGGCTGTAATTTGAACGTGATACGAGCAGAGACATGAAGTGCCGACATTTTATTCTGGCGGCTGGGCTGATTTTTAACTCTTGGCCCTCATGTTTATACATATGCATCTACTTTTCACAACTTTATTCAAACATTTTTAGCATTAATTTTAAAGGGCCATCTTGCATAAAGCTACCTACCAACTTCTCCTGGTAGAAATGACCAGAATTTAAAGAGTTCAGTTCAGTAAACTCACCGTTACAGTATCATGCAGGAGATGCAGACGTTTTGCAGAAATAAAATACTGACCTGCAGCTGGTTACTAATGAGATGTTTTCCCAACCCAATCGCCAGGATAAATGTTCACAATGTCTTTTCCTGCAAACCACAGATACATTATGTCTTCAATTCTTCTTGTTGCAATTTACATGTCTTTATGTACGTGCAGTGACATCGCTGTGCATGTGGTCTGGTTAGGTTCAGGCACAAAACACTTGGTTGGGGTTGGGACAAAAACACACATTGGCTTAAGAAAATCCAGTGGTTTCTCGTTAAAAATAGCCAGTGGATTCCTGCTTACAGCAGTGGTCTCTCACTGGGCAGTGGTCTGTATCTGTGGTTTGCAGAAATGTACGGTGCCAACATTTTATTCTGATCTCTGGGATGCATTTCATTTATTAGTGTAAAAGCAACCATAGTAACCCTGAAGTAATGTAGAATATACTTGCAAACATAGCAGTGGGTGCTTCCAGTAAGTGTAAAAAATGTTGAGTTTAGTTTAACTTTTGAAACAAAATTCTGTTGAGACTTACTCAGAAAAGTGGTGTTGAAATAGTTGCTGGAATACATGCATAGGAATCTTACAGGACAGCTGCCGGTGGCTCTGCTGTGCAGCCAAAGTTCATCAGTAAAGAGTTACGCAACACACACTCATGGGAGGGCAGCCAGCCAGACTGTGGGAGGGGAGAGCAACTCTCCCCAACTTAAAGAGTGGGAGAACAGCCGACTCTCTGTCTCTACTCTCCACACGTTCAAGGTAAATGAATATTTAAAATGCACAGTTGGTGTTTACCTTATTTACAAGTTTGTTTTTGAATAGTTGTTGTAGCTTTTGCATGCATAAATCAGTGCTATTCATTTGATTTGCAGAGAAATCCGTCATGGCTGCAGAAACAAAGCAGACGTGTTATGAGGGCAGCTCTGTCGATAGTTTTCAGTTCTACCTGGAGCAGTCAGGAGAACACGAGGCCATGCTCCAGTGTGTTCGCAACATCCTGCCGGGAGAAATGAAAAGGTACAAGAGGAAATGCTGGAAGTGCACTTGTTTGTTTTATCCTCAAACTGATTTGACTTTTTACCCAGACTCAGTAGAGGATTTGGATGCCTGCTATATGTCTTTTTGTGCAGTCTGGGGATAGAGAATCATTAACTCGAGTCCTCATATGAACTCTCCCAGAAGTTGTCATTTCAAATAGAGATGAAATTGTCTTTGATTTAGAGATGCAGATATAAAAGTGGCAGTAGTGCTGCAGGAAAACAACCATAATGCCTTTTATGTGGGGCTAAAGTTCCTGTTTTAGTGCTTGTGCCCATTTTCCATGTCCAAACATCCCTGATAACCCTGAGCTGAACTCTAAAAGAGCACTATGTAGTTTTGGAAAAGAAATCCAAACTCTGAATTTTATTATTTACAATATTAATGAGGCAATAATACAAACTCAGAAATATTTTGTTTTTCCATAAGTGAATAAACAAGCTGTTCTCAGAGGAAAATAAGGTCCTCAGAACACTGTTTGAAGTAAGAAAGGTGGCAGGGTCCGCCACATATAAACAAAGTAAAACAGCATGAAATTGTGTTGTCCTTTAAGGTCAGTTTGTTTATTCAAGTTATTAAGTCGTGATAAAAGAAAGAAAACATCAGTCAGTGAAGATCTTTCTCTTCTGATTAAAATGTCCTCCCCAAAACTACATAATGCACCTTTAAGGTAAAGTCTGCACTGTTTCAGGTTAATGAATGATAATCATAATGCCATCCACAGAAGGCTGAGACACTACAGTTTTTAAATGTTTTATATATTTTTAAGATAATAAAGAGTGATTATTTTTTTAAGTAAGAAATCTCAGAAATAAGGCAAAAAAACTGCCAAATTATTGGTATTAAAAACCTCCCAATGACACCCAGATATGATCACTTCTGTTATCATGTACTGTTTGCTTTGTTCACACTCAGTTTTCTATCTCTCATGTGTTGATGCAGGACTGGAGCAGATCGAAGCAGCCTGGATGTTCTCGGTGTTGGAAGCGGTGGAGGTATATGATGATGAGATACAGCAACTGGTAACAGTTGTATAAACACACGTGGTTGTGGTTACTAATTGTAGTGTAATTTGCACAGTGGCAACGCTCCATGAATGCGACAGATGCGTCTGTAAACACACGCGGCTTTATTTAAATACCAGAGGAAAATACACTGATGTATGATTCTCGTGTAGCATTTCCCCTGCAGACAGCCCAGTTGGGGGCCACTGCCTCTGCAGGACTCTTTGCTTGCGAAAGAAGAAATGACACTTTTTCAAAAATAATGACGCCAGTGAATTTGAGTTATATTCCCCCGAAAGTCAAATGCAAATCCATGTAGCCAGAGTTTTAGTTGAATCACGTGCCCTGCATTAATGTTCAACCACTTAGTTTCTGGCAAACTTCTGACTTGAGTGTGCATCAAAGCTAAAAAACAATCTGGCTTCTTAATAACAAACTGCTTTAACTGCTGCTTCTTATCATTAACAAACATAATGCATAATGGATTTAAAGCTGAATATGTTTATTACAGAGGGTAGAAGCAGTGACACAGGCTGTTATTGTATTGCAGCTTTTAATATATTTCCAGTTGAGGAGGCGGAGTTGGTGGGAGGCAGAGAAATTTTATACTACTATCTCAGTGACAAGTGGTCGCAGAATTATACTGGGTCAATATTGTAACAAAACTACTTACACGTTTGAGTGGAGAGTTGTGTAACGGTATTTCAATCCGTGTGTATTGAGAGGGTTAGGGGATATTAATGGCTGAAAAGTCAAACTTTTAAAAAAGAGATCGATTTTTTTTCTTTTACGCATTTACAAAACAGATTATGCACATATGGGTTCTGAAAACACATTTGCAGATTTTTTATTTATTTATTTATTCATTTATTTATTTATTTATTTATCCTTTTTTTTTTCTCATTGCCAGTGCAGTGAACATTACTGTAAATATGTCAGATTTAGCCAAGAGAGGCTAGTTTTCATCTGTAGTCTCTGGCCAGGTGTAAAGTTGGCAACCTAAAATCCATAGCCAAGCCATAGAAAAGATAAATCAGTAACGACAGCTACTTTTTGAAGCGAGCCTGCTACCTCAACACACAACACTTTATATTTTTTATTTTTCTGACTCTCTCTTCAACATAGAGAAAGGTGCTCTTTTTGACGTAGTTGCTAGTATGTTTACATATTAGTGTTTTAATGTGTCCTGTTTTCGACTGTGATATGTTATTTTTAATGCCTTTGCATGCAATAGATAGTTATTAAATCATTAGGGCCCGAGCAGGGAACCTGCGAGGTCCCTATTGTAATTGCAATGATTATTAGGGCCCGAGCAGTGAAACTGCGAGGACCCTATTGTAATTGTAATGATTATTAGGGCCCGAGCAGTGAAACTGCAAGGACCCTATTGTTTTTCGTATGATTATTATTTTTAGTTATTTTTATTTTTCTTTGTCCCAAATGATCGCATTTTTCACTGCCTGAACATACCCCAAAACTCATCAAACTTGGAATATAGATCAGACCTGGCGAAAAATTTTATAATCTGTTGTCATTGTGAATTTTCACCACTAGGTGGCGCTATAATCAAGGAAAGTGTGTTTTGGCTAATAACTCCCGCATACTTTGTCGCACATTCAAAAACCTTATATCCACGCGTTCAGTGATTTGTGCTGAATCTCCTGATATAGGCCACGCCCATTTCCGCCTACCGTTTTTTTTCGCTAGCTGGCGAAATGTCGAAAACCTACTTTTTCGAACTCCTCCCAGGCAATTTCACCAATTTGCACGAAACTTTGCACACAGCATCTGTGGACCCTTCTGACAAAAAGTTATTAAAAGAATTTTGATACACCAAAGAATATTCAAGTTATTAAATAACAACTTCCTGTGGAATCGGGTCACAACAGGAAGTGCTGCATATCTCCACATTGGTGCGTCCAAATGACGTGAAACTCAGGATACTACTTCCCCATGAGCCCCTAAGGCTCTGTGCAAAATCTTGGCCCATGACCAATAGGTGGCGCTATTTAAATTGAAGTATTTTATATCTCGACATCGGTTGTTCGGATTAACACAAAACTTGGTACACTGATTGCCAATGTCCTCCTGAGGTTAACTGATGAAGGTGTTACCGATCTGACACTAGGTGGCGCTCTGGTGGCAGTTTCATTTTATAATTGGCACTGTGCCCACACCATAACACTTATGGATATGAAACTGATTGGGGTGGTATAGACTGGCCCCTGTAACTCACACACCAAAAATGACCAGCAGGTGGCGCTATTATCAAGAAAAAACGTTTTTTGCTAATTACTCCCACATAATATGGTGCACATTGTTAAACATTATGTCTATATGTTCCCTGAATACAGCCGAACAGTGTGAGTAGGCCACGCCCACGTTCGCACTGAATTTCCATTTGCAAATTCGCCAAATGTCGCAAACGTACTTTTTCGAACTCCTCCCAGGAAATTTTTCCAATTTGCACCAAACTTTTCACGCAGCATCTCTGGACCCTCCTGACAAAAAGTTATTAAAAGAAATGTGCTAGTCCGCAGAACGCCCAAAATATACAACAACAATTTCCTGCGCATTGTGGTCAAACAGACATTCTTGTGTATCTTGATGAAATACAGTCCGATGAACACAAAACTTTTGGCAATTGTGTTCCATGGCACGATGAGCATTTCTACAAAATTTCGTGCAAATCGACCAATAGGTGGCGCTTTTATTGCTAAATGACGAAATGACAGCTTCACTGCCTTCACTTTCATTTCCTCCATGGAAGTTGTTGCATGAACAAGCCCCGACAGCAGTATGTCACGACAGCAGCATGCCCCGACGCGCGTGGACTGCGAGGGCCCGTTCATCGCTGCTTGCAGCTTTAATTAGGGCCCGAGCAGGGAACCTGCGAGGTCCCTATTGTAATTGTAGTGATTCTTATTCTTATTATTTATTAGGGCCCGAGCACGGAACTCCGTGCGAGGACCTATTGAAATCGTAAGAATTCTTATTATTATTAGGGCCCGAGCAGTGAAACTGCGAGGACCCTATTGTAATTGTAATGATTATTATTTTTTTTCTTCTGCCAAAATGATCGCATTTTTCACTGCCTGAACATACCCCAAAACTCATCAAACTTGGAATATAGATCAGACCTGGCGAAAAATTTTATAATCTGTTGTCATTGTGAATTTTCAGCACTAGGTGGCGCTATAATCAAGGAAAGTGCGTTTTGGCTAATAACTCCCACATACTTTGTCGCACGTTCAAAAACCTTATATCCACGCGTTCAGTGAATCATGCTGAATCTTCTGATATAGGCCACGCCCATTTCCGCCTACCGTTTTTTTTCGCTAGCGCGCGAAATGTCGAAAACCTACTTTTTCGAACTCCTCCCAGGCAATTTCACCGATTTGCACCAAACTTTGCACACAGCATCTGTGGACGCTCCTGACAAAAAGTTATTAAAAGAATTTTGATACGCCAAAGAATACTCAAGTTATTAAATAACAACTTCCTGTGGATTTCGGTCACAACAGGAAGTGTTGCATATCTCCACATTGGTGTGTCTGAATGACGTCAAACTCAGGATCCTACTTCCGCATGAGGCCCTAAGGCTCTGTGCAAAATATTGTCCCATGACAACTAGGTGGCGCTCTTTTAATTGAAGTATTTTATATCTCGACATCGGTTGGTCGGATTAACACGAAACTTGGTACAGTCATTGCCAATGCCCTCCTGAGGACAGCTGACAAAGGGGTTACCGATCTGACACTAGGTGGCGCTCTGGTGGCAGTTTCATTTTAGATTTGGCACTGTGCCCACACCATAACACTTATGGATATGAAATTCATAGGGGTGGTATAGACCGGCCCCTGTAACTCACACACCAAAAATGACCAGCAGGTGGCGCTATTATCAAGAAAAAATGTTTTTTGCTAATTACTCCCACATAATATGGTGCACATTGTTAAACATTATATCTATATGTTCCCTGAATACAGCCGAACCGTGTGATGTAGGCCACGCCCACGTTCGCACTGAATTTCCATTCGCAAATTTGCCAAATGTCGCAAACCTACTTTTTCGAACTCCTCCCAGGCAATTTCTCCGATTTGCACCAAACTTTGCACGCAGCATCTGTGGACCCTCCTGACAAAAAGTTATTAAAAGAAATGTGCTAGTCCACAGAATGCCCAAATTATAAAACAACAATTTCCTGCACATTGTGGTCAAACAGACATTCTTGTGTATCTTGATGAAATACAGTCCGATTAACACAAAACTTTTCCCAGTTGTGTTCCATGACACAATGAGCATTTCTACAAAATTTCGTGCAAATCGACCAATAGGTGGCGCTTTTATTGCTAAATGACAAAACAGCAGCTTCACTGCCTTCAGTTTTGTTTCCTCTACGCAAGTTGTTGCATGAACAAGCCTCAACAGCAGCAAGCCCACACAGCAGCATGTAACGACAGCAGCATGCCCCGACAGCAGCATGTCCCGACAGCAGCACGCCCCGACACGCGTGGACTGCGAGGGCCCGTTCATCGCTGCTTGCAGCTTTAATTATTATTATTATTCTCCTTCTTCCTCACAAAGGATCGCATATTTGGCGGCCGCAACATACCCCAAAACTCACCAAACTTGGAATATAGATCAGACCTGGCGAAAAATTTTATAATCTGTTGTCGTTGTGAATTTTCACCACTAGGTGGCGCTATAATCAAGGACAGTGCGTTTTGGCTAATAACTCCCATATACTTTGTCGCACATTCAAAAACCTTACATCCACGCATTCAGTGAATTCTGCTGAGTCTTCTGATATAGGCCACGCCCATTTCCGCCCCAGGTTTTTTTTCCGCAAATTCGCAAAATGTCGAAAACCTACTTTTTCGAACTCCTCCCAGGAAATTTCACCGATTTGCATGAAACTTTGCACACAACATCTGTGGACCCTTCTGACAAAAAGTTATTAAAAGAATTTTGGAATTTCAAATAATACTCAAGTTATTACATAACAACTTCCTGCAGATTTCGTTCCAAACAGGAAGTGTTGCATATCTCCACATTGGTGTGTCCAAATGACATGAAACTCAGGATACTACTTCCCCATGAGCCCATAAGGCTCTGTGCAAAATTTTGGTGGATGACCACTAGGTGGCGCTCTTTAAATTGAAGTATTTTATATCTCCACATCGGTGGGTCGAATTAACACAAAACTTGGTACACTCATTGCCAATGCCCTCCTGAGGATAGCTGACAAAGGGGTTACCGATCTGACACTAGATGGCGCTCTGGTGGCAGTTTCTTTTTATATTTGGCACTGTGCCCACACCATAACACTTATGGACATGAAATTCATAGGCGTGGTATAGACTGGCCCCTGTAACTCACACACCAAAAATGTTCCATGGCACGATGAGCATTTCTTCGACGTTTTTCAAACATCTCCTAGCTCTGGCCTACGTTCACCTAGAAACACCATTCAAACTTTAAAATGTAGGCACGGGTCTTGTCTATTTAAGTCGTATTTGAACTTTTTTCCCACAATGTTTCGTTTTTGAACTGTGACCCTTTAATGATGCTGAGTGAATTTTAAAGAATTTTGAAAATTTTAGTTTTTTCAATGATTGTGTATTGCGGAATGTTCGTGCAGAACCAACTGCCAGAGTGTGGGACACTCAAAAAAAACTCTCAGAAATTCTCTTTCTCTGACGATCCCAGCCACAAATTACACAGTAGAAATGTGATTTTTTCACAGAGTTGTAGCCACACTTGTCTTCTTTCTCCCAATGTGTCTTCTTTATCAGTAGGATTTACGGTTTTTGATTTATCTGCCCCTAACCAACAAGAGTAGCTCTCAACTGTTCCATTTACTCCAATGTTAATCGGGAGGAGGATTTTCCAGGATTTTCCAAACTGCACCTGTTTTGAACTCGCTCCTATTACCACATTTTAGAAGCTAGGACCACAAAAAATTATGGCTGTGTTCTTTAAGGCCTTTCTGGCTTGACGGTGAAGAAATTTTGCCGATATCATGTTTGGTTTTGAAGATATAGCAGTAGTTTGAAGTCCTACTTCTGAGCCAGAAATCACTCTCAGATCAGCTCTGTCACAGACAGCAGCTGTGGTCACAGGCCATTGCTAGGGAGTTCCGACAACCATCACCGTAGCAACTGAGATCAACTGGGCCAACAGAGACACACAATTAATATTCCCCCTGTCTTGGAATATAGATCAGACCTGGCGAAAAATTTTATAATCTGTTGTCATTGTGAACTTTCACCAGTTAAGACATGCGCGCACAATAACGGGGCAATGGGTTCGGGAAAGGAGCACGCCCCGACAGCAGCACGCCCCGACCCGCGTGGACTGCGAGGGCCCGTTCATCGCTGCTTGCAGCTTTAATTAGGGCCCGAGCAGTGAAACTGCAAGGACCTATTGTAATTGTAATGATTATTATTATTATTATTTTTTTCCTGCCAAAATGATCGCATTTTTCACTGCCTGAACGTGTATGAAAACGCGATTTTATTTGGCAAAGACATTAGTCCTGGCGAAAAATTTTATAATCTGCTGTCGTTATGAATTTTCAGCACTAGGTGGCGCTATAATCAAGGAAAGTGTGTTTTGGCTAATAACTCCCACATACTTTGTCGCACATTCAAAAACCTTATATCCACGCGTTCAGTGAATCTTGCTGAATCTCCTGATATAAGCCACGCCCATTTTCGCCTACCGTTTTTTTTCGCTAGCGTGCGAAATGTCGTAAACCTACTTTTTCGAACTCCTCCCAGGCAATTTCACCGATTTTCACCAAACTTTGCACACAGCATCTGTGGACGCTCCTGACAAAAAGTTATTAAAAGAATTTTGATATTCCAAAGAATACTCAAGTTATTAAATAACAACTTCCTGTGGATTCGGGTCACAACAGGAAGTGCTGCATATCTCCACATTGGTGTGTCCAAATGACATGAAACTCAGGATACTACTTCCACATGAGCCCCTGAGGCTCTGTGCAAAATCTTGGCCCATGACCACTAGGTGGCGCTATTTAAATTGAAGTATTTTATATCTCCACATTGGTTGGTCGGATCAACACAAAACTTGGTACACTGATTGCCAATGGCCTCCTGAGGACAACTGACGAAGGTGTTACCGATCTGACACTAGGTGGCGCTCTGGTGGCAGTTTCATTTTATAATTGGCACTGTGCCCACACCATAACACTTATGGATATGAAACTGATTGGGGTGATATAGACTGGCCCCTGTAACTCACACACCAAAAATGACCAGCAGGTGGCGCTATTATCAAGAAAAAACGTTTTTTGCTAAGTACTTCCACATAATATGGTGCACATTGTTAAACATTATATCTATATGTTCCCTGAATACAGCCGAACCGTGTGATGTAGGCCACGCCCATGTTCGCACTGAATTTCCATTTGCAAATTCGCCAAATGTCGCAAACCTACTTTTTCGAACTCCTCCCAGGCAATTTTTCAAATTTGCACCAAACTTTTCACGCAGCATCTCTGGACCCTCCTGACAAAAAGTTATTAAAAGAAATGTGCTAGTCCACAGAACGGCCAAAATATACAACAACAATTTCCTGCGCATTGTGGTCAAACAGACATTCTTGTGTATCTTGATGAAATACAGTTCGATGAACACAAGACTTTTGGCAATTGTGTTCCATGGCACGATGAGCATTTCTACAAAATTCCGTTCAAATCGGCCAATAGGTGGCGCTTTTATTGCTAAATGACGAAACAGCAGCTTCACTGCCTTCAGTTTTGTTTCCTCTACAGAAGTTGTTGCATGAACAAGCCCCGACAGCAGCATGTCCCGACGGCAGCACGCCCCGACGGCAGCACGCCCCGACGGCAGCACGCCCCGACCCGCGTGGACTGCGAGGGCCCGTTCATCGCTGCTTGCAGCTTTAATTAGGGCCCGAGCAGGAAACCTGCGAGGTCCCTATTGTTTTTCAAATGATTATTATTCTTTTTTTTATTTTTCTTTGTCCCAAATGATCGCATTTTTCACTGCCTGAACATGAACGAAAACGCGATTTTATTTGGCAAAGTCATTAGGCCTGGCGAAAAATTTTATAATCTGTTGTCGTTGTGAATTTCTACCACTAGGTGGCGCTATAATCAAGGAAAGTGCCTTTTGGCTAATAACTCCCACATACTTTGTCGCACATTCAAAAACCTTATATCCACGCGTTCTGTGAATTGTGCTGAATCTCCGGATATAGGCCACGCCCATTTCCGCCTACCGTTTTTTTTCGCTAGCTCGCGAAATGTCGCAAACCTACTTTTTCGAACTCCTCCCAGGCAATTTCACCAATTTGCATGAAACTTTGCACACAGCATCTGTGGACCCTCCTGACAAAAAGTTATTAAAAGAATTTTGGAATTACAAATAATACTCAAGTTATTACATAATAACTTCCTGCAGATCTCGTTCCAAACAGGAAGTGTTGCATATCTCCACATTGGTGTGTCCAAATGACATGAAACTCAGGATACTACTTCCCCATGAGCCCATAAGGCTCTGTGCAAAATTTTGGTGGATGACCACTAGGTGGCGCTCTTTAAATTGAAGTATTTTATATCTCAACATTGGTTTGTCGGATTAACACAAAACTTGGTACACTGATTGCCAATGGCCTCCTGAGGAAAACTGACGAAGGTGTTACCGATCTGACACTAGGTGGCGCTCTGGTGGCAGTTTCATTTTATAATTGGCACTGTGCCCACACCATAACACTTATGGATATGAAACTGATTGGGGTGGTATAGACTGGCATCTGTAACTCACACACCAAAAATCACCAGCAGGTGGCGCTATTATCAAGAAAAAATGTTTTTTGCTAATTACTCCCACATAATATGGTGCACATTGTTAAACATTATATCTACGTGTTCCCTGAATACAGCCGAACAGTGTGATGTAGGCCACGCCCACGTTCGCACTGAATTTCCATTTGCAAATTCGCCACATGTCGCAAACCTACTTTTTCGAACTCCTCCCAGGCAATTTTTCCAATTTGCACCAAACTTTGCACGCAGCATCTCTGGACCCTCCTGACAAAAAGTTATTAAAAGAAATGTGCTAGTCCACAGAATGGCCAAAATATAAAACAACAATTTCCTGCGCATTGTGGTCAAACAGACATTCTTGTGTATCTTGATGAAATACAGTCCGATGAACACAAAACTTTTGGCAATTGTGTTCCATGGCACGATGAGCATTTCTACAAAATTTCGTGCAAATCGACCAATAGGTGGCGCTTTTATTGCTAAATGACGAAATGACAGCTTCACTGCCTTCACTTTCATTTCCTCAATGGAAGTTGTTGCAAGTAGAAGCCCCGACAGCAGCATGTCACAACAGCAACATGTAACGACAGCAGCATGTAACGACGGCAGCACGCCGCGACAGCAGCACGCCCCGACCCGCGTGGACTGCGAGGGCCCGTTCATCGCTGCTTGCAGCTTTAATTATTAGGGCCCGAGCAGTGAAACTGCGAGGACCCTATTGTAATTGTAATGATTATTATTATTAGGGCCCGAGCAGTGAAACTGCGAGGACCCTATTGTTTTTCTAGTGATTATTATTATTATTATTATTCTTTATTTTTTGTTATTTTTCTTCTGCCAAAATGATCGCATTTTTCACTGCCTGAACATACCCCAAAACTCATCAAACTTGGAATATATGTCACACCTGGCGAAAAATTTTATAATCTGTTGTCGTTGTGAACTTTCACCACTAGGTGGCGCTACAATCAAAGAAAGTGCGTTTTGGCTAATAACTCCCACATACTTTGTCACACATTCAAAAACGTTGTATCCACGCGGTCAGTGAATTGTGCTGAATCTCCTGATATAGGCCACGCCCATTTCCGCCTACCGTTTTTTTTCGCTAGCTCACGAAATGTCGAAAACCTACTTTTTCGAACTCCTCCCAGGCAATTTCACCGATTTGCACCAAACTTTGCACACAGCATCTGTGGACGCTTCTGACAAAAAGTTATTAAAAGAATTTTGATACGCCAAGGAGTACTCAAGTTATTAAATAACAACTTCCTGTGGATTCGGGTCACAACAGGAAGTCCTGCATATCTCCACATTGGTTTGTCCAAATGACGTGAAACTCAGGATACTACTTCCCCATGAGCCCATAAGGCTCTGTGCAAAATCTTGGCCCATGACCACTAGGTGGCGCTATTTAAATTGAAGTATTTTATATCTCGACATTGGTTGGTTGGATTAACACAAAACTTGGTACACTCATTGCCAATGGCCTCCTGAGGACAGCTGACAAAGGGGTTACCGATCTGACACTAGGTGGCGCTCTGGTGGCAGTTTCATTTTATATTTGGCACTGTGCCCACACCATAACACTTATGGATATGAAATTCATAGGGGTGATATAGACTGGCCCCTGTAACTCACACACCAAAAATGACCAGCAGGTGGCGCTATTATCAAGAAAAAACGTTTTTTGCTAATTACTCCCACATAATATGGTGCACATTGTTAAACATTATATCTATATGTTCCCTGAATACAGCCGAACCGTGTGATGTAGGCCACGCACACGTTCGCACTGAACTTCCATTTGCAAATTCGCCAAATGTCACAAACCTACATTTTCGAACTCCTCCCAGGAAATTTCTCCGATTTGCACCAAACTTTGCACGCAGCATCTGTGGACCCTCCTGACAAAAAGTTATTAAAAGAAATGTGCTAGTCCACAGAACGCCCAAAATATAAAACATCAATTTCCTGCGCATTGTGGTCAAACAGACATTCTTGTGTATCTTGATGAAATACAGTCCGATGAACACAAAACTTTTGGCAATTGTGTTCCATGGCACGATGAGCATTTCTCCAAAATTTCGTGCAAATCGACCAATAGGTGGCGCTTTTATTGCTAAATGACGAAATGACAGCTTCACTGCCTTCACTTTCATTTCCTCAATGGAAGTTGTTGCAAGTAGAAGCCCCGACAGCAGCATGTCACGACAGCAGCGTGCCCCGACAGCAGCATGCCCCGACAGCAGCACGCCCGACAGCAGCATGTAACGACGGCAGCATGTCCCGACAGCAGCACGGCCGACAGCAGCACGCCCCGACCCGCGTGGACTGCGAGGGCCCGTTCATCGCTGCTTGCAGCTTTAATTTTTATTTTTATTTTTCCCAAATGATCGCATTTTTCACTGCCTGAACATACCCCAAAACTCACCAAACTTGGAATATAGATCAGACCTGGCGAAAAATTTTATAATCTGTTGTCATTGTGAACTTTCACCACTAGGTGGCGCTATAATCAAGGAAAGTGTGTTTTGCCTAATAACTCCCACATACTTTGTCGCACGTTCAAAAACCTTATATCCACGAGTTCAGTGAATTGTGCTGAATCTCCTGATATAGGCCACGCCCATTTCCGCCTACCGTTTTTTTTCGCTAGCTCGCGAAATGTCGCAAACCTACTTTTTCGAACTCCTCCCAGGCAATTTCACCAATTTGCACCAAACTTTGCACACAGCATCTGTTGTCGCTCCTGACAAAAAGTTATTAAAAGAATTTTGATACACCAAAGAATACTCAAGTTATTAAATAACAACTTCCTGTGTATTTGGGTCACAACAGGAAGTGTTGCATATCTCCACATTGGTGTGTCCAAATGACGTGAAACTCAGGATACTACTTCCCCATGCGCCCCTAAGGCTCTGTGCAAAATCTTGGCACATGACCACTAGGTGGCGCTATTTAAATTTAAGTATTTTATATCTCGACATCGGTTGGTCGGATTAACACAAAACTTGGTACACTGATTGCCAATGGCCTCCTGAGGACAACTGACGAAGGTGTTACCGATCTGACACTAGGTGGCGCTCTGGTGGCAGTTTCATTTTATAATTGGCACTGTGCCCACACCATAACACTTATGGACATGAAACTGATTGGGGTGGTAGAGACTGGCATCTGTAACTCACACACCAAAAATCACCAGCAGGTGGCGCTATTATCAAGACAAAACGTTTTTTGCTAATTACTCTCATATAATATGGTGCACATTGTTAAACATTATATCTATATGTTCCCTGAATACAGCCGAACCGTGTGATGTCAGCCACGCCCACGTTCGCACTGAATTTCCATTCGCAAATTCGCCAAATGTTGCAAACCTACTTTTTCGAACTCCTCCCAGGCAATTTTTCCAATTTGCACCAAACTTTGCACAGAGCATCTGTGGACTCTCCTGACAAAAAGTTATTAAAAGAATTGTGATAGTCTAAAGAACGACCAAAATATAAAACAACAATTTCCTGCACGTTGTGGTAAACCACACAGTCTTGCATATCTTGATGAAATACAGTCCGATTAACACAAAACTTTTTTGATTTGTCTTCCATGCCCACATGAGGGTTTGTGCCAAATTCGGTGCATATCCACCAATAGGTGGCGCTTTTATTGCTACATGACGAAATGACAGCTTGACTGCCTTCACTTTCATTTCCTCAATGGAAGTTGTTGCAAGTAGAAGCCCCGACAGCAGCATGTCACGACAGCAGCATGCCCCGACAGCAGCACGCCCGACAGCAGCACGCCCCGACCCGCGTGGACTGCGAGGGCCCGTTCATCGCTGCTTGCAGCTTTAATTAGGGCCCGAGCAGGAAACCTGCGAGGTCCCTATTGTTTTTCGAGTGATTATTATTTTTTTTTTTCTTTGTCCCAAATGATCGCATTTTTCACTGCCTGAACATACCCCAAAACTCACCAAACTTGGAATATATGTCACACCTGGCGAAAAATTTTATAATCTGTTGTCGTTGTGAATTTTCACCACTAGGTGGCGCTACAATCAAGGAAAGTGCTTTTTGGCTAATAACTCCCACATACTTTGTCGCACATTCAAAAACCTCATATCCACACGTTCAGTGAATTGTGCTGAATCTTTTGATATAGGCCACGCCCATTTCCGCCTACCGTTTTTTTTCGCTAGCTCGCAAAATGTCGCAAACCTACTTTTTCGAACTCCTCCCAGGCAATTTCACCGATTTGCACGAAACTTTGCACACCGCATCTGTGGACCCTCCTGACAAAAAGTTATTAAAAGAATTTTAATACGCCAAAGAATACTCAAGTTATTAAATAACAACTTCCTGTGGATTCGGGTCACAACAGGAAGTGTTGCATATCTCCACATTGGTGTGTCCGAATGACGTGAAACTCAGGATACTACTTCCCCATGAGCCCCTAAGGCTCTGTGCCAAATGTTGGCCCATGACCACTAGGTGGCGCTATTTAAATTGAAGTATTTTATATCTTGACATCGGTTGGTCGGATTAACACAAAACTTGGTACACTGATTGCCAATGTCCTCCTGAGGTTAACTGTTGAAGGTGTTACCGATCTGACACTAGGTGGCGCTCTGGTGGCAGTTTCATTTTATAATTGGCACTGTGCCCACACCATAACACTTATGGATATTACACTGATTGGGGTGGTATAGACTGGCATCTGTAACTCACACACCAAAAATCACCAGCAGGTGGCGCTATTATCAAGAAAAAACGTTTTTTGCTAATTACTCCCACATAATATGGTGCACATTGTTAAACATTATATCTATATGTTCCCTGAATACAGCCGAACCGTGTGATGTAGGCCACGCCCACGTTCGCACTGAATTTCCATTCGCAAATTCGCCAAATGTCGCAAACCTACTTTTTCGAACTCCTCCCAGGCAATTTTTCCAAATTGCACCAAACTTTGCACACAGCATATGTGGACTCTCCTGACAAAAAGTTATTAAAAGAATTGTGATAGTCTAAAGCACGGCGAAAATATAAAACAACAATTTCCTGCACGTTGTGGTAAACCACACAGTCCTGCATATCTTGATGAAATACAGTCCGATTAACACAAAACTTTTGGCAATTGTGTTCCATGGCACGATGAGCATTTCTACAAAATTTCGTGCAAATCGACTAATAGGTGGCGCTTTTATTGCTAAATGACGAAACAGCAGCTTCACTGCCTTCAGTTTTGTTTCCTCTACGGAAGTTGTTGCATGAACAAGCCCCGACAGCAGCATGCCCGGACAGCAGCATGAAACGACAGCAGCTTGCCCCGACAGCAGCATGCAACGACGGCAGCACGCCCCGACGCGCGTGGACTGCGAGGGCCCGTTCATCGCTGCTTGCAGCTTTAATTATTTTTAGTTTTCCTTCGTCCCAAATGATCGCATTTTTCACTGCCTGAACATGTATGAAAACGCGATTTTTTTTGGCAAAGTCATTGGGCTTGGCGAAAAATTTTATAATCTGTTGTCGTTGTGAATTTTCACCACTAGGTGGCGCTACAGTCAAGGAAAGTGCGTTTTGGCTAATAACTCGCACATACTTTGTCGCACATTCAAAAACCTTACATCCACGCGTTCAGTGAATTGTGCTGAATGTCCTGATATAGGCCACGCCCATTTCCGCCTACCGTTTTTTTTCGCTAGCTCGCGAAATGTTGCAAACCTACTTTTTCGAACTCCTCCCAGGCAATTTCACCGATTTGCACCAAACTTTGCACACAGCATCTGTGGACCCTCCTGACAAAAAGTTATTAAAAGAATTTTGCTATTCCAAACAATACTCAAGTTATTAAATAACAACTTCCTGTAGATTTGGGTCAAAACAGGAAGTGTTGCACAGCTCCACATTGGTGTGTCCAAATGACATGAAACTCAGGACACTACTTCCCCATGAGCCCCTAAGGCTCTGTGCAAAATCTTGGCCCGTGACCACTAGGTGGCGCTATTTAAATTGAAGTATTTAATATCTCCACATTGGTTGGTCGGATTAACACAAAACTTGGTACAGTGATTGCCAATGCCCTCCTGAGGACAACTGACGAAGGTGTTACCGATCTGACACTAGGTGGCGCTCTGGTGGCAGTTTCATTTTATATTTGGCACTGTGCCCACACCATAACACTTATGGACATGAAATTCATAGGGGTGGTATAGACTGGCCCCTGTAACTCACACACCAAAAATGACCAGCAGGTGGCGCTATTATCAAGAAATAACGTTTTTTGCTAATTACTCCCACATAATATGGTGCACATTGTTAAACATTATATCTATATGTTCCCTGAATACAGCCGAATTGTGTGATGTAGGCCACGCCCACTGTCATGCTAGAATTCAATTCGCACATTTGCAAAATGTTGCTAACCTACTTTTTCTAACTCCTCCCAGACAATTTCTTTGATTTGCACCAAACTATGCACACAGCACCTGTGGACCCTCCTGACAAAAAGTTATTAAAAGAATTGTGATAGTCTAAAGAACAGCCGAAATATAAAACAACAATTTCCTGCACTTTGTGGTCAAACAGACAGTCTTGCATATCTTTACCAAATATACTCCCATTACCACAAAACTTTTGCTGATTGTCTTCCATGGCCCGATGATGGTTTCTGCAAAATCCCGTGCAAATCGGTTAATAGGTGGCGCTTTTATTGCTAAATGATGAAAGAACAGTTTCATTTTCATTTTTGATTTTACATTTAGCACGTTGAGCATTGGACATGGTAGACCTCCAAGCCTACATAGCTCTGTTGATTCTGGACGGAGCAAACTTGATAGAACCTGGTTGAAGCCAAAAGTGGACACAAGTCTGGAGCAGGAGGAAAAGGTTCTTTATTTGAATACAACTGAATTCACAGCTGATGATGGTTTGAGGTCGATGCTGCTGGAGAGCTGTGTGGTGTCTAGCTGCTCGTAGGACTGCAAGACAGGTTGAGTGTTGCAGAGGTGCTGAGGTATCAGTACGCTGGAGCAGAGTCACACGTTGGTCGGTGCTCAGATGGAGACTGTACACAAAGCAAGGCACAGTTCATCGTTGTACTGGAAAACACAGGTGGACTACAGTAGGCCTAGAAAACACTATTGACGCTGCCATATACCGTGTGTCGTTCACAAAATCCTCTGGCAGCAGCTACAGTGAGAATCAGGGCTTTTAAGCGGGCGCTGATGATGAGTGTGATGCTACCTGAGATTGTAAACTCTGCCCAGCCTTCCAGTGCACCTCTGCAAGCAAACACAACACACAAGCACAAAAAGCACAACACAGACACTGCAGCCATAGGTCGTGACAAGATCATTATTATAATTTTTCAGTGTCTGTTCTTTAGTTACAAACACTCTTCACAGTATTAAAAGCTGTTAAATAAAATTTCATCATGATTATGTTTGAATGATGTTTTTTTGTGGTAATGTAAGGGGTAATTTGATGTTCATTTTCTGTTATACAGTTTAGTCACACTTATTATACATTTCATTGAGTAAAATATTGCCTTTCATGTAAATACCAAAACAATCAGCAAGACACCGCAGGGAATCGAACCCCGTCCCAGTAAACCAGGAGTACCATTACCAGTGCCTTTTGCTTTTTGAGCCTACATGAAAGGTAAAGCAAAACCTGCATTAGCAACAGCATATGACTGGCAGCAAGTGATATTATGCAATTCCTGCAATATAGTAAGTGCTATATATGAGCTTAAACGTTTTCTATAAAATGTTTGCCTTATAAAACTCCAAATGTGTATCATTGAGATCAGCGATTACAATTATTATTACTATTTGTCAAAACATGTTTTAGTTTAAAATGCTGTTGCAATGCAGGAAACGAAACCCTTTTTATATCAAACCGTTTTTTTGTGTTTTTTTTAATTTTTTTATATTGAACACACTATATAGAACTACACAAAACTCCTAAGGAAACATGCATTTATAAAACACTAAACATTATGAAGAACTTTTTTTTTGTTTGTTTTTGTTTTTTTTTATTGTTTTTTATATATTAAAACACACAACATAAAACTCCTCATATATATATATATACATATACATATACACACACACACACACACACGTTTTACTACTGCTATTTGTGCTTTCTCCCTAACTGTTCTCCTAGGTCATAGATGTAAAAGAACACATGATCCCCTCATGGTCACTGAAATAAGTTGGCACCACTAATGATTCAACAATATAATGTGTTGTTTTCACATACACATGATCAATTAGTGTGTTGTTTTCTGTTGTCGGTTGTTTCACTAATTGAACAAACCCTTTGTTTGTCATGAATTTGGCAACTGACGATGATTTCAAAATGTCGTCATTGAAATCTCCCATGACAGCAATTGTATCACTTTGTGGATCCAGCCAATCCAGTAATTTGCCTAAATTTTGTTTAAACAAAGTCATGGGATAAGATGGTGGTCTGTAAATTACTGCCATCAATATACTATATTTAGTGCAGTGGTAAACCAAACATTCTAAATTTACATTTGGTACCTGGAGAACATTACATGCCAAATTGTCTGCACTATAAAGGCCAACGCCACCATGTTGTTGGCCTTGAATTTCTGACAATATTGGGTTGCTGCTACTGTAAGACAATTTCCTTGGCTGATTATGAAAAACATAACCATCCATCTTTACAGTTTCACATGAGGAAACTGCAGGCAACCATGTTTCTGTAACAGCAATACAGTTAAGCTGCAAGTGCTGTGTACACAATGCCAAATCAGATACATGTTGGGCCAAATTCTGCACATTTATCAAAAACACAGTAAAGGTCTGTGTATTGAACGTGTGCCTTGTCATATTCTCGACCATGAAGGGGGGCATGTTTTCAATTGCATCTTTAATTGTGTCCTTACAATATATTGCTTTCTCCTTAAAGTCCCTAATTACCAACCCTGACAAATTTCTAACCCGACTTAAAGCTACATACGCCTGTCCAGCTGCAAAAATCTTTTCAAGTGACACTACCGCTTGATCTACTGTAAGGCCTTGTACTTTATGGACAGTACAAGCCCAGGCAAGCTTCAGTGGAAATTGCCTTCGCATTCCACCCTTTTTAGTTACCCTATCCTCTTCAGGTCCAATGCCCGTGGAACCCATTTCGACTGCAGAGGCAAATGCACAGCGTTTCCTCTTCTGTACGCCTACCCTATCATCATCAAATTTAACATACACTGTCTGAGGAAACCTCGTTTCGTCGTTCTCTGGATAAACTATGTGTGTGACAGTTCCACACACCCCATTAACTAGACCATCCGCTACATCTAAGTTTTTAAACAGCATTACACGAGCGTCTTTCCCTAAAAGCAGCGTCTCATCCAGACATGTGTCGTATGCTCTGGAATGATGTCCGCTTATCAACTCCAGCTTGCCTGTCTTCTTACTATTCACATAGTCCTGAGCCTCTATCTCGACATAATCCGGACAACTCTTCAACAACTGCTGTACATTATGCTCATTTACTTGTCGATTTGTGGGAAATATGTGCAAAGCTGAGCTGTCTTCGCCGGTTTCACAACGGTTTAATATTTCAATGTCGCCTTCCAACATTGGGGTACCCTTTGAACGAGTTCGAACTCTGTTCAACAACTCTGCAAAGACCTGATCTTGTTGACGAACAACTGTTTTCAATTCCGCAATCTTGAACAAGTGAGACCACAAATCAACACCTACGTCATCTAAATACAAAGCTCTCCCTTTCACTGGAGGCAACTGATAAAAATCTCCAACTGCAATTACACTAACATTTCCAAACGGGGAATAGTCACCACATTGCTTAATTTGTCTTAATCTTCCATGGATATAAGCCAATAGTTTGTGATCGACCATGGAGATTTCATCTATTATCAAAAGCTGCAAGCTACTATATTTAGCACGTAAAGAATTCAGCTTCTCCTCACCCAATGGAGTGTAAGGTAAGCGTACATCTTTACCAATGCTAAATGCATTGTGAATAGTAGGTGCATTTATATTATGCGCCGCTATCCCCGTAGGAGCTGTCAGTAGAACACAAATGTCGTCCGGATCACGACACGCTCTCGACAACAACCTCATTGCCTCGTACTGTACAGCCTTGATCAAATGGCTCTTACCTGTCCCCGCACCGCCTGTAATAAACACATGTATCGGATCTGGCTTTGCTCCATTTACCCTGTCTAAGCACCACTGCCTAATCTGATAAAAAACACACATCTGTGTCTCATTCAGTGATCTAACTAAAGCCAAACCGTCACGTCTGCAGAGGACATTGTTCCTCTTTTCTAAATGTGCAACATCTTTACCGTTTATTGCTAAGTCTGGAATGCCATCTACAGGTTCGTCCACCATCTGCTCAGTCTCTCTACGTTCCTCTATACACTCTAAACGCTCCAACTCCTGCTCTGGGCACAACTCGCACCAGGCATCTTCCACAACACCATCACTACTGATTGAAATTTGGATATCATCCAACTCGTCTGCATCTCTTTCAAATTTGCATCTATTCTGATCGACAACGGCTTTCACCGAATGTAGCGATTTATCACTTAATCTCACACGACCATGACTATAAAACTGCTCAAATGTCTCAAATCCTGCCGGTTTGAGCTGGCTGTCTTTACAATACGGCAGGAACAACTGCAAAATGCTCTGATGGAACAATTCCGGATTCTTTGTCTCCGAAAAGCGCACGTAACGAACAACAGCAGGCTGCGTACGTGTTCTTTTCACAACAAAACCACAATTATTGTTTAATTTAACTTTATTGACACACGTTTCACTTTTACTCAAAACCCGATACTCTGATGCAAATGTTGCCAAACACATGTCATTAAATGTAGTGTCCTTCGGCCTATTCTTGTACCTGTCAACAGTATTCCTCATCCACATATCTTCATCGTTAAGATCATGTGATGATGCCTTTTGTTTTAACACACTTAAAGGCAAACTCATTCTAACTGTGTTCTCCCCTACCGGCACAAACACAACTTTCCTAGAGCACTCCTTAAGATGCATGTTTGTTAATCTATACACTGCCTCTTGAGCACAAACATCCCTGTTGTGTAAATACACACTTCCTAAATTTTTCAATGCATCTTTAGCACTACTATTACCCTCTTTAGCTGCTTCCCTCTGAGCATTTCCTAACAACAACCCCATCTCCTTTTCTGCCTTGGAGATGTAAGAAATAATGTAGACGACACAAGCATAAGCATCAACGACATATTGGATGTCAATATTAGCATTCCAGCATTTTAAAAGTGGTTTGCTGTACTGATTGATCCAAACCTCGTTCGCCTGCCTCTTCAAAACAACATGTGTCTTCCTACCAACACGATTGTACGCGGCCTCAAAAACGGTTTGATTTAATCCTAAATGTCTAAACAACTGTTCCACACTATCAAAACTGGCATTCTCATCTGAAAGAGCTGTTTTAATTTTTGTCATAATGGCGACTGCAATCTCTTTTTTCATGATCTCTGGTTTTTTCTGCCCCTCATTTTTGCATGCACAGCTGTCCAATTTCTGTGCTTGATCTACCTTACATTTACAAGATTTTGTGCCGTCCTCTTCACTGACTTGACGTGAAATAAAAGTTTTTGCAGACGGCGGCTTAGGAAAATTGAAACGACAAACAGTTTTGTTCTTTTTACAAGATTTTGAATGTCGTTTTGAATGTTGTTGCACAGATGTAACAATGTCCAATAATGTTTCATCCTGTGCTGGTTTCTCACATGTAACATACTGATCAATAAATTTAACGACCTCTTCATCTGTGTTTTTATCAATTATTGGGGCATTCTCTATCCAAAAGAGGCAGTGAACATGTGGTGATCCACGCTGCTGAAATTCCACCCTATAAAAATAATCCTTTATTTTGCCAATAGGATTAGATGGAGACATGAGCACCTCTCTCAAAAAACAATGCCAGCGAAAATCAAACATTGTGGCCGCAGTGACCGGATTGCCACGCAAAAGTTGACACCTGTCTGCCCATTCTAACTGTTCAGCTGTCTCTGTTCTACCTGCCTGCTTCAAAATACTATTGAGGAGATTTTTCCACCGCATGTCAGCTGACGAAAACGAACAAAACCAGGTGGGGACACCCAACTGACGAACACAAGCCAACAAATCACGCTGGGCTCCCTGCCAAAAAGATGGGGTACCTCGAATAGGTTTAAGAAAACGAAACCCATCATCAAACTGCAACAACTTTTTCAAAGATTCTTCGTCATTCAATACATTTCTGCTAACTTTTTGAGATTTAGCACCTCCTTTACCCTTCCGCAATGCTATTGATACATTTGACACAACCTGTTCTACCTCAGATAAGTACTGAGCAAAAAAGATGTATTCAACATTTTGTGCAAATCTACCATCAGCATGTAAAATCCTGTTATTAAAATAACGCGACAAACTCAAACGATGCTGTCTACTATCACGATATGTACCAAGTCCGCTGGGAAACAACACCGGGAAGCATTTTGCTTCATTTGTATGATCAGACAACAACCTGACAGGAGAGTTGCCTTCTGCTGGAGCCAAATTCAATATATCATCAAAGTATTGATCCAGTGTTTCCTGACCAATATCCACAGGCATAAGACAAGTGTCCTGGAACATGCAATGTTGTTGTCTATCATGCAAAAGCTCATCTTCCCCAACATCTGCAGATACTTCAACACCACCATTACAATCAGTATCTGGTTCCCTACAAAACTGGTTCATCCACGCTTCATTAAACTCTACATCTTTATAATGGACATTTGTCCGTTTTAAATATTGCAAAGCCTGCCTTACGCGCGTACTATCAACAAACTGATAGTCATAATGTCCCTTATAAGTTAGCTTCCGCTTCAACTTTACTGGCAACAAAGATCCTTCCATGTCTGTACGTGGCAGCAAATTGCTCGTCTGCACAATATTTGCAGGAACACACGTTACAGGTCCATGTACTCCATTTTGCCCTCCTTTAGGCAACGCCAACATCTTCATAAATGGAATATGCAACGCGATCAAATGTTGCTCTAAACTATTCAAACACGCCAATTCTGGTGGAATGGTACAAAGTGCCAAATTGTTCAATGCACATTCAGGTGGCACCACACCTTTACTAATCTTAGAATGACACGTGCTACAAATCCATAGCTCTCCTCTAGCTGTATCCAACCATTTACACGGCAATATGCAGACTTCATTACATTTATGTAAATATTCTTCACTAATACATATATCTGCAATTAAACCTATTTCTTTCTTTTTATTATAATAATCTCTTTTACACTTCAAAACCTGATTCTTAAACAACCCTCTGTGGCACACACAGCACACAAAATCTGGCCCATCTTTAACTTTATCCCAAAACTGTTCTCTAACATAATCAAACTGCTCTGCCTTTTCTTTAATTTTTTCCCTCTTCAATTTGTTTCGTGCTATAACACACTTCTTATGCTCAAGACTTCCATGATACTTCTTTTTACTCATAGCTTTTACATGTTGTCTTTGCACTTCACTTTCACTATATTTCCTTTTACTCATCTCCTTAAGTTTCTGCTTACGCATTTCATTTTCCTTATATTTCCTTTTACTCATCTCCTTAAGTTTATGCTTATAAGCTTCACTTTCCTTATATTTTCTTTTACTCATCTCCTTAAGTTTCTGCTTATGAGCTTCACTTTCCTTATATTTCCTTTTACTCATCTCCTTAAGTTTGTGCTTATGCGCTTCACTTTCCTTATATTTCCTTTTATTCATCTCCTTAAGTTTATTCCTTAGCACTTCACTTTCCCTATATTTCCTTTGACTTATCTCCTTAACTTTATGCTTATATACAACATTTTCGCTATATTTCCTTTTGATCATTTCAATAAATTTGTGCTTATATAATACATTTTCCCTATATTTCCTTTTATTCATTTCAATGACTTTATGCTTGTACACTTCATTTTCCATATACTTCCTTTTCTTGGTTTCAATGACTTTCAGCCTATGCAACACATTTGTCTTATATTTCCCTTTAACTATTTCCTTGACTATCTCCCTATGCAAATCATTTTCCTGGTATTTTATTTTTCGTTTTAAGTTCTTTTTACTTTTCAAATACTTTGAAGAATTAACATTAATTGGCTTAATTGTAAATGAAGTCTGCTCTTGCGTACACACAGTACTGTCCTGCTGTTCTAGAACATTATCTTCAATATCTATAACTTCTTCAGCCACACAACCTGAAGCTACAACTGGACTTGAACTGTCAATACAAACACTACTCTCTCTACTTTGCTGTCTAAAATTGTACCCTCCAGAAGAAGATGCGCTCACTTTGCAATACTTATAACAACTCTGCATCTGAGGCTGCATAACACAAACAACTGTCTCATAATGGTTACCGTGACAATTCTCTAAATACACTGCCTGATTGGACAACTGCCTATTCTTGCAACTGTATTCAAGCCAGCGATCACCACAAAACGTGAAAATATTTACTCCTAAACAATCTGCTGCTGCTTGAATCTCCACTTCAGTGGCCCAACTACCAACATAGCGCATTCTTGATCTACTCAGATAATCTGCCATTGACGAATACTCGGGACGCAACATATATGCTAGAGGATTGGCCTGTAATTGCTTAAACACAGCAAATCTAATTTTTCGATGATTCTTCTGTGTGCCACACACAGCTTGACTAACCGCTCGAAAGAAACAATTACCATCACCAACTATTTGCTCGTTCTTACAAGGAGCCCCTAATGCACCGACCTCTGTGGATGCCAAATCAAGTTTTTCAGACTCTACATTCAACTGTTCACACAAAGCTTGTGCAACATCACTACGCAGCGGATTAAACTCAAGACTTTTACTTGTCACATCGCTGACAAATACAACGTCTGAATTAACCACATTAACATCCTTGCTTTTCAACTTTTTCGATCCACGATTACCCACTGAAATCTTGCGTTTCACACCTCTCTGACCGTTGCTGTCAAGTGTTACCTGTTCAGCCGACACTTTAAGTGCTGGCTGAAGAGGTAAGCTACAACCAAAGTCAACCTCTCTGCTTTCCTCATTTGCACTTTGACTTTTGTGAGTGACACAAACACCAGCAATCTCAAACAGCTTTGGACTGTTCATTGCAGTGGCAAATTTGCATATGTGATCAAACACACGGTCAAGGCAACTAAAATACACAACAACGCTAAACCCGTTCACATCTACCATGCCATCTGCATCGCGTGCGTGGGAGTCAACAACGGCATACTTCCCATTTCGACCAATGATAGCACACGTTGTGCCACTCACAGTCAGAAAGCATGTGTCATATTTGCTACACATCTTTCCCAAACCGTTCCTGAGAGTGGTGTACACGCCTGCATCAACAAGCTGTCCCTCAACCACATCAACATCACCAGAAACGTAGTCACCATACTCAAACTGAAATTTCTGTCCATCAATAACAGACTCTTTGGGCAAATCTGGAACACACAGCAGTTCAGACCTCCCACTGATGGAATTACTTTCCCGCAACGACATGTAGAGCTCATCCCCTAACTCTACAACCTTATCCAGATCGCCAGACTGCCACAAAAACACAGAATCGATGCTGTGTTTGGCTAAAGCTACCAAACTTACAGCCATACACTGGAGCCCTCCGTGTTGGAACCGAGCATCCCCTTGATGAAAAGTTCCCCTGATGGAACTTACGTCAATCTCTGGCCTTACTGAAATGCTATCCTGGACCTCTGCTGCAACATCGACATCAACAGTCTCGCCTGCAAACAATGTAGCACTCTCCCTGTCGCCATCAACTGGACACAACACGACAGAAATGCCATGGACGGCATACCACTTCGCACCTAAAGACTCCTTCAAATGACTGATGTGAAGCATCAAGTCATTCAGGCACGTGTTGAACACAGCCACAGATGTGCCAATACTAGACGCCATCCCAGATGCATCACGCGTGCCACAATCAACAACCACAAAGTACTCATTATGCAGAACAATGGCACTAACCGCACCCCCGAGGTTCAACAGACACGTGCCGTGGTTAAACAAATGCTCTTGTAGCTTCTCGTACATCACGGTGTCCTCCTCCAGCCAATTAAAATCACTACGTGCTGGAGGAGGAATAGCTACCTGCCACTGCCTGCCAAACACATTGTGCTGTTCAATCAACTTGCACAACTCCTGTTTAGCACCGCTCTTCTGCCTAGCTTCAATGTAACTGGCCAGTTTGCCACCTTCTACGCCTATGCTATCAATATCTGTCCCTTTCCACGTACACACTGGAGAAATAACATGTTTCATAACAGCTGCAACACCACATGCCATGGGTGTATTTATGTCATAAGTGACTGGTGCACTTCTGACATAAATACCAGGCACAACAGACTGCAGGGACTCTGCACACCTGCAAGAAACGGGGTTAGCGTCATACTTACCTTTGTTGGACCTTGGTGTCGGCGAGACACCAAGATCGACGACAGGCTGAAGGTCCCCCCCCCGCGCAGCGACGACGGTGGCAGCGGCAGCGACGGCGGTGGCGACCTAGAAGAAAAAAAAAACGTTAAATGATCTGGATAAATACACTATACTACTATTATTATAAAAAGGTACTACACACACATTTTGCACAAACTGTACTAACCTCCCCCCTGGCGTCCACTTTCACATGAGCAGTTGCAGGCGGTGGCACACGTTTCACCACGGGCAAAGCTCTCGCCGGGACCTAGAGAAGATTTTTTACAATGATTATCCAATTATTGCCGTAATACTGCAGACACGCACCAAAAAAAAGTCACAATAACTGAAATATTGAACAAAATCAAGACAAACCTTCTGGCTTGCAGAAGTCCGACGATGTTCCACTTTTGGACGCTAATGGAAGAAAAACAAAATACACTTTATTGAGCCATATTTGAGCCAAAGTCATTGTGGAACATATTGTGCAGTTTTGCATGTTGTTGTGAGTGTATCAGCAAAAAGGAGATACTAAACAGACTTCAACAAACCAAGATATACAACTTGCATGCAGTTTACCTTTGAGCTTCGTGGAACATCAGTTGATTCAGGGCTAGGAAGATGGGATGGAACAGCAGCATCCATCGCAGCCAACACTGAACTGCTGAACCAAACAGGGTTTGGCTGGATGAAACAGTGCTGCAGTGCACTTGCGTCAACCTGTGAGATACATATAGAGAACAACTACTCTGTCAAAACGCCATCATCTACTCAACAATCATGTCAAAAACCGTCCAGGTTAATTGATCGTAGCATACCTGCTGCTGAACCACCCTCTCTGCACCAGAGGACTGCTCAAGTTCCTCAGGTGCTCTCCTCTGTAATGACAAAATAAGATATTTTGTATTAAACACCCCGTCAACCATTACAGAGGTCAGCTGATCAAAATTACATCAACCACAGTGTTACAATGTGTAATCAATTACCTTCCCGCCCTTGCCAACAGCTGTCCACCCAAAGGGGTCTGATGGACGAGGTACGGTGACCTGTCCCGTGACGACCACCTTTGGGACGACGTGCCTACGAGGTGGCGACGTTCTGGGAGCGACCAGTAGCTTTGGTGTTGGAGGCTGCAGTTGTTCGAACGCAGCCGTCCACAGCAGCCCAGCTAGAATGGGCATGCCGTCACTATCGCTGAGGTGAACCTGTGAAAATAACAAAAATGAAACAGATTAAATGATATGGAGCTGCAATAAACTTGTCATTCAACTACAGAGAAAGTGTAGATGACACTATGTGTTCTACTTACACCATCTCTGCTCCACAGCTCACGGCGGTTCATCGGGAAATGCTCAGCTGTAGGGAAGTACCTGACACCTAAAACAGAAAAATAACAAACATTATTGTAATATCTCTCTATGTAATATCTAAATTTTAAAGGAATGATTATGGAAATTATAATATTCATTCAAACAGTCTGCCTAACAACATATCCTGCATCATACATGGAACTGTGGTCGAACTAGTCTTTTTAAAGCTTACCCATACGTGCTGCCACACGGCGGAACTCTTGACGCATGAAGTCTTGCTGAAGGACTTCAGCGGCCAAACGAGGTGGGAAGTCTGCGACACACACCTGTAGAGCAAAGTGGTTGTTAATAACAAATACATTTTGTCTGAAAATGCCATAACTAATAATATAAATATACATTATTCTGCAACAGTTCATACAACTACATTAACTATGGTAATATATCAATACATACAATAGAAAAAAACCTACGTTAGACCATCGATCGCAGGCAGCGTGCAGGAGCTTAGCGAAGTCTGCCCCTGCCTCGTCGATGGTCCTGCTGGATGTGAGGTTGTTGCTAGGTGCCAAGACCAGGACTGCGTCAGGAGACCGAGGAACAGCAGCATGCAGCAACTCGGTCCTCAGCTCCCTCGCACAGCCCCCGGGCGTGGACATGATGCCAAAGGAGAGGGACCCCTCTGGCATCGGGACAAAGCCATCTGCGATAGCGCGCAGATGGGAATCTCCTACAAGAAGAACGAACTGGGAAAAAAATTGGACTGTTATTGAATGAAATGCACTAATTATTACAAGCGCTGTTGTTGTTATTATCATTATTTTACCTTCTCGTCAGGGAGTTGGCGCGGAATGACCAACTTGTGCTGTCGTCCCGTCAGAGACGACTTTGGCCATTGTCGCACAGGGTTGCGGTAACCAGTACCGCGCTCTATTAATACACAGAGAAAAAAAATACATCAAGATCACACTGTTAATGAAACCTTACAAATCATGTAAACACAACACACCCTGCCACTAGGCAAATCTATACACCATACAAGCAAAAAATGTACATACGTGCAACAGAGACATTGGCGGACCGCTGCGGTTCCACGTCAACCGTTCGCCGTTCTGCCATGCGTCGTTTGGCTGCCTCCGAACGACGATAAGACTTGCCCCGTGGCATCTAATAACATGTAGACAATTGATTAATATTGACATTACAACCCATCTTTAGCCTGCAATAATTGGATAAAATACATCTCAAACACACATTTAACAAGCAAGCAGTGATGGAAGAAGAAGAATTAAAATTGTTACTTAAGTTAAAGTATTCATACAACACAGAAAAATACTACACTAAAATGGTGATGGTTTATGCGGATAATCATTCCTCCAATCAGAGGAAAAATCACATTTGTATGATATTATGAAGTTATAGATCAGTCAGATTTAACCTGAACAGCACAGGAGGGTTAAAAATACAATTTATAGCCATGTTACAATAACATTCTCCCCAATACATAGCTATATTAATGAAAACAATAATTACTGAAAAGTAATTACTTTACAGTTAGTGTATTGTTGTTCTACAGTTTGATTATATTGCTAAATTAGGAGTACAGTAGAGGGTGCAATCAGTAACTTGCTTGTTTCTTTTTCTCTGTCTGTCTGCAATGAAGCGCTACAACGCCCGCGAAGTTCAAAAATGTACTCCAGCCAATCATGGCGCAAAACGCCTCGAAGTTGAAAATTTACTCCCGACAACCACCGCGCGAAAAGACCAGCGAAATATGAAATGTACGGAGTTGTTTACCAGTGCGCCGATGTGACAGTTGAAATGACTTTTGATATTAAATTAAATGAATATTGTCTAAAGACTGGCGTTGCTAGCAGCTTGTCGCTGATTTAGCAAACAAACCAAAGGCATATGCTGCCAAACATGTGCTTAATAACCTCTGCTAACAGCCAACCACCTCTCCTATGACAACCGCGAAGTTCAAAAATGTGCTCCAGCCAATCACGGCGCTAAACGCCCCGCAGTTGAAAATGTACTCCCGACACCCACCGCGCGACAAGACCACCGAAATTTGAAAAATACTCGCACCGATCACAGCGCAATAACGGAGTTATTTACCGGTGCGGTGATATGACAGTTGAAATGACTTGTGATATTAAAATAAACGAACATTGTCTAAAGACTAGCATTGCTAGTAGCTTGTAGCTGTGTTAGCAAACAAACCGAAGGCACTCATATGCTACCAAAGACGTGGTTATAGTCCCCAAAGGCACTCATATGCTAACAAACATGTGGTTATAACTGTGCTAACAGCCAACCACCTCTACTATGACAACAGGGCAGCTGGTTACAGTAGCTACAGCAGGAGAAGGCTCGGTAACGTTCAGCTCGTTTAGAACAAAGCACCCAAAGGTTTCTGCTGCCGAGCAATGCTAACAAAGTTCGCTAACTAGCTCTGTCGTTACAGCAAACCAGCCAAAAGTGTTAATAACAGCACTGATAATACTCATTTCCAAACCATATACACGCAATTAACCTTACTAAAGTTAGCAGTATTTTAGAGAAATTCAGAACTACACATTCAACATTACAGGTCGATGAGGCAGCTAGCCTGCATGTTAGCTCGTATCCCGGCACAGAAGCCCTCTGTGTGCCGCGACGGCAAACAGCGAACTTAATCAAAATTAACTCACCGTGTTGAGCAAGTTGAGGTTCCTTGAAAGAATGCTGCTGTCTTGATTCGAAAGGTTTTGGAAATGTATTTTTGTAAATCTCTGTGTATGTTGTGAAAAATCAGTGAGCCAAGGTAGATGAGTCTGTACGGGACGGAATCCAGATACAGACAAAGAGATTCAAACGTTGCAGCTGAGACGTCACGTTCTTCTCACGACGTGATTGGTTGATGCGTTCAAGTCCATTTCAAAAGCTACGTCAAATCAAACTCCGCTGCTATTTCGCGCATTTCCATAAACAACAGATATGATACATTGTTAGGAGACCATGGCTGCCAGATGGGCATATTACCGCGAGAAAGACACTGATTACAGTCTGAAATATTAAACATTTGTCAAACATTTGTCACTTACCAGAAGCCATGGTGGGTGAGGATATCAATGACAACACATTATAACAGCATCCATATGATGACAAACAGTCAGCGGGTATATTTTTAAATTACCAAGAGGAAATCGGGGAAACACATTGAAGAAAACACACACGTCATCATCATGACGTGTAGCGTCACGCCTCTTTTAAAGTAGAAGCGCCGAATTGGTCGCTCTTTAACGCCGGAAATGCATGGCTGTGTGTGGCCACAACACAGCAGCGGCGATAATGCAGAATCTCTATATGAAAAGGGCGAGTGTGTGTCCAGTGTACTGTCTTTAGTGTATTGTCTAGTGGAGTGATGTTTTTGTTTGAAATGTCAAAACAATGAGCCGAAAGCCACACACACACACACACACACACACACATACATACGCACACGCACACACACTCTCTCACACATAACACAGGCACAAATTTAAGTAACATCTACTACAGATTGCAGATGAAAACCGTCACTGTTGTGTTTTGGGTAACATGTATCATATTTAGGTAGACACCTTTCCAAGACACCACCCACTGAAAATAGGAAGTCAGCCTCACATCCATCAATCACACTTTATTGATATAGCACATTTTATACAAATAACATATAGCTGTAAAACTATATGTTTACATTCAAGCAGAAACATCACCATTAAGGAGAAGGCAACAAAGTTGTCAACTTAATGATAAACATGGCTACAACTTATTTTCAGGTTTTTGTGATAACAAAATTAATCATGTGGACATTGTTAAAATTATATGCATTCTTTAATCTGCCATTATATACAACAGAAAACACTGACAATGTTCACATTTCTATGATGACACAATAAATGTATTCTTCATAACTGCTACATTTTACAATCACAATCATTAAAAAGCTAAGGACAGTCCCAGCCAACATTAACACTGACTAAACTGGATTCCTCACAGTTTTAAATCCAAACTCATTACATCCTGTTTCAAGCAGACAAACAAATGTCATAGCCCTTTCAGAGGACATTTACATGCAACATTAATGCAGAGAAGGCAGAAGTGCTTACAATACAAACTGCTGTCCTCTGCTAAATCTTTTTCACCTTTATTGACATGCATCAGTAAAAAACAGCACTACATCAAATTAAATCACTGTAGAGTAGTTACAGTACAGTAACATAGTCAGCCAGTAGGCCAAAATTATTGGATGCATTTGTGATACATTAATAAACACTTCAAGTGTCCCTGATGGCCGTCTTTTCTGTTGAATGGCAGAGCAAGTTTGTGTTTCACAACAATCTGATCTTGGTTATACTGTGAAAAGAAAGCAGAAAAACAGTTCAATAAGTATTGGAAATTTGACAAGTTGTTACTAATTCGCTTTAGTTGAAATGACAGGAGAATCTGACAATACTACTTTTAAGACCATTGAAGCTCTGCTCAAACATTTGGCCAAACATCTATTCACAGCCGAAATGATATTTGTCTTAAATTTTCTAAAGGAAGGACGTGCACGCCCCGACAGCAGCATGCCGGAACACCAGCACACCCCGACGGCAGCACGCCCCGACCCGCGTGGACTGCGAGGGCCCGTTCATCGCTGCTTGCAGCTTTAATTATTATTATTATTTTTTTCCTGCCAAAATGATCGCATTTTTCACTGCCTGAACGTGTATGAAAACGCGATTTTATTTGGCAAAGACATTAGTCCTGGCGAAAAATTTTATAATCTGCTGTCGTTATGAATTTTCAGCACTAGGTGGCGCTATAATCAAGGAAAGTGTGTTTTGGCTAATAACTCCCACATACTTTGTCGCACATTCAAAAACCTTATATCCACGCGTTCAGTGAATCTTGCTGAATCTCCTGATATAAGCCACGCCCATTTTCGCCTACCGTTTTTTTTCGCTAGCGTGCGAAATGTCGTAAACCTACTTTTTCGAACTCCTCCCAGGCAATTTCACCGATTTTCACCAAACTTTGCACACAGCATCTGTGGATGCTCCTGACAAAAAGTTATTAAAAGAATTTTGATATTCCAAAGAATACTCAAGTTATTAAATAACAACTTCCTGTGGATTCGGGTCACAACAGGAAGTGCTGCATATCTCCACATTGGTGTGTCCATATGACATGAAACTCAGGATACTACTTCCACATGAGCCCCTAAGGCTCTGTGCAAAATCTTGGCCCATGACCACTAGGTGGCGCTATTTAAATTGAAGTATTTTATATCTCCACATTGGTTTGTCGGATCAACACAAAACTTGGTACACTGATTGCCAATGGCCTCCTGAGGACAACTGACGAAGGTGTTACCGATCTGACACTAGGTGGCGCTCTAGTGGCAGTTTCATTTTATAATTGGCACTGTGCCCACACCATAACACTTATGGATATGAAACTGATTGGGGTGATATAGACTGGCCCCTGTAACTCACACACCAAAAATGACCAGCAGGTGGCGCTATTATCAAGAAAAAACGTTTTTTGCTAAGTACTTCCACATAATATGGTGCACATTGTTAAACATTATATCTACCTCTTCCCTGAATTCAGCTGAATTGTGTGATGTGGGCCATGCCCACGTTCGCACTGAATTTCCATTCGCAATTTCGCGAATGTCGCAAACCTACTTTTTCGAACTCCTCCCAGGCAATTTCTCCGATTTACACCAAACTTTGCACGCAGCATCTGTGGACCCTCCTGACAAAAAGTTATTAAAAGAAATGTGCTAGTTCACAGAACGCCCAAAATATAAAACAACAATTTCCTGCGCATTGTGGTCAAACAGACATTCTTGTGTATCTTGATGAAATACAGTCCGATGAACACAAAACTTTTCCCAGTTGTGTTCCATGGCACGATGAGCATTTCTACAAAATTTCGTGCAAATCGACCAATAGGTGGCGCTTTTATTGCGAAATGACGAAACAGCAGCTTCACTGCCTTCAGTTTTGTTTCCTCTACAGAACTTGTTGCATGAACAAGCCTCGACAGCAGCATGCCCGGACAGCAGCATGTCACGACAGCAGCATGCCCCGACGGCAGCACGCCCCGACGGCAGCACGCCCCGACCCGCGTGGACTGCGAGGGCCCGTTCATCGCTGCTTGCAGCTTTAATTAGGGCCCGAGCAGTGAAACTGCAAGGACCCTATTGTTTTTCGTATGATTATTATTTTTAGTTATTTTTATTTTTCTTTGTCCCAAATGATCGCATTTTTCACTGCCTGAACATACCCCAAAACTCATCAAACTTGGAATATAGATCAGACCTGGCGAAAAATTTTATAATCTGTTGTCATTGTGAATTTTCACCACTAGGTGGCGCTATAATCAAGGAAAGTGTGTTTTGGCTAATAACTCCCGCATACTTTGTCGCACATTCAAAAACCTTATATCCACGCGTTCAGTGATTTGTGCTGAATCTCCTGATATAGGCCACGCCCATTTCCGCCTACCGTTTTTTTTCGCTAGCTGGCGAAATGTCGAAAACCTACTTTTTCGAACTCCTCCCAGGCAATTTCACCAATTTGCACGAAACTTTGCACACAGCATCTGTGGACCCTTCTGACAAAAAGTTATTAAAAGAATTTTGATACACCAAAGAATATTCAAGTTATTAAATAACAACTTCCTGTGGAATCGGGTCACAACAGGAAGTGCTGCATATCTCCACATTGGTGCGTCCAAATGACGTGAAACTCAGGATACTACTTCCCCATGAGCCCCTAAGGCTCTGTGCAAAATCTTGGCCCATGACCAATAGGTGGCGCTATTTAAATTGAAGTATTTTATATCTCGACATCGGTTGTTCGGATTAACACAAAACTTGGTACACTGATTGCCAATGTCCTCCTGAGGTTAACTGATGAAGGTGTTACCGATCTGACACTAGGTGGCGCTCTGGTGGCAGTTTCATTTTATAATTGGCACTGTGCCCACACCATAACACTTATGGATATGAAACTGATTGGGGTGGTATAGACTGGCCCCTGTAACTCACACACCAAAAATGACCAGCAGGTGGCGCTATTATCAAGAAAAAACGTTTTTTGCTAATTACTCCCACATAATATGGTGCACATTGTTAAACATTATGTCTATATGTTCCCTGAATACAGCCGAACAGTGTGAGTAGGCCACGCCCACGTTCGCACTGAATTTCCATTTGCAAATTCGCCAAATGTCGCAAACGTACTTTTTCGAACTCCTCCCAGGAAATTTTTCCAATTTGCACCAAACTTTTCACGCAGCATCTCTGGACCCTCCTGACAAAAAGTTATTAAAAGAAATGTGCTAGTCCGCAGAACGCCCAAAATATACAACAACAATTTCCTGCGCATTGTGGTCAAACAGACATTCTTGTGTATCTTGATGAAATACAGTCCGATGAACACAAAACTTTTGGCAATTGTGTTCCATGGCACGATGAGCATTTCTACAAAATTTCGTGCAAATCGACCAATAGGTGGCGCTTTTATTGCTAAATGACGAAATGACAGCTTCACTGCCTTCACTTTCATTTCCTCCATGGAAGTTGTTGCATGAACAAGCCCCGACAGCAGTATGTCACGACAGCAGCATGCCCCGACGCGCGTGGACTGCGAGGGCCCGTTCATCGCTGCTTGCAGCTTTAATTATTATTATTTTTAGTTTTTTTTCTTTGTCCAAAATGATCGCATTTTTCACTGCCTGAATGTGAATGAAAAGTCAATTTTATTTGGCAAACACATTAGGCTTGGCGAAAAATTTTATAATCTGTTGTCGTTGTGATTTTTCACCACTTGGTGGCGCTACAATCAAGGAAAGTGCGTTTTGGCTAATAACTCCCACATACTTTGTCGCACATTCAAAAACCTTATATCCACGCGTTCAGTGAATCGGGCTGAATCTCTTGATATAGGCCACGCCCATTTCCGCCTACGGTTTTTTATGCTAGCTCGCAAAATGTCGCAAACCTACTTTTTCGAACTCCTCACAGGCAATTTCACCGATTTGCACGAAACTTTGCACACAGCATCAGGGGACCCTCATGACAAAAAGTTATTAAAAGAATTTTGGAATTCCAAACAATACTCAAGTTATTGAATAACAACTTCCTATAAAATCGGGTCAAAACAGGAAGTGTTGCATATCTTCACATTGCTTTGTCGAAATGACATGAAACTGAGGATACCACTTTCCCATGAGCCCATAAGGCTCTGTGCGAAATTGTGGTGGACGACCACTAGGTGGCGCTCTTTAAATTGAAGTATTTTATATCTCGACATTGGTGGGTCGGATTAACACAAAACTTGGTACAATTCTTGCCACTGCCCTTCTGAGGACAGCTGACGAAGGTGTTATTGATCTGACACTAGGTGGCGCTCTGGTGGCAGTTTCTTTTTAGATTTGGTACTGTGCCCACACCATAACACTTATGGATATGAAATTCATAGGGGTGGTAAAGACTGGCCCCTGTAACTCACACACCAAAGATGACCAACAGGTGGCGCTATTATCAACACAAAGCAGTTTTTGACCAATAACTCCCACATAATTTGTCAGACATTGTTAAACCTTATATCTACGTGTTCCCTGAATTCAGCTGAATTATATGATGTAGGCCACGCCCACGTTCGCACTGAATTTCCATTTGCAAATTCGCCAAATATCGCAAACCTACTTTTTCGAACTCCTCCCAGGCAATTTCTCCGATTTGCACCAAACTTTGCACGCAGCATCTGTGGACCCTCCTGACAAAAAGTTATTAAAAGAAATGTGCTAGTCCACAGAACTCCCAAAATATAAAACAACAATTTCCTGCACATTGTGGTCAAACAGACATTCTTGTGTATCTTGATGAAATACAGTCCGATTAACACAAAACTTTTGGCAATTGTGTTCCATGACACGATGAGCATTTCTACTAACTTTCGTGCAAATCGACCAATAGGTGGCGCTTTTATTGCTAAATAACGAAACAGCAGCTTCACTGCCTTCAGTTTTGTTTCCTCTACGGAAGTTGTTGCATGAACAAGCCTCGACAGCAGCATGTAACGACAGCAGCTTGCCCCGACAGCAGCATGTACGACGGCAGCATCCCGCGACAGCAGCACGCCCCGACCCGCATGGACTGCGAGGGCCCGTTCATCGCTGCTTGCAGCTTTAATTTTCTATTCTATTCTCTTCTAAATCAAGAAACAAGAAACATTCCTGTGCACATTTACATCTCAGTATGCATTTAGAGGTTATTTTACACATATATGAATCTGATTACACACATGGATTCAGATAGAGTTACACTACTCTCCACTCTGATGATAGATGATAGTTAGACAATAATGGCCTCATATAAGTAATTTAAAAGATCAGGTAACCATTGAAGTCAATAGTCAAGTGCCCATATGAGCAATAAAACAGTTTTTGTTGCTGTTATCATTCCTTATCTTCATACGGGCCCTGAAGAGAGAAGAGAAGTGATGAGGGACAGTCTGTTGTCTGTGCAAAAATACATTCAAAAGTGTGTCTAAATTGAATATGAGGCCTCAGCAGTCCCAAATCAAATCCAATGAGAGCCTTGAAACTTTTAGTCTTTCTAGACTGAAATTCGCTTTTTGTGTTACTGTCTCTCCACCGCCGGGAAAAACTGTCTCCGCAAAGACAAGGGGGGAATTTAATACTGAGAAGATAGTAGCTTTAGAATATGCCTCCCTGATTTGACTGTTTCAGGCTGCTGAAGCCTCATATTTACTTCTTTACAAATACACTACACTTACAATGGATAATACTGACTTGAAAATTATGCAAAAGTGTTACTTATTCTTTAATAATAATAAAAAAAAAAAATGCTTGATTCTGGATGTTTTTGTGCAGAGGCCTGGAAGGGACAGGGAGGGGAAAAAATGAAGGTGGGGGAAAAAAAGAAATCTCGCAAAACTTTTTCTTGTCAATTTTTTTTCTTCCCGTGTCGCTTCTGGGGCTCTTCATTTTTGAATTGCCATTGATAGTGAAGAGCAGATATTTTATTTCATGCTAAATATTATTCTGTGGGCAGAATATCAGTCTGTCAACCAAGACTGGTTGAACTGCTCATCCTGCGCATCATTAAGGGATAGGATATCCTGATTAGAGACCATATCTGAGGGAGAGTTGGTAGGTTATAGGAGGACACTTGGGTCAAAGCTCATGCAGTTTATGTAAGGCCCTCTACAGGTCAAATCAGGACATACTGTAGATTGCATTTACGATTGCACAATGGCAAGCAAGACTATGGAGCAACACACACCACCTCTCTCGCTTGACCTAAATATAGTGAACAAATCGACCTGAAATTAATGTTTGAATGTTTCAGAAATGTTTGCAAAAGTGCAAAGAAACATATTGTGGTGTTTTCTTACTGAAGCAACGTTACACTGAGGCTTTCCTGGTTTGTTCCAGGGGAGATGGACGTCCAGATGCTCACCCTGCTGCAGTCGACGTTCCCTGCTGTCCCGATATCTGCTGACGTTGTGGAGGGCAGCTCTAAGCTCGTAGACAACTTCAAAGGTATTGATCATTCAAAAACACCACTGGTGAAATGTTTTTGTTTTATAATGTCTAGATATTTCTCTGTGTACAAAAAGAACAATTAAAAAACAATCAACTACTCAATTACCAGTGAAGAGGAAACTCTGAACTCATGAACAAAAGGAGACATCTTTGCTGGATTATTCAGATGAGATCATCGTATTTGTATTATAAACACAATATCAATATTTCATGTAAAATAGTATACTTGTATGTATCGTTAATTACACTTTAGTTAATAGTTATTTCACTGTTACCAAACAATGAAATGCTTTATAAACTAGAGTTACAACTAATGTTCATAATACTTTGTGAATGTTTAATAAATACTGTGTAGTTCATCTATAAACATTATTTGGAAAATTGGAATTATAAAGTTGCAACTGATGTTTATGAACATTTACAGTGGCTTAATTAATGTCTTATAATGCATTTTGTTGTTAACAGTAAAGAAACCATTAACTAAAATTTAATTAACTATAAATTTGCCATTTATGAATTATGGTTATTATAAAGTGTTGCCAATCAGGCTTTATACGTCAGAAAAACACAGAATTTTGTGTATATTCCTAATTAAATATGCCAAAACAGACGTAGTGTAACTTCTAAATCAGTTAAAAAAAGATCTGCTGATGTGCTGCCAGATCTGAACACAGAGATCATATTTTTATCTGGTCGTCTGGACAAAGGACCCCTCAGCAATCGAAGCTTTCCCTTTTAATTTTCCTTACTTCTGCATTTGTTTTTGATCATAACACTAACTCTGGTACCATATGCTGTATATATCTGACCATCATTTAAAATGCTCCCACCATATCTCAGTGGTATTTTTTATGTCCGACTCACAGCTTTGGTAGCGAAGACCCCCAACCTTCAGACGATCCCGTTTGCGTGGCACATCATGCACAGTGGGGACTACGAGAAGCAAGTCAAAGCAAAGGGAGACATGAAGAAATTCGACTTCATACACATGATTCAGGTATGTGTGTGTCTCACTGTGTAAGCATGAGATTTATTTAGCCACCCACTGCTGCGTGTATAATTATTAGTACTATTAATAGTAAAACATACTGTATCGTCTGACAAAAGTGTCCCTGATTTAACTACAGTGGGTGACTCACTTTACACTATAGGCCTTGCGTGGATGCCATCTTTAATCCGCAAGGTCAAATTAAAGTTTCCCAACAACTGTCTTCTTGACAGATGATCTACTACGTGGATAACCTCTCCAATACGATCAAGTTCTTCCACAGCCTTCTGAAGAACAACGGCAGGCTCATGATCATCGTTGAATCGAGTGAGTAGAACTTCTTCCCTCTTGTGGCAAATAGAAGAACAGAGCCCTCTTGGGTTTTTTTTTTTGTTATAAAAATAATTCAGATGACAGTAAGATTACCAAGATTTTATTCCTCCTGGAGTGAATGTATTTTCTAATCTCATTCTATCCAGAAAACGGTGGCTGGGACACCCTGTGGAAGACGTACCAGAAGGATCTCTGTGTCGACGCCATCACCCAGTACCGCTCGTCAGCAGAGGTTATCGCCTGCGTGAAGAGCCTGGGTCTGAAGTATGAGGAGCACGCCGTTCCCAATGCCTTTGACATCACCGAGTGCTTCAATCCAAACAGCCAGACCGGAGTACGTCTGCTGAATTTCATGACAGCGAGAGATCAATTCTACCAGTCCTTCACCCCTGAGATCAGAGCGGGGATTTTAGATCTGCTCAGAAACAAGTGCAGCACTGAGAAGGATGGCAAGGTGTTCTTCAACAGCAGTCTGAGCTGCATATTCATTCATACTTGAGTTTATGCTATGAAAATTTTATTCACACATTCAGATTTCTTTAATCCAGTCTTTGATCAAAACTACAATATATTTGCCTGTTTGCTAATATGGAGTTCACTGTGTGCTGTAGTTTTCAGCATAAATTCACCTCATTTACTCCGTATGTGTACCAGAAAGGTCAATAAAATCTACGAAGTGACAATTTTGTGGTCTCAATCACTGCCACAGACTGATCCTGCCTGAAAAAATGTATATCTTGAGAAAAGCAACTATATCCAACTACATCCTTCTTTTGAGAAAGGAGCTTTATGAATCAATTTTATATATAATATTTACCAAATGGCAAACAGACATAGTTTGCAACCAGCTGGTAAAGATCGTGGAGCAGCTGCTTTATATTATATTATACCAAATCCATTCTGCTTTCTTATTGGGGAAATTCCCAAATCATTTCAATTCCATGCCGCGTTCTCACTGCTACCTTGCACCCAGGCGGACTGAAACATAGCATACACACAAACACGCCGCTCATGAGTCAATGAAGTACGAATGCCAGGCAGCTGAGTTAAGGTGGGTCACACCCTGACGCCACAAAAAGCCTTGAACAAAAAAGAGTGTACTAGGTAGGAATAATGACAGGAAAGAGGAAAGTAAGATGGCAAACAGGGGTAAAAAAAGAGAGGAAGAAAGGGTCGAAAGGTATCAAGGCAGAGGGGAATCTAGCTGTAAGCTTTTATTTTGGTATCATTATCTCTGAATCTTTTAATTGTTACTGCAGTGCCGCCATTACAGTAGCCGATACAATTAGGCACCTGATAATTCTGTCAGGTTATGAAATGTATTCAGTAAAGAACAGCAAAAGCACCAACCCCAGCATAGTGAATGTGTCATATTAATTTAGATATTTAATTAAGATTTTTTTTAGCTCTATGTCTTGTATTTTGAGTTATCTTGTGCAGTGCAGTGTTGCTCTGCTGGATGTATAGTAGGCAGTTGTTTGAGAAGTCAACATACAGGCTGATATGTCAATTGAGATCACAAATACTGTGTACTGAAGGATTAAGCTGGCTCAGGTGTTTTTTCAGCAATACTGGGTGTCAGGTCAGAACACAGAGACTCGACTTGGATTTATATAACTTCAGGTCAGCCTAGCCTTTAAGGGAATAAGTGAAAAAGAATCATAAATCTCTCATCAAATGTACTGGGTGTGCAACATGAAGGCAGAGGAACAAAAAAGGCAGTGAGGGACTAACTTGACACAAACTTTCTCCCTGACATCAACGTAACCGCACGGCAGCTTATAACACAACTTTCTGTTGTGTAAGCACGCAACAGGTAAGGTTAAAGCCGACTGCAAAGACTGTCTCCTGTCAGAGGGGATTTTGGAAGCATGTCAAGGCAGGCGTAACAGGAGCCCGTTCTACACACTGTGCAAAAATACCTTACACTATAGTGTCAATAAAATCAGGAGCATGTGAAAAAAAAAAATTGAACTTGCCCCTCAAGGCTTCTGTAGTAAAGTGTTAAAGAGTTGAGTAAAGAGCGTTCCATCACTGTGGCAAAATACTGTGGTAATCCCACTACAATAGGTGTCCCTAGGAGCAACATTTTTGCCATAATCACACACACACACACACACACACAAACCCCACTGTGATTATTTCTGAATGCCAGACTGGAGAACAGTTTCTCAGAAGTCGTCTACACTCACTGTTTACAATATCTAACATTATAGTCAAGTAATTAACCTTTAAGTAATTCATAGATTACAGAGAGCGAGATTAGTAATATAAACACACACTCTTTTAAAAGGCCTCTCCATGGTGCTGTTTACCTTAAAGCCACCAGATGGTACTATATGTCTGACAATACAGCTGACCCTGTACCTGTGCTTCACTGCAGTACCTCCAGTAGATGGCACACTGATCTTACAATTGGACACGGCATTACAGTCAAGAGTGAGAGCACCAACTTTTATTAAACATAACCAAAAACAGTTTGCCTAATGTGTGGAAATAAGTTACATTTGTAGCCGTTTGTTTGTTGCCTCCTGCACCTTCAGTCCACTCAGCAGGCTATAACACAGACACCTCTGACAGAAGCATGAACACACAGTGTCTGTCGGGCTGCACGCGCCCAGAATCACGTCAAGCCGCCGAGGTCTCGTCTCGAGCTATCTGGCAAATGTATTCTGGCTGCTCATTTACCTCATTAGCTTTAATAGATCAGTAATTGAAATTCATCAGAAATTCTTGTCAGTGCACTCCCCCCTGATGTCAGTGGGCTTTCAGCACCTGCTCAGGCTCCATTACCGGGGGTCCTCGCTGGGCCCCTCTCATACCACAGAGTGACAGAGCATTAGTCACAGGGATAATCAACCTCAAGACACTGTTTGCAGCTAATGCTCTTCAAGAACTATTTACTTCACATGCCAGTTGGTGTCCTATCACAGAAGAAGTTCTCAGCTCGATAAATGTGATGAAATGTTCACCTTGTTTCTCAGATGATTGATTACGCTCAGAAGTGCTGAACAGCTGGATGTTGTTGTGTTGTTAGCTGCATATTGCTTTTATTTACTCTCTGACAATTGCTCATTAGCTGATGGCATTACGTGGAGCCATGTCTCCAGAGTGTTTGATGTACATTTATGTTTCTCTGCAAGCTCACTGTCACTGTGAGGCTACTGAACGCTGAATCCATAAATACTTCTTCGCCACATGTGCAGGTCAGAAATGGCAGCTGTGCCAAAATGTTGACATGGTTGTGAGAGGCGTCCAGGTGAAAGCCTTCTTCAGAAAAGGAAAGTCCATCTGGCCGGCTATCAGAGCCGAACCTCCAGCCTGTGGGTGCTCATCAGTGTGTCTTCACTCATCTTTAGTGTAATGAGCTAACAGGCCATGTGTTCAAAGCTTGAATATTATTATTTTGTCTTGACCTGAGTACGCCTCAGTTTTCTTTTGTTTGTTTTTTTTCTTTAAATTTATTTTCTGACGTAGAGACTTGTTTCACACAATTAAGACAGTCCATCCCACATTTATTGTACAGTATGTGCAAATTGCCGTGTGTTTGTATGCTTAAAGAGGAGGGTTGGTTTAAAACAGGGCTGCCCAAAGTGAGGTCCGTTGACCAAAGTTGGCCCGTCGTAAAATCTCATTTGGCCCGCTCTCATTTTCGAATGAAAATAAATAAATCAATCAAAATAAAGTGAATCGCTGTTTATGCTGTTTTATTTTTGTGTGGAAAAAATCCTCTTTAAAGTTGCACTATGTAATTTTGAGGAAGAAATTTTAATCAGAAAAGAAAAATCTTCATGAATTGATTTTCACGACTAAATAAAGCGATTATGATTTGCATCATAATGATACAATACAATAGGCGGACCTCTGTTAAGTTTCAGTTTTGGCCCTCCAAAAGACGAAAAAAGCTTTGGCACCCCTGGTTTAAAATGTCTGAGTATCTACAAGCAGCAGACCAGAAGAGACTCTGCATTATGTTATGTCTTTTAGTGCTGAGGCTTATTGCAGGGGAGGTATTTGACTTTAAGCCAAGGCTGCCATCATTTCTGTGGAATCAATTGAATAAGAGAACAAGGTTGGGTATCAAAAGGACATAAATTTAGCCAATTAAAAAAATAAAATCTACAGCTGTTCAACACAAAACTACAGCGAGACATATTCTAAAAACTTGCACAACATTAACGACATCTTGAACGTCTACTGCTGTTGCACAATTTCCTGTGCAACATTAAAGGAAATAATTTTGTTAAGGGTACTTTACAGCCAATTGTTTGACATGGACTAGATACTGCAGGATGTTGTCAGTGTTTATATCCCTAATACAACCAATAACAACATGAAAGTCGAAATGATGTCTTTCGTTTTTCCTTCATCATTTGTGGAATAACTTCCTTCATAATCTTTTATTTCCGAAGCTTATGAAAGCAAATGACACACAGTAGACAGAATTAAAACAAATTATCTGCATTTTTTGATACAACTGCCAACATCCCACTTATCTTTAAAGACAACACAACATGACATGATATTTCTAACCTCGCTCTTTGGCCAAATAAACTCGTAAGATGTCTATCTTCTTTAATAAAGCCCCTCTGCTCTAGTCCCCTCTATATGGAGAGTAAGTATTAGACCAGAGGCGTCTTCTATCAGCCATCATGTCAGTGCGCAGACCTCTCTGAGACCAGAGCAGGACATACACTGGCCCTAAAATACATCACACACACTTTAATGGGCAGAGGCTGCGGCCGGGGCTTGAAATATTGCTCTGATACCAGTCCTGTAAATGGCCGGCCTCTGCGGCGTATTTCATTCTGGAGAATTAGTCGTGTTTAGCAGCTGCTGTTATATAGCAGCTGTCGTCCGCAGGTCTGAGTCAGGCGGAATAAGGCTGTTTGATTGACGATTCTTAGGATTTTTACCCCTTTTAAAATTCTATCTCAGATCAATTAAATCGCTATAAAACAAGGTGGAAATTCCAGTTGCAGAATTCAGTCTTTTTCTGTCACTGAGGTTGAATTGTGCTGCATGGAAGTCATCCTATAGCCTCGCAGGCTTAAATCAATCCAAGGCGATTAACCACAAATCAGAATGGGTGCAACGGAGTGACTCTGCTCTAATCAAGTTTACCTTTGTCTGTCTCATTAATCTAGCGATTGGAGGCCTTATAGTCAGATTTTCAGGACTGTTCCTGTGGGTGTGAATATGAAGAATTGTCATAAGATAAGCTGTGGCGCCATATTTATTCTGCACATCAGTAGTGTGAGAGATAAACCAGGCCAAAAACGCCACTAATTGACCCCGTTCAGTTCATATCTCGATCAATTACAGATAACACAACACATTTAGTGACTTCGTAAATTATGTATTCCAGTTTAGGCCTTTTGTTTTTGTGGTGCAGACTGTAAAACTTCTCCTGTCAAGAGGAAAAGTTCAAGTGAAACTGAGGCGACTTCTAAAGAATTTTCTACGTGCCTGACAAACGGTGATAACAATTTTGAGAAACAACTTGATATTGACTCTAAGCCATGCTCTTTTAAGCCCATATTTGCTCATTTTGATAAAAGTGACAGTGACTCTCGCTGTCACTTGTTCACTTTGTCGACTGAGAGAGTTCCTGAGGGCGAGATCCTCCTTAATTACACTCAGTGACGTTTACCCTCGCTAAACACCCCAGTTCCCCACACATGGTGAAGTGTTTGGGGCTGTGCTTGTCATTTACTTACTAAAAAAAAAAAGCCTCATGTAGTGTCAGTTTCTTTTGCTCATGTAGTTTCTGCTCAGACGACTAAGGTTAGATTGATACATGAGTTATCAGCACTGGAACAATTATTTTCCACCAAAATAAACCCTATATATTTTTTTAAATATCTGTTTTTTTTTGTGTCCCAGAGTTAATCAGTGCACTTGTGATGTGGGTCAGGTCTGCTTTAAAAGAAAGAAAGGAATTTAATTAGTCTGGGATTCAAAGGAGAATAAATGAGTGAATGTTTAGAGGTTTAGTGATGCTGTTGCTGTTGAGGATAAGCATGGAAATCTTTAACAAACGCGACATTGTGGCATGAAAACGTCCAAATTAAAAAACACAGAACATAGTGACTCTCAGTGACTCCAGTGTATCAGCAGAGGCCTTTAAAAATCCTTATCAGTTAAACCCTGCAGATGATATCTGCTGTGTTTTATTACTGTTATTACTGAGGATGAAGTCTGCCTCTCCTGCAGCTACGTCAGTGGACAGATACAGGACTCGCTGCACTAAAAAACTGTTCATGACACAGAGCAGTCCTGCCAGAAGTTAATACCAGTAGCGGGGATATTTGTACTTAATCCCTGTCATGAGAAAAAGAAAATAAGACCTTACATTTCCCTGCAGATCTGCTGTGGCTTTATTATTCTTCAGTGCATTAATCAACTAGTATCTCGTCTTTTGCTTTTATTAAATGCCGTTTCTGGCTCACATCCATTCATTGGATCTTAAGTATCCTCCCTCTCAGGGGTGTGGGCTTGATTGTGCATAGGAAATGAAGTTGGAAACTTCAGAGCTCTATTTAAAGTGCGGGTCCCTGGAGCAACCTCTCTGTCTTAATAACTTACGATCAGGATCCCCGGGTCCTTTATTTTTATTCCGCCTCGCCGGTGTTCCCGCAACTAAACCCATTCTAATGAAATGTTCTGCTAAATTGTCAGACGGATCTGTGTTCCATCCATAAAAAGGGTGTTTACAGCCCTGGTGAGAAGCTGCACACAATAAAGATGCTTGTTTAACTTGGTAATTCACAGTGCAGGTGAATGTGGGTATTTGCTATCTCATTTAGGAGCTGCGAGGCACTCTGAACCTCGCTCACCTCTAATGGGGAGTTTCCCTGCAACACTGACAACTGCTGAGAATCAATGTGCACCACAAATGATGCATATTATTAAATTCTTTGTACACTTTGAAACAATTACAGCTTGAATCAGTGTTTCACATCCCTGCATGGAAATCAGGTGGATGGTTTGCAGCACATAAAAGCAGGCAGCCAAGTTATGAACATATGCATGTGTCTGATGTTATTATAAAAAGAGGATGGGATTTAGGTTGTAAAGTTCCAGGGCTACAGTATTATTAAACATTCAAAACACTTAGGCTGGGTTTCCCTGCATCTGGAGGTGCGTCGCAGCGTGAATAAAATCATGATGGATTAACAGATGTCACATCATGCTACATTTGTTCCGGCGCTGCTCAAGTATTTGTGTGTGTAGCATTTTTTTCTCTCACTCTCAGTTCTCACAAGGTTCGATCCTACCAGCAAATCAATGCAGGTATTGATGGGCGTCAGATAAAAACCATTATGGCAACCAGCTCTAATTCCTCAGCTGAATTGATTTCATTTTAAATGATCCATGTACATCCAGCGGAGCACGCCGCCACCACCACTGCGAGTGTGTTTTACCTTGACTTCATGCGAGAGAGACGTTATTCATCACCAGGAGAATGTCCCTTCTTCACACCCCAATAAAAAGCAGAGTAATGAAGCTTCTGTGGGCGCTGTCACCCCAACACTGCTTTATAAAGGATGACACAATTATATTTTACCAGCTCACCAAAAATGCTGACAAGCCCCGGTTCAATAAAACGCAATCTGTACCGAGAGGAGCACGCTGGTTTCTTTGCTCTGGAGTCATAGCTCATGAACTACAGGGTGTCGTTGCCTTGGGATGCTCCTCAAAGAACATTTTCTCCTCACAATTAAGCGGGGAGAAAAAAAGTGGCTGTGATGATATTAGGAGTGATATATCAGTTTTGTTTTAGAGAGGTTTAGTCTTGTCATGCTCTCTTGTATCCTGTGCAACATATTCTTTCTCTCAGCTCTTCATGTCTTTTCACAGGCAAATTTTGAACTCCACATTTTTTCCCCCCCACTCAGAAATGCATAAACAGGCATGACATTTGCCTCTGAGCAAACAGAGGCTAATGCTGCATTACCGTCAATCAGTCAACTTTGTAAATGTTTGTTTAAGTATGATGGATGACGTGTCGACAACATTAAAAGGCGACCGCTTCCTAAACCTGAAATCTTGCATATTCAGAGACAGCCGGCGTGATGCTCCAGACAGCCGACCGCCGACGCCCTGCTGCTTGACGCTTACCAGCGGCAGGATATGGCTGCTTCTTAGCGGACAGCGTGTTTTTTACTTGGAGAGAGACACATCTGGCCTTGGATAATCTCTCCTTAGTCTTCGACTGTGTAATACATGCAAAGCTCTGCTCCATGTAATTCCCCCAACTGCTCTTTTTCCCCCTGACAAGGGTAAAAAGGCCGGTAGTATGAAGTATATTGCATTTTTTTTTTTCTTACATACTCTTACTGTTGCCAGTGGCTGTAGTTCATCCAAACAAAAGTGACTTAAACATAAATATGACACAGAGCAAGAAATACAAATAGCAGAAGCTTAATAACAGGTTCCTGCTTGTAAAATGTATTTTTTTATTCAGCTTTCTGATGATTAAAAAGCTGAGTGATCAGTGCCCTGGTGAGTGAAATACAACAGTCCAAAATGCATGTACTGTATTCATTTACATTGTTGATGGTGTGCAAGTAATCCATAAAAATGTCATAATTATGCTTTGTGAAAGGAAATCAGGACCAAATTGAGACTGAACATCATGCAATGTTAATGGTAATGAAATGTGCGGTGCGTAGCCGGATGCCTCGAGCCTCAGGAGTATAATATGTACTAGCAGTGTCTCACTTGTTTATTTATTAACAGAGGAATTGTCTGCTTCAGTTGCTATCACTGATGCTTGACAGCTGCAGAGTCCAGGTGATGCATGAGCCAATATGTGGACTGGAGAGGGCTCAACGTCGCACATCAATATGAAAATCAGTTTCTGGCAGAAATAGCCTGAGGCAGTACATCCAGCTCCAAAAAGTGACTAATCTTAGGGTCATAAACCCTGCACAAGACGCCTAGGGTCTTTTTTAGAGAGACAGAATTCAGAAATGCCATCATTTTCCATTCCACAAGCCAAGGACCCTGCTCCTTGCATTAGCAGATTTCTTTTAATAGTGTGTGAAATAGTGGGGTTGCCAGTACTAAGCAAGAGCAAATAAAAGAGAGAGAGAAGGGGGGGATAGTGAAAGGTGACCTTAGTCTGTGGAACGCCAGATTAAAAACTTCAAATGCTCAGCCAGAGGCTCTCCTAAAGAAACAAAAAGACCACAGGCACAATGTTACAGTAGATGGAGGTGGCTGCCAAATATCATCTTCTTACAGAGAGGGATTATGAATTTCACAAGGCAATGGTGGTCCCATTGGTGAGAATATTAGTCCGCATATTGTTCTCCAGATCTGCATATATTTCTGTTTATTTTTTCTTTTCCTGACTTTCAGAACTTCTTAGCAGTGGTTTGGCTCTGAAACATTGCGCAGACTATTTTGGCACGTTTAATTCCCAAAGTAAACCTTCATGTTTTATGATGTCTTTAATATGAAATACATGAGAAACCAACTAGTTGCCGGTGGAAAATATGACGCCCATGTTTTTATGCCAAAAAAAAAAAACTAACTCTGATCCCTATCCACAATATGTCACAGCTACTGAACATCTATATCTATTACCTCCATCACACTGGACACAAAACTGTGAAAATCATGGATGTGTTGCAACTTTATGTTTGTTTAGGTTGCATTTTCAATTTTATGTTGTGAAAAACGCTATGCTTATGGTCCGGTTAGGTTTAGGCACGACAAACAGTGCATGTTTTGGCTCGAATACCCGCTTTGCTCACCACAGACACAGCTGGAAATTGTCCCGAGGTCTCCTTAAAAATATCTAATCGTATAACGCTTCCAAATGTTGGAACACAGTCTTGAACTGTGGTCACTGGCTTAGTTGAATTCCTGATCATTTTTGCAGCTTTTTCAGCGCGATGTTATGGCGTGCATTGTCGTTTCGGACATTGGCATGTATTCATTTCCTATCCGTCTAGTTTAAAAAAGAGACTGAAGTGAAAGATATTTAAGTAACCACTATAACGGATCACTTGTCTCCATGTTGTTTTCTATTGTTAATGGACAGAAAGGCAAACTCATCTATTAGACAATATATGATAATTTATTGGAAATGTGAAAGGAATCAAATGCCTATTTTTAGTGGGTTCATGGATTTTTGGTGTAAAAATGGCATATGATTTGTGCTTTTGCTCTTTGAGACCCCTGTAATATCTGCAAGTCATGAAATAAACACTAGCACAGAATCAACTGTTTAAATAGCTTTGATTTGGCAGAAAAAGTATGCAAAAATTTAACAGGCTTGATTCTTTGTACTTTGGACATGTAGAAAGGGAATAAAACTGTGTTTTTTAGCTAATTATTTTCAGGCAGAAGTTGCAGCACCCTGATTATGTAGCAATGAGCACACTGCCATTCACTGAGTGGACACTGCACATTATAGGTGAACAGGCAGCACTTCTCCAGTCCCTCCAGTGACTTGATAATAACTGAGCTTTCTTAATTACTGACTCGGCTTCCCGGAAAAAAAAAAAAATAGCAAGAAAATGATTTCACTCAAGAGGAAAGTGAAACAATGGCTCTCCAAATCCTTGAATGGATTTCTATCTCAAAGCTCATGGTGGAGACAGTTTGAACTGTAGCATCGGCGGCTGCTTTAATTACTGTTCAATGACTTTACTCTGAGTCCTTGACCCAGTTTAGATTCCTTATCAAAAAACAGCCATGCTCTGAGAAAAGATTACTTTTTAAACTTTGGGAAGAGGGGAGTGCAGACAGAAAACAAGCTAATGATATTGCACAAATACATGGAGGGGGACACAGCCCAGAGCCATTTGGAAAGCAATAGCCCATTCCAAGATGTGGCATCGGGCTGGCATCCACACAGCTCTTAAATTCCTCTTCTCGAGCCAGATGGCTATGGAATTACACATTTTTTAATCTAAAGCTTGAACCTCTCTAGGCTTGGGGAAATCTTCTTGGGATAGCCATTTTGGATTTATTTCCAGAAGAGACAGTTTCTTGCCCTGGGGGCAACATTTGATGGTAAATATGAAGTTTGACATTGAATGTCCTGAGTCCACTTGGTTATAGCTCACTCTGAAAGATAAGTCAAACTCACAAACTGGTCTGGTGATTTGAACAAATAATTATAAACTAACTAAAACTAAATAAATAAACTATGTTTTTCTTTACTTTTGAAATAAACTTAGTCATTGCCTGTATATATAAATATGCTACGTTAGCAGCTAGTTAAAAAATATCAAGTAAACTGAGGATGATGTCGAAAGACAAACCCAGACTGTGTTGGTTATTTTATTTTGTTTATGTCCAGTTTGAATGTAGTGTGTTTTATGACACGTTAACAAGGGAATTAATCTCACCTTTGTTTGGTAAAAGAGAGAAACTTGAATTCAGAAGGTGTACTATGTTTCATGTTTGATAAGAAAATAGAAGTAAGAGTTGGCCATTTCATTCATCTTGGCATTTGTGACTTTATTTTGTTAATTTTTATTACATTTACAGCTGGCATATTAGCTTAAACTACGGGAGCTATCACCTGTTGCCGGTATAAAGTGATATTTTACAACAGGACAGGCCGGGGCTAGCTAGTTAGCATGCTGACCTCAGTAGACATCTCTGCAACACAGCACATAACGTCAACACTGTTGTTTCTTCACATTCTGTAGATAACGTTCATTAATGTTCATTTTAAAATGTTTTAAAATAAAATTCTGGTCATATCTTACATATTGCTCCTTTACGTATAAGGCTACGGCCTGCAGTCAGTTAGCTTAGCTTAGCATAAAGACTAGAAACAGGCGGAAACAACTAGCCTGGCTCAAAATCTATAAACTGCATATGAGCAAATCTAATGCTCACTAATTAACAAGTTGCATGCTGTTTGTTTAATCGGTGCAAAAAGAGTGTAAAAATGAGCATTTGCAGCAGGTTGTGTCTGACTGTTTCTTAGCTCAGAGCAGTTGCCAGGCAACCAAAAGAGAGCCAGGCTAGCTGTTGCTAAGCTGTCCTAAGCTAACCAGCTGCTGGCTGTGGCTTCATTTAACGATCAGATATGAGGGTGGTATCTACTCATCTTACTCTCAGCCAGAGAGTGATTATTTCCCAAGCTGTTGAGCAGCTCATTTAAGCCTGTTTGTGTTTTGCAGATTTTAATACCAATCATTAGAAATTACATTAATAACTTCATTTATTCTAGTATTTGGAGCATTGTTTTTTCTCTCTGTTTTTCAAAGCTGCCGTTCAAAAGGAATCGAATCAGCTCTGATGGGTGTGTACTGACAGAAACACTGGCATACTGTTGAAACACTCTCAGTTAAATAACACAGCAGTCAAAATCTGTGACATCTATAGGTCGCTCAATATATACGCTGGATCAATACCACATTGTTTTCTTCTGCAGCGAAACAAAGATGACATTTTGCAGTAAGCACATAGAATGCATTCATATACAGAGCCTGACCTACAGTGACCAAGACTTACAGTTCAAGGACTAGTGTCCTATACTTGAGAAGACATTTCTTATTGGACTTAAAGAAAAGTCCGGCAGCTGTCCGGTGGTCTTTCTTACACTGCGAATGCAACATCAAGCAATGCATTTAAAGGTTAATTAGAAAAATTATCTGTTGGAGCTGAAAACAAATGGTACCACGGAGTCCCCCTGCTGGCAGACGAGTTAATCTATGGCAGGTCTCCTCGCCGGTCCACCTGCGATCTGTCTCCGTCACTCTGCTGACAGTCCCTGCGGCCTGCTGAGAGGATACGCTCCATCGCACCGCTGTGACTAGCCTGCTAATGAATACAGAGGAGCCCTGGAAGTCCAGACGCCCACAAAACGGCTGGGAAGACTCCTCTGGCCGCTCAGATCATTCTCCGGCCGGATGTCGGCTCAAATGAAGCGGAACATGGCTGCTGGTCTGAGAGTGAAGAGAGGAATGCCATTCAGCTCAGGCAGTGATTGCTCTGATGTTTGAGATTCATTCGATGAACCCCAATATATCCCTAAGGGTGAGAGAATGGGTTGCAGTTCATGGTAGATCTGATAGAGAGGGTTTAATATGAATGAAGATGGTGCTGTAAAAAAAGAGAGAACTGGTGAAGAAACAACTTTCAATGGGTTGTAACGTGGCTAAGTTTGATGTCAATCCAAATGAAGACATTTTTTATGGTACATTAAAAGACAACATTAGGGTTTAGAAGCTGGAAAGGATATTAAGACAGGAAGAAAGACATTTACAGTAGTGTGTGACTTCACTAAGCGTTGCAGGTAGCATTTCAACATTGTCTCAGGCTATTGAATCAACCATGTTTTGTGCCTTCGTAAAGCCTGCATGCACACAGAAACATAAGCTGCTGATAATGGACTGTGTCGCCAAACATCTCCATCAAAGCTGCGTGTTTCTCGAGACCCAGCCCTCACGTCGAGAGCCGAATATACCAAACATCAATGAGTTAATGTGTACAAATTGAAACGATCCTGCTAGATGACTTCCACTTCATTGGAAAGCATGCCCGTCTGGGTCAGAATGCTGTGTCACAGCTTAATTTATTGTCCGTGCTGACATTCACAGCCCACCATTAGAGAGCTCGGTGCGTTCATCCTTTCATTAGCAAACAAAGTAACACCGGCATTCAAATATTAGCTACTGTACCATCAACACAGGAAGAGGAGGGAAAGGGACGGATGCAGGAAGCTAATAAATCAATGTCAATTTAGATGTCAGGTGCTTTAAGGCCTCCTGATAAAAATGTTATTTTAAAACAGACAGTCCAGCTGTTTATTTCCCTCTCTCTGGTGTAATTGTACAATTCAAACTGTGATGTGTTAACCAAAAGCTGGATGGTTGTAATGACTTTCCCTGAACAGTGTCTACCCTCATGAAAACAAATACTTTCATCTATTTCAAATATTCACATTTTCAAGAGCACAGAGAAGAACTGTAATATCTGTAAATGTATAAAAAAATATACCAACATACTCATCATCATACTCAATTTTCACCCTTTGGCACGCTTTAAATTAATAGTACTATAGTGTGTATTTATAACATAAATAAGGCAGACTTTAAGTTCACTAATCAGGAATGTACATTAGTATATTTACATCAGTATACCTAAAGTGTACAAAGTATACTTGAAGTTGTTCAGCACATAAATGTACACTAAGTACACTTCAAATTGTGCTTTAATTACAACTAAAATATACTTAGTACAAAAGTGTTTTTTCCAAAATAGCTAACTTTAAGTTAACTCATTAACATACTTGAAGTGTACTGATGATTAGTCTGGTTACAAGTATACTCGGGCATGCTAATATTTAATATAGCATAACAGAAAATAATACTAAAAACTGCTGGTTTATGGTTTATTTAGGTCCTTACCTTGGACAGTTATGCAGTATCACACTGGTGTCACATTTGGTGTGAACACTAATTTTTTATGTTAGCAAACTTCATTCAACCTCATCTTCTCAACATCGAAACGCTAGTTTAGTGGTGCCTATTTTGAGCTTAACTGCTGTAGTTAGTCAGGATTGTTGAGCAGATCTCATTATCAAAACAGTGAGATGGGATTCCCCGTGGATGAGGCCAGATGTTGGCAAGGGCAGCGGGTGAAGTGGCTGAGAGACGGCTGCGGGGAGCCTCTTTCTGCAGGCGCTACAGGTACGCTGCTGTCTGTCATAACACAGCACACACACACACTCACAAACACACACATTCAAGGCCAATATTTGCTTTTTATTAAATATAAGACAACAGGCAGTCGTTGTCATCCGCCTCTGATATGATGGATGTGATTATACAAACACTGTAAAATTGTTGAGTACTGCACCAGTTGTTTAAAGGTCAGCGTCATCCTGAGTTTAAATGCTTTGTTTCAGATTTTAGTTTTCTGCACGAGTACCCGAGAAATGACTTAATTACAGTAATATGAGTAGCTATAATTAGTTACTTCCACCCCTGCGTACAAGTACCAAAAAATTGTACTTAATGCAGCACTTCAGTAAATGTACTTAGTTACAATGCATCACCGTGCTTGCTTTCCTTGTATACATATAAATGTTACGGCCACAACAAAACAAACAGTTGGCTCTACCTTGTGACCTGCAACATATTAAAAAGGAAACCCGAGAACAAGTTTGCAAAAGAAAATGAATGTTTATTTAAAGATAATACCAAAATGAATCAAAACTATGGGAGTCTGGAGGCCAAAATGGACAAAAAGATGGAGGAAGTCTGGGTCAGCTATGCAGTGCAGTGGGCCGTAGGACCCAGAACTTTCCTCCCTAAACTAAGAGAAGGCAACACAAACTAAACAAAGCAAGCCACGAAAACTGGACTACCAGACCTCCATCCTCAAAAGAAAACAAAACACCAACAGAGGACAAAGACAGATCATCTAAAACGGTCAGGACAGAAGAGAGCTCCTTCTCCTCCACCCTCCCTTTAATATGTGGCAGGGCTAATTGCCTGACGAGCAGCACCTGAGAGAAGGGAAGGAGAACAGAGGAGGACAAAACACAGAAGGGGGGAGCGCGTAACATACAGATGATTAATTTGAGTCAAGGCAGCATTGCAAATACACGTTAGAAATACACAAATTACAAACAGTGAAAAGCTGGAACTGTGTTGTGTTAATGACAGTGTATTCTGTGGTGGTGTGATCATTTTTCAGTAGGTTGCAGTGAGTCACTGTATGAATGTACTTCTTGAGAAACAGTTGAAAGGGGCTTTAACTCCGAAGTAACTTAATCACATTTACAGTGGCTGTTACCAAAGCGGGTCAAATAAGGTTGAAGTTAGCAGCATGTGTCAGCTGGAAGCAAACAGCGCTTTGATATGTGGGTTTTTTAAAGCAACGTGAAATGTCGGAAAGAACTCCAAAGAGGCCGAATCATCGGTGCTCAAACCGCTGCAGCATCCGTCACAAACACTGCAGATTTATTTCACATGTCAAAGGGAACAGTGTGGCAAATCCACAAATGCTACACGCCGACAAACAGCGTCGGCAAAGGTTAACAGTTACAAGTTGAACGTAAGGAGCAGGTTTATGACAAATATTCATGGTAGGGTTTTGAATAAAATATACATCTTATTGGCATCAAAACCCACTGTGACCCTACTGTACTCTGAAGCTGTGTTGAGAAAGGTGATTTATCAACCTTTTCCTTTACTGGTTATTATTACATTATATTCACCAAGACAGACGTGTTTGAGAGATTAGAAGTGTTGTAAACAAACACACACTGTTTCACTAGATTATCTAAAAGATGTGAAAGTATGACAGTAATAATAATCAGGCATTACACTAAGTACATTAAGTAAAGTTAAACCAGGAAGTCGGTCTGTAAACTGTGATGGATGTTTGGAATAATATTACCATTTGACGACGTGGTGATGAGGCTCAACTATCTTTCTCCAGGAAGTAACATACTGTTGCTTTAGGTGGAAGTTATTATGTAAGAATTGTTGATAAGTTTGATGCAAAAAAATGACACAATAGGAACAAAATGGATACATGGACCAGAAATATTCTGTATGTTCTTTTATCAATACTTTTTGTTGTTTTGCCCTTATAATTTTGATAATTTTTATAATTTTGCAAGCCCAGTCACCAAAATAAAATGTAGACACTTATTTCTAAAAAAAATAAGGTTAATTTTGTTCCCATTACAAGTTTATGACTTGACTGTCATACTGGGATGTGGAGGGGATGGCGATGGAATTGCCGGTGAGAAGGCTGCCAAGCCGGTGACCGCAGTTCGAGACAGTGTTTCAACATTTGTAATGTGAAATCACTGGATGTTTTTTCAGTAGGGTTTCTTTTGACAGAAGCCGTATATATTCGACAAGAAGTCAGGACATCTCCAGCCATGTTTGTAGCGACCAAAACTGGTATTTTAAGCTAAAACATAATCTTTTCCTAACCCTAACCAAGTGGTTTTTGTGCCTAAACCTAATCAGACCATGAGCGTTGTCACAACATAAAAGAGAAAAGTGAATCTCAAGACACACAAAGGTGCGACACAAAGTTTCAGCAGGTAAGTGTTTGCAGAAATGTACTTTGCCAAAATGTATTCTGGTGATTGAGGTGATTTAACATGTCACCAAATGCAGTAAAGTTTTATTTACAGGAAAAGGTATGGTGCAGTGAAGTAGGGAATCATTCTCCATAACTGCTTCATGATATACTGTCGAGTGACAACAAGTGGCAAACACAACAAAGTCGGTATGAATGTAACTTATACAATTTTAAAATAAATGTTGAGATGATGTCTGCAGTCACTTGTGTCATTTTCAAAAATCAGACCTTCATTAATGCATCAGCTTAAAACAGTCTTCCAAGCTGTTTTGACCGTCTCCCGAGTCAGACGCCTTTATGGGCGCAGAGCTATTGTAACAGCTAATGGGAATCACAACCTACAAACTTTCAACAGCGCACACAGTAAGTACATGTGTTATATCAGCAGGGTCGGAGTCGGAAACTGCCCCCAGAAGACCATAATCATTGTCCTATGAGTGATAACAACCACTTCATTTACTTCTACATTGACTATGATAGGGCTCATTCACTGTGATCCTCAAACGACATTATATTACGAGGAACACGGGCATGTCTTGGGTGTGACAGCACGGGGGTGTGAAATCATGTCCCCTTTCATCAAAAGAGTTATGATCAGTCAAGTTGGGCTCATAACAAATAGCAGGCTTTGCGCTTTTATCAGCAATGCCGTGACCCTCAACGCTGTGACCTCATCATTAATATGGGAAGGCCGGATGATAGATCAAAGCATGGTTCAGTGGAGCATCCCTGGGCCAGAGCTGGCCTTGAATCGTTCATCACACTATCGCTGTGGGGACTTTACGAGGGTCCAGGGAGAAAGGACGCTCTCGAGGCTGTCACATTTGTTTTACCGCTTTTGATAATGGCTCCCTTTTTAAAAGATGATACACGCAGAAATTTCTCATTAACACATGGCTGTGATTTTAGCTGTGATGACATCCTCCAATGTTAATAAAACTGGACTGTCACAGAGCGATTTCAACAAACTGTTAAATGCTTTAGTTGGTTTAGTTTGGTTCAGGTTTTTATAATACATGTCAAAAATACTGAAATACCGAGCAAATAATGAGCAGACACAGCTAACATGAGAACATAGTTCATGTGGTTATTGTTTATTTCACAAGGACAGGTCAATACTAGCAGAGTGCAGAGCCAAAGCATGTCTGTGCTCAAAGTAATGTCATTGGGAATTGGCAGTTTTTTTGGAGTTAAACTAGGGAAAGTGAGAAGGCTGTTAAGGTTTAAAGACACTTGAGTGTACTAAGATTTTTTTGGCAGTTCCCCAGGAAAGGTTGCCTCCTTAGTAGTGAGAAACAGGTAAATGGGAAACAATGGTGCATGAAGGTTTCAAGGGTGGTTAGGTCTTGCACTGAAGCAGGAACGTCGGCAAAATCTTCACGTTATCAAACTGTCCAATCCCAAAAATATAATCATATAATATAACCTAAATGCTGAGCGAGCAAGGTGTGTCTGACAGATGTTTCCTGCTCAGCCCGGCTCATGGGGGAGGGAGCGAGTGATAGCTCTTAGAACATCTTTTCATTTGCAATTGATTAGTTTTGAATGATGTGATTTCAGCTTAGTTTTGCACTTTTTTTTTTCAGTTTAGCTCTAATTCTAATTTTAAAACTGGACATTTTGCGGTTGGGTGCATTACTTTGAGTCACACATGCACATGATCATTTTTAACTGAAGTAAAAGCTGGCAATAGCAATGAGTCATCCGTGCTACCTACACCTTAATGTGGAAACCAGGAGCTAAATATCTTTTTATGAATTCAAATTAGTTTCTGAAGTTTGATCAGTCCCCTCAGTTTTATTGATTTAGAAAAGGTTATGCTTGGCCCAAGGGGTAAATTGATTTAACAATTACTGAAAATATTTAGTGTTGCATTTTTACTTTAAAACCATATTACACAACTGAAGATATGCTACCAGAGATTGTCAGGGATTACTTTGTGGCTTACTCTGGCTTCTAATGTAACTGTTAAAGAAATGTAACTGAGACCAACAATTTTCTCGGAGACCAACAATAGTCTCTGCAGCAATAGTCATCTGCCAAATCTCATCACATCATTGATAGTGAGGTATTATTTTTATGGTTAATGTTGCACATCATGTTCTCTACATCTGCAGGTGAATAACCACAGGGGTCAGCTGCAACAACAACAATGGCTCCTCTCAGTAACCTATGATTTTAGCTGAGAGCACCTGAGGCAGGCTGATATCACTACTTATAACGACCACTGCAAATCAAAAAACCTTATCTAACCTTTTTAATTGCATCTCTTTTTATGGATTATTGTCACGGGCAGCAGGTGAGGCTGAGGATAGGGAAGGCTAATCATACTTGTTTTAACGACCACGGAAAACAAAGCTATTTATTTACATTCATTTATTAGAGCTTTCACAATAACCGCTCAAAATCATCTCATCTGCACTGCTTCAGTACTATGGACATTGGCAAACAAGCGACTTAAGAACAGTCCACCTTCAGTAGGAAGGCAGGATCATCAGCACAATTTAAGACTTTTCATAAAGAGTATTTTCTTAGACAACATTAGACTGCTTTCACTAATTTAAAACGTTTCAATGTGCGCAGTAATGTCACTGCAGGCAGCAACGATCGTGGCGCATTATGTAGCAAAACTAAAAGCTGCGGTTGGAAAACTTGACGGGACAGAGGAAACTCTCCAGAGGCCATAAACTACATATATACACCTGATTTAGATGGGATTATTGTGAAATAATATGTATTGTACTGTATTTTAGCCTGTTTTAGTTCAGTGTTTTGTTTTACAGCCGAAACATTTTCTGTATGTTTGAGTATGTATGTTTCTGTAAGCTCTCTTCAACACTCCATGGACCACTCAACACAAACATGCCCTGATAAAGCCACTGCTCAGCAGCAAATGGCAGAGAAAGGTACAGAGCGGTTGGCTAAACATTGTCAGTGGAGACCAAGAGAGAGTTAAAGACAAAGCAAAATTTAGCTGCATTTGTTAGCCAGTGAGAAATGCACCACCTAACAGCAACAACAGGATGGAATTGATGTTAGTATACTGTTTTTAATATAAGGACTTCAGCTACTACACACCTGTAATAAAGTATTCAACACATGTTTTCACCCTGAATTTCCCATAAGGCAAAGGTAAATACACTTTTTCAAAAACATTTCACAACCTTTCTTATTTTGTAAGCTTTCAACACTTCACTGAATCCTTATGATGCTCACAGTCCAAGGCACCACCATTAGTACGCCTGTGTAATTACATCAAATAGAAATGTTCTTCTTTCTACGTTCAGCCTGACGTACTTGGTATGAGGAAAGTTCTACCTCCGCCATACATTATGCATATTACTATCATACCATCCTCTAGAAAATATTGTATAATAAGTCATGAATATCGACCTGTCATGCATTATACTAAAATATATTAAATGTACAAAACAAAGTCTTACCCGTTTTGAGTTAAGCCTTCCCTGTCCAAAACTTTAAATTAGGAGTTACTTTTGGAATTAAATGAAAACTTTAGCAAACTCAAAATATCAGTATTGCAAATAGGGTGAATCTACCAAACAGGATCTCGCCAAACTTCGTTTTAAAAGCTAATAAGTAATAAATAATTATACAAAAATACAAAAAATCTAAATACATTAAAAAAAATTTATCTTTGAAGCATAGATGACACAAATGCTTTCCCTAAAACTGCTTTTAAAAATCTGTAATAAAAGTCAGCAAACATTTCTTCTCACTGGCCTACATGACTTCATGTTTTTTGTCCAGCCAGCCACATCCTTCAGGCTGCTTTTCACCTACAATCAGAGGGACAGTTTCTTTCAGCACAGACAGACATAGCTCAACTCTACAGGTAGCAGCTGACATGACTATTAGTCTTTCTTCTGGTACTTGCAGGTGTCAGACTCGCTGGTGCTCACTTGTCAGAGCTGCTCTGTGTGCTGTCTGAGGTGATTCATCTTCTTGCCAGCATCATTAACTTCCTTGTGAAAGGACTGGTAAAAGGAGACTCAAAGCAGGGCTCCAAAGAGTTTGTGTGCCTTGTCAGAAGCTGCTTTCCCTCCTTTGTAATCAGATCGAAACTTCTCTTCTCTACTCCTCGATGTACTTTTGTTGCTTTTAATTGTTGTCCTCAGTCGTCTCTGTCTTAAGATTGGAAGACAGTGTCCTAAAAATGCAATATTTAGTTAATTGTTTAAAATGTTTCATGAATGTATTAATCTCATCCAGACACCATTCAATAATAGAACAAATGTTGCAATTATGATTTCAGAGTTAAGAAAACTGCTAAAATTACAAAGAAGAAGTGCGGTCTTATTATTAATGCCGCCACATTTATCAGTAAAAAACAAACAAACGGACCATAGCGTAAAATAACACCCTAGGCAGTATTCTGTTTTGTAATTTCCCCATTAAACTAATGACTTTCTGTCTTTCACCATTAATTGCTTCATTTCAGTTCTGCTGCAGATGTTTATTCTCCAATAACATATATTCGCTGATTGTTTGCTTTATTTAGGCTCCTAAATGAAACCACTTAATTAGCGATTGAAATGTAAAGACCTGTCAAATTAACCCCGTTTCCAGTACATTACATTTCTGCATTAAAACTGAAATGAATTCTTACCAATAGCACAAGATAGCAGTATATAGGTCACACTTGAAACAAATGAAAAATCTGGGATTGATGAAGCTCTCAAAAAGATGTTCAAAGATGTCATCGTGTGCTCCCGTGTACGAGAGCAATGGCCCGCAGCAATGATGAAAGCATATTTCCTGCTTTATTAAATGTAGCATAACACTCAGGAGTTTAAGAGAATTACTGAACCTGAATTTGCTTTGTATTATGCTTGTATTAAGGCTGCAAATGGTCACATTTCTTTCCTTGTTTTGTGTATCTTAAAGCCTCTATTAAACTTATTTTTCTTGAAATACGAGCAAATGAGATGTGTTAGATCTCTGAGATTGTTTTTTTCAAGGAGAAAATAAAATGGTGCTCACCCCCTGACCTTTTCCTCCAAAATGTACCTCTCTTTCAGCTGCTTGATAACAAGTTATTATCCAATATGGCAGCCTTTTGAGAGCTAAGTGGCAGAGGGTCTGTGCCGGGGTGTTATTAAGCTGGGGTATGGACTCTTAAGGACTGTCCTTCAACCTCCGAGTGTTTTATTATGAAAGCACACAGCTTCATTTTCAGCTTGAGTCTTCTTGTCTTTTTACAATATTATACCACAGAGGAAATCTTTCACCATGCCACTTCTCAAGCTAAGTGGAGATATAGATCAGAGTGATTTTATGAATGTATTACTGTCAGAAATATGTATTTATTTTTCCCATTATTGGTAGCACTTTACAATAAGGTACACAAAAAGGTGACTATTTACTAAGGGGCGAGAGAATGGAATTCAGGAATGAATCAGGAGCGACCTGATAATTCAATGTTATTGACTAATTCCTAAATAATTGTGTCATTTGAGCAGCTGCTATATTGATGAACTGGGTTAGGTAATGATCCATTGAGCCACTGGGTAATGATTAGTTTGCAAATATCTGTGAAGGTGCACAAAAAGAGTAACTAATGATTAAGCAATCAGTAATTTACATGTGTACTTGGTAACTTCTTTAACATTTTAATTGAAGGTGCGCAAAAGGAGTAACTAATGATTAAGTACTCAGTAATTAATTCGTTTACATGGTAACTACTTAGTATTATGTTTCATTTGAAAGTACACAAAAAGAGTAAGTAATGATTAAGTAATCTGTAATTAATGAGTCGACCTGAAAACTACTCATTATTATGCATCACTTTACTTGAAGGTGCACAAAAAGAGTAACTAATGATTAAGTAATCAGTAATTTATAAATCTACTTGTTAACTACTCAGTATTATGCGTTACTTTACTTGAAGGTACACAAGAAGAGTAACTAATGAATAAATAATGAGTACTTAATGAGTCTAATTGGTAATTACTCAGTACTATGTTTTACTTTACTTGAGGGTGCACAAAAAGAGTAACTAACCTTTAAGTAATTATAAATTAATGTGTCGTCACTGGTTTGTGCCATTCAGTGGCTGGTTCAGAGTTAATCAGGAACAACTCATGAAAAGAAAGTGGTCAGCATGTCAATTTACAGATATTTATGAAGTAATCATTACCTAATGATTCATTAATATAGTCTAGTTTTCTATATATCGCCCAGTCTATTCTCTAGTAACTCATCGTTATCAACTATATCCAGGAATTACTCAATAATATTAATTTATTATCAAGTCATTCCTGATTGATTCCTCTCTCTTTCCATTACATTTCTGTTTACCTTGCTGCAAAGTGTGACCCCATTATTGCAGATGGCTTTATTCTTGTCATTAGAATTTAATATTACTAGGAAGTACATGCATTATTTTTGATCTAATGTAACTACTGGTTGTTGAAGAACTAAATACATTCTGTTTTAATAGAGTTGTCACCAATAATAGCCATAAGTACATTTATTGTAATACTATACAGGCACTACACAGGACTGTGAGTTTATTGCAGAGGAGGATGGTGAAGTAGTAAGGAGGAAGAACACTCCCAAGATGATTCTCGCTCCTTGTTCAATAATGCAGCTCTTAGAGGATACACGCCCATTTGTTTAGGATCATTGTTTGCTCTATATATGTTGCAGACAATTGAGCCAGCGAACCTCCTCCTTGAATTTACAGTGTTCGTTAATAGGGTTATAGGAGGGGAGCAAAAGAGAGAGGGAGAGAGAGAAGGAGTGCTAATAGGAAAAACACTGAATACAGGGGGAGTTTCATCTCTTGTGTCTCCACTTGATTAGTTTAACAGCTCCTTTGATCTTTTGCTGTGATTGAAGTGTTTAAGTGGAACATGGGGGGCAATGGCAGAGCCAGAGAGCAGGCGCCGAGTAATGTGCCACCACATGCCTATGAGGCACAACACCTTAATGTCAGGGGGAAATTAAAACACTTTTCCATTACCAAGGCTCTTGAATCTTAATTCATTTGTCCACACACAATACAAAGTAGGTGACAAGGTCAGTAAATACTCATTGAATAAGACGTGAATGTTGACCTTTGAGAGCAGGTAGAAATGAGAATAATTTCAAAATATATACATATGAGACGGAGGGTTCACATATTTCAGGTTTGGAAGTGAATGGAGCCTTTGCACTGAGGGGGCAGATTCCATTGACTGAAGCTAAGAGCAACTTTGCACATTCACATCTCGAATGGCAAAATATTTTACCATCGATTTTCAGGGATCCTGGTGACGTAAACTCCAAACAGGTCGCTCTTGTTTTGATCTGAGTGCTCTCAGCCAAAGGAAACTAAAGGCAGAAGAGGAAAGAGAGACTCAGGATTTTAGAACTCAAATTTTAGCACTATGTATTGTATTGCGCTGTAGAGCTAGTTTGTCCTAGTATTATAGTGTAATAAGGAAAAATACACATATGATTACATTTTCCTCGTTTGGCTGCTTAATTTACATCATGAACGTATTATAGACCTGGATATGGTGGCGCTGCTCAGCCTCTCTTGAAATCTTGCCCAGTGGCCACTCGTGGTATTGCAGCAAACAATTCCCCCCCAAAAAATTTCACCAGAGATCGACATTATAAAAGAGATTTCTCCATTTCTATAAAACATGTCGTATCACTTTCACATTACATGTTTCTGACCTGACGTATCAGGAGGTGCAGGCACTGGTGGTGGAATTACAGTCGAGAAGTCTGGCAAGCCACTGACTGCAGTTTAAAACAACATTTATAACTGTGAAATCACCGAATATTTGTTGACGAGGGACTTCAAGCTTCAACATTTGCAAGCATGGCACCACTAAATATGTTTGAGGCGACATCAGGACATCTCCAGCTGTGTTTGTGATGACAAAACCGGGCACTTTAAGCAAAAACATGATCTTTTCCAAACCCTAACCAAGTGGTTTTTGTGCCTAAACCTAACCAGACCATAAGCACAGCGTTGTCACAACATCAAATAGAAAACTTAACCTAAAGAAACAGTCGCAACATAAAGAGTAAAGTTTCCAGATATCTGTGGTTTGCAGAGATGTACACTGCCAACATTTATTCTGGCGACTGGGTTGAGTCTATGGGCAGCAAGGAAAAAACACAACTGCACATATTCATTACCCAGAAAGTAAACTCTGGAAAAAAATATTTTTGGTGTTTGTGCCAGGTTAGCAATTCTATATATAATGTGTACTGTATATAATGTAGTTAGCCAATGGCCTTGGAGGTAATGCTGGGTTAGATACTGTAGCCAGTGAGCTAGTTAGCTGGGCATGCTAACATTTATGGCTTACATTAATGCAGATGAACGCACTGATTCCTCACACTTATACTCTTTCATTTTTTAAGCACCAGTATCCCTACTATACTGTACCATGTCCACCATTCAGAAATACCATGCCTAGTTACAGTTGCTATGACTGGACACTTGAAGTTTATCTTACTGGGAGGAGAGTCTCTTCCCTGCTGCAGTCTCACAGTCTGAGTTGAAGCTGATATGGCATATTTTCACATTGAATTCTTGTAAGGGTTACTTCACAAGGCTTACTTTACTAAAATAAAAACAATCAAGTTATTGTCTGCACATATGTCCACTGTCGGATCTAGTTACGCCATTACATGTTTGTCTGCCAGCCGGCCATCAGCCATCAACTCTTGGAAGCCCTGACACAGTCTGGAGCTTTGAGAGTCATAAGCTTGAGGTATCTTCGAGACACACTTCACAACACAAACAATTTGGTACCTGTAATGTTATGTCAATACCCCTGGACACAAGACAGATGTTGTTATTATTTTGTCATTTCAACATTTCGCACCAGTTGGAGAACCTCAGAGATCCTGCTGCCCTGCACCAGAATGTCAACTAATGACTGGACAGTCGGAAAAGAGCAGCAAATTTGTTACCACTGACAGAAAGCAGTGATGGATTCAAGAGCCGGTGAACATCCACAATACAAGCGGCTGCAGACAGTCTTAAAGGTCTAGTGACACAGACGATGCACAAGGTGTTACTGCAGATATAAATATGTGCCCAATACAAGAAAAAAGTAACAGAAAGAAGTCTCGGCTGAGTTCAGACAAAATCAAACCCAATATAAAGGAAAAAAAGGTATTTTCATTGTTTTCTAATGTCATGATAGTTTCCAAGTATGTTACCAGTGGTTTTAATTAAGGGTAGATACAAATAATAGATATAATTTTTATTAATATTATATTTTATTCTGTAAATCATCTTCTTGGGTAATTATTATTAATTTCAGTTATAGAACCAAGTTCAAATTCCAAATGTTCAAATTAAATCATAAATGAAGATGTAAATGAAATTACAGTTATATTGTTTTGTGTTGTCACTATTTTTATCTTGTTTTTCCTGACCTTCCCTTGAGCCAAACATATACCAGGAGGAAAACCATTACCATTGCATTCCCTGAATGGAAGTCTTTAATTATTAGTGTCTACTATTGAAAATGATGTGGAATAAATGGGACAACGACTAAATAAGTTGATTGCCAGTCACTCCCAAAACAACAGAGTTTGGTTAGGTTTTGGCACTAAAAGTACTTGGTTGGGTTTAGGAAAACATAAGTTTTGGGTCAAAATAACCACATTACTCATGTTACTTCAGTTACGGACGTACCTACCTTACAGACCTTATGTAGGTGATGTTGCTTTACTACGTTGGTGAGTTAAAAAAAACTCACAGCTGACTTTTGGTTTCACACGAACGGCGGTCTTCTGGATGAGAGTTTTGCGCTTGTTTAACCCAAACAACAATCCCTGACCTTGACTCTATGTGGTCGCTCTTTATATAACTTCACCTGACTTCCTCCCTTGCTGCCGTAATAATTACTACAGCCACTAGAGGTCGCCACCTAACAAGAAACATGAATATTGTTCGTAATAAGCTGCTTTCAAAGTCAAATGATGACTTTTATCATTTTCACCAAAAAATGTTCACCATCTTATGATCGAAGGTTCATAATTCATCTGTGATAACACTGTTTTATGGTGGACATATCCTTACCTGAAACCCCTTAAACACTGGCTATGGAAGACATGTAGAATGTTTGATTTCTACTTCACATGGTCCCAACCATATCCACCTCCATGTGCCCTGATACAGCAGTCACCTTGAAATAGATAGAGGGCATTGACAAGACTTTCTGTCCTCTTGGCCCTATACAGATAGAAGCATACTGTCTGTCACACTTCTGAATTTCTATATAGTCCATACTGTGCTGCCTCTTGTTGAGTGTGTTGTCTGCGTTAGCACAAGCTTAAATCAGGAGAGATTATCCACAGATTCTTGTTAGAACTCCAATCACGCCAATTACATTTGCTCCAAAGTGACTTTTCCCAGTCATCCGGCCAGGGATTTCTTTAGCCATCAATTAGAAAACGTCGCTTCTAATCTGAGCCGGCTTCCCAGACACTGGTCATTTCCCATTAGAGTCATTTTCCCCAGGATCCCGTGGAGCGATAGACATCTCCGCGGCTCAATAGAGGAGACGTGGAGGAGACCATAATTAAAGAGGTGGCATTTACTCTCAGTCAGGCCCTCTCAGAGATCTGAATCTGCAATTACCTTCCAGAAAATAGCATTGTCAGGACAGGACCCACGTTAATAATGGCCCCCATCTCTGGGGCAGGGCACAGAATGCAATCATTTCCACTGAAGCCGCACTTTGATTGTTTATCGCTTTACCCAGGGTTATCAGCCACTCTACTGTAGCAAATGTACACAGAAGAAAATAATCCTGTGGGCCACTAGCTGGCTTATTCAAGTATTTTGCTGAGTGGTGACCGCACTCATAAAGGGTAACTTTAACACCCTACTCATAAAGGTTGTAATATCATGGATAGGATTCACCAACCAGCCGTCACTAAGTCTCACTATCTATATACTCGTATCGCTCTCTCTTTCTTTCTCAGCCTATCTCTCACACACACTTTCTATCTTATTCACACATACTGCAAGTGCACAGACTCCCCTAAGCCTCTAGCAACCCGTGCCTGACTTTCCAGATACTTTATCAAGTGCATAAGGACCATTTGCACAGAAGGCAATTAAAAGCTTTAGTGGTTCCTGCAGGCAGAGGGGTAGTTTGGGGGCCCCAGTCGACACATGAGCCAGCACCTTATTGGAGAGGGCTGGCTTTGTGCAGCAAAATGGCTTCAGTAATTTATACCAAATAGACTGCAGGTAGGGTATGAGAGCCAAGAGGAACGCATCTGCATTAATCAATATGAAATTATCCTGGACGTAATTTGTGGAGGGCAGCCATGCACCTGCCTAGAAAATGTGATTGGGGGAAGCCTGCAGATAAATAAGTGACTAAACACTGCTGAAAGCCTGCTGGCTAGAACAGGAAACGAGATCCAAAATCAGATCCAGTCATCTGTCAGATAATGAGATGACAGAGGAATGAACGTAAAATCCTTTTGAAAAATATGATTCATGACACACACAGGGTGCTTGTGGCAGAAAAAATGGAAACCTTTGTATGAGCTCGACAAACACCGGTCTATTCAAGGAAAACTCTCATTTTATTAAGTGTGACTTTTAAGGCGTGGATCCCACAACAAATGCAAATGTATTGGGGGCTGATTGTCAAGGGCTGCAAGGAAATAAATCTATTAGCATGGTAAATTTGGGTGCCAGAGATAAGCACGTCCTTAAAATGACCATATGCAAAAGAAGCGATAGTGAGGATGTCCAGCGGATTATCGCGTTTGCATATCTTCTAATCAATCCACTCGCGGCGTTTACGTGTGAAGGCCAAGATCATTGAGTCGTGATTTGGAATCAGTCTTGTGTTTATGTGGATTTTGTTTTTGCGGTCCATGAGGTGGCGAAGTATTAGTTTTCTTTGTCCTAAGCACACTTTTTCTTTCTCCTTACACACTCCTTCACCGAGTGTTCCCAATGTCACAAGTGTCAGTAAACAGAGGAGAAGCCGAGGACATTGTGGAGATGGTCTGGCCCTTCTTTGGCAGCTGGTGACCTTCCTGGTCTGTATGCTCCATGACTCTCTCCAATCTCTTTTTTTTAGGTTTCAGACAGCCCGGCTCTCTTTATCACTCGCCTCGATCAGCAATTGCTCACCGACAGTCTCTCAGTAATGCATCCATTCTGGGTATCTCTTTGGAGCACGGCTGTGTGCTTTGCAAATGAAATATACAAGGAGTGAATACAAGCGAGCGAGTGAGGCGGAGGGAGTACAGAGCATTTCAAGTACCATCCCGAAGAGGAACATTTTAAAGCTTTATATACAATATTTTTTTAAATGGCATTTCACCTTCATTGGGTGATTATACGTAGACAGTAATATAAAGTAGGAGAGAGGGCTCGAGGATGTCAGGTTAACATGCATTTCTAGTCTGCTTGAACACCATGATGTCCCTGTTAGCAAGGATGGAGCAGCAATTTTAGTTTATTGTGTAAAGTGTGGTGGTTCTAGAGGTGGGGGCATCAACCCCCAACCCAGTCTCCAAAACACGTAATCAAATAATTCCCATGCTTTTCTACATTTTCTTTAGTACCATATGCAACTGATATTGAGTTCAAAATGTATATTGTAGCACCACACCATTCCCAGAAATATCAAGACTTTAATTATCTTTTTTACTTCACCCATGATACAAAATACAATGAAAAATGAAATAAAAATAGCTCAGAAAATATCACTTTTAAAACTATATCAAACATCCAGTATCTAAGGCCACATGTAAATAATGCCAGCTACCATTAGTTTGCATTTGTTTGCTTAGTACAACAACTAGGATAGCCTTCTTTATTTAATGTTAAATGACTAATGTGAGCTGACGAAGTTACACAATAACATTCTATATGACGAACTAGTTAAACAGACGTTTCAAACCTCTGATTTGTTCTTAATCTGTCATCACGGCCAACAGATGGCAAAAAAACCCTGCTTCTGAATGCACACCTGTACCGTACTCTGACTGTTAACTCTTTCCCAGTCCGGGTGTAGACTGTTGGTTTGAGCCTAACATTGGCTGACTACTTCAGTTGGCATTCTCCTGAGGGGCGCTGTACACACAGCCTACGATGTGGACGTGTTTCTTGCAAGTTCCTACAAGTTCAACTAATATAATTCAACAAATATAAATCTGTCAACACAACAATGAGAGTCATGAAAGCTATCAAGTCTTATAATCCCCCAAATAACAATATGGGACCGTTCCAAGACTGTAATTGTGGCCTCGAGTACTAGAAACCATTGGCTGAACAACGTGGTGCAGCGTAATCGGGCACAGCATCAGTAGCATTGACCAAGAACACAGACGAGCCCAAGGCTTCGGCTACTGACAACACGCAAACCCCCAAGATGCTTTTCCAGGCTCTAGATTTATTCCAGGATTCTCTTGTGCAAATATGGGACTGCTCTGGACATTAAACTGGACATTGCGTCTGGGAGTAGTGAGTTATCAGTATCCATCAAAAGCCTGCAAGCCTCGCTAACTTCACATGATACCCAACCGATGAAGCTAAAAAAGTCATTTTTCTCCCCTTACACTCTCAGCGTGTTAGCATTTTCCATATCCCCATCTCAGCAGAAAATAACAACACCAATCTCTGAGCTAGCAACCTACACATGCAAATGTTAAACCGTATCCAGCTCCCCCTGACACTAATTTGCAGGCGCACCATTGCTGCATTTAGGCTTAGAAGATCGCCCAAAGAAGATCGTGATTGGTTTGGAGCATTTTTTCCAGTATCACAAAATGACAATGCAGCCAGACCTGTTACTGACCCTTCCCTGACCTGGTGGATTGGCCAAATGGCTGTGATTTGCCAGATGGATGTTAAACCATCAGTACTGAATTTATTTTTGTTTCATTAATGACTAACTCAGGAAAAAGTGTGGGGTGATGAAATGTGTTTGTGTGAAAGTGCAGGTGTCACAACATCCTGAATACCTGTGGGTGCAATGCGTGTTCCTGTTACTTCGTGTTTTTCATGTAACGATACACCCGTCAGCCTGATTATCAGTCAGGGAAGAGATTAAAATGTCCTATTACATCTTAAAGGCATATCTTATTTTGAAAAAAAAGCCAAAAAAAAACATAATTTTGTTTTAAAAATAAAAATCAAACAAGCAATAAAAAAAAAAATATCCTAAACAGTTGTGAGTAAGCTCTTATATAAATTCAGACTATAACACTGAGACCACAGAAAAAGATCCACATTTACATACAGTGAAACAACAGGTTTTGTTAAATATTACTATTTAAGTTATTCACTGACTTAAAAGAGGTTTGCCAATTATGCAGAGTGAAAAACTGACAAAAACACATTTAGAGCCATTCCTGTGATGCATGGTTCATATGAATAGTACCACAGGCTTAATTGGTTGATTTCCTCTCTTGGCAGACAAGGAAGTGTACCCCCAGGCACAGATAAAAGACTTCTAAACTCTCTTTTGTGGAGCGAGGAGATGAAAGGGCAGAGAAGACAGGAGCTTGTCAGGAAGGAGCCGGTCCCAGCAGCCAGTTAGTGTGCAGGTGTAGCAGACCAGAAGAACGACAGGTTATCATCAGCTCCCCTGCTTGAGAAATGAGACGCCTCGTCATCAAGTCATGATGTCTTCTTCTTTCTCCCTCAACTCTCGCACCCAATCATCCTCACTTCTGACGTGACAGACGGCACGTTGTTTACAAATATGAGATGCCGACTGTACAACCACGCTCGAATCTAACATCCTCACTACGCAACTGTTACTGTGTCCCAAAATATTTGAAAAATCAGTTGTTGAAAACCTTTGTCGTACCTATTTTTTCTTCCAGAAAAGATTACTTGCAATGTAAATGTTAAATCTATATTTTATATAGACACATATGAATAATGAATAACTCTTTGGTTGTGTTTACTGTTTGCTGATGTCAAAATTGTTTACAGTGTTTCAGGTGATTACAACAATGCTGCTCCAGTTCAAGCTTCATACCTATGTCTTTGTTATTTATGCTTAAATAATCACACCACAACAAAGAGTGACAACATAACAGTAACTTAGTACAAAGACAGCAAAACCTGTCATTGTTCTTATACCGTGTGACCTGCACTACTGAATCAAATGCATAATATGAGAGAGATTATAGATGTTGACTGATGTTTACTGTTGAACATGTTGTTCAGCACAGATTATCCGGTTATGTGAGGAGTTTACAGATCCAGTCTCAAATCTCCTGAGCTGTCACAGACTCATCGGAGCCGCCCCAATTCATATCAAACCTGTTTACCATTTAAAATCTGGATGATTACATCGGTTCTTTCAGAGCCGGACCACAACAACCAATGAGAGCGGCATCCCAGAGCAGCTGAGGGTGCTGCCACGCGGCGGTAAACATTCTAGCCCTTGAGGCTAACGTTAGCCAGCGAACTACTGTTGACAGAAACTTTAAATCTCACCTCCAGTTCTCGCTGAAGAACAGAAAACCTGTGTTGATCGCGTCTCCCCACTCATCCAGACTCAAATCCATTTTCTTTATGTCTGCTTGCTCATGACATCAGGCAAGGGTGATCATGTGTGGCCCAGCTTCAGTCCGCAGAGCCCTGAAGCCACGCTGCTGCACAGGGCAGCATTGACTGTTTCCAAATGTCATTTTATTGAATGTGTCGCACAGGGCTGTCACAATATCATTTTCACTAGATGATTAGCGTGGCCAAAACAATTGCCGATAACAATATTATTGCGATATCTTTAGAAAAATGCCGTTAGTCAAATTCATCTTTAACTTTCTTTATTGTGTGTTCTGTCAATTGAATAAGACTCATAACACAAGAACAGGGAGGTGGAGAGACAGTCTGTTTCACCAATCTGCTGAAGTTTTAATAAATCCAAAGCAAGCTAACAGTTACTGCGTCTTCTCCTTCTTTTTCCATTTTATGGCACGTGGCAACCAGCATTAAGGTGCATTACTGCCATAGAGATGGTTTAAGACACGCTGTATCATTTACAGGATATTAACATGTGCTTATTATTAACAATTATCAATATTTCATTGTTTAAATCATGAATACTGGTTATTTTTGACACCCCTAGTGTGGCATGTCAAAATTGCACCAAATCCAACACTTTCTTGGGTCCTCAGCAACAAACCTGCCAAGTGTGATGTATATCTGATAAAAATAGCTATTAAAAAGTTACATTAAAATAGTCAAAAATTAGCTGTTAATTTGCAGCACTGTATTCTATATGAGTATGACTAACCAGATGTAATTGTATTTTGCTGTTTAAGTAACACAGACACACTAACAAGTAGACAAACATTCAAATGGTGCAACACAAGATCAGCTTGTCAACTGCACCAATATTCACAGACATCATCATCACATTAGATATGTTCTCTCTAATCAAATGCAGTATGGAAGAATGTGGTTGAAAACGTTTAATTTTAATTCTAATAACTGTAATACAGTATTTCAAGAATGCCATAGTTCATTTGATAATCAAACCAGAATAAAAATGGCACATTTTGGTTAAATTAGCGTCTCATTTCCATACCAAGCGGCACTATTAATAACATGGAGCCAGTGTGCAATTTCTCTCAGTGCTCCGTGGGAAATGAGCTATGAAGAATAGCAATAATTGTCAATGGACATCTTGGCAACAGAGCATCTGCTTCATGCTACATAATCAGCCCTGTCAAAATCCTGAAAAGGCTCAACGATTGTTGGGAAGGAAAACACAGAAAGCACTTAATTAAAGAGAATGAAAATGGAGGGGAAAAAAGTGCAGTTTAATCTCGTCTGGAGTTTCATTACACTCTCTCTCCTTCACTCTCCTCGCAGTTAATTTTCTGTCAACTCTGGTGTGATACTCAGGTGTTATCATCCTGGAGATATTTGGCACATCATACATTTTGCAAACATGTGTTTTGAACTGTCACATGTTTTAAACAGGTCCGATTTCCTGCCCGTTTCAGAATCACTCACAGGTTGTCATTAGGAAAGAAAATTTAATTTCACATGCAAAAAGGGGATTTCTTTTTTCATCCACTTGTTTTATTTCACAAAGTATAATACAGCATAAGAAATTCTGCTACTCTCCGCTGAACAGCTCAGTTAGCAGAATCTAACAAACTCATTGAAGGAGGCAAAATCTCTTTTCATTAGAGGGACGCTCTCGCACATAAGAGGGAAAAAAAGGTTTTAAAGCTTTTTCAATGATTACATCTAAGTATAGGAGTCCCGGTCCAGTGCCCAGGCTCAATGAAGCTGCGAATTTTAAATAGGGGCACTGAGAGTGGTATTGTGTTGTGGATTTTCAATGATTTTAACAAAATTCAAACACAGACCTTCACCGGTGACATGCAACAAGAATTAATACATTTCTTATGTTGAGTGACTATAAGGAACCCTCTATCAGACAGTGTGTGTGAAGGGCAGGATTATCAGTGTAATTCAAAAAGGTGAATCTTCTGCATAACTGTGGTCAACCTCAGTGTGACATTGTGCTACACATCCAACAGAGTATTAACTGTGATTAAAAGAGCTGTACGCATGGTTGGTGGGTTAAAAAAAAAAGAAAAAAGATTACACTGGTTCAAGCTCATTATGCATGAAGTTATTCAGGAAATTTGTCGATAGATTATGAGCACTTCAAACCTTGACTGGCTGCCAATGTGCGAACACTGTAAACACAGAAATGCTGCATGACTTCAACTTCTGTTGCTCACTAAATACTACCTCAGTTTCATAAAGATAATAGTAGAGTCTGGGCGTCCCTGAGGCAATGAAATGTTTGTCTTGTTTCCTCTCTAACATAACACTGAGGAAAATCTGTGTATAGTATGCATTCTAGAAATACAGAAAAACAAGTCAGCATTGAGTGTTTAGCCCGGAAGGTGCCCATCACTAAACTACCCATAACTGCTTAATCATAATTTAAGCTCCACATCAAATTGTACTCAGTTACAGATACCAACCTAAATACGCCTGATTTTTTCTATCAAGATCCATGCATTGTTCCCTGAGAAACTAATGAAAATGTCAAAAAAACGCCCTTCATATATGTAAAAATTGTCGAAATCACACTCCAAACAAATAAGGGGCAGCATATCACCAGAGTAATGGAGCAGGGTTTTATTGTGCAACAGGACGGGCCAGGGCTAGCTGGTTAGCATGCTAACTTAAGTAGATGTCTCAGCAACACAGCGCAAAGATGTGACGTAATGTTAAAACTGTTATTTCTTCACGTTACGGTGATAATACTGGGTAATATTTGAATGTTGTAAACTTAAATTCTTATATATTGCACCTTTAAAGAAAGTGATTTTAAAAAATCCTGGATGTGTCCCTTTATGTTTATTTTTTCACATAATAAATTTTAAAAAACAACACGAGGGAATTAAAAAACATTTTTTTTAAAGTACGCATGAAGGCAAGGTAGAAACCTATATGACTTATATGAAAACCTCACCTAAAGGATACAAACAATCGAGATCATCAATACATTTTAAATATAAAAATTCACAATATGAGTTTAGAGTTAGAATTTAAATGCATATTAACAGGATTAACTTCAGTTCCTAAGCGTGATCAATATTGTTTCTAAGCTCATTTTTGTATAAAGGCAATGACACAGAAGAAACCAGCAAATATTTATAAACCAGCAGTTATAAAAATAACTCCTCCATATTTGATAGAAAACTGACCATGGGATGTTTTATTCAAAGGAAGACAAAGATTCAGAGCCTGTCTAGTTGTGTAATTATGGAAATGTGAGTTATTAACACAACTGCAATTTAAAAAGAAGTCCGGATCCACACTAAAAGTTAATGAGGTCTATTCTGGGCTGAGACCCATCCTCCATCCAAGTTTCGTGGAAACCCGTCCTGTAGTTTTTATGTAATCCTGCTGACAAACCAACCAACCAACCAACAAACAGGCAGGTGAAAACAAAACCTCATTGGCGGAGGTCATCATGCCAGAACTGGCATCTCTAATGCTAATGCTAAACCTCACAGCAACTTATAGTCGCTCATGAGAGCAAATGATAAATATTAATATGTGACATGTACATTTGGTAGACTTCGGCTCCATTAATACGAGCGATAGATGAGAGGTGTGCATATTTCAAACACAAGATTCTTATTGTGACTGAAATAAGGTTAAGGACAAAGTTGGATGTCACAGAGTTAAAACTGATCTTCTCAGTGAAAGGAAAGACTAATTTTTCACTTTGCATATTTTTCATGAAATATTCCATACCTTCTCTGTCAACCAGTGATTAGTTTGGCAAGGGGATCCAAGGTGATGCAGTAGACAATGTTAATGATGGGGTTGGTGTTGGGATTGGATTCATCATGTTTCAGGACCATATTCTCATAAAAAAAAACTGCTATAACATGTTTAAGGAGACCTATTACGCTTTTGTTGTGTGTTTTATATCAGTTCTTATACATGGAAAAGGTCTTGAAAGTTGAAAAGGCCAAAGACTCCACCAACAGAAGCTCTTCTCTCCCACAGAAAACACTGCTCCTGAAACGCCTCATCAGTAGTCCCGCCTTTAATTCTGTGACTTTGTGACATCACACTACAACACCACGTCACACATTTGCATACTTTATGCCTAGCATGAGAAAAAAAACAGCCCAGTTGCTCTGGTGTTGTTGTTAGCGGTGCTGGCTCAGGCATCTGTGAGCTGACCAATCAGAGCAGACAGGAGCTGAAACAGAGTATTTCAGACAGAGGGGGAACACAGAGCTGCAGCACTGGACAGTATGAGACAACTGATGTGTTTTTTGAGCATTAAAGCATGTAAACCTGTTCTAGTAGTAACCCAAAATAAAATTATGAATAATAAGTGCCTTTTAAAGCCATGTTTCGGGGCTTATTTTGTTGTTTGGCGGTGTGCTTTTTTCTTATTACAGAGATAAAATATATTTTGACAATAATAACACCTCCACTTATCTCAAAAATCTCTGGTGAATGTCGCATTTTGGTGTCTGTCCCTTAGAGCCAACATCAAGGGCTTCTTTAAAATCACGGTTTTTGTGATAAAATTCAACCATTATCCAGAAATCAATCATAGACGAGAACAAAGGACACATTACTTTAAAAACAGGAGGCTCATACACCAAAATGCAACGCATTCATGTTGTGTTTTGCATTAGCTGCTAATCATAACAATAGATTTTTGGTTTGAAAACCTTAGTTAAGACACGACTTTCTGCAGGACCTCTAATAATCTGATCAACTAATAGCCATTTTCCATATCCATCCGCTCAACATTTGGATATTACCATATATTTTATTACATAGATTTAATCAACTAAGATGAAATTGGAATCTTTGGGGTTTTTCTACCACCTCCTTTGTTCAGTATTATGGCTTTATTTCCAAGACACTGGCAAAAAAAAAAGGGCAACTAATTTCAGACTCAATTTTTCTCTCGACATCTGTATGGCCATTTTTCTGATAAGGTCACGGCGGGGCTCGTCTTGTCACTGTAGCCTTTTTTTTTTCTTCCCTTCCTGCTCATAAGTTCTGTCTGTATCAGTCTTCATCACTGAAGGCACTGAATACTTGTCAGGAATAATATCAGGGGTGTTTGGAGATCCTCTTAATTAGAAGTGTATTGTAGATTGGAGGTAGGGGACTGTCACAGCCATTGTTTAAGGAGATATTCATGCAGAGGGCTGTGAACGTATCAAGTAGGACAAAAAGACACAAAACAGGTATTCAGTGCTATTCATTCTGAGGCCGAAAGAGAATTGAATAGAAATGTGTGATGGAACTGATTTGAAACTGGGTGCTCACACTGTGCTCGACATGAACCAATTAAAAGAATAGCAGGTAAATGCAAATAAGTGATCGTTCCTCAGCCTTCCTCTTCTTGGACCATGTTGTCTGCAGACACTTTCAGTCAAGCCTGTTCCCCCTGCCCTTAAATTAAACTGGTTTAAACTCCTGATAAGCATCCCCCACCCGTATCTCTTCAACTGGGATCTTATCATCCGTTCCTTCTACTTCAAGATGGGTCAGGGTGTCATAACTATGATATTAAAGACATTTGATGTGGGCTTCAGTATCAGAATGTGACATTTTGCTGCTGTGTTTACAATATTTTTTTAACCAAACCCGATCTGTTTCGCATACAGTTCGGCGTTTGTCGTCACAATACAGCGCAAAACATTCACAGACTGTGCCGCACTTTGTCCATGAATGTAGACTGATTGGTGCAGAGGAGCCATTTATCGCTCATTCTGCAGAACAGTGTCCATCCATCTGAAAGGGAATTAGTTATCACAGGCCTACAGGGAGCCATTATAGAGTATTGTTTCAGAGAATGGCTTACCCCAAGCTGCTTTGTGTTTGCTGGACGAGAAACATCAGAAGCAGACAGAAGAGACAGTGTGAAGGCTGGCTGAGAATGAGCTGCAGTCGGGGTTTTCATCTATCGTGTAAGCTACATTATATCAAGGCTCCTTTCTTTATTTATTTTCGCTCTGTCTCCAGCACATGAAGATGGGCTATTATTGGCATATAATAGGCAGATGATGAGCACACATCCTCCCCCGACGTACACATTGTTTGCATTTCTTCCTACGTGAGGACTCTCATGCTACTGTTAATGATTACAGTTACTCTCTTACATGAACCATCAGTGGTGAATGTCTGCATCAAGTAGTGATGTCACAATATGGGAATTTCTAACTGCGATTCAAAAAATAGACATATTCGATACCAAGGGCAACAATTGAGGGCATAAAAATGTAGATATTTTTCATTAAAAGAAAAATATAACAAGTGCAGGCTATTGTGTGTGAAGCATAAGGTGGAGGAGGAGGCGGGGCGATGTGGGCACCACACAGGTGAGGGTGTGGGTGAACTCGGTGTCAGAGACGAGAGAGAAAAAACATAGCAGATACTGGTGTGATGATACTGTAAAAAATGAGTATTGAGACTGCATCAAATACTCAGAATTGTTATGTAATTGATGTTTTTGACAACACTAATATCAACCCTTTCTAATAAACTGTAACATTTATTCCACATTGTAATCTGGGCCCCAAAAAGCAACACATATTCTTAAAATAGCCCTACAGAGCGCCGAGGTCACGCCCCTTCCAGTTTCCCTCATAGGACCTCATTGAATGGAGAGAGACAAATCATTTTTTTGATCTCGTTTGAATTATGACCTGAATTAAACATATGATGTTCGTCAATTCAAAAGATAATTTTTCAAGTCAAGAAAGTCACAGTTTGTCATGAAACTAACAAAATATAAGACTGTGAAAATGCATCATTATAAAGTTACACAGCCAACAGTCGTGTTGGTGACGTCATCTCGTTGAACAGTCGCCAAAACCCGTGACTCAAACATCGTGGAGCTGCTCCTGTATATTAGCTTGCTCACAAAACGATCCTTTCACATAACTGCAGCTGTTAATATGACCAGATTTATTGTGATTTTCATCTTTGTCAGTACTTTTCTGTACCGAGTTGACCATGTTGGTGTTGGTGACGTGTGTTGAGCGAGACGATGTAGTTTAACACAAAACTAGATACTTTAATAACGACAAACTGCCTTTCTTGACTTGAAAAATCATCTTTTAAATGACAAACATCATACGTGTAGTTCATGGCACAGTTCAAGCTGGATAAAAAAAAAATGTCTTTCTCCATTCACTACCATAGAAAGGTTTTCCAAAATAAGGTCCTTCAAAATAAGAGACTTCTGGTCTCTAAAAGGAAGTTAAGACCAGCTGAAAATATCTTTTTCTTTGTTGTTTTTTTGTTTTTTTGGATTCTCAACCTCAACCAAAATGTAAAGAAATTAACCAAAAGTTCAAAGTTTCTCCTTCCATACTTTTGTAAAAGTGTCAGCAGTAAACTTACTTAAAATAACAAAATAAAAGCAGGCTTCTCATTCTGTAGAATGGTTCCTTTCAGAGTTATTCATATGTAATGTGTGCATTTTTAAGTACTTTATGCAGTGTTTGATGTCTTAAAATAGCAATTAGCCATTTTTGTATGCATCTTGCATGAATAATCAGCATGTGAGGTCTTTAGAATAACGTGAAGAACTATAGTTGTCAGATAAAAGTATCCTGATTCATTATTATTATTATTATTATTGTTATTATTATTATTATTATTATTATTAAAGCAGTAGTAGTACTTGTGGTAGTAGTAATAAAGTCTGGATCAGTTGATAAAATGAAATGGAGCTGAATGTTATCCAAAATACGCGCATGCGCAGTAGCTATATTTTCTAGCCTGTTAAGCTACCAGCCAGCTAGACAGATGCAAGCTAGCACAGATATAAATTAGACAAAGAAACCTTGTGAAGAGACTCTGTGAAAAAGAGTTTAAAGTGGCGGAGGGTGCCAGGAGCGACTGTGACACAAAGCTATATGCGTTATTCGATATATATGGAAGTATGAAATTGAAAGGTACGCCGTCACCATGTCTTTTTAAACTTTTTGTGAACAGTCAGTGCAGAGATTAGCTTCGGCTAGCCGCTAGTTAGCCGCCGTTGTTTTCCCACCAGCAGATTGTACCAAAACGTGAGGGTTTACGTTAGCTTGGCTCGTTAGCATCCTGTCACAGGGATCAGTGGAGGCCCTTTGTTTTACACCGGGTAATGCGGGGTCTAAACAGCACATTACCAGTTTAACTTGTGGTATCCTTAGCTAGTTTGTGTTGCGACAGAGGAGTAACGTGACTAATGTAAGTTAGCCCGATATAACGTGAACGGATTTTTTGTTAACATGATCTGTGTTAAGCTAGTTGATCAGTGCTAGCTGCATTTGCGGTCTGGGGCTAAAGTGAAGTTAACATTAATCTTGCTAGTGAGAACATTAATGTTAGCTTGAGTTAGCTAAATACGTATTTCACACACAATTGACAGAATCGCGCAGTCTAATAGATTTCCTTGAACAATTGTACTGCTGGGTATATTAGCTTAGATTTCAAAGGACGATAAGTCCGGTGAAGTGAAATCGTGAAGCGATATTGATGATGGTTTGGAAATTTGTGTTGACACTTTAGCTGATGTTACGCTAACATTGAGCTGTTGCTTTCTAGTGATTTCGTGTTTTTTTTTGTATTAAGGGTAGCCACATCCGCTTACATTTTTGAATAGCACATAAGCTAAAGTAAGCTCCGAAGCTCATTCAATGTACGACCATTTAACTTTCAACTAATGTAAACTAGCTGCCTGTGCGGATAGCATCGTTTCTGTTATATTTAAGGCGAGGTAGCAGGACAGCTAATGTGTTAGCCAAACAAAGTTGCAGGTGAATCTTGAGTTGGCTAATTTAACTGACTGGTTTATAGGCCGAGCAGTCAGTTACAGGCTAGGCTATACGATAAAGCATCACAAATTCAGTTAACATTTAACATGGCAAGGTTTTTAAGGCCTACACTACCACTAACAATCTGTTATTTTACCGCTAACTGATGCCCTCACATTTTTAATAACGTGGCATTGACTGGTTTCACAGCTCTAATTTTCAACTGAGGTCACTTTATTGACACTTGGATTATTCGTAGGCCTTGATAAATATGACAGGTCTGCTTTGTTGTGAGAACTGTGGCTTTACTGCCAAATGCTATAACATTGGTTGCTAACATCAGTAACTTTTTTAGTGAGGTTGATCAGGTCCTATCTCTGTGTCTAATGTCTGTTTTTCTTTTCTTTCTAGAGTGGCACATGAAGATGGGGCCATGAAGGATCCTGTGATAACTTAGAGAGAAAAAAAACTGCATCTTTGTACATTTCAACCATACAAGAGGTGACGAGAAGCTCTTAATTTCCTTGCTGATGCTGCATGATTTGGGATTTCATGTTTAACCATTATAGCTAAAAGGGATTCATTTCCAGCAGAGTTGTGTGTGATACAGTTACGTTATGACTTTGGACTCAACTTGAGTTGTTTGTTCAGTTGTCCTTGACTCTGTCAGTAATACTTGATGTGATTTTATAAGCAAAGACACTAAATGATGATTTTTAGTCCCTGCGTGCATGGTCATGAGTGCACATTGTCTCAGAATTAAAATATTCTTAGCATCAAACAGAATCTGGGAATGAAAGGGAATTTTTAATGGAAAAGGAAAAGGCTGCAAACAAGTGGCCCAGTGAACACACACACAAATAGTCCCATTACGTGTGTGTGTTTGTGTGCACACTGATTTTTGACTCGGAGGTTTCTGTGATGCAGAAGAAGAGGTGATCAGATAGTGGAAGACGTTACCTTCCACCATCATCCTTTCTTCTCTGCCTTCCATCTTTCTATGTGTTTGTGTGCAATGTGCTAAAAGTCTTTGTACGGTATATTTCGAAGGCAACATTACAGACTTCATGGTTTTTAAGAAAGACCTTCTGACGAATGATTGTAAATACCTTACACTGATACGGGTTGATCCGAGCGATGACAGTGGTTTAGAGGAACTGATATGAACTTTCCTTGATGAGAAATATGAAAGTAAATGTGCTGACACACCAAAAGAGGTGTCGGTGAAGGAGGGAACAGAAAACATTTGCGAATGTGATTCTGATTCTGTGTGCTGGCTTTGGTATTACTGCTGTCTGAACAGTTGCGCTGCTCAAGTGAAATGAAATAGGAATGTTTGCACATGAAAAATGGCTGTTGTATATGACTAAGACTGTGTTTGGACTCATTTGCTGTAATAACAATTATCTGCAGGGTGTTACTGGCCAGAGCCTAGCCTGTAACCGACTGCTCGGCATATACAGTGGTTACTAAACAGCACTATTAAAGGTCCAGTGTGTAGATTGGAACCAAGCCTCCCCTATGGTGGCCGCTAAAAATGCCAAAGGCTCCGTGTTTGGTTTGTTTCTGGACCTTTTTTTTTAAAGCAACTACCAAATTCACCTCGCCAGTGAGTCAAAAGTGTGACATGGGAAGTTGTCTCTCCACAATGGTCTCTTTTGTGGCTTTTTTTTAACAACCCAGACTGCCTAAACACACCCTTGTTTTTTTGTTTTTCTTCTGGTGACACTTTTGCAATAGAAGAGGTTGAGAATAGTTTTGCTTAAGTTGTGACAATGGCAACATAGTCAGTGACTGTGTCGACAGTGAATTCGACATTTTTTTTTTTTTGGTTTTTAAAGTTACAGAAGATGCAGCTTACTAATGTAATGTAAATTTGATGTCTCACAGAATTATAAGACGTCAAGATGCAGTCTGAATGATTTGGTGTTGTTTTGGTTGCATCACATTATGTAGCAATTAAAATCCAAGTAGATTCAGATCATGTGAAGGATTTTACCATCTTGATATGTATATATTTTTTTATTATGTCAATGGTTGAGCTGAAATTATTTCACGTGTGTCATTTATGCTGTTAATTTGTGCAAAAATAAGTTACTTATTGTTTTTCTTGCAACGATTAGTGCTTCAAGGAAGATAGCGAGTGGTACCCCGAAGCCAGTGATGTCACGGGTTCCCACCCCTCCTCCCCCTGGGGAGATGTCAAGTGGACCTGTGGCAGAGAGCTGGTGTTACACACAGGTATTAACATGACTAAACTTGTTAAATCATGTTCTATGCAATCATTTGATAAAACTGATCACGTTTTAGATAGCTTGTTAAATACTTTTCAAATCCTACCACACTGCTAGGAAATCGGCTTTAAGAACTACTCAGTACTGGTACTTTATTCGCAATTCGTTCTGTCTTCATGTTAATAGGTCATTTCACAGCAGACAATGTGACTTGTCATGGTAGGAGAAGCAAAGTTGATACTAATAACATTAACGGTGGCTCAAGCGGTCCAGTAAAGCCATTTGCCATCCAGCTTGCTCAGTATCAGGGCCCTGAAACTGAAGCAGCTAATTGCAATTCAGCCATCATTAATTTTATTACTTCACATCTTTGTTTTTCCAACTGTGACATATCAATATGTATTCTGTCAAAACGTCTTATATGTGGTGTATTGTTATTATTCAAATTAATGTAATCTAGGACGGACAGCCCCGAAATTAGCCTTATTTTTTAAAAGAAAATATAAACAAAAACAAAGAGCTTTGGTCTGATTGTTGCTGAATGTTTTTTTTGTTGTTTTTTTCTGATTCCAAGGTCAAAGTTGTGAAGTTTTCCTACATGTGGACCATAAACAACTTTAGTTTTTGCAGAGAAGAAATGGGGGAGGTGTTGAAGAGCTCGACCTTCTCCTCTGGCCCTAATGACAAGATGAAATGGTCAGTGCTCGAGCTAAACCGCTCGCTGCTGTTCATGCAAGCGAGACTCACCCCTGAAAGCTTGTCATCATCTTCAGTTTTGATAAAAGTTGTAACCGTCTTCTTTGTCACGTTACTGACGCGCCGCTTTGTCTTTTTACCTGCCAGGTGTCTGCGAGTCAATCCAAAGGGACTTGATGATGAAAGCAAAGATTATCTGTCATTGTATTTACTTCTTGTTAGTTGTCCAAAAAGTGAAGTCAGAGCAAAGTTCAAGTTTTCTTTGTTGAACGCTAAAAGAGAGGAGACAAAAGCGATGGGTGAGTACAAGCAGTCAGATCATGATCACATCCAGTTTACCGTATCTCTTGTGTTCCTTTTATACCTCCACTCTTATTCGTGTTTCTAATTTGCAAGTAAAAGAATAGCAATAATAGGACTTGTTATCTTTTTTCTTGTTGTTACAGAAAGCCAAAGAGCATATAGATTTGTCCAAGGCAAAGACTGGGGCTTCAAAAAATTTATACGGAGAGATTTCCTCCTTGATGAAGCCAATGGACTCTTACCAGATGACAAGCTCACCCTGTTCTGTGAGGTAAATACTGTTGCTTTCTTATTTATCCTTCAAATTAATAAGTTGCAGTCTTTTTATTTATGAAAGGTGTCATTCTGCCAAATGTTCAAATGAGCCACACTTTCGTCACGTCTACTTGCAAGATAATCTATGGAACTAAACATAAAAGTATATTGGGTGGATGAATGGGAGAGGAAATTTTTGTCTCGTTATTTGCTTGGTTATTCATTTTTGGGAAATCATTGATTACACATTCCCCTTCTGTTCACCGAACAAAAGCTGTTTCTCAATTCTGTCTCATTTTTTGAGTAGTTTAATTAAAGAAAATAACCAGAAATATAGGTGCTGTGTATGGTTGTTTTGTTTACACTTGGTCTTTGCTGATTAGATGTGCAAAACGTGTTGGTGCGTGGGCTGAATAGACCAGAGTCTGGAGTGCCAATTCTGTTGTTTAGAATAGTTAAAAGTGTTAAAAAAAAAAGAAAACCTGCTATTTGGGTGTTTTCATCATTGCATGCGAGTACCATGTTGCTGAGATGCATTGTGTTATATGTGGTGTACAACTAGAGATGCACCAACTGCAATTCAGTTTTTAATTTTTTTATTAGAAGTCTAACCTGCCAATTCTGATTTTTTTTTCTAAGAACTATAATTAATAGCATTCACAAACATTTTCTGCACCAGGTTACACGACCTTCTCTCACACTCACTTAGACAAATCATAAAAATAAAGTGCTCTTTAACTGGACAGAGCTTTTGTGGTACAAATAACATCCAACTGGAAATGAATTGCAGTAATATCCCACTTTATTTGTTTAAACTTGTTTTAACATTTATCACCATCGACGCCGTCCGACTGCTGTATAAAGCATAAATAAAACAGAATGCAGTAATATGCAAACAAACTCTTTACCTTTAGCTGTTTAAGAACATTTTCCCGAGCTCATGCCATAATATCCTTTCTACAATAGTGTTTCACAATGTGGTGAACCTCGCCCCGTCCTTGCTTGTGAATGAGTCTTTTATACATTTTGAGCATTCCACAACTCTCCCAGTCTTTTGTTGCCCCGGTTTCAACTTGTTTGGCATCAAATTCAGACTGTATTTTACAAAAATGAAGGAAGTTGATGAAGCAAAACATAGAATATATTGTCTTTGTCCTCTTTTCAATTGAGTTTATGTCAAAAAGGATCAGTAAACGATCATTCTGTTTCAGTCATGTCTCAGTCAGTCTGGGTTGTACCAAAAATGAATCTTCGCAAACATCAGAATCACATCACCGTGTTCCCCAAATGTAACCTTAAGTGAATCAAGGCTAGAGTCTCTTAATTCTTGTCACGACCAGTTTACATCCGATTGTAAGCTCTAGTGCCATTTAACTACAAACATACTGTTGGCATTTGCTTTAAATGGCATTAACCTCTTAGAAAGTGAAAAGCTTCCTCCATCTTAAATCATTTACAATGATGCTTGTTTTCTAAATAATTCAATTCCGTCTGTCAGGAAGAATAAATGTCTTCTACAATGTTCTTTCAGGGGACAAGCTAAATGAAGTGTCAATGAAATTTGATGTGAATGGAATTGGCTGAATACTGCCATGATCAGACAGTGTGCCAGACAACAGTTTCAAAAGGATTCAGCCATTTCTGGGAAATTGCCACTTTGATAAACAAATTACATTCAAATTAAAGACAAAATGCCTTTCGTTATCAATTAGGTGTTTCGGCAGAGTTAATTAATTTTGGTTTCAAGTGGTTGTGTTTTGCAAACAAGATTTCCTCCCACTGTAGGTTCCTCAGTCTTGAAAATACACGTAAAAGGAGCAAATTAAACTCAAATGAGACGGCTCTTCAATGCAGTCAGACATGTCTGCCGCTTGATTTGTTGAGATGTTCAGCCTTTTGATGAGAGTGCTTCAGCGTGTTGTTCTCTCTGTCATGTTTTTGTCGTGCACAGGTAAGCGTTGTCCAGGACTCGGTTAACATTTCGGGCCAGTCCAACATGAACATGCTGAAGGTCCCAGAGTGTCAGCTGTCTGATGATCTGGGGAACCTGTGGGAGTGTTCACGCTTCACAGACTGCAGCCTCTATGTTGGAGGACAGGAGTTCAAAGCCCACAAATCCATCCTTGCAGGTAAAACAGTCCCCCGGCCCCAGCATTTTAGCAAGCAGCAACCTAAAATGGCCCTAGACAGACATGTTTATGCCCTTTTCTTAATGGCCTCTCCTGGAGATCCATAAGCACCTCAAAATGCTACAGAGGGTTTGGTGTTCCCGGCATGATTTGTAGCGGCCTAGTTCAGCAGTGGATGCTAATCCACCCGACCACCCCTGCTTGGCCCTACTTGACCCAGATGACTGGAGGATCCAGGAGATTGAGAGGCTCTCCAGCTTGTGTCCATTAGACATGGTGGCAGCTGCTGTGGTCAGGGGCAAGTGCTGACAGAGTGGTAGCTTTCTGGATTTTGTGCAATTTCTTTTTTTTATTATTTTTTTGACAGACATAGTTCGAACTGATGTGTTGTGCTAAATACATCATTTTTGTTTGTTTGTCTTTTTATTCTTATACATAAGACAGCTGTATCTCATGCTGTTAAATCAGAGCTTCTTTATTTGTCACATAATGAAATGTTGGTTGATCTTGATGAACAGTAGCTATTTATTTGGTGTGCTAACATTCGTATCATGATGTTGACCGGTCATATTTATTTCTTTGACAGCGAGGTCACCGGTCTTTAATGCCATGTTTGAACATGAAATGGAGGAGAGTAAAAAGGTAAGAATAACCGGTTACTTAATAGTTCATTTGTGTCTACTATTGCAGTGCTCCACTTCCTACATGTGCAATAATTATCTCTCAGGAGCCTTTTTCATGTTTATAATGAACTCTGATCCTAGCTCAGTGATAATGAGAGTCTTCTTTAATGGATGTTTTGAGTCGTACAGAAACCTTTTTGTCTTCCCTTCCAGAACCGAGTTGACATCAGTGATGTAGACCCAGACGTCTTTAAAGAAATGATGGGCTTCATATACACAGGAAAGGCCCCGAACCTGGAGAAGATGGCAGACAATTTGCTGGCAGCTGCAGATAAAGTAAGTCCCAAAGTAATTCGAACGTTTGCAAAACAACCACTTCTTTTCCCGAGGCAGAAAAACAGGTCCCTCTATTTTTGTCTTTGGACAGTTATTTTTATCAGTTTGTGAGTTAAATGCCATGCAGAAATGTAATCTGATAAAACCTGTGTTTAGTTAAGCTCCAGCCACTCGCCCCACCCTGAAATTATCTTGGGATACAACTCTCATTTTCACAGATAAAGAGCTAGCTTTTTTTTAAACCACTGTGTTTAACACTTTGACCTGTCAACTCTATCAAAATAACTCGGATAAGAATTTGAGTTTTTAGTTTTCAGACTTCATCGCCACAAGGTGTTCTGTCAAGTTAATTACAGCATCAGGTTATTTACACACTGAAACAGTAATGCTGAAGCGGTCATTGGATGAGCAGTCATGTACCTCACTGTTTCTCCAGCGCTTGGGTTTGAATGTTTGGAGCCTCCAATCAGTGAAGTGACCAGAAAGCAATGCAAGTCAATGAGGCTAAAAGGCTAATGCGGTCTGTTGTGTAATTACACAGCTGTTAGCTTGCATTCTAATGTGGCATAATCTCAGTATTGATAAACTATAAATAATATAGTCCATTACACCCCACCTCATCCTCACCCATTATTACAACATGTTTGTGCAGGGTGTGAAAAATATAGAATTCAATACAGGAAAGTAGCTCTTTAACAGATACTTTGTATGTTTGTGTAACATATAATTGAAGGTAAGAGAAGTGAGGAGGTATTTAGCAATGTTGTTTCTATTCTATAATGGGAATTTCTTGTCTTTGGTCAACAGAAATCATAATTTTATGATTTAAAAAAAAATATATATATTTAAAGCAGTTGTTGGGTCATAACTTAATGACTTGAGAGGCAGTATTAGAGACTTGATTTGCTGTTCAGGTGCTAGTTTGGATTTTCTTCCATATTTTACTATGTTGCCAATAGATGTTCACATTTTGTCGTCCCATTTTGCAGCTTATATTAAGTTGCAGTTAAGGGTTGGTCGTCTCAAGATTTCAGATTGTGATCATTCTTGAAGGCGTCCGCGATCTAAATTTCAGGTGAATCATGCCGATCTCTGTATTGAATGTTTCCAAACTTCACATAACCCAGCTGACCTAGCAGATCCGTGTCTTCAACAGGGGCCCCTCACAGTTACTGCAGGGGGCCCGCCATATTATTGTTTAGTAATATTTTTAAAGTTTTTATTTTTTCAAGACTTTAAATGTCATGAATCTGATACATTATTAGCAAAAATAACAAGAACCATTTAATTTACACCACATTGATGATTGTCTACCCATGATTCCTCGTGCATTCATGTGAGACAACTAGCCTAACCGTACACGTAATCACCGCGCAGCACCTACCCATAAAGGAAAAACTAGACAACTTTATATTATTGAAAAATATTGTCCAGTTATTTGTCGTATTATCACAAGTGTATGGACATGTTTGTGTGCCACAATGTATTGTGTCGTAACTTATTGCTTAAACCCTAAAAATATTAGCCATGCAACTGCTGCTGACTTGTTTATACATGGCACTATGCAACGCCCTACACGTTAATGCTAGTCCAGTTGAATATGCAACAGCTTGTTTACAGTTTATGTAGCAGGGGGTGCTTGGCCTGAAAAACATTGAAAAACCCCTGCAGTAGAGCGATGTAGCCAACTAGAGGGCTATGATAATCGGACAAATTACTTCACATTGCTCTCCCGCGGGTGACCTACTGTAAACGGTGCAACTTGAGTAATAGCTAGCAGCATGGTGGATGACGAGCTTGTGCCAAAAAAGAACTATCTTTAATAAATATAGTGTTTTTAATGGTGCAAATGCAGAAAATCAGAGGCTGTTTCAAACTCCCAAGTCTACAGGGTCTTTTTAAAATGTAATAAATAAGATTGTAATTTAGATTGTGGATCATGATTGGGATTCAATAGATTGTGTTATTATTTTATTACCAGATTGCCTTTAAAATCAGTGCAGCTTTAAAAGCCATATTTCTTTGGGGACTGCAGCCGTCTATAATCTCATAAGTACTTTTTAGGCACCACCACTCTTTCACGATTTCACCTCTTGTAGGGTTAGCAAAACTGTATTAAGAGTATCGTGCTGTTTGTGAATGTAAAGGATGAGTTTCAACTGAACAGTGAACCAGAATATTGAGCAACAACCGTGCATGCCTCCCTCCAAAATCATTTCTGAAGTGATAAATCAAATACATCATGTGGGGAAAATTGGGTATTTCCTGTTTTTTCCATTGCAGACGTTTTGGGAGTGGTAATTTTTTTTTTCTTCCCCATTCCCAGGAGAGTCGTAATCATCAAATTTAACTAACTGATCACATCTGTTCTGATCTTTTGTGTGTATTCAGTGTAGTTGAGACAAAACCTCAAACCATGGGGATCCACTTTACATCCAGCGTGTAACCACTTCTATTTGTGTCCCCCTCTCTCCCCCCTACCCCAGTATGCTCTTGAGCGTTTAAAGGTCATGTGTGAAGAGGCCTTGTGCAACAGCCTTTCAGTGGAGAATGTGGCCGACACCCTCATCCTAGCAGACTTGCACAGTGCCGAGCAGCTCAAAGCACAAGCCATAGATTTTATCAACAGGCAAGTATCGCAAAAAAAAAAAAAGAAAAAACCTCCAGTGATAAATTCCTGCTGCCATTTCTGTTTACCAGCCCTGAATGCTTACCTTTTTATCTCCTTGCCATAGGTGCAGTGTCCTGAGACAGCTGGGCTGTAAAGATGGAAAGAACTGGAATAGCAAGTATGTAATTAGCTGATATATGTGACACAAGATTAATAACACACTCTTATCTCTTCCCCCTACCAGATGCATTAGAATTCATTGTTTTAGCCCAAGCAGACAGAGTGCTATTTGCCTTTTCAGTTTGAAGCGCCATATCTTTGTATCCAAGTTATTAATAGACTCATACCTGGATAAACCCTGGAAATGGAATATTTTCAGAATTTTAAAAAGAAGGGAGGCGGCCGCTGTTTGAAGTTTTTCTTTCAGATGATATAGTGTGTTCTCATAGGGCACCTTGAAATGTTAAACTTCTTTCCATCTCATGCATTCAACATGTGAAGACATTTTAACCCGACATTAATTTCAACCCATGCATGGAAAGCACTAATGGCCCCTTTTTAAGTTTTCCATGCAACTCACAAATCAAGTCCCCCCTTATTTGCTTTGTCATTACAATCTCATTTATGTTTATTGATTTTTAATGTGCACGCTCTCATGTCTGAGTGTTAACTTCATTTTGCCTGTGCTTACAGTCATGCTACAGATATAATGGAGACTGCAGGCTGGAAGTCAATGATCCAATCCCACCCTCACTTGGTAGCCGAGGCCTTCCGTGCCCTGGCTTCAGCACAGTGCCCACCCTTTGGTCTTCCCAGGAAGCGTCTAAAACAGTCCTGACTGCCTGACTGTGCCCCAGGACTTTACTGGAGGTGTGAAGCATGGGTTTACAAAGGAAGGACTAGCGAGGGTACCACTCTTATTTCCACCAAAACTGAACACACTTGAATAAAGAAGAGTGGAGCTTTCTGGCCAGGGGATGATGTGGGGAGGCTGGCACGTGGACGACTGACATCAGTGGATTTGGGAAAAAAATTGGTAAAATCGGTGTCGCTTGCTTGCTTTGCTGCCCCAACTGAATTCTGTTCAGCCTGGGTAGCAAGTCGAGCTGTCTGCTACTGTTTTTTTTCCCTGTAATTTTGAAAATGGCCTTAATATATCTGCCATTGCTCTGGAGCTGCTCTAGAGTACTTTGTCTATTTTACTCTGTGCCTGCCTTGTCACAAAGACCAGGCCTCCTCCAGGTTGCACTAGTTCCCATGAATAGTCATTTTGATATGGAGTTCTATAGGAACGTAACAAAGGTTTAACTAAATGGGAAATATTATATATTTGTAATGTTTAGCCCGTTTTGTGACTAGACATTAAAAAGCATGAACACTTTCAGTGCAAGGTCAGTTCTTTACACTTTTTAAAAGATGTGTATGCCCCATATTGATGGCACCATTTCTATGTAAATGACAGTTGAACCATCTTCAGAAGACCAGTGTACAAGAAAGTCTATTGCATATTTGTGGGGAAAAAAATTGTAATCTGCCATTACGAAGACCCAGTGTCAATCCTTTATAATACATGTAAGACGGAAAAGTGTCTATACTTTGGCCCTAATATATTAAAACATTGGAAGTATATGGAAGTATTTACTCAGTCTCCCATTTGAATGACATATTCCAGATCATACGTCTGTGACCTGTTATAGATTAAATTTTGAGAATTTCTGTCCTTTAGTATCACCAACTTGCAAATATTATATATTCTCAATATATTGTGGTTAACTAAAAGTGGAGAGACTAATGCATGGTCATGTTATTGTCAAAGAAAGTGTCCAAGTACCAATTTTGTTTTTTAACAATTTATTTTCTGCAATTATCTGACATATTTGTGCAGAATTAAATGAATTGAGTATGTGCAAAAAAGATTTCCTCTAACATGCTTGGATATTTGTAGGATGCTGAGCATCACTTCTACTGGCAATGTTATTCTGTGTTTGAATGGGGGGTTGTCATGTTTATCCAGTCCGTCTCGTATGTAGTGTGGTGTGACCAACACTTCAGAGGATTTTGTAAATTAAAAGAGTAGCATCATTTTTACATGATATTACTCATCATTCAGCGTCATGTTGAGATGTTGAACCCTCTTTTGTTTGGAAGCAAAAAAGATGAAGTTGTTGTCTGCAAGAATGCCTGCATTAACCCATTAAACCATTTTCCAGCAGTCTGAAGGAGCCCGGGTTTATTTTATTTTTGTCTCTAAACTGGGGATTGTTTAAATCAATGTGACAAGAGATTCCGGTTTGAGGACGGGTGATTATTATCTACACTCTTTTTAATGGTCATGTTAATGGATGTGGATGTCAGGCTGCGGTGCTTCTTTTTTTCTCTCTCTTCAGTGGTTTTCTTTTTAAATAGATACGACAACAACACCACCGTGATAATCAAAAGAAATTGTGCTTAAACTGCATTAGCATAGCACCATGTTTAATGGTGAACCTTTTTTACAGTGCATGAAAGAGATTTTCCCTCTTGTTTTATGTGTGAATGCTCGGCGCAAGCTCTAATTAAAGTGAACGCGAGGCCGCTCTGTCCTGCTGGAACACAGACGTCTTCATCAGCAGCTTGCTGATCCTCGTCCGCCCCTCTCAGCACAGATCCTAGGAGAAGACCTGATACCATCTATGCTTTAGGACGCCTCTCCAACCTTTTATCTTCCTCTTTCGCTTTCCTCCACTGACTGTAATGCTTGAAGGAGCCAGTGCCTGCAGTGGCATCGTCAGAATCGAAAATTTATTCTGTCCTTTGGATCGTAGGAAATGAGATTGTTAAAAGAAGCACATGAGGCCAGAACTTTAGACGCTTGAATACAAAACTGGTCTTGGTCAAATTTTTATGTGACAAAACCCTTGTGGCATGAGTCCAAATAACAGCGAGGCTGCAGTAGAGTGCAAACTGACACCACCCTTTCCACCATGAATTGAGACACAACAGTAACAGTAATCTGTGACGCTCAGTACATCCCAGGAGGTGTTTTATAATGAATTCAAAGATGCTTTTTTAACTGCTGTGCTTTCCTCAGACTCATCCAATTAGGACGTACTGTAGTTTCCTTTGTTTCCTTGGATGCATTTTGAGAAAACCAGTAAAGGATCAGCAGCTTGTCAAATCCAGCTCTGGAGTGCATCTGTAGCAAGAGGAAGCATTTTTATGGACTGAGCTTTTGCAGAGAGAGTTGATACACGTGTTCAAGTGCAACATGTTTAGTTGCTGTTACACTCGGGGGAGAAAACTATTTAAATTTTCAAATTTAAATAGTATTTGTTTCCACATGTAGAAATTCAAATCCACTTGTGAAAAATGTAATATTAAAAAAAGCCAGTCACTTGTCCAGTTCACACGTGATATTTTATTTTCTTGTCAATTATTGTTTTGGCCTTTTCTTGGATTTATTAGACCAGACAGCATAGAGAGATGACAGGAAATTGGATGAGAGAGAGGGGGATGACATGCCACACAGGGCCACAGGTTGGAATCAAACCCTTGGCGGCTGCATCGAAGACGGTCTCTGCACACGAGCCACCTTCATATTAAAGTTTTAATTGAATTTTCAAAATTGCCAATCACATCTAAAAATGTGGAATTTGCACATAAAGAGGCAAATTCATGTGATTTCTCGTGCCATGTTTTGTCTCCATGTGAAATATGAATCCACGTGAATAAAAAAGTCAATCAAGTACTACCGTATGCAATTCACACGTGAACATGTACGTTTCATGGAGCTTTTCATTCATATATGTCCAGTTCAAATGTGACGTTTTATTTTTCCATTAAAATTTTTTAGTTCACATGTGAATCAACCAATCACATGTAAAACTGAATTCACATGTGAAGAAGCAAATGTGCCATGTTTTGTTTTAATGTGGAAATTTAAAAAAATCCCGTCACATGAATTTTTTGTAATTTACATGTGAAAATTTTCATTTATATGTGAGAAAAACACCAGTCACTTGGGAAAACGTCCTGTTCACATGTGACATATGTGCAAATAAAAGTTTTAGTTCACATGGCATGTAAAAAATGTGGAATTCACGAAATTTTAATCCACATATGACAAATAGCCAATATATATATTGAATATATGTAATTACACGTGAACATTTAAATTTCACATGTAAAAATGTTTTCATATGTGAGAAGCACCGATCGCTGGTGGAAACATCCAGTTCACATGTGACATATTTTAGAGTAAAATTTTTTGTTTGCGTCGCATGTAAAAAAAATTTGAAATCGCATGTGAAGAAACACATTTCATATGATTAAATCTGATGTTTTGTTTTCATTGTTAACCCATATGTGAGAGTGTCTTCTTAAAATGCTAATTTAATTTAATTCAATCGCTAGAAATGACCTGTTCACATGTGACATTTTGGTAACGGCTGTAAAATATATATGTCAGGTCACATGGTTTTAATGGTACTGAACACCTGAAATGAACAAGAGGTCAATGTAAATGTATATAAAAATCCACCTCCATTATATAACTGGTGTTAACTGTCAGATGAGTGTGTAACATGGGCAATTAACTAACAAATTGAGAGCTTTAATAATTTGAGTGTCTAATAATATCACCGCTGGCAATCCTGAAAAGTGAAATGTACAGTATGTTAACATTCCTCTTAGTCTTCTGAGCGTTTGGAAGTGTGCAGCAGGAGAGCCTGGTGTGACTTGATGCCTAAGGAGTGGGTGCCTCACCCTGATCAGATAAGAGTAATGGAAGCGAATGAAAAGACCCCTGTCCCTGATGGCCACAGCAAAATGGATGTGCTCCCTGAGGTGTACCTCTGGTATCATCCACGCCTGTGGACACAGATTTATTGCCCATTAAAAAGCTACACTGAAATGTACCTCTTAAAATGGTGTGTTTATCCTGTTGAGGAGTCCTTGTAGGAATGAAACGAGACAACTGTGAGCACCGACAGACTGGGGCTGAGTCAGTGTGACAATATGCTGTGAGCCAAGTTCAAATAAGGTTTTAATGCCATAAAAACCTAATTGATCTTTACAACTTCATCTTAACAAAATCAACCCCCGGATGAAATCAAGTATTCCAAAATGAACATTTTTTTTACTTACACTATACACACAGCAGTGCTCTTAGTTCCTATTTTACAGAGGAAACTGTTTTAAACGAGATTAAGCAAGCAGGAAATCAAATCGAGTACAATCTGCAAGGGTTACAAAAATGGAAATCAAAGCAATCTATAACTATAAGCAATAAATATGACATCTACATCATCTACATGATTGCGCTTAACAAACACCAAAAATAAGGAACAGCATACTTATTGATATATTTCTCTGGAAAAATTAGAATGAGTTGACATTGTTTACTCTGAAGCCATAAGTAAACACATTTAGTTTTAGAGTTACATGTTAATACACAGCATTTGCACAAAGGAGTAGAACTAAAACATCAACATAGACCAAGTCGGATCATTTAGTGATTTCCTTATCGTACACCTCTCCTCATGTGTGTGATGTGACATTTACAGCTGACAGGGAAAAGACATCAGATACAGCAAATAAAGGAACACTGACTGAAAAAATTGCCATGTGATAAGTCGGCAGCGACATGCCTTTAGCCTAAAAACCCTGGATATACGCAATCAACAATGTTAATGTGTTGATGGTTTTTTTCAACAGAACCTTTTAGTAAAACCATGTGAGTGATTTCAAAGTCAAAGCACATTACACCATTTACAACAAGACTGGATGTTATCCACTTTAACACAAAAGTCAGTCAACGTAAGCCTGCTGTACAATCGGGAAATGTCTGACAATTTCAAATTTAGTCCCACTGCCAATTAAAATTCCAGACGGATTCTCTACTTTTGCCTCTTCTCTTTTTTATTTTTTTCCTCTTGGCTTTTGGTTTCTCCACTCTTGGTCTTAGGTAAATGAAATTTCCCAGGCTAATTAAAGCCTATTAAAGACAGGTAATGTCAGGGCTGGTGGCAGGACCATGACAAAGTGCTGATAATTGTCTGCCAGACTCACTAAATCCACCTGTCCTGCAATTATCGCTTTCCCCCTGCCTCTCCTGACACATTAATCCACTGTGGGGCCCCTGTTCAGCAGGCTGGTGCCTCAAAATGCATCCTGCAAACACAGATGTTGGATTTCAGGCTAGTTTAGCACACACATGGCTTATGATTGCAGCAGGAAACCAACACATTTTAAGGAGCAGCCAGGTTATACATGGATGGGTGCTTACATACTCATGTGTATTGATTTATGATTACGCTCTGGATTAGAAGTGTCGGATCAATTTCTTTTGTCACGGGAGCACAATCAATTCACTCCCTATAAGAGGTAAAAGATAGATTGTAAGGCCATATTAATTATTCAGAGCTACCTGGAAAAAAAAAAAACCCATTGATCAAACTAATCTATTAGACACTGTCCTGCCCGTGTTCTGTTAACAGGTACAAATGGATGTTGGCTCTACTCTGAAGGCAATGAACAGATCATTTTGACTAATCAGTCAAAATGTGGTGATGTGTCAAATGTGAAATATCTAATTTTATGCCCTGTTGAATAACAATTCAAACGTCTTGGTGGTGTAATAATTAATTCGAAGTCGTGTCGTATTTCATCCCGTAACCGGCCGAGGTGAGGAAATTGTTAGCATCAGTGCAGCACTGGCACAGAAGTCAGTGCGCACTTCCAACTGGGAGGCTGCTTGCCTGCGGTCTAGCCTTGAAGGAAACATCTGGACAACATGCTAATTATACCGGTGATTTACGGAGAACATGTGCTGTTGTGATGGGGAGGAGTCACCCAGGGTTGGTAGCTAGCTCGGAATCCCAAATCAACCCCTAAAACCGGAGTCCCTGGACACCTAACCACCTCAAGATCTGTATATACAAAAGTTTTGTAACAATGCACCGTTATATGTCGCACTTCCTGCAACATGTCTCACATATTTAGGTATTTCGGGACAAGGAGCTTAGAGGTTGACATTTACATTAAGATCAAACAAAAGGTTGATGCGCACTAACAACGGCTAGATCATCCTGTGGAGGAGTAAGGTGTGTCACTATGGTAGTTGTAGTCAGGACATACCTTCTGCACCAGTTTATAGTCTACACTGTAAAAGGCTATATAGATGCATATGACTTTGAAGGGTTTCGAGCACAGCCAGGACACGTGGCTCTGCGTCTGCTCCTGATAGCACACCTTGGATGGGTCGAAGTTGCACAGCGCAGTCTTCTTGTTGCGGTCCGTCTTCTCGTACTCAATGCGACAGTTGAATGATTTGGTGTCTTTGGTCTCCAGCGTGGACTGCTGGGCGATCTCAAACTCCACCACCTTGGAGGGCGGCACCAGGCTCACTGACACGTTCCCCAGGCCCGTGGAGTTGTGGCGGAAGTAAACGCTAAAGGTGCCGTTCCCGTGGTCCACAATCTTCCCCGTGATGAGCAGGTTGAGTTTGACAGTCTTGATGTTGGAGTGGAAGTCCCCCCAACCGAACATCTTTTTGAACTTGCCAGTCTTGACGATGGGCCTGCGTTTAGTTCTGGCCTGTGCACCCTGAACATCTGTCTGGTTAGATAACCAGTCCCAGAAGTCCTCCATGTTCTGTAAATATGTAATTTCCCTCATGTTGCTCTTGAACCCGGGGGAGCCCCTGGCAAACAAACGCAGAGGGTTGAGGATCCGTGGACTGGCCCCCGTGGGAGAAATCTTCTGTTCATGCTCACTGTTGGCCCATTCGATGAGCTCCGTGGCTCCTCCATGCACTTTCCTGCATGTGACCTTCAGAGAGAGCAGAGCAAAGGTAGACAGAAAAACAACATTAAATGACAGAAAACCTTCTTGAAATTTAAATCTGCTGTATTTTGTTGCTGATTAATAAGATAATATTTTAGACGATGTTTTTAAACATTTTGAGAGTCTCTGGTTGGTCTTTCCGAGACAATGGTGCGTTGAATGTATCTAGTATGTACAAAACAGCTAAATGTAGTCTTTCACAGACCAGACATAACAGAAATTCCAAGTAAATTCAGCAGTGATTGAAAACATATCTCTGGTGATTGCAGGGCAAAGAAAATGTCACAGCAGCTCTAAGGATGAAAAACAGCTCTGAAGACGGAAGGGAAACATTTCTGACTGGAATCAGACTGAGTGTGTGATTGATGATGAGCATGTCACATATTATGGAAAACACAAAAAGTTCGAGACAGCCACTTGATTCCTTGGCACAATACGAATGTATTACAGGAATCAAGTTGCAGCCACAACAAAAAACAGCATTCAACTGCTTCATCAAAATAAGTACCAATGCTTGTAATTGCTAATACCAGGAATGCTCATATACAACTATATATATGCATACAAGTCATTTCAAATGGAAAATAAATGTGAATGTTATCTTCCTCCTGAAGTCAAAGGAATAGTTTGACATTTTGGGAGTTAGATGAAAAGGTTAATAATCGCGTCTGTGTGGTAAATATACGGCTGGCTAGCTTAACTTAGCACAAAGACCACATGCAAGAGGAAAAGCTAGCTCGGCCTCAAAAGCTCAATATTTACGTTGCGTCTCGTTCTCTTGCTTCTGGTCCTCGTGCTCAGTTAAACTAGTCAGGTCTGCAATCTTTATGCTAAGCTAAGCTAGGCTAAGCTAACTACCATGAAATGACGGGTATTGATCTCTCGGTATTAACTCTCAGCAAGAAAACAAGATCATATCCCGAAGTGTCACATTTTAAATCTCAAATTTGTAGCGTCAGACTTTCACAAGCTTAACAATTTATAAAATATTTTCAACTACTAACATTTAAACAACATTTGAACTGATTTCGCTACAACAAAATGGGCCTCACTTCAGTTTTGGAGCATCTGACTTTATTAAAATGTACAGATTTGTAATCAAAGGGCCTGTTTTCTCTAAAGTCAGCAGAGTATCCTGTTTATACAATGTGAAGGATGCTCTTGAGTGTGTGGTGGCTGAGGATGCAGTACAGAGTATGAATGGTATTGCCTGGGCATTCCTTCACAGCAACCAGGATGAAAGAGAAAGGGGGGTGAGCTTGGTCAAAGGAGTTTGAATAAAAGGGACATTTCACTGCAAAATCAAAAATACATCTAGACGCATACCTAGATCGTTTTGGTGAGAGCTAAATAAGTTTGAAAAACTCAACAGAAACGTCTCTTTTACAGAAATCATGACCTGGTTACTGATGATGATCCACAGACAGCAGTTTCATGTAGGAACTAGTTTCTTTCAACGAAAAAACACCCACTAACCGTATCACCATGCAGACGGAAATGTGCATCTACTCATGGATAAAAGACGAGCTAACGTTAAAGCTCAGCCGAAGAGGACGCCTTTCATGTTTACATCTTGAAGATGCACATTTCCTTCTGCATGATAAAGGCGGGTGTAGTTTGAAAGAAAGAAAACTGTTCCTGCATGAAACTGCTTAGGATATCTTGAGTTTTTTCGCTTTGAGCACCACAAGCCATCTAGTGTGATTAAATCTTAGAAAAGGCGGACATCTCTGCGGACAAAATATCTCCCAAACTCAAAAAAAATCTCGATGGATAAAAAGCACTTCAGGTAAGAGGAAAAATATGTATTTCTGAGTTTGAGGTTAACTGTCCCTTTAGTTAAAAACATGTTTTGACAGTCTAACCCCAAACTACTGTTTATGTATCTGTAGTTCCAGCAGTTAAGCACACTAAAATGGAAATAAAGTCATTTTATTAAGTGAATCACTGAGCAACTGTGACCCTTAATAGCAAAGTAAAAAGTACATTAACTGGCAAAGTAATGAAACTATTTACAGACTCTTATAGCACCAAAGATGGTTTAAAAACAAGAACTGCCCAACGCAGTAGAAGGGAATCCACTTGGATGCACTGATGAACTCCGACTGGGCCCAAATGTGCATAAAGCTTCTCACATTTTCGGACGACTTGTCGGCCAACGTGACAATGAAAATCCTCTGGACTTAACGTGTGAGCTGGCCTCCCATCAGCGGTGCTATTCTTAGATTCCCCGTGCACATGAACTTTAGCTTGTGATGGTTCCCAACAATAAAACAGGCTTCTACGGTAGTGTTGTGAAGAGTGTGCTAAGTGCTAATCCAGCCGCAGCAATGAACTGTGATCCCTGCTTGTGCCTCAAAGCCTTTTAGCTTCAGGAGCGATTCCTGGGCCACTTCAGATAAAGCTTTAATAATTCACGGCAATAAGCTTAGCTAGTTTTATTAGTAATTAGTAGTGCCGGCTTTCCTCGGGCCCGGTTGTAGGGATCACTGAGAGAAGCAGATGTTGAAAGCACCGAGCAGCGGCTGTTTGAATTCTCACTGAGCTGCTGTGCACTACTTCCAGACTAATTATAATTTTGCTGTAAGCCTAACTGAGGCACATGTGTACAAAGCTAACAAACTAGGTCTGCCACAATTTGTTTTGTCACACTCACAGTCCTATAAAGTTCTGCATACATCCAGAGCTTTACTTTACAGGCAGTAGTAACACCTTAATGTAGCGAGCGGTGCATAATGGCTATCTGGATATGTAATGTGAAATCAATGCGTCTCCCACGGACAGCGAGCCCGGCCCATCTATCAGCACTTAATTAAGACAGTTGCTCCCTGTAAACACGGATGAATGGGGCAACACTGTAATAATGCACCTCCATGTCGCTCATCACATCCACAGTCGTTTAATCAACCCATTCCAGCGGCAGTATCCCCTCACTGATATCGCCACTTAGTAATACCTCATACGAGCTACGCTGTTAATTTGATTTGACTCTTACAACATCACAATAACGAGGCGATGCCGAACATAAAATCTGCGGGGCCGCCGGCTCCCAACAGGAACATTTCTTCACCGCTGTGAACAAAGAGGACGTGGCACTCGTCTTCCCCACCAGCCCGGGCTGTTACATCCGTTACACATTAGGTGTCATGCTGCGCCGCTTCAGAGGTGAAACCAAATTTTGTCTTTCAGTGTAAATCTCAGGTGAGCTTTGTATAGGATGATTATAATGGAAATAAGAGAGGAGTTTAAGTATGATGAGCAACTGGGGAAATTGCTGTGACAACAAGGGGATCAGCAGAGGGATATCTAATACTTAAAATGCCCCGAGAGAGATGAAGCACTGGGAACTTGAAAGCTTGCACTGACACATAGGCTCTGGTTTCTTTCTCTCTCTCTCTCTCTGTCTCCCAGCACACACACACACACACACACACACACACACACACACACACACACACCAACACACCTCGTTCATTTAGGCGGAAGTGCTGTCTCTTAAAAACAGACTAAAGGAATCCGGGTTTTTGTACAACAAGATGCCGTGGAGAGAAAAAAATAAAAGAGGCAAGGTCTGATGAAGGAGAATCTACAAAAGCTTAATTAAGATTTCTTAATCGGTGCTGCTGTGCTAGAGGCATTTCGGGGCGACTTGAAACAAGACATTATTATGATAATAACTGCAGACTTATGGAGCTGAAAACACCAGACCTCATTTTCAACAGCACTAGGCAAAGTGACTGGTGGCAAACGCCGCAGATATCTGTCTGCGTGTGTGGTTTAGCTTCTTCCTTTTCCTGTAACGTCCCAAACAAAAACACGCAGAGAGGTGCATGAACCTTACACTCACAAGCAGAGGCGTTACATCGGTACACCACAGCAGTCAAAGGTACTTCTGCCTTGTGAAAGAGGACACGTAAGACGGCGGTAAACATAAAGGCGAATGAAGGCCGTCAATACTCTTTTGACGGCTGATATTTCCACTTGTTTGTCAGTATTTTCGAATGTCATGACTCAAAACACAACAGTTTTTTTCCCTCTGAAATAGCATTTAGATTGTTCTCATGCTTTATTAACCCTTCATCATTTAAATACACTGACTGGTAAATTGAGATTTCCTAAACTTATTAATCATCACCATGATTTTGCATCCCCGCTCACAGTAAGAGCGTTGCATAACTGTAATTTACACCTCTGTCATCTCAGGAGCAGAAGGTGACGCACTGTGGTTTTTGCAAATAGGGGAACTTTAAATTAGGGTGCGTGAAATAAGTGTTAATTAAAATGTAATAAAGCCCTTTTAAGTCAATATAAGCTGCTTATTAATGTTATTATGCGTTAATAAGTGTTCATAATAGCATATACACATGTCTAATGTTAGATTATGACACATTTATCAGCATTTATAAGAAAGGTTTTAACAGCTTAAGAATGTTAAGGCCTTTTTGTTGCTTTATTAAGATTAATATGCACTTAATTATGCATTTATTAATAGTTAACGATGCTTTGTGCAGCGCCCCCCTCTGGAATGAGGACTCATGTTGTCAAGGTTAATAAAAAAATGTGATTAAAAAATGACATGTCTTAGCGGTAGAGCACAAAAACACACTTCATTCTTTTTTAATTAAGACCTGCCTCAGTTTGATATTACCATTGCACTGTTTTTATTATGTTGATGTGATAAATGATGCTTTATATCACATTTCCAGAATATCTTTTACACTATACGTTTTCCTGCAGTGTTGAAAGATACTAATCGTGCTAATAATTGTCGTTTTTTGTGAAGGTATGTTTTATACAATGTTGTCTTTTTGACAGCATGTAGCTGCCTTTTATGTGAGAGTGATGAAAAGGAAAAAAGGAGTTGGGGGGGTTGAAAGTAAATATGGTGGACTATTGAGCAAACAAGATTGATAATAAAACGTATTCAGATAAGTAACAAGAACTTGTTATTTACCGAAATACCAAAAATATGTTTGAAGTGATTTAGAAACTGTCAAAATTACATTGTTTGCCTCTCAGAGAGAACAGAAACGGTTATAAAATGTCTCGCTCACACATAGTCGAGTCTTTTATAGCTGAATTCAAAGGATCAATATCAGAAATGATTGTTCTTGTTGTGCATTTAATTAAAAGCATTTAAACAATTTATTGGTCGCTCACTTTTAATCAGATTTTTTTTAAAACAATATTATTTTTTGGGAACATAAATATTGCTCAGAGTGTATGATATGAATCTACCTCATTAATATGTTTGTCCTTATAAAATCTGCATTTTGGAAAGTTCATCCTCCACGACATCTTTAAAGTTCACACACTAGCAGCCTGGTTGTCACTGACATGTTATTTATACTCGAGGCAGGGTTGGGTAAATTACCTATAAATCTCCAGCCTTTTATCTTACTGCACGAGCAATAATTGCACCAGATCTTCTTGTCACAGATGTGTCAAAAGCATTTTTCTGTCTGTGCACCTTGATTGTGTGATTGTTGCTGCAGAAGAGCTCCGTTTATTTTTAAAGTACTTTTACAAACAGCCTGCAATTAAACTACTGTTAATGTTGAATAAAATCTGAGTTCAGCCTTTGAAGTAAAGTCTTTCAGTGAAGTCAAGTAGCGTTTTAATTGCAACTTGCTTTTATTTCTATTTTTTTTTTATAAAGAATATTGCACAAATGTCACAAGCATGGTCCAGTGATCTTTCACTCCATCCTTCGCCACATGTTCTGTATGTTTGATTGAATGTTGCGTCAGTCAATACCATCCAGAGGTATTCTGCGCCACGGGCAAGGCTACGGCGTTGTTTTAAATACTGACGGTGGTGTGAGCAGCAGGGCGCCACACACAGAGTCAGGATGAATCAGCCTCGACATTCATCTGTAATGAGCATTATGGAGCTGGCTGCCTGCTTGTCCCGTGGGTAGACATATCTTTTAGAGGCCTGACATAAAGGTAATTGCCACAGTGACCAGAACTAGCCTCTAGAAAGTTATTAAGAAGCCTGTGACATCTGGCTTCTGGATCATCTGAAGAGATGCCGTTAAAATGCATTTGCAGAAGGCAGACGGCAACATTGTGCTCGTCTGTGATGGGTTCTGGGCCGCGGGCAAGGCTGCAGTGTTGTTTTGATGGCGGCGATGAAGTCTCTCTCAACCTGCCACAGTTGACAGCGTGACCCCCACTCATGGTCTGAGAGCCGTATCTTTTACGTCTCTTTTTCTTATTTGTGGCATCTTCATTATCAACTTCCTGGTATCAGTGAGCTAAAATAATCTGTTTGTGGGTTTTTTTTCCATAGTTGATTCTTTTCCAGCACATAAGGTTGGGATATGCGTCTGGGGAAAATTGGTTTCAGGCATCTTTCTCACAATAAACAAAATGGGCAATTAACCTGCTCATCGGTGCAAGCAGAGCAGTTCCAATGATGCACTCCACTGTTCTTCATGGATTTATCTGTGCAAATTGACCTCACTTTGGTGGTGCAATTCATTTCTCTGCTAATTTTCTGTGTCTGAAGCTCCATTAACTTGATGCACTTCTACGTAGTAAAAATCTGGACATCCTGCGGAAATTACACCGGCTTCACCACCGCCTAACGCAATGCTTTCCCGGCCCTATTGCAACACAACACCTGCCGTATGAGAGCTGCTCAGCCCGCACTGCTGGCATTAGACCGCAGATTGCTGAGGAGCCGGATTGACTGCAGCTCCTTGCTTTTAAGCATCAAACATGACAAGCGGCTCCACTCGCATTAAAACCATTCCCAGCCTGCAATCCCCCTTCCCCGCATCCTTCCCCAGCCATCTTCCTCCTGATGTTGCAGGGCATATCATTTGTAATGATTCACACCCAGAGCCGGTTCCAGGAGAGGAGGCCCTGGAGGCGCTTAGGCAGCGCAGAGCGAGAGTCTACACGCTGCTGAAGAATAGATTGGTGCTCTGATCGCTGGAACAGCCTCACGCTCCAGAGCCATCACTTTTAATCAGAGGCCGTCCAGGGAAACACATGGCAGGTGCTTCAGCACTGTGGTGGATCACAACGGCAAATCCACACCGGGGGCACATTACCAATCACAGCAGGCTACAGTGTGTGCGTGTGTGCATGTAGCATATCTACTCCCCTCCAGTATAATCCTTGAGGCCATTAACACCTGACCTCTGTGAGAATGAGACGGACCACAGCCTCTAATATCTTAACAGTCCTGCTTAAGATATTATAGATCCAATATTCAATTTGTGGCCTCATCATCTACATACCAGGGACAACTTGTGGTGAATATTGAGAGCAGCTAGTATCTAATGCATTACTACATATGAAGCCTTTGGTGAGATGTATTTCTTATAACCTGTTAGGACACTGAACATCATTTTTACAATCGGGGTAATGCATCACAAGTAAGGTGCATGAGTGGAGTAGCAGTAGAGTACTTCTATACGTTACTCAAGTATATACTCAAGTGCTTCTACTTTCACTTCGCTACATTTATAATATCTCCATTACAACTAGGCTGCTTTAAATGCAGGAATTAAGCAAAGGGGGTGAGAGCGTACAAGGAGCACGGAGGTGACGGAACAAAACCCAGAGCAAGTGGCAGCTTCCAGTGGCAATCTGTGTGATCTTAACACCAAAATCTCACGAACAACCTTAAGGCTACATGATGAAGTTCTTGCTGTGCCTCCCAAAACACACTGAGACACTTTTAAAAACTCCTGTGTCCACTGGGAACATGACCTGTGACCTCACGTGTGCGACACGGTTTGTACCATCCTCCACATGAATTCATTTTCCAAAGAAGGAGCACTTCATGCCTGCCTAATATTGTTGACTTGCTCAGATTGCATTTATTTAATCATTATTTCTTTATTTTTGTGCTTCTACCATGGGTGAGTAGGCTACGTAGCTAAATGGTCTCTTCTTTTGTCTGTTTTAAGTGTTAATTTTTGATATTTCCAACTTTGTTGTGCTGTAGATCCCGAGTCGGTGTAACATTAATTTATGCACAATTAACCTAAAGTAATGTCAACATCGATTTTAACTTTAACTTTTATAATTGCAATTAAAGCTGCTGCAATGACCTTTCATTTCTAGTTGATTCTGGCGGCCCCTGTGGACAAAAGCAGTATGAGCACCACTACCTCCTGTGGTTAAGATCTTTATCTGGCTGGCACGCACATTTGTTCTGAAAGCGACTGAAAGACAAATTACAATAATAAAGACAGAAAAAGATATAGAAAGTCCGATCTTCTCCCTGATGGTCTTGATAACTTACTGTATGTAGATCATATGCACACTATAGACTGTACCATATTTAAGGTGCACTATGTCGTTTTGGGGACGAGAAAGATCTTCACTGACTGATTGTTTATATCTAAACAAACTAAATAAAAAAAACTGTCCTCTTTTTCATGACTGAATAAACAAACTGTTCTTAAAGGACAACACAGTTTCATACTGCTTTACTTTGTTTATATGTGGCGGACCCTGCCACCTTTCTAGCTTCAGACAGTGTTCTGGGGACCTTATTTTCCTCTGAGAACAGCTTGTTTATTCAATTATGGAAAAAAAAGAATATTTGTCAGTTTGTATTTTTACCTCATTAATATTGTAAATATTAAAATTCAGAGTTTGAATTTCTTCTCCAAAACTACATTGTGCCCCTTTAAAAACAAAATAAAACATTAAAATAGAAATTAACTTACTCGACTGGTAATTTTCACTTTTACCTGAGTCATTTTTTTGAGGGAGTAATTGTAGACTCACTTGACAATAGATTTTAATCTCTCTACTCCCCACAGTACACAGTACAATGTATATTTGTGGTTGTGTAACAGTCATGCCGACATTTAAAGCTTTAAAAGCTGATCCTGTCGACACCTCTGCACATTTACACCAGACCAGCTTCTCACCGTCTAAACAAGTGTTGATGGCGAGATGAGAGGGAATGGTGAGCTCAAGGGAGAATGGTGCTGATGTTTTCATTAATATGATCACACCAGTATCATTCCTTTATCTCCACATTAACTCGCTTCTACTCTTACTTCTGTTCTTGCTGTTGACAGGTGTGCTGGACAAACCTGCGTCTCATCGTTGTCATGAGCAGTAAAATGTAAGATGTGTGCGAACGTTATCAAGATGTTCTGGGTAGAGGGATTGGAAGGCATCCATTATTAGAGTGACTGATGTTAAAAACTCAAGCTGTTGGCATAAAACTGCTCACAACTTTTGTGTATCAGCACTGAATAATAAATATGCAAATTTGATTTCTTGCCTCACACTGAATGTGCAGTGAAAACTGTGACCAAAACTATTTAGTGGAAGGAAAAGAAGTACTGTGCACACTGTAACTGTGACTGTACAGACTGTGACAATGTGCTGCTGCACCTGGCTGCTTCTGTTACGGCTGCCTTTTTCAATACTGGCCAGTGGTGAGAGCTCCATTCTACCACAGCACGACAAAAGGCAGGAGTGTTCAGGTTCAGTGTTGTAGACAAACACTGATGGCGAAGGAAGGAACATGAAGGCTGCATCAATCAGTCCAACGACACCCAGTCGATGTCCATTCGATACGTATTGTGATTCTTAAGTATGCGATTTAACACATGTTGCAATTTGATGTTAAGATTTTTTGTGATTTGTATTTGCTTTGAAACTGTTCTTTCAAAACTCTGCACTTGACAGCATATAAAAGTGATATATAATACTCTACATACTTTATGAAGTGGTGCATATAGCCAGGGCCGGATCAATCGTATAGATTACACAAGGCAGACTGTATTTTTTGTGAAATATATAATAATATTTGTGATATTAATTTATTTAGTTAGGTGTATATTTTAGCTTACCTATTTATATTTCGGTATTAACACGCAATTATCAAATTATCATTTATAGGAAAAAGTGTGGCATGATACATTTCATGTATTTACATTGTATAATTCATTTTCAATGTGTGTGTAGATATTTAAAAGATAAACTCACATTGACACTAATGCTGTGTATGTTAAATTTTTTTTTATAAATATATAAACATTAAAATAAAGTTTTAGATACTGGATTTTTTGCCTTTTTTGTATTATCTAAATATTCTAAAATAAACGTTAAACATTACTTAATGTGGCCGGTTGATGTTCTTTTCCCTCTTGGTTGGGCCCCCTAATGGCAAGGAGGCCCTATAACACCTGTCCCTAGATCTTACCCAGCATGTAGCTGTTTCTACTCATCAAGCTAGTGCCATAAGAATATTATATAAAATAGAAATTTAAGACATATATCGTATACATGTGTGAGTTTTGATCCTTTCAGGTTGTCGTAGCTGGTCAGATTGAGATAATAATGTGAAGAAGCTATGAGAGCATATGAAGAACTGTACGCCTGCAAGTATGAGCCGACATGTTGTTATATGTTGAGCACATGATGTAAAATGGATCGGTTGTTAAGACACTGGTATCACAGTCACGATGACAATTTCCATTGGCATATTAATGTCAATTCCCATTATATGTTAGCATTAAGCTAACATGCTAAGCGCTTGTAATAAAAAATCCATTCAGTAATGACAGAATCAATTCAGGAATCAAAAGAAAAGGAAGAGAATACTGAGTTGGATCGATTTTTTCCCACCCATGGTTTGAAATGTATTGGGGGTTTTTTTTCAACTGAAACAGATTTTGGCTTCAAGCTAAATCGCATCCGTGTTCCCTGGGGAGGTCAGAATAAAACCAATGCAAAAAGTGAAAGAAAAAGAGCAAACAACACAAAACCACACACAGAAGCAGCTCACAGGTGTCGTGAAGTCAAGACTTTTAGGTCGGTTTTCAAAGTGCTTATAGAGCTGCAGAGTTTGACGTTTCAGACCCAAAGCTGAGAGCCTCTGTCGGCAAGCATCCATTTTGCACAAGTGTCGTTTAGCAAGAGATAGTATCAGCTCTAGAGCTGTTGATGTGAAGCTGCACCTGACCTCTGACCTCTCTTGTGGAGATGTGAACAGACAATAAATGCCGAAAAACAAGAGCACTAATCGCTGCCCACTTCCTTCCTCGAGAAATCATAAATATGAAGTGTACTTGAGTCCTGGTGGAGATTTCAAGTCCCCTTTTATTCTGACAAAATAAAGCTCATGAAGCTATAGTGCATGTATAGCTCAAATACAAAACTAATTATGATAAGGAGTCTGTATTTGCACACATGCAAACTGATCAAAATATGATCTGACTGCTTGTGATGTCACTCGGAGCTGCTCGCATCCTTTGATTAGCATAAATTAGAGCGCGGCAACGATACCCTCCTGTGGCTAGCATAAATCATATGATGAGAGTTAGTGAGTGAGTCATTTCCTCTCCTCCCAGCAGCTCAAACGACAAATCACCTCACCTTCCTTTAGGTGTCGGTAGACTAGATTTGTTTTGGTGTTTGTATGAGACCTCAAATAACGAACAATTACCTCTCCTTCAACTTGGGAGCAGTCAACACAAAATTGTAGCAACGTGCTCCTATGTTCCCTAATCAACAGGACAAATTAAAAAAAACTCTGGATTCTAATGAGTGTCTGTGTCTCTTGCTATAGCATTTCCACCAAGCACTCTCAAAGTATTAGTTGTTCCTTTTTACGCCTGTAAAACAGCAACTAGCCAATGACAACTTCGAGGCTTCGTGTCATCTGCTTCATCTGTTTTCTGTTGGTTAAATAAATGTCACTATTTGTCAGATCGCTTCGCAACAGACGCAACATTTCCATCCATGAATCAGGCATCAAAAGGACTTTCTTGCGAGGAGGCCAGAACATCATTTGTGTAAACCAACCGCGACTTAAAAAAGCAGACCTACAGCCTGATGCAGCAAGCCAGCGCCAACATCACACAGCAGACCTCGTCCTTCTCTTACTGCTTCAATATTAAAGCCAAACTGCTGCTCCGCCCAGGCTGCAGGAAGTGAAAGGTGACAGAAGTAATGCTTACTAGTGTAATTCCTCTAAGCTCTTTTTGTTCGGTCATGATTGTGCTCAACATAAAAAGAAAAAATGTTTTTTCCTTCTGATCGGTTCAGGAAAAGCTGATACCAACGAAAGAGCTTTTATATTAGAGTTGGTGATTAAATGTAAATTAAATCCTGGATTTGACCGCTCACATGCTCCATTCCTTCCCCTCGTAGCGTTCTCATCAGGATGGAAAAGGCAGCACTCAGCATGTGGGACGCTAGAACTGTCAACTACAGCTCAAACTTGTGTCATTACTGAACACTGGTGAACTTATTTTGACATATACAGCCGCTGAGGGAAGTAGGTGAATCATATTAAAGTAGCAAAATGTAAATGCAATCCATGTTGGTAAGAGACAGTCAGTATGAACTCAGGGGAATAGGTATGTTTTTTAAAAAAAAAAGCAAGGGTCATGTTTCACCTGCTAAAATACACCTGCTTATATGACACATAAAAAAGGGAAGGTAACATATTTTTGTTGTCATTTTTTTGTTGTTTATTTACGTCTATGTGCGTACGTTATGAAAAATAGTTAATGCTGACCGAAATAAACTGAACTAGAAATACTCAAATAAAATACAAATACTTTTAAGTTATACCAAAGCACAGGTACTTAGTAAAGGTACTTAATTACATCCCACAGCTTACTAATAATACTTTAAAATAACCATCAGCAATAAATGGTAAATTCATAGTTAATTAAACTTTAGTTGTTTGCAGATGTGTGCAGCTGTTTAAAGCAAGAAAACCAACAAAATCTATCAAATAGTTGTTATAAATCTAAAATTAAGTAATTTAAGCATCAGCAACTATTTTTTTCAGATTAATATTAAGATTAACAAAGACATGTGAATCCACTGCAGAACCATTGTCATCATTACATTTCTCACATTTATTGGTAACAAGGCCCGGGGGGGATGCGTGTGAGTGTGGGAAATTTAAATGAAGCGAAGGTGTCAGGTGTTCACAAAGTGTTAGCAAAGATCCCACTAGGAGAGAAGTGCCTCCAGGTAATCTGGATACTTGTGTTATCTCAGCACCTGCCACATGTGACAGCCGCAAAGCCCTGAACACTTCACTTTTAGGCAGGCGTTACCTTTCAACGCATCATCAGTTTCATAATCCCCTTACATGGTCAAAGCGTCAACTCCTGCGCTGGCTCCTGACACCTGCAACACACCTCCGTGTGTCTGATAGCGGGGGATTCGGGGGGATAATACCACGAAGCGCGGTGGACTCAGTGTAATTATCTTTCTCTTGACCAGTTTTTAACACCGTCTACTCTGTACGACGGTGTAAACATGCTTGTAAAACTCCTCAGCTAATACTTGAGGAGGAATACTTCAGGGTTTCCGGTTTAAGTTTTTTTTCACTTTCATGTCAGGGAGACGTAATCTAAATGTTTCTCTGACTGAGCTCTGTGTGTGTGTGTGTGGATGACAACTTCAATTTTTCTTCCCTTCAAATCCACGCTGCAAATGATACGGGTGTTTTTACTCAAAAAAATGTTTTCGCTCAAACGCACGTCCACTAAATGTGACAGAGCAAATGTTTCTGTTCCAGAAGCAGATTGCGCCGCGGCTGATTTCACAGAAACCGCTCCCTTTGAAGAAGAAACGAGTGTAGGAAAGACGTTGTTTCCTTTCTCTCTGAGTAGCTCTGAAGACAGGTACTTGAAAGAAATATACAAAGACAGAGGGGAGCTGACAGTGCTTTGTTAGGGCTGGAAATGACAAGCAGGAAAGAAAGGCCTCAAAGCCCAGAGGCAGAGGAGGAAATGCAAAAAAACTGAGAATAATCAGAAAGGAGATTTATTGTACTTATTCTAAAGCTGTCACACCTTGCCTTTTACAGGGAAGCAACGCAGTTTTAATTAAAGAGGTCAATCATTTTCCCGAGCTCTGACATGTGGTGTGATTGCCTTCTCCAAAGTGCCAAAGCAGGTGGTAATTAAGAACTTTATACGTCACAGTGTTTGGGAAAACTGAAAGCGTTCAAAGGTGGAAACTTCAGCGTCTGTTCCCACTGGAGTTGTTGTTTCTCGTGAGTTTTCCAACATAAGCGGAGAACTCACGGCTGCACGGCAACAAAACAACTACTGCAATATTTGATTTAATAAACGAAAGAGTGACACCACCGTTCCTGAGATGAAATTCCCCCATCCAGGCAGGATTTAGACAAAACACCCGCCCTATACAGTATGAGCTGATCTCAACCTTTTGTTTTGTTGCAGCAGCAGTGATGAAAAGCGATGCAGGCGGGCGGTAAAAGAGCTGCTAAACAGCCTGGTTGTGCATCAGAGAGTGCTGGATGTTTCTGACCCTGCAGAGCGGTAATGACAATGCTATAAGGTAGCCGAGCCTCCCCGATCTAACGCCGCCTCGGGCTGCACATAGCCCATAAAAATTCATAGCTGCGGACCGACATCAGGAAGCTCAACATCATATTAAATGTAATGTTTCCTGCACCAGAGTCGCCAGAGTGGAGCTGCTCAGAACTTCACTCCTGCTCATAATTGTCCTTACTGATCCATCCTGCAGCAGAGATTATAAATGCAAAGGGCAAATGTGCCGCACCTATCAATCACCCGGACCCTCTTTCTCTTCATTCCAGGACCTTTATCATGGATTTATTGCCAGAACATACACAATTATGATTGATGATTGGGAAAGGAATAGGTTGCGGCAGGACTCATTACAGTCAATACAACCTGTAGTGTCTGCGAGCTGCATTCGAGGGATTTATCCCGCAGAAATGACAACCTCGCCTTCAAGAGGTCCGAGGACTGCAAATGCCACAGCCAGTATTGTTTATGGGGGATTATCTAGTCAAGCCCTCTAGCCAGAAACATTGTGACCCCAATATGAGCAAAGATACACATCGGCACCATGTAAGCTCCAAAATGATTCCTGGAAGGCAGCGCGTGCATGCATACAGGGCCTCTTCACTCTGTCAATCCATGTTTAATCACTTCCTCAGAAAATTTCTACTGGCCTGCCTGCCTGCCTGCCATTTTCTCTCATATTTTTTTTTCTCTCTCTCCCCACCCAATTTCTCTGGTGGGTTTTTGAAGACTTAAGTTCCACTCTTTTCTCTCTCTCTCTCTCTCTCTCTCTCTCTCTCTCTTTCTTACAAGGCAAATCCTGGGAGAGGTTGATGTGAAGACCAGGCAGAGCAGGGATGTGAAGAATATAAACACAATTTTTTTTTTTTTTATTGTCCAGAGGGAGAGGGAGTGGGGGGTGGGGGGTACAGGGGGCTGGGCGGTGGGGTCTGTAAAAGAGACGAGGACCTTATCACAGCCCAGCAGCTCTGTAATTCGCCGCCATGATAAAGTGGCAGCGCGGAAAACCTTACAAGGCTGGCACAATCCAAAGACGGATTAGGTTTTTCTGACATAAGCTTCCTGAAAAACTAATCAATCAGCCCATGCAGTATTATCAGAAGCGTGAGATTAAAGAGCTGCTCCTAATCCCCCCACTGTACATTTTATTACACTTCCCAGTGTTAGTTGCCTTTAAATATACAATAAATAAATAATAAAAACCAAACCTAATTGAGCATGGGGAAGGGGAAAAGGGTTAAAGAGCCCTTAGAGAGGGAATTTATGTAGAATTTGTGTTTTGTTATGAAGACAGGGATAAAACTGTTGTCCTTGCCAGAGCCCCTTTTTGACTTTGAATAGAGCCTCGCTGTCTGGCTCCAGCACTGCAGAAGTGAAGAAAAAACAGCAATATTAGCAGCTAAAACTGAATCAAAATCTGACTTGCTTGTTCTCAAGATTTACAGCCTTCATTGTCGGATGAACAGATAAATAATCGAGCGACCAGACTTTAAAATAAAAAAATAAATAACTGCAGAAATTAATGCTAAATCCTTTGAGGAATGACTTGTAATCCCTTAAATCAGTGCACATCAAAGTTGCAAGGGATGAACTCCCAAGCATGTAGCGGATCCAGAGGACGAGACATGTTTCAGCTTACTAGCAACCGGCTCAGCTTTGTCTCTTTAATGCGTCACACCCTTCTATCAAGATGCTCGCTCCGTCCCTGCTCCGTCCGACCTCCGGGCGACGGCGTTTTGAGGAGGTAGCTATACGTTTAACACCTCCGCTGATCCTCTTGGCGTGGGCCACGTAGATGCTTTGTCATGACATAATATTACCGAAGAGCTCTTACCCTGGCAATAAGATACAAAGGCTTAATAGACTTTGTCAACGTCTTCTCACACTTAATCCCAAGCAGCGATGAGAAAAAAAAGACTTTCCCTGCATGCAATCTGTGGAGCAGAGGCAGGGCAGGACACGCAAGAGGGAGATGGCAAAGAGCAAGGGCTCTCAAGTATGTTTTATCTTCATCTACATTGTTCTGCTGTCATTGCACAGAGGATAACTGCAGCAGATGTCAAGGGGAAGAATGGATTCTCCCAGGATGGCTTTGACCCTCTTATTCGTCCCTGGGGTATGGCACAGATGCTCGGGCTGGGGTTACATTTTCCCCCCCTTTTTGATTCATGTTCAGTCTTCTCTGTGTGAGAGTGCATAAAGACGCCAGAGGGAAGACTGTTTGTTTTTTGGTATCTCGCTTTTGGATGATTTGGCAATAAATGTGTGAGACTAAAGACTGAATTTTTTTTTAAATAATAGGGTCTTGCAATTTAGTCTCGTGTCACCCAAATCACACCTTTACAGTGCCCCCTGAATATTCTGAGGAAAAAAATCAAGACTATCCGCAGCAGAAGAAAGTTTAAGCGCACATTTCACGCTTTGGTATTTAAACATTTTACCCTCGGAAGGTAGGGGAATATTGATAAGGGCCAATATGTCCCCAGTCAGACAGCGGTGGGTCTGCTGGGAGAGAAGCCACTGAGGCATATGAAGAGAGCCTCTCCAGGGAGGCAGCCTGTCTCCCTCTCTCACCCCCCCCTTCTCTCTCCCCTCTCTCTCTCTCAGGAGGCAGAGCTCCCAATAGGCACAAGGCTGATTACAACAGCAGCCAGAGCAGACACTTTGCCGCTGCATCTGCACAGTTCAAGGCTATCTTTAAAGAAGCCCTCTTTGACGATAGCGCAGATGTGAAGAACTTCTTCAATCGCATGGCATTTTCTTTTCAGGTCTGATCACGGCAAGAGTCCGTAAAGCAAGGATGATCGCGATAAAACCCTCACTTTATTCAACTGCCTGTAGAGGACATCAGCAAAAGTGGGAAAAGACCTTTATATTACCCCACAGAGTATGATCTCTGTTTGGACAGCTTATTCGCGCAATAAAAACAGAATTATACTACAGAAAGATTATGTCCAGAAGCTTAAGACAAGCAATCTCTGGTAAATACTAAATATTTCCCCGTGTATTTACAGGGACTTGTGATTTCATCACATTTGGCAACGTATAAAGCAGGAGCAGCGCTGTTGGTTCTACAGATTTCACCTATTGTTCTCTGTTTTTCCTTTTTGTTTTCAACCCTGGCCCTCCATTTCAGTGCAGCAAAGACACTTCACGGGGTGTCGAGGGTTCAACACGGAGGTCAAACCTTTTTCATGCCTGCAAGCGAAATAAATTAAAATGACTGCTAACCTCAGACATTGACACGACACAGCTGAAAGTAAATGAAGAGGCATTGTAATGTTGGTTTTGTTGAGCCAGAAGTGAACAAGCCAGGATAGTTAGGCCATAAAATAACGTATACAAAGTCACCACAGTGGAGAGAAATGACGAATTCTGCCAGCAGGCACGTCAATAAATGGCAAACAGATATTCTTTAACTACATTTACTTCTAAATACTGCAGAGTTGTTAATTATAATATGAGTATTATGCTCACATTAACACTTAATGTAAATGTTCTGCATTATTGTGCAAATAAACAAGCAAACATTTTTTTTCTATATCTAAATGTTTCCTAAGAAAAGTCACAATGCAAATAAGAAAAATAAGTTAATTCAGATGCTATTAGGCAAATTAACTGCACACTATATTACACATTAGCTAATGAGTCACAGTCTATTCTGCAGAATTAAATCAGCTTTTCGTGTGTCTAAAATAGACTTTATAAAGGCAGTAGAAATTAAATATAATACCATATTTGTAGAGGTGAGGAGGTTTCCTTTTTTCTTAATAAAAACTAAACAAAATGTGCATTAAGATGAGGTGTTCCTGGGGTATTTTATTAATAGCCTGCAAGTTCAAATAACACAAAACAAGCTTATCCCCTGTTTAGACTTAAGGAGAGGTTCATGTGTCGGCCAACAAATGTGCTGCTGATGTGCCAAATAAAATGTGATGCCAGGAATTTATTGAATTGTCATTTGGCATTATGTGGTGAGTAATAAATCTGACACTGCATGAACAACACAAACATAAACATTACGTAACACATAGAAAACAGGCTAAATAATGTCTTAAAGTGCCAACAGATATTAAAAAAAATAATAATAATTAAACTTTTCTCTTTAAAGCCTTATTGGCCACACACGTCTTTCTACACATCCAGTCTTTTTGTCATGCAGTCGTCCCACAGCTCACCTGGTGCAGGAGGAACAGGAACAGGAGTGTTTGCAGAGCTCTCATCTTCGCAGACTTCTCGACTTATTCAAAATGAGCGGCGCTTAAATCCTCTCTGGGAGATTTGGAGAGGGACAGACGCACATGCCGCTGAAGCATTGCTGTGATCACCTGCGAGAGAGAGAGAGAGAGAGAGAAAGAGAGAGAGAAGGAGAAAAAAAGAAGTAGAAATAATCAGGACGTTTTAATAATCACTTAAAACCTCTTTGGCACATTTTGGGAGGACCTCGAACCAAATCTTATCTTAAGAAGGAAAATAAAACTTTTTCTCTTACCGTTTTTCAAATGTAATACCTCACTTAGTTGTGTAAGGTGGCTGGTATCATCCTCGGTCAATCCACTTGTCGGGAAAGAGTCCTAAAATCCTCTGAAACGTCTCCGTCTCTCGGGATGCTGAGTGGCTTCTCCCTGAGCAGCTGGGACACTTGGGTTTCTCTGCAAACACGCTGAAGCGGCTGCATGCAGCGGCTCAGTTGAGACAACACTCCTCTAAGTTGCGAATCGAGCCAAACCGAGATAAACTCAAGGCTATATTTCTCCCTAATTAATCCCGAGCGATAATATTAACACGATGACGACGGTAAAGTATCGCCAAGTGTGAGCCCGTATCCCAGTGACAAGGACTGCAGTCTGTCAGACGGCAGCCCGCTCGCTGTGCGCTCTCTTCAGCTCGACTTGGTTTTTAGTGCGCAAAATCCTCCGCTGCGCGTCTGGAGACTCCAAGGTCGGCGCGCATCCGTGCAGAGAGTCAGTCGCACCAGAGATCTGCGTCTGAAGTCTCACTCTCTCCGTCTGGGAGACAAGTAAGAGGCTCGATGTCACTGATATCAGGTTTTGTTCAGCGACACTTCCACGGGTTTTTTTTTTTTTTTTTTAACCCTTCACACGTTTTAAAAACTGGCAGTTCTCACTGTTTCGTGGTGGAAGTGACGGGTGGATGATGGGGCATATGAATCCAGTCACATTACACCAAACGTCGCCACGGCTGCTCTGCATCATGTGAGCTCATCTTAAAAGGTGTGCAGAACGCAAACAAACACGTTTTTTATTGTTTCATTATACACACACACACACACACACACACACACACACACACACACACAAAATGACTTCTAACTTGTAAACACAATTATATCACATGGCTGTTTGAATCGTGCCAGTGAAAAGAGGAGAATCTCAGCGGTGAGTGATCTTCATTCATCTGAAAAACAGGCTGACTCAGCAGTCCTGACCACAGAGTCCAGACAGCCAAAGGTCAAACTGATGGCTGCACACAGGCAGCAACATTTTTTCTTCTGTGGACAAGACTGCAATTTAGGGATCCGTGTGAGTTTGGCTCCACCATGTGGTCACAGACAAACATGTCACTTGGCACTTTTCTCTGAGCCAGCAAGATTTTAAAAACCATGTAACCAAAGAGAACAATTGCTTATCCCTCAACTGGGCTTTGTATAATGTATCTGTGGGTGATTTGTGCTTAATTGTATAATCACTGTAACTTTGTAACAGTTGGCGCTTCCTTGTGACCTGTAATTTAATAAAAAAAGACGCCATACCCGGTTATCAAGTTTGCAAAATAATGCCAAAATGAACCAAAACTATGGCAGTCTGGAAGCCATAATGAACAAAAAAAGATGGAGGAAGTCTGGGCCAGCCAGCAGTGGGCTGTAGGACCCAGAACTTCCCTCTCTAAACTAAGAGAAGACACCACAAACTAAACTAAACAAACAAAGCCACAAATACTGGACAACCAGACCTCCACCCTCAAAAAAAAAAAAAACAACAACTGAGGACAAAAACAGATAATCTAAAACAGTCAGGACTGGCTGGCCTGTGGAGGAAAAGAGCTCCTTCTCCTCTAACCTCCCTTAAAAATGTGGCAGGGCTAGTTCCCTGATGAGCAGCACCTGAGAGAAGGGAAGGAGAGCAGAGGAGGACAAAACACAGAAGGGGGGAATGCGTATCTTGGCCAGGTCTCCCTCGAAAAAGAGATTCAAATATGAGGGGACAACCTGGTTAAATAAAGGATAAACAAAATAAAAAAGATAAAGATGCTGAAAAGCTTGTTCATGCTTCTGCTTCTAGTCGTCTTCACTAGTGTAACATTCGTATCTGGCCTGCCAAAAGCAGCCGTTGCAAAACTTCCGACTATTCAGAATGCGGATCAGATCAGATCAACGTAACTCCTGTTTTACACAACCTGCGGCTCCCTGTTTCCTGTTTAAAGTTTTATGCATAGTTTTTCAGGCCTCGCCATATTTCATGTCACAAACTGCCTTATCGTTTTTATGATCTTTCACAAACACGAAGATCCTCAGCAGCTGCCTTTTAACTATTTCCAAGGTCACCACACAGGCTGCTTTTAGCCATCGTGCCCCAAAACTGTGGGACACTTTGTCTTTAAATATTAGACTTGCTGACTCAGTGGATGGTTTTAAATGACATCGTAAAACGTATCTTTTTTGTTTAGCCTATAGTAACCTGCTGTCTGTTTTTATATTTCTAGAGACTGTGCTGTTGCTGCTGAACTGTACATCGCGTTGAGCTTCAGCCTGTGTATGAAAGTTGCCATATAAATACAGTTAATTCATTCATTCAGTTGCAGTTGTTTTGCAGTGTGAAGATCATATTACACCTCCAGTTTATATCTGACAGTATAAAATAATCAGATTTTTATCACCTGCCGAATCTTTGCGAGACTAATCGACCAAACGTTCTTTATTTAAGCTTCAATAGCCGTGACAGAATCCAGTGATTTGTGTCGGAGGGCGATGAGTCGATCAGGTGCAACAATGAAACATGAGAGGAGCATTTCAGAACAAAATGTCTCTGTTTGTACCGCCGAGGCAGTATCAGTTCAGTGTGAAGGTATCTCATTGCAGTTTCTTTCTTTTCAACTGTGTTATACAAAAGACTCTGGATTTAATGCAGTGCCCGCCGTCCTTTCTGTGGGAATAGTCACACCAGGGTGCAGTTAAAACATCACAGACACATTTAAATCTTTCTTTTTTGACAAATATGTTTATTGTATTTTCTGCATAATCGTACACTTCACATTAAGCACACAAAGCACTCAGCACATCACATAAAGGCAGTCTGAATACAATGGAAGGAGGGCACCTACAGCTGTCGTACTTGTCGACAGAGTACCAGAATCACAGCTTGGTGGATAAAAACAAATTAACCAACACTTTATATTAACATAACCTGCCAGATGTGTATGTAAACAGCTATTCATTTTCACGAATGAGCCCCAAATCTTCTCAAATCTTTACCCTTTACTGCATACAGTGTGTGAGTTGCTCCAAAGCGAGACATTTCAAAGAATCCATCAACTTTGCTTGCTCGGTCTATGAACAGCTCAGTTTTTTTATTCAATATTCAATTTAGCTTAGAGGAAAGAAAACATAACCATCTTATATAGATTATTAAGTTTACAGTTAAATGGGAAACATCCAAATATACACAGTTTAGGGCATAGTGGAAAGGTTTCTTTTATTGCAGAGGATAAAGCTGTTGTTATCTCCTTTTAATACCCAATGAAACAAGCTGCCCTTATGTATACCACAGGTGTATTAGGGTTGATACCATGGAGGAAAACTGGGGTAATCTACAGTTTCTTTATCCATTTGTAATGAAGTAATCTGAACTGAGTGTTAATAGTTGGAACTTGAGCTTGAAAATGGTTTTCAGTACCTGATCTATTGTCAGGTTGCCTTCTGACTCATACCTAACACGTCCTGATTTGACTGTTTGAGATCAGTCCATCCATTTCACACGTCCATCGTCTGAGAGTTGCATTTCTTTCAGTTTTTATGTCACAGGTTTAATGAGTATTTTTTTTGATCATATAAACTTGTGTTGTGTTGAACATTAAAAAGGAGTTTGATATAAACTATTCTTTGTAAAAGACAAAGCAGGCACTGCTTTATTTCATACTTTTTACCAGAGCCCGACCGATAGTTGCAGCGCTTCCTCAGATGTGGTTATCAAAGACTTGTGAAGATATTGTCAAGATATGTAACTTAATTGTCTAAAATGACATCAGTGCACTGAAACAATAAACTTCTCTGGGAATGTAATATTTTTCTGGATTCAAATATCTGCGAAAAAAAATTACAAAGTTTTGATATCAGCACGTATCGCACAACATATACAGTAAATATTGATTTAATGGCTCTTAACTGTGCTGACCTGATATTATTCCAAACTCGAATACCACTCGTCCATATTTAATCTGACGTGTTTGAGTGCACACTGCACAGAGATGCTTGTTAGCCTTTCTTTCCTACAAATCGCGTATGTAAAAACCACCCCTTCTGTAAACTACAGACAGTATATATTGTTCATGGTGAGAAAGCTGCAGACAGTCAGGACTTTTAACTTACACCCACTGTCCTGAACCCTGAACACTGATTGATATCAGGCTGTCATTCATTTTAATGGCCTGGATTTCACCTCTGTAACAATGGATATCATGTAATTACTTAAAAGGGATGATATGTGACTGATTAGGAGCCATTACACAAATGTATCAGGGTTTCGTGCCAGGAGTGGTCAACATCGCTTCAAGTGATAAGAACATACAGCTCGCTAGTTATTAATTAAACATTAACGCTGAGTGTGTGTTCACTTCTACCAGCCAGAAATCAGGGCAGGTCAGTTAAGTTCAACTCATGAAATAATCAGCAGAATATAACACACAAACAACTCGACATGGACTTTGAAATTTAATTTTACCAAGGAGCCATATACATGTATTTATATGACAGCAATAAATTGTTAAAAGGAAGAACGGTCCAGTGTTTAATCAATTAATCAGTCTTATTAAATGTGCAGAATCCCCATTCAGCATGGTTTGAATATAATAAATCATAGAGTTTAACATAAAACAACCATCTGTCTGTTAAAACAGGCTGAGGAAGAGCAGTGTTGATGAAAATGTCACCATTTTGGTGCATTAAATAAGCAGATATTAGAGACTTGCGGTGTGCAACCCATCATTTGTTCAATGGTTTGCTCACTTTAACTCAACGCCTGGCCTTCTTTGATTTGGTTGTGCACGTACACTTTTTTACAAGGGGAACAGTAGGAAAATGCTCTGAAGGCAACTGATCTTTTGTCATTTGAGAGAATGACCCGGATGCCTGCAGCGAGCGAGTGAAGAGGACTTGTTTGTGCATATGGTGAAGTTAGCTCTGAGAAGTAAGATGGTGCATGTCAGGCCTTGTAACTTAGCTTCAGTTTGCACTGATAACCAGTGAAGATTTTCCAGTTTTTGTCAAAACTCTTGCTGCAGCATTCTGACTTCTAGAAGCACAAGCAGGGAGACTGAACAAAACCAGGCAAAAGGGCATCACAATAATCAAGAGTGGAAGATTCAAATGCATGGATTATGCTTTCAACATCACACAAGAATAAAATAGGTCAGATTTTAGCAATATTACTCAAATGAAAAAATGTTGTCCTGGATATAGCCTTGATAAAAATGAGACTCAAACAAATGCCCATGTTTTTAGCTTAGAGTTTGAATGTTTAGCTAAATAAAACACAGTCCTGGGTTAAAATAAATAACACAGAAAATATCCAATTGGGCATGTTCTCTTTGGCACCACCGTCTGGCTGAACAGTACAATCACCTCATAGTTTGCAGAGAAAACTGCAGTAGTTTGTCATGAAAGGCTCTTTTTATATGTCTTCAAAGCAGTTAAGAAGTCAGATGTTCTTCTTTTGTAACATTTTAATTAAAATTACACTGTGGCTGAAAATACGTCTGTCATAAAATGCTCAAAATATGAACATAACTGACACAAATTGTGCACGCAAACAGACAAAATCCCTAAAAGCAGTTTGTATTGATCTGACATTAATTATGGTTTCCATTTGTTATAACTGACAGGCACCGGCTCGGCTGCAAACTGACAAATAAGACATGGTATCTTCGTATTTTCCAAAACGGCACATTGCATCAGGTTGTCAGCATGTTGTCATTTTTTGTTTTTTGTGCTAATTTTGTAGCTGCATTCTCACCTTTTAAGAGCATGTTATAATAATTTTATTCATGTTAAGGTTTGTTCCACAACCTGTCTCTGAGCTGCACATGACTGGAGCTGGAGATGTTCATTAAACGGGATCTGTCTTATAGTGATGACAAAAATATTTTTAACTTTTCATCCTCAACAACATTTTTAAAATATCCCTCATCACCAAAGCCCTCTAACTACATCAGAGTGTTCGTACGAGAGAAAACAAGTAAAATATCAGCAAAAAATAGTGCTTATAGTTCCAGCCACCAGACCATGAGTCACTCTGCCTTAATTTTAAACTTACATTCATGCCAACATCTCACTGTATGAACATGCAGCAATGTTTTTAAAGGGATTTAAGGTTTAGTGGAGAATCAGGTCCAGACTCCTGCCATATCATACTCGTCATTAATTAACTCAAACAGCTGCACATAACACGTCTGAGGTGCCAAAGTCGTGAGAGAAAAGGGGTCAAGGACTGTGAACAGGTTGTGAATCTACAGCTCAATCACCTCACGCACAGTTTTACATGCAAGAGCCTCGTTACCCTGCACGCACTCCAAACGTCTCAGTAAAGGTCTTGTTTTATAAGTTGCTAAGCGAAACTGGATGCTCTGTTCCTGTCTATCAGCCAGGTTCAGACTGGCTGTGCATATTCATTCAAGTTTAACAGGTGAATGGTAAAGCCTCTAGAAGTTAAAGGTGCACCATGTAGTTTGGGGGAAGATCTTCATTGACTGTTCATTGACAGTGACCCTGCCACCTTTCTAGCTTCAAACAGTGTTCTGGGGACCTTATTTTCCTCTGAGAACAGCTTGTTTATTCAGTTATGGGGAAAAAAACTCCAAAACTATGTAGTGCCCCTTTAAGGCATGGACCCTTAAAGGTGGGGTGAGCACTTTGGGCTGGTGGGTCAGTCAGAGCAATGATTGTTTTTTATTGAGGGTCATCACCTGGTCGTCAAATACCAACGACTCCGGGATGACACTCAACAATAAACGATCTTTCTCCCCAATCACTCGTGCCTGCTTTAAGGTGTCAGTATGCTCAAAATAAACTACTTGGTACACTGCGTTTGTGTTTCTGAGTCTGAAACCACTGGATATTTATGGAGACCCTGGGACAATTTCCAGCTGTGCTCGTGGAGACAAAACCAGGTGTTTTTAATGACACGTTGTGACATGTCCAGCCTGCTTTGTTGTGACAAAGCCAGGTTTTTTAGGCCAAAATCAGACCTTTTCCTAACCCTAACCAAGCGGTTTTTGCCAACTCTCAAATGCAGCAGCTTGGTGTCCTTAAGCTTCAAAATATGATGCTCTACCTACCTCTCTTGCACCTCTAGTGTCAGATTTGGACGTGAAGGGCTCTGCGGTCAAGTTAGCAATTAAAGATTATATGCTTTGTCCTGTTATGCTTTCAAAATAAAGCGTGCTGACAAACAATTCACTTATTATGACATGACTTTTGGACTGTTATTAACGTTGTCAAAAGGTTGTGGTTTGGTTAGGTTTAGGCACAAAAACTACTTGGTGAGGTTTAGGAAAAGATCATACTTTCACAGAAGCGTAAGTGACGTAACTCACTCACTAACTCAAGTCATTTACGTAACATTAAAACTCTTGACCACAAACAGGGTGCAAACCCCTGTCTCCTGAGGTAAAACACAGTGTATGACCCTTTTAACCACCCTGACCACAAGGCCTTTTCTCACTCTTTATACTACTGCAGTAGAGAGGAGCTTCAAGGAGTCAAGCTAGAGCAGCAACCGCAGCATCAAACTTAGAAGCATAAGGCCACTGGCAGGCTACTGTATTTGATGTGTTGGGAGTCAGACAGGGCTGACACACCAAAGCACAGTGTTGTCACAACAAAAAATAGAAAACTAAACCCAAAAAGAGTTTCAACATATTTATGGTAGCTGAAATGTATATTGTCGACAATTATTATGATGATTGGGTTTCACTTCCCAAACACTTTATTTGTGTTTCACTTGTTTGTACACAAGGAAAGTGCACCAAAAAAAAGAAAATGCCCCGAGCTGATTGTCAGACAGCTTTAGACTATCTCCACACTAACCCAGTTAGAGCTGAATGTTCAGAGTGAAATCTTTCCATACTTAAACAGCTAATCAAAAAGAAAAAAACAGTTCAGCATTTTTTTATGTGTAACTGTCAGCAAACAGCAAAACTGTAACAAGTTGGACAGACAGACTGGCTACTCTGTTCAATTATTTAGTTCCCCCTACCAGGTCTGGGCAAGTTTATGTCATCGTTGTGCAAAAGGTTCGTTTTCCCCTGCGACACTAAGCATGACAGCAGCTTTTCTAGACTTTTTCTGTTGCGAAAAGCTACATTTTCAAGCATGAGAAAGAGAGAAATAAAGGATGTTCTTTCAAATTTAGCCACTTTTATGTGGTCATTGTCTTAAAAGTAATACTGTTTATTATTTACAAGAATAGTTGGTCATTCTCCTTAATCTTTAAAAGCATGTGTTTCCCTGACAGGACTCCACATATTGTTGTTTACATTGTGAACAATTGGAGAAAAAAAAAGCACAGACAGCACATTGTCAGATAAGAGAATCTGGTAGTGGTGTTCGTGTCTTTGACCCATAAAAGCTGCACTTCCTGATATTCTTCTCACGATTGTCTTGTTCTTAATTAATTTGAATGAGGTAATAAGTGAAAGCTTATCTCAATTACGCAACCAGTGCAGGGTTTTCTAGGGTAAAGCAAGTCAGAACCGAGGGTAAAATTCCACAAATAACAGAGTTTGTTTGATGTTATCGTCCCGCTCCAATGAGGAGGGTGTCAGTGTCCTATTACGGCTGGCTTCGCACGCTACTGGCCTCTTCACAATGGTTATAGGTATACATGTTTGCGTGTGAGCATGGAGGGTGAAAAAAAAGTAGGGCATATGCGCTTGCACGCATGTGTCTGGTTTTCAGAGGGAGGAGAGAAGGAGCAGCCAAAGTAAACAGAGAGGACTTTGCACCAATCCGAAGGTATTACGGCAAACATGCACAGCCACTGTGACTTGCAAGTGTTACTGATCGGCCACTGCAGGAGAAAATGAGCTCATGTACAAGCAAAAAACTGCATTTTGCATGATGAGTAAATGGAATAAAGAAAAGCATTTTTGCTACTCATATCCTAAAAAACACAAACCTTATTTCTTTTTAAATATTTCATTTGAAAAACAGTTTATTAATCCTTAGACTGCATTATTTATTTTTTTTTACCTTCCATAAGAAAAACTTAACCGCAAATTATAAAAATACAAACTAAAAGTTGTATGCTTGTCACTAAATGTTCCATGTAAATGAATACACAAGCCATTTAGAAAAATATACAAAGCCCCATAAGAGAATGATTAACTGGAGACAAACTGAGTGGTCGACTTTCCACAAGTTCCACTGGGAACCTCCTCTTTCTCTGTCTTCCTGTGGTTATATAATAGCCCGCTTGCACACAGAGCCTTAACTTCCTGCTCAATTTAAACACACACTCCCTCACACACACATAAAGCCTCCTCACAACAGCAGCTTCCACTAGCTCTCAAAACAAGCCAGCTTGCAGAACACAGAGGAGGCAATGAGCAGCGGGGTGTGGTTTCCTACGCTGGGGCTGGTGGCCTGGCTGTGCTGCCTCAGTCTGGGGCCCGTTCAGGGGGGGAAGGTGCTGGTTCATCCTGTGGATGGGAGCCACTGGCTCAGCATGAAGATACTGGTGAAGGAGCTCGCCCGCCGGGGCCATGAGGTCTTGGTGCTAGTGCCTGAAAGCAGCCTGTTGATGAAGGGATCAGAGAGCTACAAGACGGAGTTCTACAAAGTGCCCTTCACCAAAGCTGAACTGGATGCTAATTTTGATGAACTGAAGGAGTCAGTGTTCCTCAAGCCACCAGAAATCACAGACTTGTTCGTCAATGTGCAGCGTTTGGTTACATTTACTTCAATGCAGGTGACAGGTTGCGAGAGTTTGCTGAACAACAAGGCTACAATAAGTCGACTGAGGAAAGAGGGCTTCGATCTTGTGCTCACAGACCCCTTCCTGCCCTGCGGCTCCATCCTGGCTCATTTATTTTCCATCCCAGCGGTTTATTTCCTCCATGGACTTCCATGTGAGCTGGATTCAAAGGCTAACCAGTGCCCTTTGCCTGTTTCCTATGTTCCTGTGAGCTTCTCTGGTAATTCACCTGCCATGACCTTCCCACAGAGAGTCAAAAACATGGCCATGTCTTTTCTGGAGTCCTACCTATGCACAGTAATGTATTCCAGTTTTGATGACCTGACCAGCAGGCAAATAGGAGATGGCATGACTTACAAGAGACTTCTTGGTGAGGGTGCTTTCTGGCTTCACAGACATGACTTTGTTTTTGACTGGCCCAAACCTGTCATGCCAAACACGGCTCTAATCGGAGGGATCAACTGTGCAAAGAAGGCTCCTCTGCCAGCGGTGAGTATCAATAATGTATCTAAACATCTGGATTCACTTAAGGCAAATGACATAGCCTTGCTTTGTGTTGAGACCTCCTGAACTTTAAAAACCAGAAGACCACCTGTAATTATTTGTTTTATAGTAAAGGAATAGTTCACTCAAAAAAAAAAATTCAGTCATTATCTACTCACCCTCGTGCTGATGGAAAGTCAGGTGAAATGATGTAGTCCACAAAGCATTTCGGGAGCTTCACAGCAAAGCAGAGTCGCAGCATTCTCCTAAACAACTGAAGTAGATGGGGACTTGTTTATTTGTTTGTTTTTTTTAAATTGAAAAAAACAATATGGCTCACACAGTTTGTCCGGCATAATCCAAGTTTGATATCCAGATTGATTTTAAAAGATATTATTTACATCTTTAACATTCAGTCAAGCTAAAGCTTTTAGCTCAGCTGTTACAATGAGGATTTCAGCTTAAAAAAAGTTGTAAATAATGTCTTTACAAATCTATCTGGGATCTCTGGGCTGCTGGAGAGTTGGATAACATCGGACAAACTGTATGGAGCTGTTTTATCTTGTTTTTCTGGCTGTTTTCTTACATTTTACAACAAGTCCCCATCTACTTCAGTTGTTTAGGAGAATGCTGCAACTCTTTTTTTATCTGTGAAGCTCCAGAAATGTTTTTTGTGGACAGTGAAACTTCACCCGACTTTCCATCAGCATGAGGGTGAGTAGATAATGACTGAAATTTCATTTTCAGGTGAACTTTTCCTTTAACAATTGATAGAATGACAACATAAATACAAACGGGGTTGTTCATACAGTAGCAACAGACTCATGGGTATTATTACCCAGTTTGTCTCTCTTAGCTCACTGTTATGATTGCACAACCTGCAAATTCTGCTCTTGCCATCGCTTTTTTCAGCAGCAATTGGTCAGCTCATGTCAGGAAAAAAAGGTAGCAACTTCTTAAAAAAGAAAAAAAAGGGATCATGTAGCATTTAAAGCATTTTGAGAGCAAAAAACAGCTAAAAAGAGAGTGAAAACTTAGATGTGGCCCAGAAACACAATCCCAAAAAAGTGCTAATGTAGTGCTGCATCTGCCCTTTGTGTGTAAAATGGTACACAACACATCACTTTGTCAGAAATAACTTTAAACTGATATGTTGTTGTTGATTTATTTTTGACCCCACATTAATCTTAGTTGGTGATTAACACGGTTACTAACCACAACAAGACCTTCAGTGATCATTTTCGGTGCTACAAGACTGTAGTTTCATGCTTCAACTGAATTATGCAGATAAATGTCACTGGTGCTGAAGATTGTTTTGACATTGTGTAATGATTTCCAAGAACTGGCTCATAACACTGTGAAAGAGTGGGTTTGTCTGCTCCTCTTGAAGATTCAGTGTGTACGAAAACTGAGCCAGGAAAAGCAGAATTCTGGAGTTTGGCCAGCAAGAGAGGAAATGAGGGGCCCTGTGTCAACAAGTAGAACATGCTCTATAAAAGCAAAATAAATGTGCTTTAGGATTACTTAATTTGGTGCATCTATCCTGAATACAATGTTGATGAAGATAATGTATGGCTGCGGTTTTCAGATGGAAGTGATATAATGTCTGCACTCTCATTGATCTAACCTTTTACCCTGAGCATGCATACAGTACATTCTACAAACTGAGAATTTTTTAATGTTTCTGAGTTGCATTTTTGTGTCTTTTCCCACCTCCCTGCAGGACTTGGAAGAGTTTGTAGAGGGCTCGGGAGATGACGGCTTTATTGTCTTTACCCTGGGCTCAATGGTGGCCAACATGCCTGAGGAGATCGCTAAAAGGTTCTTTGATGGCTTTCGACAAATACCTCAAAGGGTAACGACGACCTGAACTGATTAAATCACTTACAATCCAATCACTCTACGCAACTCTAATGATTACTTTTGTCAGGCTGCTCTTTGTCCTCTTCAAGCACGACAAACATTTACACTTCAGCCAGAGAATTTCAGCTTAACAAACTGTATGCTAAACCCCAATCAGCTTGAGCCATAGGACTTTGTCCCCATGCTTTGCCTTCTTGTAAACATGCCAAACCCTCATTGACATTACTTAAACACTTTGCATCGCAAAGGTTTTAATTGAAAAGGTTTATTTTTCAGGTTCTGTGGAGATACACTGGAGTCGTACCTGCAGATGCACCCAAGAATGTCAAACTTATGAAATGGCTACCTCAGAATGACCTCCTAGGTATGTTGAGGTGCTGCTATCGTGTCATAAATCTTACCATTCAAGCTAATCAAACCTGTAATCCTGTAATAATGGCTGCCCTCCTGTGCTCCTCAGCCCATCCCAAGGCCAAAGTCTTCATCACTCACGGAGGGACCCACGGCATCTACGAAGGTATCTGTAACGCTGTACCCATGTTGATGTTCCCACTGTTCGGGGACCAGGGGGACAACGTGCACCGCCTGGTGACCCGCGGCGTCGCAGAGAAACTCAGTATTTACGATGTGACGAGTGAAAAACTGGTGGCTGCACTGAAGAAAATCACCAATAACAAAAGGTAAGATGGAAATCATAAAACACCCTGTAGATTGAAATGAAACATGCCCTATGGAGTTTCCCCATTGTTTACGTTCAGTGTTACTCACCAAAGCACACTGTGTGTATCCTTGAGCTCTAAGAAATGTGAGAATGCATTTCCTTCCCCCCAAAAACGTTTACAAAGCTGACTTTTTAAGTATTTTAAATCCTATATTGTTGTTTTTGATCATCCTCATGTGTGTCACACAAAATAAACATTGTACTAAAATAAGCCTGTATATGCAGGTTTTTAAACGTGGGTTAACCTGCTAATAATTGGCGATTGATTCCTTTCCCATTGCTAAGAGGCATGTTTGCTGTTTTCTTTTTTTCTTTCTTGTGTGTCACGTTCACCATCACAAATGCACCGGACAAACAAGGAACAACAGGAAGCATCAGATCAAACTACACCCAGAAGATGTTACACAAAATCTATAACATTCTGAATTAGACACATCTTTTTTTTTTCTGGGCTGATGATGGAAGTTGCCTCTTTCTCATCTCTGTTGAGAGCTGCACATGTGCAGTACCAATCTAGCAGCTGACAAGGCTCTTATAGTGACACGGAAACCAGTGCAAGACAACGGGGATTACTTTTCTCATATCTTTTACTTCAGTCTGTCCATGACACTACTAGACTTCAGATTCACCAGAGGGAACCTTTAAGCTGGTGACTTTTAGAAAAACAAACAGAACTGATACAAACACAGAAAAAAAACAGTGATTTGTTATTTGTGTTATGTGACAAACTTTATACTCTAATCCCTTGCACACCCACTAGCATCTGGCTTTTGTCTTCAGTTGGAAAAGGTACAATCGGCATTCATTCCCATGCGAAATGACTCTGCAGTGAAGTTCCAGACATTGCCTTGTAAACAGTTCTTTACCCATCTCCTTTCAAGCAGCGGCCAAACATTGTTCAGATGCAACTGAGGTTGGAAGAGAGACTGAAGTAAAAGATTAAAGAAAAGTAAAAAAAAAGAATAATTAACTTGCTTCCATGCTGCTTTCATTGCTGCTCCCTGTTTTTTAGCATGTTTGTGATTTTGAACGTGAACCACCAGAAACAAAAACAGAAAGGCAAACTTGTCTCCCGGCAATGGTTCATGAATCAATAGCATATACACGCTAATACACAAGCAAAGGTACAGCTTTGTCTACTTGAGACTGTTTCTCTGTCAGCTCTCTGCACATACACACATTTTGTCTGCCTGATTAGGCCGCTTATCTGGACTATGTGGGTTTGTACATTCTGTAACTGATCAACATCTCATTCACCTCTGTGTTTGTTATTTGCACTCATAAAGGTGCCCTGTAAAGCTCTGAACAAACTACAGTTATGTTTACATTCAGTGTTCATCCACCAAAACACACCGTCTGTATGCTAGAGGTCTTACAGATGTGTTGAGGGCTATTTTTTTTTTTTATTTGTTTGCTTGCTGGGAGTTATTTCTTCATTGCCATTGCTGGTGTGTTGCTGTATTTGTTGGTGCATAACCACAGACTATTAATCCGCAGAATACCTTGAAATAGTGTACGTCCTCCTGCGTGTGCATGATTCAAACAAAACATGGATGTGTCAGTAAAAACATTGACCCATGGTGCTTCTAGTGGTCAAAAACTCCAGGGGTACCCTTTAAGAAATGGGAAATTTACACCTTTATCATTCTCATTAGTTCATGGCATTTGCTGACGTCATGTAATTGGTGTAATTAGTGGGAGGTTTAATCAGCATGAAGAAGTGAAAAGCCAGGGGTGGTCTTTGTTTGTATGTCTGAGTCATTTTAGTGACTGATTTTATATGTAGTCTGTGAGGATATACTGTACTGTAGGTCCTGTGGTGATCCAAACTGGAGATTAGAGGATCTAAATTTGTTTGTAAATTTTGTTTTTCCGTAGTTACAAAGAGAAGATAGTGGAGCTGTCTCAGATACACCTGGACCGTCCTGTTGAGCCTTTGGACCTGGCTGTTTTCTGGACCGAGTTCATCATGAGACACAAAGGAGCCTCACATCTAAGGGTGGCTGCACACGATTTAAACTGGATTCAGTATTATTGCCTGGATGTCATCGGCTTTGTGGTCATCATTCTCCTGACTGTTGTGTGGTTGACACTCAAATGCTGCTTGTTCTGCACCCGCAAGTGTTTGAGAAAAGGGACTGCAAAGAAGAAGAAGGAGTAGTTTTTCTAATGCACCGCCATTAGGTTTATAAATTCTGTAATGAAATGAAACACTGCAATCGTGTGTGTGTGTGTCTGTGTATGTACAAAACATGTGTGTTTGTGAAATCTCTACCAAAGTGCCATTATTACATCGTCTTTAACACATGTTGAGTGATTGTATAAGTGACTGAAATAAAATCATTCATCTTGGATTCTACCTGCGTTCTGTTGAGTTTTATTAAATGTACCTGCACCTGTTGGAGTAACTTGTGATACTGTCTCTCTTGCATGGATTAGAAATATGGTTACTTTGGTATTCCTAGCGAAATTGCAAACACGGCATTTGACCTCTGGGTGGAGGCAGAACACAAGACAAAATTACACACAAACTGTATACTGTGTGATATCTTGTCTTCAAATCTTACTGGTTGTTTTGTGTGACCTCATTTTGTTGAATGAAAAATCCAAAGACAGCCATGTAGTCTCAAAATTATTATCATTAATTTATTTTTCTTCAGGTGCCAGCGTAGTATGCACAACTTGTTTTTCTCCTTTAAAGGATAAGATCACCCAAAAATTACAAGTCAGTCATTATCTGTTCACCCTCTTGCTGATGGAAAGTCTTCAACTAACCGGAGGGGAGTTGCAGGCTTCAAACCCAGTGTGGGAGTGTCCTTACAGAATCGTTGGGGCCCCATGTGAGTCGCTGACTGAACCAACCAACAGGTGGGTTCAGGTGTGAATTGGTGTTAAGCTGTCTGGGGAGGTACTGCATTGTAGGTGGGTGATAAGTAGTGTCAAAGGCCACCTCCTCTGTTCAAAGACGGTCGTTCCAGTTTGATGTAGATGGATTCGTTTATGCCTCTTAACCTTTAATGTGACATCTACAAACTGCAGAGTCTGTTCATAGGTTTTCTTGATGAAACAGTGAAACCTTGAAATCCTCGCACTATAATTGTTACACGGTACACACACTGCTGATATTCTTTATTATTGTGGAGAATGCACAGTAAAAGAGGAGATAAAAAAATGAATAGGTCATCCAAAGTGCAGCAGTTGCCTCAGTTTGAAAATTGTTCCCCTCTTACTAACTACTGAAGTCATCTCACTTGTATGTTTTACAGTCTGTGGTTACCCACACGACAGTAGCTGCAGCCTTTGCTGTGCTGATGCCCACTCTGCCTTTCTTGCACTGGTTGGGGTCATGCTCGTGGAAACCCCATATTGTAGCTCAAACAGTACTGGCATGTCTTCCTGTTGAAATGTAAACTTCCGCAAAGAATTTGTATTGCACAAACAGCACATGTGGCCACTGAAATGATGGTAGGATTAAGAATTGCTAAACGGGAACCTAGATTTCTTACCTGTTTCAGTCGGCCTTTCACTTAAATCTTTCCTTTTCATCATCTCAATTAGCTACATTTAACAATACTGCCATACGTGCTTGAAATCAAAAGATGAATTCCAACTCGTCTACTCAAAATAACTGACTGCCGAAGATCCCGGCCTTATCTCATCAACGGTTCAGTTGCAGATCCACCTGAGCCGTTCATGTTTCTGGAAAATGTTGTGACCAGCAGCCTCAAATGACATTAGGGTAATTTAATATTGCCATCTGCCCTATCAAGATGGCCCGACAAAATGTCTTTCTGTTGCACCTGAGAGAGTGCAATATTTCATAACCATCCTGCAACAACATTACATAATATTTCCACACATCAAAGCCTGCTTCCGCTCCACCTATTCAAAAGGACTTGTGGGAATGCTTTAGCTGCAAAAACCGCAAGATGTCCGGGTAAACAAAAAGGTTGGGACTGGCATCGACCCTGTCTAAATAGACAATCATGTGTGTCCAGATCACGTTTATATTGAACACTTACAACCAGAACTTAGATAACCTAAAAAATACACAGTCCACAAACTGTCACATATCTGTTCATAACCCTACATTAGCACAACTCCCTCCTTTGCAACCATAGTAATGTGCCGTGCTGCTGGACATCACATGCATTGTGAATGTTGCCTCCACCTGTAAATTATTGTGTGCTATTGCTCTGTCTGACTGCAAGTGTGGGCCAAACAGCCCCTCCCTCAGAGTGCAATAACTTTGGAGTTACTCGTATTGAAGGAAAATGAAGGACTGCATGGAAACTACATAACTGAGAACATTTTCCAAGTACTGACTACTGAAGATGAGCAGTAATTCAATTAAATGTATTTAAAATACACATTTATTTTCTTCTGAGGGTTTGGTAATAAGATTTTGTCTGGCAGAATAAAAATAAGATGTAATTTGCAACACAATCATCTAAGAACTCGTATTTGCCTCAATCTGAACCTCAAAGATATCCTGATTGGCCATGTTTCTAGCACACCTGCCCACAAAGTTTCTGTTGTGCGAGGTGCAAGGCTGACCACAAAAGATGGTTGGGGGGAACACCGCCAGCATGACTGTTCAGCACGCACTCCTCAATCTGAACCTCAAAGATATCCTGATTGGCCCGTTCAAATCTATGATGTGGGAAATGAACAGATCTCATTGTTTCTAGCACACTTAAAAGCATTGGGTTAATTATCCCAGAGTGGGGTCAACACAGCACAGACACAATACTGAGTTAACTTGCCCCAATACTAATTGGGTTTTTTACAAAATTGCTGGGCTACTGGACTGAAACATCCCTTCAGTTGGATGTTTTTTTTTCTCATTTGTATTAGTAAAATGAACCCTGTCCCCCCCTGAACCCTGTCAGGTGGACTGTTTTTTATGCCCTGCCATTGTACTGACTGGTAACAGAGATGACTACACAGACAACTGGGAATTTAAATCTTCATTTATGTGATCACAGCCATCACGATAAACTTCAATATGTTACAGTACCTGATGTGAGGTAAGTAGGCTGTATGAGCTGGGCTGCTAATGTTCTGTCATACATGTGTTTTGGCCACAAAATCCCTGTAGCTCCATCTAGTGGTCAGTAGACACAGTGGGCATATGGCATATAAGGCCTAGAGCTCACTTGTAATGTTTTTTTTTCTTTTGTTTGAGATATTTAATGAAAACTCAAGCCATGATAATTTATAAAAATCACTTTTCTGAATTGATAATCAGATATCATTCTTCCACATTTCCTGAATGTGTAGCCAAGTATATCATAACCCTCCCACATAACCTAATTTCCCCTCTGGGATTAATAAAGCTATCTATCTATCTATCTATCTATCTATCTATCTATCTATCTATCTATCTATCTATCTATCTATCTATCTATCTATCTATCTATCTATCTAATACATTACAGACCATTTCTTAGTTTATCAGGTTAAGTTTATGGCAGCAAAACAATTTTGCTTGTTTCCACCCTCTCTTAATACTAAATTTAAAAACTGTACTCAAACTTTTATAGTCTGTCTTTTGGAAAACCACGTAGAGTAATTCTAGACAGGAAAAAACAGCACTATGAGCGGTGTATGTACGTGTAGGTCAATGTTTGAGGTGTGAACACCTTTGCTCACATTGTGGTTAATGTGGCCTTTTCACAGTTTTTCATTTTCCTTTAACCCGAACTCTCTTTGTTGAGAGTAGCTGTAGCCTATGATGAAAAAATATATATTTTTGATTATCTAAAGTAAATATGGACCTTTTTGATACTTTTTTGATAGATTGCACAAGTAGACATGACATAAATCTAGAACTTTAAAAATTTACATAGATTTCTATTTTTTTTCTGAAAAGTTGATTTTAGCTGTTAAACATGAAACTAAATTCCCACATGTAGAGGCACACAGAAACAGACAGTGTATGATTCAGTGGAGTGCTTCTCGTTTAGATTATTGCTGATTGTATGTGCCCCAACTCAAGTGACAAGTTGACAGTTCTGTATGGTTTTACAGGAGGCTCTTGCTCATGCTGCGAGGTGTGATCTCATGTCTGCTTTGCAAGAATGATTTTGACACCAGCCCACAAAGTTTCCGTTGTGCAAGGTGGAAGGCTGACTACAAAAGGTGGTCGGGGGCAGCACTGCCAGCCAGACTGTTGAGCATTTACTTCTATCCGACGACCATGATCCACGTGTACTGCATAATACTAATCTTTCAGCTGCTCTCTCCTACTGGTAAGATGGAAATGACTATAAACTATAAATGATTTTTAGGATTTTGTATTTTGTATTCTGCATTTAATGTACCTTCTCTCATCATGTAAGGTGCTTCTGAGAGTGGCATCGTGAATGGCAGAGTTGCAAAGCCTCATTCCAGACCCTACATGGCATCACTCCAGTTTGATAGAAACCACTCATGTGGAGGGATACTTGTTCGGGAGGACTTTGTCCTGACTGCTGCACACTGCGAACAGTGAGTTCAAGAAGAGAGATTTTTACACACAATCAGTCACAATCAGTTAAAAATCCTAATGGGCACTACTTCTTTAGTTTGTATTTAGTAAGATAATTATTGTATTCCCCATTACTGATTTGCAAATGATTCCTTACTTGCTTTTAATAGTTTAATGTCATATCAATCATATATCATGTTATAGTTTAGGAAAAAGAGATATTTTCATTTGTATTTCAAAGGCAGTGTAGCTATATTAGACTTATATTAGATCATTCATTTTTCCATTCCCTTTCAAAATGTTAAGTGCTAAGAATAATTGACAAGTAAATGTTTTTACATTGTTCATTGTTACATTTGTTCCCTTGTTTGTCAGAAAACCAAAAAAAATGACGGTGGTTCTTGGAGCACATGACATAAGCAAGAAAGAGAAAAGTCAACAACGGATCCAAGTGGCAGAGTACATTAAACATCCAAAATACGATGGAAAGTTTGACTATGACATCATGTTACTGAAGGTAAATGAAACTATGTAGTGTTAAATTAATTTCTGTGTAGTTTGTATAATGTAGTTGATGCTATTATCTCAGTTTCAGTTTTTCGTGTCTTTTGTAGAGTTAAAGCTGCACAAAGTGATTTAACACATTTGCAGTGAAGCTGGTGAGGATGTGAGGTCCAAGTGCTTTAGCTAAAACCTCAATGTTGCTTTAAGAGGAAGTAAACACACATTGAATTATCCGACAGATACATTGTTAAAACAACAAAAGAAGCAAACTGCTGTGATTTCCAGTCCTTCTCTGCTCTTTTACAGTTGCAAAAGAACGCCACGCTCAATAAGTTTGTGAAAACTATTGGACTACCAAAGAAAAAAGGGAAAATCCCAGCCAACATTAAATGTGCCGTGGCTGGATGGGGCAAAACTGGACAGGACGAGCCCGCCTCGGTTGTGCTGAAGGAGAACACAGAGAAGATGCAATTCCCCTTTGAGTGCAAACAGATATGGCAACAATACTTTGATGAAGATCGCATGATATGCACCAAATTCACCAGAAAGGCAGGAGGGATATGCCAGGTAAACCTGAAACAAGTACATGTACCATTATATACAACTAAATACATCAATAATGCTTCAAACATGGAGAAAACTGTTTTCCTTTATTCATGCAAAACGGTAATCTCAATCTTTCTGTTGCCTTTTTCGTAGGGTGATTCCGGCGGACCACTCATCTGCAACAGCAAGCCTCAGGGTATAACAGCTTTCACCTTTAAAGATGATTGTAATGATCCCAAGTACCCCCATGTCTTCACTAAAGTCAATTCCTTTATCCCCTGGATTAAGGAAGTGATGAAGGGAAAGAGGAATGTTGCATGAGCCACTCATTCATAGGCTAAGAATACTTCCCTTTCTTCACTTACTTACTTAACATGGATTAGTAAAGCAAACATTTAGAGAGAATTTATGGTTTTTGTTTTGAAAAAGAGTTCATTAAGCTGGGTTTTGTGAATGTTCTGCATGTGGAAAGAAAAGCACAAAAGATTGTATCGGGGAATTTAAAACTTTAAATTTACAGCATTTCTTTTCACATTATCTCGCTAAAGCTCTTCATTTCTAAAATTCCTGTGCAACCATGTATATATTCATCCGCATAATACTACAATTCAGTGTTTTGCAGCACAAGTTTAAGTCTTCATATAATAGCAGGTAAAATATTGGCTTTGATTTAAGAATAAATGGCAGTGAGAAAAAAAAACAGTAGGCGGAGGGGCGGTGGAGCAGGTATAGAAAGTTTGATAGTGAGTGTGATGGTTTACTCGTGGTGTACAAGCCCAAAAGCATTTACACTCAAACCACACACCACTGCTGTCAGTCATAGTGCAAACTTTTGAAGTTTGAAGTGTTTTCTGTCTGTGAAGCCCGTCATCTGCAGAGAAAGTGAAAGAAATGTACTATTTTAAAAGAAACAGTTGACCTTAAACTCTTTTTACCAAAATTATTATGACGTTGTATTTGCTGATGTTATTTCTTTATGACTGAATTAAAGACTGGCTCACCTGACTTGGATCTCTTGTGAAATATCTTTTCTCTATTACCTGTTGTTAGGAGAGAGGTTGAGATTGGGAGGTTAAAGTTTTGTTAAATACAAAACACACATATGTACATTGAAAGAGGGAACTTTGTACTAAAAAAGACAGGTTAACAGGTTAAGAACTTAGTGCAAGTCAATGATACAAGAAGTTACATGATTTTCTTATAGTATGTCATAAAATACTGGTTATATTTTTAAATAATCATGTTAAAAAATCTTTGTCTTACATTTATTTAAAAAAATATATGCAGTATATATGCCTACCTGACATAGTGAAAGTTGCCATTTTGGACTGTCATATTCACAATGAAACTCAATTCAGTGGAGTGCTTCACATTTAGATTATTGCTGATTGTATGTGCCCCAACTCAAGTGACAAGTTGACAGTTTTGTATGGTTTTATAGGAGGGTCTCATTCATGCTGCGAGGTGTGATCTCATGTCTGGTTTCCAATAATGATTTTGACACCAGCCCACAAAGTTTCCGTTGTGCGAGGTGGAAGGCTGACTACAAAAGGTGGTCGGGGGCAGCACTGCCAGCCAGACTGTTGAGCATTTACTTCTATCCGACAACCATGATCCACGCGTACTGCATAATACTCCTCTTTCAGCTGCTCTCTCCTACTGGTAAGATGGAAATGACTATAAACTATAAATGATTATGAGGATTTTGCATTTTGTATTCTGCGTTTTAGTGTACCTTCTCTCGTCATGTAAGGTGCTTCTGAGAGTGGCATCGTGAATGGTAAAGTTGCAAAGCCTCATTCCAGACCCTACATGGCATCACTCCAGTTTCATGAACAGCACTCATGTGGAGGGATACTTGTTCGGGAGGACTTTGTCCTGACTGCTGCACACTGTGAAGAGTGAGTTCAAGAAGAAAGTTTTTTTTTTGTCACAATCAGTTAAAAATCCTAATGGGCACTACTTATTTACAGTAAGATAATTATTGTATTCCCATTACTGATTACTTGTCGTTTGCAAATGATTCCTTACTTGCTTTTAATAGTTTAATGTTGTATCATTCATATATCATATTATTGTTTAGAAAAAAAGAGATATTTTCATTTGTATTTCAAAGTCAGTGTAGCTATATTAGACTTATATTAGATCATTCATTTTTCCATTCCCTTTCAAAATGTTAAGTGCTAAGTATAACTGACAAGTAAATGTTTTTACATTGTTCATTGTTACATTTGTTCCCTTGTTTGTCAGAAAAGCAGAAAAAATGATGGTGGTTCTTGGAGCACATGACATAAGCAAGAAAGAGAAAAGTCAACAACGGATCCAAGTGGCAGAGTACATTAAACATCCAAAATACGATGGAGGATATCACTATGACATCATGTTACTGAAGGTAAATAAAACTGTGTAGAAGTTCATCTAAGCTATTAATTGTTAAATTAATTTCTGTGTAAAGTAGTTTATATAATGTAGTTGATGCTGTTATCTCAGTTTGGGTTTCTCCTGTCTTTTGTAGAGTTGAAGCTGCACAAAGTGATTTAACACATTTGCAGTGAAGCTGGTGAGGATGTGGGGTCGAAGTGCTTTAGCTAAAACCTCAATGTTGCTCTAAGAGGAAATAAACACACATTGAATTATCCGACAGATACATTGTTAAAACAACAAAAGAAGCAAACTGCTGCGTCATCCAGTCCTTCTCTGCTCTCTTTTACAGTTGCAAAAGAACGCCGTGCTCAATAAGTTTGTGAAAACTATCGGACTACCGAAGAAAAAAGGGGAAATCCCAGCCAACATCAAATGTGCCGTGGCTGGATGGGGCAGAACTGGACAGGACGAGCCCGCCTCGGTTGTGCTGAAGGAGAACACAGAGAAGATGCAATCCAACTCTAAGTGCAAACAGATATGGCAACAATACTTTGATGAAGATCACATGATATGCACCAAATTCACCAGAAAGGCAGGAGGGATATGCCAGGTAAACCTGAGACAAGTACATGTACCACTATATACAACTAAATACATCAATAATGCTTCAAACATGGAGAAAACTGTTTTCCTTTATTCATGCAAAACAGGTAATCTCAATCTTTCTGTTGCCTTTTTCGTAGGGTGATTCTGGCGGACCACTCATCTGCAACAGCAAGCCTCAGGGTATAACAGCTTTCACCTTTGAAGATGATTGTAATGATCCCAAGTACCCCCATGTCTTCACTAAAGTAAATTACTTTATCCCCTGGATTAAGGAAGTGATGAAGGGAAAGAGGAATGTTGCATGAGCCACTCATTCATAGGCTAAGAATACTTCCCTTTCTTCACTTACTTACTTAACATGGATTAGTAAAGCAAACATTTAGAGAGAATTAATGGTTTTAGTTTTGAAAAATAATTCATTAAGCTGGGTTTTGTGAATGTTCTGCATGTGGAAAGAAAAGCACAAAAGATTGTATCGGGGGAATTTAAAACTTTAAATTTACAGCATTTCTTTTCACATTATCTCGCTAAAGCTCTTCATTTGTAAAATTCCTGTGCAACTATGTACATATTCATCCGTATCATGCTACAATTCAGTGTTTTGCAGCACAAGTTTAAGTCTTCATATAATAGCAGGTGAAAAAATGGCTTTGATTTAAGAATAAATGGCAGTGAGAAAAAGAAACAGTAGGCGGAGGGGCGGTGGAGCAGACATAGAAAGTCTGATAGTGAGTGTGATGGTTTGGACAAGCCAAAAAGCATTTACACTCAAGCCACAGACCACTGCTGTCAGTCATAGTGCAAACTTTTGAAGTTGAAGCGTTTTCTGTCTGTGAAGCCCGTCATCTGCAGAGAAAGAGAAAGAAATTTGCTATTTTAAAAGAAACAGTTGACCTTAAACTCTTTTTACCAAAATAATTATGACGTTGTATTTGCTGATGTTATTTTTTTATGACTGAAATAAAGACTGGCTCACCTGACTTGGATCTCTTGTGAAATATCTTTTCTCTATTACCTGTTGTTAGGAGAGAGGTTGAGATTGGGAGGTTAAAGTCTTGTTAAATACAAAACACACATATGTACATTGAAAAAGGGAATTTTGTACTAAAAAAGACAGGTTAACAGGTTACGAACTTAGTGCAAGTCAATGATACAAGAAATTACATGATTTATATAGTATGTCATAAAATACTGGTTATATTTTTATATAATCATGTTAAAAAATCTTTGTCTTACATTTATTAAAAAAATATACTCAGATACTGTCATATTCACAATGAAACTCAATTTGCCAACAAAGTATTGTTTCCTCGCATAACACTATGATTTGAGCACTGCATATATACTAAATGATTGTACATTAAATAATAAATGTAAATGTCAGCAAGTATCTCACAGATTTGAGAAGGCTGAATACATTTGTCCACGTGGTAAATGTGATGGTTTCCGCTCCCCTCATTAAAACCACACCAGAGAGAGTCTACGTGTATAAATCTCCTTCTTGGTCTCGAAAGAAACAGTAAATAAACTGTACGTGACATTACAGGACTCTGGGTTTCTCACCTTGTCAAAGAACCTGCTAAGTTTCACTGCATTTGAGGTGCCTGCAGCGAGGTATCTGGGGTTGGTGCAGTCCTGGGAAAACACATTAGCACTTCAGCCACAAACCTCAGAGAAAGTGAGTCTCTTCTGTCTAAGGGGAAATCTTGAAACATTGTGAGTGTTATTAGAGCTTCTTTCAGATGGTTCTGATCACATGTGGGGGGGTTTTGTAGAGAAAATGAAAAAAATAAATAAATCTATATGTCTCCTATGATGTCTTCTTTAATACTACTGCTAGATGTCAGCAAAGGCAGACATTTTCATACCATACACACAGTGTGACTAGAAGTTTTTTTGTTTTTTCTGAATGTTTTTCCAATAAAAAAGTTATAGCACATAAGGCCGCTGTAGCTCTATTCAATCGATTTATGAATATGTATTTTTCTATTTCAGAGAATTAGAGAGCTCTTTGTATACACCAATGAGGATGGGTTTAGGGGTAATATCATATTTGCCAATCTCCTACATGCAAATTTAATATTGAAGTTTACTCCCCATTTCACTGATCCATAATTATCCTGTTTTCCATTCATCACTATTTCTTTGAAGCATGTTCTAACATTTCATCATGTCATCATGTTTGGATAATTTACTGGGGGATCTACAGGGTTGCTTGGATTACTGAGAATCAAGGAAAAGTCTCCCTCAACGTGCTCTTAATGGTCAGAAATTAAGCAACCAAGATAAAAACAGTCACTCTTCACTTTCGTCTTTCAGATCATTATTTTCCGACACTGTTCCCTCTCTCTTTCATGTACCAGATGTCAAATACCCCTCGAGCACTTGCAGCCTTATTTGTCTTGTTATAGCTGAACAATGTTTTTATGGAACACTTTTGTAACAGAGACCTCTGTTTTAAAGCCAAAAGGCCACACCAAAACACCTTAATGAAGCCAGCGATGATACAGATTTCATGTTTGACAGAGGCTTAAGGTCAAAGCAAGTACAAATAAACAAATGTTGGCCTACGAGATTGATCTCCTCTGCGTTGAAGTCTTCAGACAGGAAGGCTGTCCGAGTGAGAACTTCACTTCTTTTGTTCTCCGGGATCTGGTCAAACTTTGTGCCAATCAGCAGCAAAGGCACAGGGTTCTCAGCAAACTGCTCTCTATCGTAGTCCCTGCAGAGAGGAAAGATATCAGAATTTACACAACTGCGTCAGTGTGGATAAATCTGAGCATAAACACTGAATAAATAAATAAATACCCGTGTCTACATACCCATTTGAGACTATAACTCCTGTTGGAGACGAATCCTTGTTTAAAGCTTCTAGTGACCAGCGGTAAAGATTCTGAGACGATTTCTTATTTGTTAAATCGTGAACCAACATAATTCCTGAAGAACAAAAACATCCAGAAGTAAATACTAGCAATCATAATTGTTTCATATTTTTTATAATAATCACATAGAATCATCTTCACCGTTAACTGAATTGTAGAAGACGGCTCTGGTGCTTTTAACACTGCTGGCACTGCCAATCGATCCTCCGACATCCCAGAGTTCAATGTAGTAGGTTTTCTCCTCCGGGGTTCCCTCCTTATAGTCTTGGACCTGTGGGTGAATAAGTATTCAATTATTTTAATACATTAGGATGGAATATTAAAATGTTAAGATTTTATTGATCCTTGGGGGAAAATAAACAAACCACTCAGAAGTAAATAATGCAGTAATGTTATGCTATATGAAGTATGTATGTAATGTATCAGAAGCTGATTTAGAAGGCCAGAAGTATCATTTTAGAGCTTATCTCATTGAAGGGTTTGATCTGCTTACCCGAACATCCACAGAGCAACCAACAGTCCACGATGGATTTCCTAACACCTGATTCTGACATAGCAGATGGACCAAGGAGGACTTACCCACCCCTGCAAAAACAAGAGAAAGGTGGGTGGATGACTGACAGTTTTGATGCGATCAATATGAATTACAAGGACACACATTTTGGCTTTCAGTCCCTTTTCAGTCTTGATATAGGACTAGCTCTATAAATTCACTACTGCTGATTACAAGGCAATGAAGACGTGTATCACTTTTATATGACAACAAACCTTCATTGAAAAAACACGTCAGTTTAAAATACCCTTCGTTTCCATCAAAGCAAATACCATATACAGCATCAGTAAATATCTCTACCGGGATTTTGGGAGTCCCTCTTTCATTCGGCATATATGTTTCTATAAAATTTCAACTTTTGGTGTCGATTCGTCTTAAACTAAGCAGTCTCCTTACACGCAAATGCACTACTTGGGTCAGCAGCGACCACGGTGAAAAATGTATGCTTTTAAATCAAGCATTACTTCCCGGCCCACCCTTATCCCGAATTCAACAACAGACACGACAATTATGTTGCGTCAGGTGTGTAGCTAGGTTCAGTGAACCACAGCAACAGACTTCTGTCATGAGTTTGAAGTCCCTTAATTGAAGATTAAAAGGGTTGCAAACCAGAAGACATTTGCCGAGAGTAAACAAATGCCTTTACAAATAAGCATACACTTTTATATAAAAGTCTGAATTGAGAAAATGGTACTTAACTTACCAGAATCTCCTAAAACTAATACTTTTACCCTGTCAAGAGAAGCCATTTTTTTTGGTGACAGCGGCGTCCCGGAAGAAAACAGTGAAAACCCCGCCTCCGAGTATCTATTTGTCGAATCTGATTGGTTACAAGGCGACGGAGAGGAAGCGAAGCTATTCGTCAACGTCTACATCAGTCAACATTCCTTGTGTTTCTATTGGCTAGTGAGAGCAAATTTCCTAGCTCGGCCATTGGAAATGACGAAAACCTTTGTTGCAGTTTTTTGGTTTTGTTTCCGGGGTTGTCTTTTCAGCATAAGTCAGGAAGCATGCTAGCTTACCTAACAGTTTAAGAAACTGAGACGGGCAAATGTTTCAGGCGAATTATAGATGTCTTTATTAAAGGCAAAGACAGCGTACTCTGAAATGACTTAAGGAGGCGGTGACTTTAGCGGAAGATAACGTTAAAGAGTGTCGGGTAAGGTTGGCATTAAGTGGCTAACGGTTTTCTGCAAACTAGCTAGCTAACTTCATGCTTGCTTAGTTAGCGTAGGGTAACATAGGGAAGCTATAAGTTAAGCTAACGAGCGACTGGTAAAGCAATTTATATGTTACTCATTAACTAAAATATCCTCACCAGTAGGTACAGCCAACATGCTGCCTCAATCTCCTTTTGTTTACTTTTGTTAGAGTTAGCTAATGGTAAGCTAAGTTGTGTTGCTACTATCCAACAGCCAGTCTGGCAGTGTAGTCAAATCTGGCAACCCTGAGTGTATGTAAGCACAAAACACCAGGACTTGATATAAATTTAAAGGCAGAGATAATGCATTTAAAGAAACTCTTAAAGGAAAGGATAAAGTAAGATCAGGTACTGAGTAGTTTCCTTATATTCATGCTACCTCTGAATTTAACCTTATCTTCCTCACAAGCTTTGTTTGATTAAGTTGCCTACCTACTGATTTATGCATCATGATGTATCTGGCACCTCTCCCCACCTTGTTCCCCTAAAGTTCCTGCCTGCTGTCTCAGATCTTTACACAGGAGGTCTCATCTCTCTCCATAGGTGAAGATGATAGAACCAGAGCTTCTGACCGAGGTCCCTGCTGCACTCAAGCGGCTAGCCAAGCAGGTTGTGAGGGGTTTCTATGGAGTGGAACATGCCTTGGCCCTGGATGTGCTGATCCGCAACCCATGCGTACGTGAGGAGGACATGCTGGAGTTGCTGAAGTTTGACCGCAAACAGCTGCGCTCAGTACTCAACACCCTGAAGGCAGACAAGTTTGTCAAGTGCCGCATGAGAGTGGAGACGGCTCCTGATGGCAAGACAACACGGCACAACTACTACTTTATCAACTACAGGTAGGTTAGACACAGTAACACACAATAACTTCCCCTCAGTTACAGGTAGAGTTTTGGTTTAAGTACTACAACACTAGAGCCTTACAATAAATTACATATAAGTGAATGGTTACCAGGTGGCACATGATCTTCACTTTAAAGAAAAACTTCATTTTTTCTTGTCCACATTAAAACAGATTTGTCCTCCCATGTCAATAACAACCTGATGTTTTTTTAGGGTACTGGTCAACGTGGTCAAGTATAAATTGGATCACATGCGCCGGCGCATTGAGACAGATGAGCGTGACTCCACCAACCGTGCCTCCTTCAGATGCCCCTGCTGCTTCTCCACTTTCACTGACCTAGAAGCCAACCAGCTGTTTGACCCCATGACAGGTAAACCTCTAGAAATTATCTCAGTTGTGGCACACGTTGGTGGTGTTGACGCTAGGGTGACGCAGTCAAATGATTGCAGTTCTGTTGTGCAGTTGTCCTAGGCAGGAAAATTAATTGTAGATGAGTCAAAGATTGTTGAAATGTCATCTCAATATCTGTCAACTGTTGGCGAGGACATGAAGAATTAAAGGGAAGGTAAGGCTAAATTAATAGGGTAAGCTCACACTAGGCATAAACAGGGCATGACCATCTCATTTGAGTCACTGAATGCTTATGTTTTAATCATTCACAACTTGAGTAGATGGATATATGCAGCATCCATGTGGTCATAGAAAACTTGGTTTCAAAAGCCTGAAGAAATTAATTTGCTAACGGTAAACTACTGTCAGTATGAAACCAATACAGCAATATGTACGGAAGTTGTAATCCTCCAAACAGCTGCTTAATAAGTATCCAGTTTTCTCTTGATTGAAAAAACAGATTTTCTGATAAACAAATGCTGAAATATATTGATAATTTTATGGGATCTGTGTATAAGACTATGGCATGAATTTAATTTTCTGCCAGTCATCTACCCAGAATTTCTGGGAATGGTGGTGCAGAATAATATTGCAGTTGATTGTGTATAATCCAGACTTTTAGGAGAGCCTTTTCTATGAACTGTGTTCATTCATAAACTGCATTTATTCTTGAGTCTATCAAAAAAAAAGGCACCATTCACACATTGTCTGCCACCTGAAGGTTGATTACAAGTCAGTAATGCAAAGAGGGTTTGCTACACAAGCCTTGAAAAATAAGATCTCCGTTCCCTTACCGATAAACCACTAAATGTTCATTATTTGAATATTAACTTAGTACCAGGCAGTGTTTTGCTGCCCTCTGGTTAAAGGTTTCAAGCTTGTTTTACCTCTGATCTGACCCACAATCACTGATTACACCCAATAGTGACATCATTTGATCCTGAAGTACTTGACTGCAGCATGAATGAAAAGTTAAACCACTGGAGGGCACCAGAGACAAGATTTTCAAAGGATGTTAAGGTGCACCTAAATTTTTCCAATCAATGTTTAAACTGTGAAGAAAAGCACACAAATGCTCGTATAAAGTAGAAGAATGACGTGCTTAAGTCTTACTTATTATTTGAAATGAAAACAGAGGAATATGGGCATATCCATATTTTCAGGGTCATAAAAATCCCTAAATTCCACATAAAACTAATGTAAGGAAAGAGAATTCACAATACTTCCATATTGGATAAATACATTTAATAGCCAGTGTAAATTACAGCTTCCAGGTACTCTTTCGAAACCGTCGGCATCTTCCCCGTGATGCATTTATAATCATCTTGCCAAATCCTTTGCACTTGTCTCCTCTTTCAACATATGTCAACTGTTATCAAATGTTGCTGCGGAGGCAGTAACCCTGCACCCTGACAGAGGCTGACAAAAGGAATACCTGGAGCTCACATAGTGGTAGTCTGATGGACCGGTTGCTTCTTCAGGGCCAGCAACACTCAGTTTTACCGCACTGAGACGGGAAATGACATTACTGGTCTTCCAGCTCAGTCTGACCCACAAAGTTGAGCCAGAAACCCTCCAGCTCTGAACATTCACACTTTGCTATGTGAATGTACGCTCCTCTTTTTGTAGGATTTTTCCTCATTCTACCTGACGTGTAGTTCCACCAAGCTTTCGGCTGAAAAATAGCTGTTTTTTTTATTTGTGCATAAAACATGACTTAAACCATCTGTGACAGTTGGCACTCCCTCTAAGGATGTTTTAAACTTGTAGGAATGCAAATATCAGGATATTTAAGGGGCAGCCCAACTTTAGTTTGTGATATAGAGCACCAGTGGGAGCATGTGCCTTGTCTCATTACTGAACAGGAGACTACTGCCATGGCTTCATTAACAGGCAAAGTAATTGTGTTTACGTTCTCTTGTGATTGTGAGGCAAACTCAGCAGTTTTCCATGATGCAGTGATGGAAGACTTTCTTTGACCTGATCTATGTTGTTCACTTGTATTATAAACGATCTCTCCGACATCCAAATGCTTTGAATTTACTTTAAAAAATGTCCTGAAATGAAATGTCCTCGCAGCGATGGTGGGTTTCATTCAATCACACATGTACAATAGCAACATACGAATGGCACATCTTCTTCCAGCACTCTCTCCTTCTTGGCCTCTCCACACACACACACACACACACATTCCTTTTCTTTCTCCCTCTCACACAGACACAAGGCAGACATGGGGTCTGTGTAATGCTGGAACAGTTCCCATAATTGAAACTGAAATCAGCCAAAGAAGCAGATGGCCTTACATGCCCTTTTCTTACTGCAAGGAAGCAAATGCAGTGCACACTAGGTCCCATGGTCTAGCCTGAGGGTCTGCAGTTTTCCTCACTTGCATCTCAACATCCATTCAGTTTTATTTCACAAAATGAAACATGAGATAATACTGAACAGGGCAAGTACAACAAATGAGATATGACGTCAACAAGAAGGTGCAGTTACTCCAAAAAGCACAAACATGTGTTTTCATCCCTGCATATGACACATGTAAACTAAATAAAGTTAAGTCTGTGTCATTGTTTTGTTTGGCTGAGACTCCAGGAATAACTAAAACGTGAAAGGTCATTCATCTGTAGGCTACTATTTGTCATCTTGCTACCAGACACTCAGCTTATGCTGCACATCACAGCCCTGTCAGTCACTCCCCATCTGGAAATAGAAACTTCAGAACTTGCTACTTCCAAAATAAGGTTTGATTATTCAAAGCTTGTCATATTGTGGCTTGTTTGCTTATTGTTGCTGTTGTTGTTGTTTGTTTTGTTGGGAATGTGTCACCTACAGACATCTTGTAAATGTACAGGGATTTGACAGTCTTTACACTTTTATGTTAACGTGTATTGCTACTGTTAGTCTATAAATGACGTACATCGCGGTTGCTCGATTGGATACAAGTAAGATTCTTAGCTGGATGTAAAATGGAGAATGGAACACATTCACAGTGTCAGTAATTGGATGTGTGTAGTCTACATAAAACTCACACTAAATGGTATAGGGGTTTATTTGGGCACACTTTGTACCTCCTATAATACGCATTTTCATACTGTATATGAAACACAGTTCTTCTAAAAATGTACATACACTGTTAGGAACAATAAATGGGGGATATAAATGTATCTCTTGAGTCATTGTTGGCTCCTTTTTACTTGTTCGTTCTTCATCCACAGGTTCATTTCGCTGCACCTTCTGTCAGACGGAGGTAGAAGAGGATGAGTCTGTCTGTCCCGATGCCAGGACACAGGTGGCACGCTTCAACGAGCAGATCGAACCCATCTATGCGCTGCTACGTGAGACCGAAGATGTGAACTTGTCCCATGACTTGCTGGAGCCTGAGCCTTCTGAGATTCCCGCCCTCAAACAGAGGTCAGTTTCTGATAAAAACCTAATTTATAATTGCCACAGAGAGACAGCTAAGGAGAGAGAGTGCTGCAGGGATGATGTATTTTTTTAATTTTCTTAGGTATTGTGAGACATAAAGACATAAAAGACATAAAGTGAAAGCACTACAACCTTTGTCTCTGGAACAGTTATGGGAGTTCAACACTGTTAACTGTTGAAGATCATTGTTTAAGTTTATTTTCTGAATCTGTCCTCTAGCCGTGAACGTGCTGCAGCAGCCGGAGCAAACGCAGGCCCACACCGTGAAGCTTGGTCCAACAAAGGCTCCTCCTACGCTGACCTGTACACCCAGAATGTGGTCATCAGCATGGAGGAGCACGAAGAGCAGCAGAAGGCGGCCAGTGAGGGCAAGGCACCGAAGGAGAGGCCCGTGTGGTTGACCCAGAGCACCGTGCAGGGTGCCTACAACGAGCCGGACGCCCTCAAGAACCGTAAGTGAAGTTTTCTGACAAAACACCCAGTCAATATGTAGCTTTCACGCTAATGTAATATGTTTGTTTCTCCCAAAAAAAATCCAATGTCCTCCATACTGTAATAATGGCTTGTTCTTAAAGAGACACTGGTATTGATGAACGCAAAGAAATGCCACATTTGTGTTGATTTCAGTGGCATTAATCACAATTGTCTGTTCATGGTAAAGCTTGCTGAACGCACTGGGTTTTCCAGAAAACAGTCGAGCACAATCCTGACCCACACCTCTCACTGCTCTTCTGTGACCACCTCTTTGTAGTCAATACAGACTGCTACAGGTCAACCCAGGTTATCTCCCTCTGTCAGAGCGGTCCCTCACCAGGCTATCTTATTCTGACATTGTTTCCCCACTCAAGGGCATGCAGCAATCAGGCTTGGCCAGACTCCCATTGAACCATAATTGCTTAATTGAAATAATCAGTGGCTTGATGAGTGCATGACTGAGCAAGGATTGCTCATTAATAAAATCCATTCCTGTGGAAATTGCATGAATTATGCCTTCCAAACATCCTGTCTCTGAGGTGTGTCTGCATCTGTCTGGAATGATGCTGGAGCCTGGAAACAGATGATATATACCAGTTGATGGGGTTTAAATAAATAAAGTTTTTCTTCAGATTCTGACCTTAAATAAAGTAATGCTTGATGATGCCATGAGGGGGAAACCAACTGGTTGAAAGCACAATTTAAAAACATTTTAATTTTGTTCTAAAATGGCCTCAAGACAAAATGATTTTATTAGTACATGTTCTTCATATTTTTAATGGTTTTGTTTCTACAGATGGAGAAGTTGGACCCGGAGCCCAGGATGGAGCAGCTGGTCTTGGAATCGGCCAGTCAGACGAAAATGAGGAAGTGATGCGCGCCCTGCTCATCCATGAGAAGAGAGCCGTTGCAAGCGGAGGTGCAAGTGGAGCGAGCGCTGCCACCAAAGGCCTCGCTTCCGCCACAGCTAATGCCAGCGACTCCGACAGCGACACCAGCGAATCAGATGAAGACTCTCCTGCAAATCCTCCGCCTGCCGCTGCTGCTCAGCGTCGGGCAGACGAGGAGGAGGACGACGATGATGATGAGTTTGAGGAGGTTGGGGATGAGCCGATGGTGATGGTCGGAGGCCGGCCGTGCTCATACCGAGAGGTCAGCCAGAGGCCGGAGCTGGTGGAACAGATGTCTGCACAGGAGAAGGAGGCTTACATTGAAATGGGACAAAACCTCTTCCAGGACATGTACTTTTAAATGAACACACAGTTTATATTTGCATACAAACAGGATGAAACAATTTGATGGTTCCTGAATGTGTACTTCAATAAGTGATACCAGAGGAAATATTTTTGGACTTCTCTGCTGCTCAAGTATTTACAACTGGCATCGTGCTCCTGAATTATAAAAACAAAGAGGACATGCTTTGACAGTGTTGAGAAAGTGATCACACCTTGAGTATTCGGTCCTCAGTATTTAATATTCTCAGTCAGCAATCCAGAAGGGAGCGTGCCAGCTGCAGTTTGCCAACATGTTTTCTGTTAGTTGTGTTGTCTTCTTTTCATTCCAGCTCTAATTTTAACAAGCTGTCTTACACCTGTGACATTTGGCTATATATTTCAGTTCTTACTACTCATATGTATAACTACATTGATTACGTTTTGGGCTGTGAGCTCTGCCAAAGGACCTCTGAGTGCAGCAGTACTGTGGCTGAATGTAAGCAGTGTGATACTGTAGTCTGATGCTGCTACAAGGTGTGAGGTTGAGTATTTTCTGTTTCAAGTTCATCTCAAGCAAGAGGAACAAGAAGATAAGGACGAATTGATGTACAGTAAAGCATTTGTTATTCTGAACAATCTGTAATAAAAAGAAACTGCAGTACAGTATTTGTATAACAATGTGGATATGGAGTGAGTATTTGAACAAGAGGTTGCACTTACAAGCAATTCATAATATAAAAGTAAGGGGGCACTGTAACATCTGTGGACAAGGGTGCTCTGATATTTGTACTAAATTATAACCTGAAACTATAGGTGACCTTCAACATAGCAAATCACACACAGTTTATTAGATCTGTTATCAGCTGTCCGTTAGAAATTCAGAGACACAGTTAAATCATCTTGTGGAAACGAGGGCTGTACATAATTTTTAGTTAGATTAAATTATAATCACATCATTGAAACATGTTTCTCGTCTGCTTTTTAATTCTCTACATAGTATTATTCTTCCTGCTAACGTGTGCAGGAGGCTAATGGTCAAACCACATTTCTCCGACTAATGCACAGGTTAAGATATTCCTTTATTTTGCATCAGTAGTAAAGTGAAATTATACTTATTTTTCTAAAAAAACAACCAATTTAAATAAATGTGAAACATCATCAAAAATACTTGTCAGAGCAGGACCTCCTGCTGATACTGACGAATATTTGCACCCCAGATGTTGGTGCCAGAGGATTTGTTTTACCATTCATAATGTGATAAATATAATCTTATTTTACCAGGTGTCTACAAGTCTTAAAAAAAAGTCAAACTGCCTTCAATTTTATAAATGTTAAACTTTAAAACTTTGAATGTGTGAGGTCGTAATTGCCAAATTTTTCATCTAATTTCATTATTATTATTCATTTTTATTATTTTTGTCAAAATGAGTGGAGCTCTTTTGTGTGAAAGTTCACAAATCTTTGAACCTTAAACTTGACTTACTGTAATAATACTTGCCCAAGCCTGCAATGTTTTATCCAAAAATTCATCCTAAATTTGGTTTAAAATTATCTTAAAAAGGTCTATAATAAGATTAAATGTTAGTGCCTGATACTTGTAGACACTCTGTAACATGTTTTATATGGTGGATCAATTAAAAAAAGAATAATAAAGCATTATGAATTTAAAAAATTGCTATGTCACAATTGTTACCCATGGCTACCAATGCATATCCAAATCCTCTTCAGTATCTAGTCACAGTCAGAGTTTATTCCATAATCAAGAATTATAAAAAAACAGTCAATCAATAATTACAGACATTTTCATTTTCATTTTTAAGAGAAATGGAGGATATAAATCCGACAACAGGGAAAAATAACATCAATTTCCGCTCTATGGTCATATCTCACCAGTGAGACCTTTCCTGTCTTGTCGGGTCATGTCCAGGTGAAAATTATTCACTGAGGCAGTCCCTGCAGGGGGTAAACACATTCCCAGTTCTGCTCCAGTTCTGCTCCAGCAGGATAAAGGATGTTTTATTATGTGGCTTTCCAAATAATGACCTCTTCTTTGATGTAACCACAGTAACCCACGGCGCCCAGTGACCCACTCATAACAGGGGCAATTTCACCTCAAAGCCAAAGTCTGAATACTGACATGGGCTTGGCATTTACTGAAAACAGGCCTCTTCAAACAAAAAGTTAAATGTTACACCTGTTAAGGTGCCAGCTGCGGTGAAATGTTTCCCCTCTCTGTTTGCTTTTTGAGATATATTTACTAGATTTATTTTTTTTTAATTATTGTAACTGTACTATGTGATTTTATTGCATTCTAGTTATACATTTGCATCCTTTAAATTTAATCCAGTTGTTTTGCTAAATTATAGTGTGATGCAATGACATATAAAAATTGACTTTAAAAAGCTACATAGGCTGAAATATTCTTCATATGCCATGATAACAAACAAAAGCAATATGAAACAAACAGGATAACAATTTTGCTTTTCTCAAAAAAGTTGTAGAGGTTTTATTTTCTATTTTTCCAGCGAAACTAGTCCATGCCCTGGGAGCAAGATTGAGGACAATCATTTTAATGTAAATCTGCTCTTTGTTATGGAAACCCTGAGGGGCATGTGAGGACTTGAAGTTCCTGATGTTTTTTTTTTTACAAAACCAAACACACGAAAAATGAGCCCAACGAAAAATAATCATTTGTATTTTATTGTCATTTTATTTGGGTCGTCTAGGACAGCTAATGGAGTGTCCATGAAATGTTTTTTTACCCAAACCTAAAATGTCAGCCTGTGAGAATTGTGGACTTAATCACATAAAGTCTGCACTGCCACAGAGCTGTGAGTAACTGCAGCAGGTTATGATATGCAAAAGACAAGAAAAGGGGTAAGGGAATATGTCAGCCATAGCCATATACTGCACGTGAATACGTTGGTCTTTTTCTCCTGGCTGGTAGCAAAAAAGATTTCAAGAGACTTAACAGAAAGACAACAAAAAGAGCCTGTCTTTGCTAAACAACATTTAATCAAATTACTGTGTGTAATGTGAAAAGTGTTGAGTATTAACGGCTCTATTGAGATTTTTAGCCTCTTTCAGCTCTTGATTTGGTTTTACATTTTCATTATGGTCTCACGACAACCTCCTGTGGGCAGCCTTTTCTAACAAAGGCTCTGATCAGCACGTATGCTACCTGCCCAGGACTAAAGGGCAGACAGGCGAAGTTATTAAGCAGGTGGTGATCGGTGAACATAGTGGAGCATCCAGCTGCTAAATACTTGCACTATTTATCTCAGGAGCTGGTGTTGACCAAAGCAGAAGAGCAAATACTATTAGAATGCTTTAATTAAGGCCTGAAACATGATTGTAAATGAATGCTCATGGTGTGCCATGTCTGCTCGGTAAGTAGTGTGTAATGTGTAAGTCAGTAACTGCTCTAGAGGACGAAGGTTAATTAAAAGCAGCAGATTGGTGCTATAGGAACACCTGCTGATAAATGATTTGTATTTCCATGGTAATAGGCTGTATTTTGGCTAGGTTTTCCTTATTACCTTTGGACTTTAACATCACTCAGTTATGCACCGCACATACTAATAATGTTACTGATTCAAATCCTTCACATTGTTCTTAAAATGTGTGTTGTTAGATATATTTTAATTGTAAAGTCATGTGTGTCTTCCTGTTTTGCAGGCTGTCAGTTCCAATAGAAGAAGAAGAAGAAACTTTATTCATTATATACATTCATACACTGAACTATGTAGTGAAACTGGTTCTCTGCATTAAACCCATCCCGGAGGAGCAGGTGGCATCCAACATACAGCGCCCAGGGAGCAGCTCCAGATCTAAGCCAGTGCCTCGGTCAGGGGCACTGACTGAAGAATGACCATATATATATGTTGTGATGGTGGAGGAAACCCACCCAAGTACAGGAAAAACATGCCAACTCCACACAGAGAGGCACAGAAAGGAAATACATACTGTATATCATTAAAATATGTAATGTCACTGTTGTTTTCTGCCACATGACGTATTATTTCACTTTGCGGTCTGTTTTTAAGGGCAAAGTTAAAAATGGGAACATGTCCAGGGACAGCTCCAGCCAGGGACAGGACGCCAAAAATGGGGACAGTGCCCAGAAAACGGGGACGTCTGCTCACCTAACACCGCACACAACTCAGAACAGTAGCATGCCAAGCTAACGTAACCTGAACCAGTAATAATACCACCTGGCTATAACATGCAACCGATTAAACAACCAAACATCAAGCGAGCGCAACAACACGAGCCATAGCCAGTTAGCTAATTCAAATTCAGTCTAACAGCAAGAAGACCAACTACGCACCTGTCTTCAGGCATCTCGGCATCTTTCCCAAAGCTTTTGCCAACAACTAAAAGCCAATCCGAGATTTATTCTTATCCAGCCTCTTGCTCGGTCACTCTCTTTTTCTCTTCTTAGCGTCCTCAGTTGACGTCCTCTCCTCTGGCATGATGTCTATAGAAGCTGTCGTGCCTGGCTCCGGTGGCCCACCAGCATTCTTGGCTAGGTCCCCAACACCGCGGGCCGGAAAATCTTCTCCTTCCGGCGGTCCAAAGCTCCTGTGATAGTGGTTCAAACTCCAACTTTCTTCGGCGCTCTGAGCAACATCAGCTAGCTGCACTGCTAACTGAGCTAACTTGTTAACAGCAGCTACAGTGGTTGCTTGATTTTGAAGCTTTTATGTTGCTTTCATCTAAGCTAACATTTCCACCAGAAAAAGTGCTTGATGTACACATCATTTATACATGTGACCGCAGAACATCCTGTTCTTCTTGTTGGAGGATAGGACTGGTGATAGGTACACCAGACCCTGTGTAATGGCCAAGAGAAAAAAACTACTGGGCGTATTAGATTCAGGTGAAAATGTCACGCTCTGGAGTGGAGCTTGGTGAGGTCTGACACCACTGAGGTAGCCCTACAAGCCCATACATCCCTTTTAAGTTAGAGGATGGACACCTGTAGGGCAGAGCCTCAAAGGTCAGGATGAGAACGGGACCTGGCCTCATTAAAACATCCCCCACCAATCAGAAAAGCTCAATTAAAAACCCAACCTCACGCTGTGCCATTGATCTGCCAAGGCAAGCCAGAGTCTGGGGAGACAGGCGGGGTTACAGGGGGGGTGAACAGAACTCAGCAGGGAATCCACAAAGCTGTAGAAAATCGTGGTGCCTTGGAGATCAGGTATGGCGTAGAGAGAAACGGTCATAGAGTTTAAACACGGAACAGAGTTTGAGCACATTAACCTTTATTATTATTATTATTATGTTTGCATTAATGTCTAAATATTCACTCATGCATGTGAGCTCATTTGTTTGGGAAATAAAGGGAATAATTTAACAGAGAGGGAATAAAGGTTAGAATCCAGGGAGAGAGCGGAATTTCACTGGGACAGGATTTGGAGGGGTGTGGTGCAGAGCCGGTTTGGTTATTTATTTATTTATTTATTTATTTATTTTTATATGTGTGGGTGGAGACTGACAAAGGCAGGTTGTAATGACTGATGCTTCGCGAGGTTAGCCTGAGAAGATTACATCAGGATTGATCGCTCCGAGGTGTCTCTGTCACTCTTCATCCAATAAAGCGGAAAGATTAACAGCCTAATGATCGACCCTGTTTGTCCGTCTGTCATTCAGCCTGCAATTCCCTTTCATCGCTGACTTTGAAATCTGAGCGCTCTTAAGAAGCTAACACCCTTTAATCTATCCATCCATTCAGCTTTATGTTTTTGGAGGTGCATGCAAACAAATTTAAAGACAGATTAATTGATTGTTTTATCGTGCTCCTCGAGCTGAAATTTCTCTTAAACACTATTGATTTCTAGGCACCACTTTATTAGGACAGTTACAGCACTGAGAGCTCTGCAGCCACAAGGCTGAGCAGCTAAAAATATTACAGCTTACTACATCTTCAGCTGAGGTAGCACTCACACTGGACAGCATCCTGGTGAAGCTCCTCACTGCCTGGTGAGATAAATCCTACCAAGGCTGTGATGATTGTTCTATCTTATAGTGAAGCTTTCGCACATTTACCCGTGTCATTAAAAACTTCTGACTAAAATTCCTGCAGTCTGAGCCTCATCTGTGACACGGTTGTGGCAGTATTGATGTGGTTAAATTGATGTAATGGATCGTGCATTTGTGATCACCCTCTTACTTCACATCCTTCATCTCTTGCTTGGTCACTATCTCTTTTTCTCTTTCTCTTGCCTCTGTTATGATGTTCTTTGCTGGGTCCCCACTGCCCCGGGCAGGGAAATACCTTGTCCTCCCGATGGGCCAAAGCTCCTGTGGTAGTGGTGTAACAGCTCAATCGCCAGGATTTATTGTTAACAGTTAATGTTGCTTCTGAGGCTGACATTTGCACCAAGCGTGGCATATGCCGTTCACCTTGTAGGCTTATTAGCCACCTTTCACATCAGGTGGTGGAAGGGATTATCTTATTTTGAGCCCAAAAAGCTACCAAACAGCTTGCACGCCAATGGATATTTTTAAGGAGAATTCAGACCATCTCTATCTGTGATCATGGCGACCAAAACATGGCATTTAAAGCCAAACCATGATCTTTTCCTGACCCTAACAAAGTGGTTTTTGGTGTCTTAACCTGACCAGCGCATAAGCACAGCGTTGTAACAAGAGAGAAATAGTAAGTTAGACCCAAACAAAGGTAAAGTTGCAACATAAAGAAAAAACAATCTGTGGTTTTGCAGAAACTAGTCAGCCAACATTTATTCTGATGAGAGGGTTGGGTGTAAACACCAGCAGTCCCCAGTGCACTGAGCAGCATCAACAAGCTGCACAGCTAACTGAGCTAACCAGCTAACAGCAGCTATAGTGGTGACTTACCATCAAAATGATTGTGAAGCTAACTCGCTAGACACACTCTAAACTTAGCATGCAAACATTTGCTAATTAGCACTAAACACAAATTTCATGGCAGTCCATCCAAAATGTCGAGACGTGAAGACATCTGGTTCAAGTCCACCCAGTAACCGATGATGGATGTCACTCGCCTTCCCTCTCCCCTTATTTAATGTCATCTCTTTACTGTCAGACAAACTGACCAACGTATATTCATTCTGCTAAACAATTTACCACCAAAAAAAGAAAACATGAAATCCACTGCTGTATTTAAAGGAATTGAAAATGTGAACAGGAAATTTATAATGAGTCCTCTCAAAGTCTCAGCCTTTCCCTTATTTCTGTATTTTTAAATCTTGCCATAGAAAAAAAGAAGGTGGTGGAAAAAAGAAGAAAAACAACACAACTATATAGCACTTAAGACTGCCGCACGTTGTTGTGTGTACCTTAGAAAGCGAGGCAGAGGAAGTGAGTGCTTACTCTGCCGCTGATAGCCATGCTGGGCTCCTATTGAAGAAACCATGACAAACATCTGTCCTTATTTAGAAGCTGTTAACCTTTTGTGGAAGCATTTCACATCCATTTTGCAAAGAACAACCATTATTCACTTGATTTATTCATGAGAGACACCACACTCGTCTTCACCAGACAAGGACAGCAATGCATCTATGGAGGTGAGTCTGTTTTGGCCTGAAATATACAGTAAGGGCCACTTTTCCTGGTATTAACATCCATTATGTGTCTCTAATGCAACTAAATTATAGCTGTATTTTACCCTGTGTTTTAGCAACAGTTCAGTGTTTGAAGTATTTTTCTTTTCCTGCTTCTAACTCATAGATGCCTTTTATTTTGTCTGTTTGTAGTGAATAGGGGTGAATTTATTTTTTATAATGGCATTCTTCATATTTCTCAAAATGTGTTGAACAGGGTCATCACTGGCAATCTTGTGAAAAGTACCCAAAAGTCAGATTTGAGTGTTAAAGTGTTAAAATATGACTCTGGTCAAACTGAAAGTCACCCATAAAATAGTACTTGAGTAAAAGTCGTATCTGATATTAAATGTACTTTTTATTACAAAAGTAATTTATGACCGTAATTTCATTTATACTTTATACAGTGGGTCAACCAATTATAGGCTCCAATGGTCAGCATTTTTCTGATTGTCGAAATCAGTGTTTGAATTGTTTTTGGTTGACAATCAAATGAATTATATAAAAAATGTGCTAGTTTGGCTCTGATGCAGCATGTAATCTGCAAAGTAACTAGTAACTAAAGTCATCAAATAAATGTAGTAGAGTAAAAAGTACAATATTTGCCTCCAAAATGTAGTGGAGTGGAAGTAACAAGAAGCAGAAAATAGAAAATAATCGAGAAAAGTACAAGTACCTCAACATTGTATTTAAGCACAGTACTTGAGTAAATGTACTTAGTTACATTTCGTCACTGTAAGTGATATTTTCAGGTTTTTCTCATAGTGTCAGGAGCAGTGGTGTAAAAAAGTAAAAAAAATCATGTTAAATGTGACTTTAGTAAAAGTGAAAGTCACCCATAATGATAGTATTTGAGTAAAATTCTTAAAGTATCTGACGTTAAAGGAATTTAAGTATCAAAAATAAAAGTATTATACATATCGCCCGATATGTCGACCAATTAGCAGATTTGATATTAAACATTGTCTTTGACTTTTTTTGAAGTAACTAGTGACTAAAGTCATCAAATAAATGTTGTAGAGCAAAAAGTAGAAAACTTGCCTCTTGTGGAGTGGAAGTGTAAGGTAGCAGAAAATGGAAAATACTCTCGTAAAGTGCAAGTACCTCAAAATTGGATTTAAGAAGGGTACTTGAGTAAATGTACCTAGTTACATTTCTTCACCGATCACTGGTACATATAAATTAGTAAAACGCAAAAATGGCACCAACCACGTGTGAAATAATCATACTGTTACTCTGATGATGTCCCAGACATCCTTGCAGGGATGTGCAGGAGCATAATCAATGACCGGTGATGAAACAGCTGCATTTTTTGTCCTCCTCATGCGTTCGTTTGTCATGATGTGTCACTGCTCCTGCGCCTGAAGCAAAGTGACCCCTGAGAGTTGATTTGAGTAGACTATTGACAGAAAGACCAATGGCATGACCTTCCACGACCTTTGATCATTCCTCCGTGGGGGAACTGGGACTATCACTCAACCACTCTCATGGCTGATTAGCTTTGGAGTGATTTTCACTGTCGCTCTGTACATCGGAAAAATAACGATACGCTTGAAGTGTTTAGAATAAAATGTCTTTATAACCTGAAGCTGATTTTATACACAACGTATTCCTTTTCAAGAGGCTGTGCTTTGTGATATCAGCACATGTAAGAAGAAAATAAAAAGCCGATCTCGTTTCCATAACAGCCGGCCTTTTATTTCAGTGTACCTGTTGCCTGCTTGTAATGACAGTGACCAGACGTCCCCATTAAATTAGGAGGGTTTCAATTTGCAAACATTAGTCGCGGTGCACCAGCAGGGACAGTCTTTGTCCTGATAATTGGACTGAATTTATGTTTTGTTTTCAGAATTGTTGCCAAGGCAGAATAAAGGCTCGAGCAGGACCATTAACAGGCTAGATTAGTGTTGTGAATGAGAACTCCCTCTCTGTCTGTTCCCCTGCCTCTCAGTGATTCTGTGAAGAGGACAAACAGATCATGACTACGACGTCTCCTTAACAGGAAGTTCAATGAATCTGTTCTCAAATGATCTCAGACAAAAGGAAATCTTTTATAATTAAATCATGTACATTAAAGTAAGTATTGGTATTTAAATAGAACTAAAAAGAAAAGCAAATTATGTTCTGAAATCAGAAATATTAAACATAATGTCTTCTTTTCACGCAAACAAGCTTGTTGTTATTCACTGCCAGCAGAGTGGCCCCATGATGGTGTCATTAATCAATCTGACGTGGTCGGTATATCTTGATCTGTTGTAGATTTGTTGTTGTTTTTGGTGACCCCTGACCCATTTCCATGACTGTCCATTGCATTCATCAGGGGGGAAACATGTAAATTTACACACAAGAAATGTCATCACGTCAGAGAGCTAGGACAATTTTCTAAACACATTTATGGTTCTGAGGGGATAAACCCTTCCTATGACCTTTAAAATCCTTAAAAAGTCCTATTTGTAAGAAATGTTGATTTTCAAGTCCCGCTTCCTGCCCAATGCGTCAGTATTTGACGAGTTGAGAATGTGTTACACTTTGTCACAGGAGAAGAGGACCCAAACGCAAACAACACACAGGAGGCAGGAAATAGAGGGAACCATAAGTGAGCTTTATTTAAATAAAGCTGAAAGTACAAAACACAAGAAATCCAGACAAACCAAAAATGAGTTACTAGGACCAAAAACAAAGTCTCAACTAAAAAGCTTAAACAAAGTGCAACAGAAAAGCAAAGTTCAAATCAAGTGAAAAATCAAGGAACCAAAATCCAAAACATACCAAATGGGGAGACACAGGAGGAGACACTGGATGAAACACTGGGAAGAAATGCTGGGAGGCAACACGGGGAAAGACGGACCAAGACAGAGTAACATTAAACAACATGGAACTCACAGACTTACACAGGACACGGAGGAATGACAGGGGATTTCACAGAACGAACTGACAAACACATGTGGGAGAACAAAGACTATATACACAGACACTAACGAGGGGGTCAGGAACAGGTGGAGTGAGGAGGGAAGAGGAACAGGTGAGGAAATGAGCGGAAAAACACTGGGAGGTAAAAAACACAGGAGGAACTGAAAAGCAAGGAGAGACACATGAGGGCATGATATCAAAATAAAACAGGAAAAACAAGAAGACACTGAATAATGACAGGGCATAATATCAAAATAAAAGAACACAAGAACAACACACGACAATCATGAATCATGACAGAATGTAGGCTCAAAAATCAGCTTTTCTTAGAGATAGGACCTTTAAAAGTATTTTTCTAATACTTGTGATGTTCTGGGAATAAAGCAAAAATGTCTAACACAGCTTTAGACCAGTGGTTTTAAAACCATTTCTACCCAAGACACTCCAAAGGGCAAGCCAAGCTCTCATATACATATGTATGCAAAATATCACTCTGAGTATGTTTATTTTGGTTCCCTCAAATGTTTTTAGGGTTAAGGATTTGCCCTCTGTATTGGGAAATGAATGTGTACAGATGACTTATCTAGGAAATTAATATGCATTCATTACTTGTTTTATAGTTGGATATAACATTAATAATCTATGGTTACAAAATCCCATGGCACACCGGGACTTGATGCATGGCACACCATGCCTGAGACTTTAAATCCTGCTTACCATTAATTCAAAACATTCATTGACTGAGATTAAAAAACAAGTCACAATTGTTTTACTGCCTGAGAGACAGATGTCTTCGAATGACTGCCTGCTGTGCAAACTAAAGTTTGATCATTTCTGGACAGTGTCTGAGAAGCAAAATGTGAGGCATTGATCTCTGAATGTGATGCTGCTTCTGCTAATGAACCAGGTGGTGCACTCAAACCCCGCTGATGTGTCTATATATGTACTGTTTATTTGAAATTTCCTCATTTGTGAACCACGGCGGAGTTGAGCTCAGTTTGCTAAAGAACACTGTGTGATCAAGAAAGGAGAGAGGCCAAAGAAGTAAACAGTTTATGTGTTGCATTACTGGATTATGCCTAAACATCCCAACAATACTAGGTTTAATACTCATACAGTATATGAGTGTAAGTTTCTTACTTTCACCTCTACACATACATAACAGTATTAATTGATTAGCAACAAAAGTTCCAGTCACAAGCGCGGATGTGGGGTGCTGAGGGGGCTGCAGCACCCCTAAAACAGAGCTATAACATATGCCGAATTTACAAGAAGGCCTAAATAATTAAGAATTTGTCAGAAACAGTGCTTCACAAAGTTTATGAAGTTTCTCCTAACTTATCAACTCACAAAACTGAGTGATATTTCAAGGGAGTCTGGGGAATTTGTCTCCCTCTTCATCTCTGTTCAAGTTTGCCATCTGCTGTGATGACAATGTTCTCAAATTGTTGTGAATTTTTTGTCAATAACAATTAGATACATGTTAACCTGGCCGTTCATATTATTATAAAAAAACATGCACTGTTTACTATGAGGCATACATAGACTGTCCCCTCAGCACCCCCAGCTGCGGCTGACTTCCAGCCTCCCTGGTCACAAGACAGTGCAATATTTATTTCCATTGTCCGTCTTGTCTGATATGTCAGTGTCATCGCTGAAGGATGGAAAGTCTGAAGCAGAAAGCAAAAGAAGACTAAACACCAGACGCCAATAGTGAGGGGAAAAGATGGAATTGATTGATGATCGTTGGATTAATTTTACCCTTCTTGATTTTCTTTGGCCATAAAATGCTGGAAATGTGGGCGCTTTGATATACACTTGCCTTCATTTCACTTTCTAGTTTCTTTTTCATTGTCTGGTCCAACTCAAGCTTCACACCTCCTCCTCCAACCCTCAGGCCCAACGGGAAAGGTCCCGTGAGTCTGTGGTGTTGACGTCACCTCCTCATTATGCCAAGTGGTGTCCAGCAGAGGGACTTGTTTCTATGCCACCAAACAAAAGTCTCGTCTCCGTCTCCTGGCAAAAGGGAACTTTCAGGGCCCTCAGGAAACCAACTATTCATTAGTGTGTGACTCATTCATTCTAAAGTGTGTGCACATTAACCCAGGGCTCCGTTCTGTTTGTCTCAGTCCATTAAAAAAAAAACTACCGGAGTACAAAGTGATACCGTCTTTACTCGACTTAATGGCACAAAGATTCACCAATCAATTCAAAACATCCACTTACTCATCAGCGCTCAGCAAAAAGGATGAATCAGGATATGAATAACGTTAAAAAGATGTTTTTTGCTCTCACTGTGTTAAGGGTCTTATCTTGAGCACCAATTATTTGCTGCTTCTGTCTGAAAAAAAATCATTCTACTCTAATTAAGAGTCGACAGATCGTCTATTCCCTTGATTGAACTGTTAAAATGCAGACAAGTTGGAATGAGTTTTATAGAGTTTCACACTTACTGATCACAGCCTGCAATTTTATCTCCACCTCTGATATATCAGGACATATTTCAAATAAGTCAGTAACCATAAGACTTTGATAAACCTGTATGGTGCTCATCAGGAGGATCAGGTTATTTTCAGATTAAATTTCTTGGCATTTAAAAATGATGACTATTCATACTTTTTCAGTTTGAATTCATCTTCCTCTTTCTGACATTTTATCCTACTAGAATGTCCTCTGTTGTAAAAAATAAATAAATAAATAAATAAATAAAAAGGAGAATTCTTTTTTCTTTCCATGTGTGAAATATAGTGAATTTTCTTTTCTGTGTGTGAAAATAAAAATATTTTTTTCACAAGAAAAAAAATGTTTCACTTTGTTTCACAAAAGGAAAAAAACATTTCTTGTAAAAAAAAAATTCCTGTGAAAATGTTTTTTTTTTGTGAAAATGTTTTTTCTTGTGAAAAAAATGTTCTCGTGAAAAAACGTCTTGTGAAAAATTCTTTTTTCTTGTGAAAAACTTTTCTTGTGGAAAACATTTCAATGTGAACAACGGAGGTCACCTCCACGGATCACTGCTGCAGTCAGGTTGATAAACAGGAGCGAAGATAAATCCACTTTTTAATCCCAAAAGTTTAAAAGAGCTCGCCTCCTGTGAAAGGCTCCGGATCAGATCACAATCCAATGTGACTCCAGGTGTGTTTATTCCTCCAGAAGGTCTGGCTGTACACCTGACTCTCTCCTTCAGAGCTGGCCGGCCCTAATCAGTCCTTTCCAGAAATTACATATAGTGTGTATTAGAGATGGTAGTCAATTTGTATTCACAACTCGTTTCTGCTGCTCCAGAGTGACCAAAATTTCATACAGGTTTTGTGAGACTTCTTCCAATCAATAAAACTGCAAACACAAGTGAGGAACATGACCGTTTTTTAAGTCGTGATGAGTAAAAAAAAAGAAAAGCTTCATTTTCATCTGTTGTCAAGGTCTTCAGTTATGTGTGTGAATATACCTTTACTCCACTTTTTGTGATTTGTCATCTAACTCTCCGTCACCAGCTTACATAATTGACAAAAATCCTCCAACCATGACTGAATCCTGAACCAACCTCGTAGCGACTCCTCTCTGCTGGGCCGACGCTGATGTGGCTGCAGACAGAACCTGCTCCACCAGACAACCATATGTCTGTTCCAGCAAACCCCTGGGACACAGCATGGACAGCTATGCACCCAGCCAATGTTATTCAACAAGCAGGCAGCATAAAAAAACATGAGCGCACTTTAAGTAAGCTTTTGAGTGCTCAACAGTGCAATATGCCATATTTTAATGTAAACGAGCATCTAGTACAGCATTTAAAAAAAAAATGTAATCTGAAACAACGATTAATTAACGAAAATGTGCTCACTTGACAGCGCTTGTACTTAAGCCATCGTAATTAGGTTTCCCTAATTAACATGATACACATCCGCCAAAGCTTGTTTTGCTTGTAATTTTCCACTGTTTTTAAATATTACCAGTGCTCTGTCAATGAGCCATGCAATGTACTGCCAAGGGTTTATGTTCCTGGAGTGAAATTTCAGTTATTAGTATTATGGTGAATGAGTTTTTTCCTACCTCTGTTATAAAACCCAAGTGTTGGTTTCATGTCAGATGTCTATATACATTTACAGACAGGTAACAACCAGGTAACTGTGCTTCAAGTGGCCACCGTGTTTTATATTTTGACTAGGAGACACGATCTGCTGCTTAGCCTGCGAGGAACATCTGTGTAAAAGTCCTTTAAAATGCACATGAGGTTACTGCTCCACCTGCCTTATTCTCATCAGGTAATATTTTTAATTGGGCTGTAGCTTCAAGTAGAAGAAAGGAATTTAAATAAAAATGTGCCAGACCATAAAAGTAGCAGCCTGCACAGCAGGCATATGGAGCTTTTCAGACAATTAAAATTCATCATTTAACATGATTGACAGCTTCTGTGAGTCCACCTTTTGGTTTCTTTCCAAGGTGAGTTCCAGTCACCGACCTCAGAAGTTCCTCTTAAACAGCTCATTTGTTAACCCCTCCATAAGCTAATTAGATGCAAAATAAGAGATGAAAGGTCATCGCCCTAGGAGGGACACAGTTACACCATGATAAGGATTTAACATTTCAGCAGTGTCCCCTCCTGCCTCCTTCTGCCCTAAAAATGTGTCATGCACTTGACACTGTGTCACGTAACGTTAGATTTATGATCCATGACCTGATTTATAGCGTGTGTTTAAGAGGTGATAGGGTAATATGCTGTTATGGTGACACTGGATCAAGGTCACAGCTGGCAAGTGCCTCCCGACTGTGTCAGTGTGTCAGTTTCTGGTGCTGTAGTCAAGGTCGCAGATATAAAAATCTAATCTGTGCTCCACAATCTGCCACACTGGATGCAATAAATATATTGCTGTACAGCCAGGTTTGTCATGTTAGAAAGAAAAGTTAAGGATGATACAGAAAAGAAGATTTATGGAAGATTTAGTATAATTTATACATCTCTAAATGCTCAGACAAAAGACAAATTCCAGTTTAACCTCTGTTATATATGCCCCGGCAATGTACATTTCCATGGATATGTTGAAACCTCACATTTCTTTATGTTGCAGCTTCACGTTTCTTTACAATCAGTTTTCTATATTATGTTGGGACAATGCTGTGCTTATGCTCTGGTTAGGTTTAGGCACAAGACCACTTAGTTAGGGTTAAGAAAAAAATCATGTTTAGCTCAAAATACCTGCCTTGGTCACCACAAACACGGCTGGAAATGCCCCGAGGTCTTCTCATAAACACCCACCACAAACACAAGGACTCCTTAGAAATATATAATAGTGGTAACACACTTATGAACGTATCTGTCGTTTGCAGAAGCATTAATTGCCAACATTTAATGCGCATTCACGTCTCAGGGTAGGGTGTCCAGATTCTTGTTGGGATCAATGGGTAGAGGTTAGAGCTACATGGCCCTCCAAACAGAAGTTTTTCTGAGGCACACTGCAAAACCGAGGTTTCACAAAACTCTCTGTCGTTTCAATTTATTATGCTCCTTTTCTTTATAACAAGCTTAAGACAATCTCTACTAGTCTGCTGATGTCTCGGTAGCTGACGAGCTCGCGAGCCAACATTGCATTGTTATTGCTAGCCCTAACCCTTACCCTTTTTTTACGTATTTCAATGTTGCAAAGATGCCATGTCCGGTAGTAACGTAAACACCATCGACGTCAACTAATGATGTATGAGGGTCCTGAAGGGCTGTCCCATTTCATAGGGGGAGATTTCAACCACTACTCAAAGGGCACTCAAAAGAACAAGGTGGTAGGGGTAAAACTTGGAAATGGGATCGGGCCATGAAGATTATCAAATCTTCTCTGACCAAATATGTATAATAATACCGAACAGAGCAGGCGATGACATCCGGTTTTCCATCAGTTTGAATTTGTGCCACCCATGGTTGTATTTTACTTAAAACCACCACAGAAAGAACTATTACTTTGGTCCTTTTTCACATCATTTTCTGCAGACAGTGCCAGAGACAAACACAGTGTTCCTCAGCAGACAAGGATGGAGCAGAAGAGGCACGGATCGATGGATCTCGTCTCCCTTTATGTCCTTGCTGTCATGCAGTTTGGCTTTTTGCTCACTGATGCTAGAATTCTCTATTTGCTAAGAGTAGGGGGGAGATGACATTTTTTGTTTTTATTATTTCTGACTCTGATTTTTAAGTCAGTATTTATACATGTGAGATAAAGATGGTTACAATTAGAGGCAATGCAAAGAAGCAGGAATTCAATCATACAATCATAGCAACACGCCTGCATATAATCTAATTTACCCCCTCCACCAAAAAACATATATCAATCATATCCGTAAACAGAATAAACATTCACCAAATAAAAGTGAACCATTATTAGATCACCGTCACCGAACTAGCAGCTGAAAGCAAACAATTATAGATAATGATCCTCTAATTTGATGTGATGTCTTTTCAATTGATTTCTGTAAATATTCCACTGAAGCACCTCTCTGAGACCACATTCACTCTAACATAGACACATTTAAAAACACTTTTGTGTGCCTGTTCTGGCCTTCCATCCAGAAGAAGATGGTATTTTCTGACCCCAAAAAATGCATCTTTTTCCATGACGTATACATGTGAAAATGAAGGCCTGCATTGTAGCTCACAATGGGAAAATAGTGCTTTATAAAGACAAAACACACTTTGTTTTTATTCTTCTAATCAATCATTTTATACACCGGCCATGATCAACCTTTTATAGATATAGTCAAGGACTTTGGCACTGAGAAACCAACTTCCACTTTCCTCCAAATCTGCCATTGCTAACACACAGTCCAGTCGCGATGATAAAATGTTAGCTTTTGTAGAAAACACGTCACATCATGATCATGTTACATGATTATTACCTGACTTTCATATCAGTCTGACTTCCAGCATTTTTTTAAGCGTGACAGCAGTGGATATTTTTAAGGACACTGATGTCTTTGACAGGAAGTCGGACCATCTGTAGCCATGTTTGTGGCGATACGAACAGGTATTTTTAGCCAAATCACGATGACTTAACTAAGTAGCTTGTGTGCCAAAACTTAACCAGAGCATAGGCACATTGTTGTGATGAGAGACAAATAGCTAATTGAACCTAAAGGAAAGTAAAACTGCAGCATACAGCATGAAGTTTTAACAGAAACGTACTTTGCTAACATTTATGCTGGCAATTTGGTTGTTACACAACAGCCTTTTCTATAGATTTGTGTCCATGGTGTCAAACAACTGCATGAGGACAAAACACAGATTTGATCGAAGGTTTCAGCACTTTAGCCCAGAAATTGCAGTAAGCAGGTGGCATTGAAGACCTGCAGCTCATTTAAAATTTGTCGTCGTTTTGTTGACAGAAGCAGACGGATGCCAATGAGACCTCCTGTGGTGTCTGATTGGCTGCACCCAAACACTTCAAGGCAACAAATCTTTGCCATGACAGTCAAGAAGTTTCTCTTTTTAAGAGCTGTTGGTGAAACACAGAGCTGTCACTGAGCTGTGATGGTGGTTTGTTGCTGTACATGTGCAGTATTGATCCATCCAATAAAGAAAGAATGGATCAATACCAGTAAATACAAATAAGACACTTGAACACAACACCATTACATCACATTCATTTCCCTGTTTCATGCAGTCATACTTCCAAACACATGAATATCTAATAAATGAATATTTGTGCTGTAATTAATATGAGCTGATTCTTTTTCAGTCAGCAGACGAGGGAATGAGAAAATGTCTCTCTTTTTCAAGTATTGGCATTCATTTCAGTGGATAGTTACCACAAAGAAATGCCACTGGGTCCTGAGGCTCATTGTGACTCTTACTATCTCTTCCTCTAAAGGTTTTTGTTTGCTTGGGGGTGGTGAGTAACTGCTGAGCACGAGCTTGTTATAAGAAACATACCATCTGCACTCTGCACCCTCGCTAAGAGAAATATCGAAATTTTATCAGCTTCGACACAAGAAATAAATCTCCAACTTAGAGTAAAAAAGGAAAGTGGCATTACTCGTCCTATTTTTCATCAATACTGAATCCTGAAAATTAGGCGTGCATTTACCAGCTCATTTATATGGAAATGAACGGTCCCTGAAGGATCAGCCCCGCCTCTCCGGCCCTCACTTCCTCCACCTTGACTCAATTACCAGTGGTCCAACAGACAGGAATGAATCCTTAATTGGAAATTGATTAAAAAACAACTTTTTGCAGCTTCACTTTGCTTTTAAACTCTGCTCCTGTGCACTTTTATCAAATCACCCTGCAGGTATTAATTGGGCCGAAGTGACTGAACAGATTGGTGGGTGGTCTGAGTTGCTGTTAATCAGCTCAGTGGGGGGGGCTGGGGGCGCACAGAGGAGTGTCCATGGGGTACATGGAAGTAATTATGAAAGTTAAAGCTGGAATGTATCTAAATGATAGTGTGTTTTAATGTGCTGGTTAAAATGTTCCCTTTTTGCATGAAAAACCCTCATATTTCATATATGCATGAATAAAAAGCATGATATCTATATCACACAAGTGTCCACGTCTGATGGGCTTAACGGAGTTTAAATTTGCATGCAGCCCCTGGTGCGATGCAGCAGCAGAAACACCCACTGACCTTCTCAATCAATGCAATTGAATATTGGAATTAAATCAGAGGATGAATTATTTAAGTATAAGTAAATTAAACCTACAAGACATTTTTCTTAATTACATTTACACATTTTATATTGAACACTTACAAAAGTGACCACTGAACAAAACAAAATGTAGAACATCAAATGCTGCCGTCCGATCAGTTTCCAGCTCTCTTATTTTCCTTCCTTTCTCCGCTTGTTTCTGTGTCTTTCTCTTTAATTAGGTGAGAATTATTTTATTCTTCATTTCCTTTTCTCTTTCTTGTCTTCTTTTCGTTGCATTGCAATTTAATCGTGACACCACCAGTGCCACAAACCTTGTTTGCAGTACATTTGCTTTCCCCTCCACACAAATATTTTATTTATTTAGATTTTATTCATTCAATTAACTTTTGTTTATTCATGGAAAGCCTGGATGTCAGAATTCAGGTGGGAAAATACTGAATCCTACATATTTTATTTATTTATTTATTTTATTTTTTTGTTAAAAATCAAATTTAAATCTATTCTGTCTAGAATTACTTGAATTAGTCTATATAATTGTAATTCATTAATTGACCTTTCACAGAATGCTTATTATCTTTTGTTCTTTTTTGAGTTCACTGTAAAAACATTTGAAATGCTCTGCACCTATGATGGTCACACATCTCTGAGAGGTGAGTCCAAATCAAATATCTCCACATCAGAGATGACAGGTGGACAAACAGTCTTAACCTCCTACGACAAGCATGAGTGTAGAGGTACTGCGTGTGGGAGGTTCAGTCAATAAGGAGGCTGTCTGAAAACATCCCAGCAGAAGTGGATGAGCTATTGATTACACCGCCAGTGCAGTGTTTGTTTTCTTTATCCTGGGACTGAAGAATGGTATGGATATGATGTGTTTGGATATTTTGTGTCATAAATAATACAGTATTAGGTTCTGTTGCCTTCATGATCACTTCCATCTTGAACTAGGTTATACTTCCCCTCCAGTGCATTTCAGAGAGAAATACTGCACTTTAAATTTTATTTAGCTGAAACCGTTTCATGAGCCTATAAATATGATAAACTGCTATATGAGGTACTGTAGCACCACCTGCACAACATTAAAATGCTTCATACAGGTTAAGACATCAATAATTTAAAGCATCAACCTGTGATCCACATGTAAACCAAAGGTCAGCCCTGCCCACCATCAAAAATTCAAAACACAGGACTGGAAGCTGCTATCACTCCCAAAATGATTGGCACGGCCTTTAATACACTGATAAACACATTCAGCAGGAGCTACATCTATACATCTACATTGTTATATATGTTTTCTGATGCTGAGAAGTGAGGGTAAGATTCATCACAACATGCTGTAAGCTTCAGATTCAAGCTTCACATCATTATTGAAGGTGGAGAGCTCAGCAAATTAAATACAGCTGGGAGAATGTTCGAGAAAATATTCACATTAACCAGGCACCAATCATCCAGTCTGAGAATTGAAGCCAATGCGGAGGTACCAAAAACTGCAGTTCCTCGAATGGCCACTTGAGGCTGGCTCAAAAATTTAGCCAATCCCCATAAGAGCTCATGTTACTTTACAGCAGAAATAAACATGTTTATAGCCTGGTACAAAAAACGGTTTTGCCTCTATACCTCACGTATCCCTTCACTACAACTGCACAGAGGTTGAATTGTTATATAACTCACTCGTATTAATTATATTAAAGCTTGAAGTTGTGCATATTTAGGGGCATAGTCGCTTTGAGTGACAGGTAGCCACAGCTAATTGCAGTCAGCTTGATCTCTCGGTCGTATTTGTGGTGTTGATGCCTTTTGGAGGATTTTAATTCAGGTATCGGACACATAATATGTCTTTCTGTGCGGTTAATTGGACTAAAAGGTCAGAATGGAGGGATGGAGGCTGTCGTTTTGGAATAACGGGTGACTCTGCTAGCATTAACCGGCAGACAGACGTGCTCTGGAGGTAAACACAGAGTGTTGAGGAGAGTACAGAGTTTGTTTTTTAAACTTTTCAGATTAAAAACTGGATTTATCTTCACTCTTGTCTGCCATAACGAGCCACAGAGGTGCCGTAATCCACTGTAATGTGCTATAATTCTTTTATTTGACTGCCGAATGGAGGAGAAATGTAACATTAACGATACTTTACTTCATGAATGTACAGATAGGAAATGGGTAAAGAAAAGACCCAGCAACACAACAGAGAGAAACGAGTATCGAGAGAGTGGAACTTTGTTGAAATAAAACACAACCGCACACCCTCAGTGCCAGTTGTAGCTTGCTATCTTGCAGCTTATGTACAAGGTAATCTAGCTGTTTGTGGCAAATAAACCAGCAGTCAAACTCGTTAGTGTTAGCTAGCTTGGTAGCTTCCAGCTCAGTGGGCTTGTTTAACTTCAGCTCCACCCACGCTCCACCCCTCTTACCATTTTTGATCAGCTGGGAGTTGGGCGGAGTCAGGAACTGCCAAGATTGTGACTGCCGGCCGGTACCCCCCACTTTGAGCTTCATTCCAGCTCTTCAGAGACCCATGGCTGACATCCCAATGGCTCTGTCCACTATTTTATACAGTCAATGACTGTATTGTGCAGACATCAGAATTAACTAATTGTGTCTGATATGTTTAATTCAGACATATGCTACAGTTTTCAAACACGGCGGGCAATTAGATATGTTACTTGTTTGTTCCTCGATACACAAGGACTCTACCTCAGGGGCCCTTTAACATACAAACGACCAGAGCTGTCTACCTAACGCAACGCAAAAAACACTGCCCTCCAGAGCAGTTCTATCATCACTGTTTAATGTTTGCGTGGTGATGTTCGTGTGTGTGTTTGTGTGCAGCATGTTTGTGTACTGTTTACAACACCTCGAGCGATGAGGAGCAGACACGAAATACAGATAGTGAGCTTGATTCTGTGTTCGGTGCAAAGACAATGGGGCTCAGCACAAACATGCACCCACAGAGAGCTTTGTTTTAGACGGTACATGGTAATTAAGCTGCTTGCTAAATTATGGCCAGAGATAATTTGTGGCTTTCACGGAAGAAAAACATAAACAAAAACAGAAATATTTAGTGTTTGGTGAACGAGATGAGGAGGCCACCGATGTAGTCAATTAATTCAATTGTCATAACTTGATGGTGACTTCTCAGTTATGAAATGTCTCCTACGTTGCTCACCGTTCCTTTGCTTTGTAACAAGAATGCAATCAAGAACAATTTAGGGATATTTTAAAGCCCATTATGATAATTATAACTCACTACCGATTGAGGCAGGAGGGCAAATTTGAACAATGCTTCCACAATTGACCTCTGTATCGGGGGAATACGGGCCCGCTGTTCAGTCAGCTTCATCTCAGAGATGATTTGCAGAGGTGGATTAACTTTTAAGAACAGATGTAATTAAAAGTCTGTCCAAATGATTTTAGCACAGAAGGGATTTGTGCGCACACCCACACACACGTCAAGGCCAAGTACAGTCGTAAAATGACTATTGATTAAGGCCGGGTTGTTCAGTGATTGTAAATGTCAATCAGGACTGCCTTGAGCTGTCGGGGTCCTGATTGAGTGTAAACCCATCGTGATGTTACCCGGTGGTGTCTGGACCACTGTTTTGAAGCCTATAGTTTGGCATTATGGTCGTTGCTATCTTGTTTTTCTGGAGCCTGATGTTGCCATATTTGGACGAGAGAGTGGATGTGAGGAAGATATCCTGATTGGATCTTACTGCTTGTCCATCGTGAGACAGCCAAGGCTTAAAGCATATCCATGTTTATCGTATATTTTACTCTAAATGGGACTATAATTTACAAAATATACATTATGCAGTATCGAAGAAGACTTGAAACTAGTGATTAGAGCCCGACCGATATATCAGTTGGTCAATATTGGTCTGCATCGACATATACGATGTCAATATCGGCCAAAACTTTTTGGTTTTACAGAAAACAACGGGGTGATTGATAAGGTCCTATTTGTAAGTTGATTTTTGAGTCTCTTAACCAACTCTCACGCTTTGGAATGGCGTCTGACATGACCTACAATCCTGATAAGAGTTGGGAATGATTCATTTCTTACAAATAGGACCTTTAAACTGTAAAATATCTTGCCTCCATTTCATATTTTGGAGGTATGACTGCAAAAAACGTTTGTATATTGGAATTTTTTACTCCGGCATCGGCATCCCCCCAAAAACTGGTCAGGCTCTACTATCGATGGAAACCATAAACTCATTAAAAAACTGTTTACTGATGTGATGCACCAAGTGAGAAGTAGGGTCATTTCCGCATAAGCTTACATACAATCAGACTTCTTTTTGAAACCAATGGAGTCGCCCTCTGTTGGTTCTTAAAGGATGCAGGTTTAAGGCACTTCTGCATTGGCTTCACTTTTCAAAGACCTTAAAGTCCAATCCATATTTTATACAGTCAGTGGTCCTGATGCACCAGAGCAAACTCAAAGAGCCCTTAAAGGAACATAAGGACTGTTTAATTTGAGCATATTTTTACTAGCATTTAATGTGCTATTGCTTGACTTGCCAGTAAAAGTGGACCATATGATGCAGATTTAGTTATTTTTCTATACATGCCAAGTTTTTAAAAGCTCATATTCACACAGCTCATTTGGTCTGCTTTCCATATGTACCCTGCCCAGCAGGGATCCACCCGTCGGCACACTCAAATGACCACAGTTTAAAGCCGAGCAAAGAGAGCCTCTTTAGCGAAAGTAAATGTGAAAGTAATCCAGTTTGCCGTGTTAAAGCAGGAAGATTAAAGTCTGCCCCCCCCCCTTCCATGCCCTGCAGTTTCAGAGCCTTTGCTGTTTATAAGTGTGTGAGTCCCGTGTTGCTTAAGGAAATCTCGGAAAGCATCTTTTTGGTTCATTTCACATACTATCAAAAACCTCTTACTGTAAGCACATACAAGGAAGAAAAATTTAACAAAGGATGACAGGAAGACCCAAGTGCAGAGACTCAAACGTACGTTGAAGCCAGCACATCTGCAAAGTGTGCACTCCTGTCAGCTCCGTGGACAGCATTGGTTTCACGAAACACACAGAGTACTCTTTTTATCTTCTTATCTGAGGTTGGAGAATAGGACAGACCATGTGTGCTGTGCTCTGACTCGATAACATCAAGTACTGCCAGGGGGCACAGGCTGCTGACGTAACTTCTTATGCAATATCACTGGTCCTGAGCATCTAAATGAGGTAATTATGCTTTATGATTCCTTTTGATTGGATCTTTTGTTTTACTTTTTGTTTTTATTGCTGCATCAAGTGCAGACTCATTAATGATAGAGTTCTGCACAGTCAGCTTTTTTTTATTTATTTATTTATTATCTGCATGTTTGTTTATTTATTTGTATGAAAAATACATTATTTCCATCTGTATATCCGTTACCTGCAGGCACTGTTCTGGTGCTGGCGAAGATTCAGTGATGCTCTGCTATCCAGACCAAAAAGTGAGACTTATATGTATAAGTATTATATGTATCATAACATCCATGTCTGTTTAATTTCCCCGAAGTTCGATTGTCTGACAACAAAGTGCCTTAATGCTTTTCGGTGGCTGATCTCAGCTGCCAAAAAACTTGTTTTTTAAAACAGTCTTTGTTGGCAACCAAAGTGCCAGTCAACAATAATTTCACTTTGACAATAATTAAAGTGAGAAACTGGCGGTGAACAAAGCCGTCTTTCTTAAAGCTAGTTTTCGTAATATTCTGAAATGGACAGAAATCAATAGCAGTCTGGAAGGTAGGAGAGCAATCTGAACACTTACGACAGGCTTTGGAGAAGGTTTGTGGTAATAATGTACATAAATAAAGTACAATTTCTCGGTGGTTAATGGTCTAAAACACGCGAAAAAATGTTTTATTCCACCATTGTATCGTGACAAACAACTTGAAACGTATGAAATGTCAGAAAACAGGAATAATTGCCGGAGATTTTCTGAACCACTCAGCTCAGTTTCTTCATCGTTCATTAGGATTCTTCCCACAACCTTGCCAAAGGCTGTTTCACCCCACATTGAATATTCAGTCAGTATTTACTCACACTGGTCGGTTCAACCTTGTATTTACCTGCAGTCAAACCTGTCGATCGCTTTTCAGCATGTGTCTTTAGATTTTTTAAACAAATATTTCCATAAAACTCCTCTAAACATATGTGTTATGTAGCTGAAGTTGCAGCCCAGTTGTCAGAATAAAACGTTGGTGAGAAGACTGCCAGGCCTTTGAGACTGTGTTTCAACATTAGGAAGCATGACACCACTGGATATTTTTAAGGAGAACTCTGGACAAACTCCAGCTGTGCTTGTGGTGATAAAAAACTGATATTTTTTGACAGGAAGTCAGGACATCTTATCCATGTTTGTGGCTACAAAACCAGGTATTTGAAGCCAAAACACAGTATTTTCCTAAAAGTGTTTTTTGTTCCTAAACCTAACTAGATCATAAGCTGCGCTGTCAAAACATAAAATATCAAACTAGACACAAAGAAACGATAAGTTGCAACACAGAGAATTGTAAAGTTACAACATCCGTGGTTTGCAGAAACGTACGTTGCCAACATTTATTAGCAATTGGGTTGGAAGTTGGGTTTAATAAAACTTGTGGGGACTGTGAGACATTTGCCTTGAACAAACGTTCATATCTCAGTGGATTCAAAATAATAAGGAGGTGGGTAAGTAAATACAGTGCACCTTGTTGCACCTTTGATAAGAGCAACACTCAGCTTTTAGATTCTTTGCACCTGACATTTAGAATAAATTGCAGTGTGTTTGAAGCTTGATGCTCCGGTTCCAATGGGTTAGTTTAGAAATCTAGTAACTATTAATCATACTTTATTCATAACAACGTGCTTCTTTTTGTACATTATTGTCTGTACTGTGTGTTTGTTTTGTAACACTTGTGTTCTCAGGTCTCTCTTATAAACGAGATCTTGATCTCAGTGGGACTCACCTGATTAAATAAAGGTAAACTCATATGATGGTTTACAAAAAGAAAACAGGAACATGAAAGTATGAAATCCTTCAATTAACACTGATAAAATTAAATGTGTGTAAACACGCAGGTATGACTTTCTGAGTGCTTTTAGAACAGCTGTTCTGAAGCTGAAGAGGTTTATTTAGGCAGCACCCTGGAGCAGTGGTGTGAGGTGTTAACAGCTGTGGTGAATTCAGAGAACAGAAGTTGCAAACCATTGCCACCCTGGTATTAAAAAAAAGGCCCAGAAAAGCCTCTTCTTCTTAGAGTTTGCAATTTGAGGACCCTAATGCAGACACAATGTGGCAAAAACTAAATGCAGACAAGAGATAAGATAAAAATAAGAATGCAAAAACAAAGAACAAACCAGAAAGTGACGGGGAACAAAACCTCGAGGATACGCAAGGAGCAAAGGACCAATGACACCACGAGGGAAACAGGAGCAGGTAATAGACGAGAAACACGGGACTGAAGTGAGGACTAAAACAGATGAACTCACAAAAGAGAAGGGGAAGACAGAGGTCAGAGAGAGACAAAGGTGGGGGGGGACAAGAAGTGGAGAGTAAAATACGACTCATGAGGATACATTTACCAAAATAAAACAGGAAACAACCAAACCAAAAACCCAAATCATGACAGAAGTTGAGTTCCTGTGCAAAATACTTGTCAACTTTCACAAACTGGCGTGGTTTATGCATGGCCCAGGACAGGAAGGCTCTCAAGCAGGCGATTAAAACCGCCCAGAGCATCAGTGAGCCATCTGACAAGAGATACAGAAGTATCCGCTGCCATACCATCAGGCTTCATTCCCATCCTGAACACTCCGCCTTAAAATAATTCTTCTTGTGAAGCTTAAAGACACTACAACTTTGTCACACAAATTAACCTTAAAATTTAAAAAAATCCTTTTGTTTGAAGGAATAGTTCAGATTTGTTTTTTGCTGGCAATGCATGGACATTATCTTCCTCTGTGTGGATCTTGTTGTAGGGATAAGACGAGCGAACTGGCAGGAAATAAACAGCTGCAAATGGAAAGCAGTTAACACAAACCGCAGCACGGCAGCAGAAGTCATAAAGAGCTTTAACAACCCCCACAACAGGGTGCAACGTCTTAGATATTTCTGTCCTCTCAGACCATTTTTAATTTGTTTGATACGTCATTTTTGGGCGAACTATTCCTTAAAATTTCAGTAGATTTGATTTAGAGCTTTCATCCAATCGTTGTCGAGAGAGAGAGAGAGAGAGAGAGAGAGGGCTGGGTGGAGGGGGGCGGGGCTGGCTGCTGATGGTTTTTCAGCACCGCGGACAGCTCCCGTCTCCTGTCTCTGGACTGAAGCGACGCTCAAGCGCAGCTGGATGATATTTCCACAAACCGCCTCACGTCCATCCGCAGATTCACCTCCAGCTCACACCGCCGACGCGCAGCACCTCCTCCTCCTCCACCTCCTCCTCCTCTCCTCCTCGATGGTTGACTTGTCTCGCTTTCCGGCCTGACTGTGGACTCACACCGCGTTTAACTGCATTGCCTCTGCGTCTCCCAGCCTGTTTTTCCCCCACCTCCTTCTCTTCTTCCTGTTACTGGCAACCACTGTGCTGTGAAAGTGCTTTTGGAGAGAGGGGGGAGAAGAGTGGATTGACCGGCTCCAAGTTCCTCATCTATCTCCCTGCTCGCTTCCCCTGATTATGTTGAGGAGGTGTGGGATGTCTCTCCGAGCCCGGGAGCGGATGTGACTTTAGGATGCAGCAGGAGGATGAAGTCGAGTAGTTTAAGTAGCGATGCTCTGATATGAGATAGACGACCCGCATCTGCAACATTGGCTGTAATCCTCACATCAAGACGCGTTTTTATTTCTTGTGGACGGCAGCCAGAGAGCAAGATGAGGTGCCTCTGTGACTTTTTAAATTGCACCTAAGAGAGAGACAGAGAGAGTGGTGGCTCTGTTTTTTTTTTTTTGCCCTGTAACTGCTGCAGGAAGCGACGTTTTCTTTCCTCGCAGCCTTGCGTCCGAGGAGAGGAGACCGGGAACTCTGGGAACAACAAAGAAAGCAGAGTGTTCGTCTTCCTCTCTGTCCCTGAGCTTAAAATACACAAAAGCACGGTAGTAACATGAAGAAGTTTCGGAAGGTGTTGGACGGTTTGACCACCTCCTCTCCGGGAGGGACTATCGGATCTCCATCGTGCGGCAGCGCGGCCGGGACTCCCACCGCGGCGCCAACTCCCAAAGAGATCGACGTCCAGGAGACGCTGGTGTCGGAAAACTTTCAGCTGTGTAAGGTAGGAGGTTTGTTCAGGTCTAGGCCGCTGACATCTGAACGGACTGAGCTCCACAGCGCTTCGATTCTGGCTTTTCCACATCATTACGCACAAATATGACGCTTTTAGACACGCTATGTCCAGATGTGGGCGTTTATGTAGTAGAAAGTTGGATTTGGGGAGAGTTGAGCCGCTGTTTGTTCTGCTTGTGTTAAAACTTCAGCACCACCTCGTCTCCAATCCTCCAGAGAGTGGAGGTAATTTTCGGCCAACCAGCAGTTAGACGCATCCAAAGCCTCTCCAGACAAAAGCGCGTCGCCCTCATCAACCTTATGATAAGCTTTTTTGTTTTCGGGCCTTGGCGGACAGATAATTGTTCCACCAGTCACCCCATTGTTCATGTAGACAATAAAGCTCAGCCCCCGCGGACACGTGTGTGTGAGGACGGCAGGTGTGCGCCTGTGCGCGGTGTTGGGCACACTCCAGCTCCCACCACCAGTACATGCGCCCCGTCATCATCAGCATGCTGCACAGGCTGCTGTAGCCTACACACACACATGTGATATAAACAATCCCAAGAAAGTCGATTAATAGCAGCCCTCCCGGTTGCATCAGCGAGCAAGCAGGCACGGATGGTGTAGGAGCGATGACATAACTGGTGTCCCTCCCTTGCATTAAAAAAAAAAAAAAAGAAAAAAGTGCACAGCAAAGCCAGCGGAGGGACCCTGCAGTACTGTCCTAGCTGTTGTGCTTTTTCACCGAGGAGGAGGGAGGGATGATGGTTGAAGGAGGGGGTGGTGGTGGTGAAGGAGGGAGGTGGGGGTATTTATAGCAGCCTCTGCCGCCCATTGCAGCCCTCTCTGGATGCATTTTTTGGAGCTGACTGCAGCGATTATTCCTCACCCTTAAAAGAAAACGGGGTGAATTCTAGATACGGCTGTAAATAATTCATTGAGAACCCGAGAGAAACCGGGTTGTTTGCGGAGCTATATTATTATTGGGCAGAGTGACAGTGGTGGAAGAGGGAGGGAGGGAGGGAGGGGATTTTTTGTGTGTTTTTTCTCACTTCTGTACAGAGGGAGGGAGGGAGGTTTGATTCACAAGCTGAAAAGGATGCTGCAGAGCACCCTCGGTAGGCAGGCAGGCAGGCAGGCTGGCAGACAGGGAGGAGAAAGTGCTGGAAAAAAAAAAAGAACAGCATGATTGCCTGGTCCCATGCAGGAAGCTGCTCCTCCATCAGCGAGTGGCTTAATGCATTGGACACTAAATCAAACTCCTCATGAAAAAGCCATGAGTGTACAAATATGCCCTCCATCCCCACCATCACCATCACATTTCCTCCAGTGTTTTTTTATTCAAGTCTGTGCAGGCGCAGGTTGTACTGTATGTCTGTGTCTGGGAGAGGGAGTGAGCGATGGGGAGAGGGAGGAAGAGGTAGTATAGTTGCACCAGTTATGCCTGTCAGTTTCTTTGAGAATGGAGTGCAGACGTGGTTTAAAGTGGGGTGGAGAGGTTTTATATATGATTTGTCCATTAAATTGTCCATTATAGGCAGCGTGTCAATCCCATATCCTTTGGTAAAGATATATTTGGGGCGTTAACGTGGCTTCCTCATGCTTGATAATAGTTCTCAACCCAGGTAGAGCTTTAAAAACATGCTTAAAACTATGAAACATGATCTGAAAGTAAAATAAAGTCAGTATTTGTACATGTTTTGGCTTAAAATACCTGGTTTTGCTGCTACAAACACGGCTGGAAATTGTCAAGAGGTCTCCTGAAAAATATAAAGCGCTGTCGATTACAAATGCTGAAGTTCCCTCGTCAAAAATGTCCAGTGGTTTCACACTTGCAAATGTTGGAACGCACTCTCAAACTGCGGTCACTGGCTTGGCAGCCGTCTCACCAACACTTTATTCTGGCGACCGGCTGCAACTCCAGCTACACAACACTCATGTTGAGAGAAAGTCGATGAAAGTGTTTGTTTGGACTAGAGAAAAGCAATTGGCAGGGTTTACAGCAAGTAAGTGCAAGGTGTGACCGACCAGTGTAAGTAAATACTGACATTTTGGGTGAAATAGTCTGTGATAAAGATGGTGGTTCTGATTATATTTTGCAATCAAGAGACTGAGCCTAGTGCGGTTCTGAAACTGTCCTGCTAACATTCTTCACAATACATTAATGCAATAAAACATGGTGGCTGCCTATCCGGTTCTGTCACCACAATCAGGGCTTGAAAATGTCCAGATGTCTCACCAAAAATGCTTGGTTTTGTTGCCTCAAACACAGCTGAAAAATGTCCCCATGTCTCAGGTCTCTCTTACGACATCTCGTCGCAAATATCGGATTTTGTTGCCAGTAACAAGGCTGAAAAATGTCCCAGTTTCTCAACAAAAATAATCCAGTACTTTCACGCTTACAAAAGTTAAAACGCTGTCTCAGTCAGTGGTCTCTGGCTTGGCAGCCATCGTGGCTAGCTATAAACGACACCACCATCCTCTTCTCCTCCTCCTCCTGACATGATAAAGTCAGGTCATATACATAAAATGTGAAGGTGATATGAAACATGTAGTAGAAATGGCAATATGATCCGTACAAATTTAAATGTATCGGCGGTAACATTTCTTGCTTGGCAACTGTGTCACTCTCCTCATCTAAAGAAGATACTGCTTTCTCATGTGGGATGAAGACAGAGAACAATGTGTCTCCCGTGACCTTTCTCCTCATTCATTTAAGAAACAAGTTATGTGCATAGCATACACAGGAGAGACTGATTTGTACCCAGTCAGGTTGAAAATTTAATTTAAATGTGGAGGTGTTGAATAAAAGTGAAAAGTGAAGTACACACACACCCCTCATGCTAGACTGGTTCAACATCGATATGAACACAGTGGAGAGAGACATGGCAATTTTCCATTAATTTCCCCAAATATTATTTGATTGGATCTTTACTCTCTAACAGGGATATAAATCTGTGAGCTGGTGCTGTATGTGTGGGAGGGTTTGGCATCTTGGCTAACTTCTCAAAGTTCGTCATGACTTCTGTCCTCACTGTGCAGTGTGGGAAGATGCAACAACTCGTGTTTTGTTTGGATTACACAGTATCTTTTTGTGTTTATAGTGAACAGTGTTGAGGTGCTGAAACAAGGTTCTGGTGAAATCTCACTCAGACCGAAGTGGCGAAGGAGGGAGTTGGGAGGGACCCAGCTGGCCGAGAGCCTCATTGAATCTATAGGTTCATTTCAGTTTACAGCAGCATGAGTTCAGAGAAAGTCATGGAAACAGATGGAGAGAGGGAGAGAGATTGGACTGAAGTGTGTTGTGTTGGTTGGTAATTAAATTAACTGAATTGAATGACACAATAAGAAGGTATTTATGTTCATGATAAATCACTTTACTTCATAAGAAACCACAAGAACAGCCCGTCTCAATGATAAAATGTTGGTAGTGGAGTTATGGGCTGCCAAGCCAGTGACCACAGTTCAAGATTGTGTTTCAACATTTGTAAGTGTGAAAATACTGGATATTTCTGATGAGGGACCACACCGTTTCAACATTTGTTGAACTGGACATTTTAAGGGAGTCCTTGGGACAATTTCCAGCCATGTTTGTGGAGACAAAACTGGATGTTTAGGACAAGTCATCTTGACCATTGCAGCCATGTTTGTAGTGAACAAAACAGGTATTTTTGCCAGGTTTTTTTTTACAAAAATAGTCCCAAACGCAAGACACACATAGAGGCAGGAAGGTAAAAGAACAAAAAGGTGAGCTTTAACACTGATGTCTGAATCCAAAAATCCAAAAGTGTGAACAAAAAATAGCAGGCGACAAAAACTGGCAACAAAAAGGCAGGCAAAGGAAATAACCAATGTAATACAAAAACTTAGGACAAAAACCAGAAAACAACGAGAAACAAATCAGGAACGCTGGGAAAACACAAGGACAGGGGGACAGGCACAGGAGCACAGGAGACGCATGGACAAAAACAGATGAACCAACAAAGAGTGAGGGAACAACACAGGCTTAATTACAAACTAAACTAACAAGGGGATGAGGTGCAGGTGGAGAGACACTGAGAACAGGGCAGTGCTAACGAGGCTGATGTGAGACAGGTGCTGGAGGGAAATCAGACTGAGGAGGAGCACAGGAACACTGGAGGGAACCAGAACACTGGGAACACAGGTGAGCAGGAAGTAGAGAGGATATAACTACAAAATAAAACAGGAAATAACGAACCACAAACCAAAACCATGACAATTTAAAGCCAAGACATGGTTTGCAGGATGTACATTGCCAACATTTATTCTGGTAATTGAGTAGCCAAGACATACTCTTATGAGCAAACACCACTCACCTCATCAACCTTATTATTTGTGTTATTTTATAGCATAAATTAGAAAATCTATCACTTTATGGTGCTTCAACTCTCTCTCTCTCTCTCATGCGATGCAGGGGGGACATGTCAGTGTTGTGTTGGTGTTATGATGTAATAGAACTAAAGAGGAGGACAGAAGGAAGGCAGGAGGATAAATGATGGCTGAGGCCAAACAGGCTTTATTTATTAACTGGCTTGCATTCCCATGCATGAAGCATGATGCTGACAGTTTTCAGGCTTATGGAACGGACACAGCACTTCTCTTTTAAACCAAACTACAACCTTTTTTTCTTCCATAACAGCCCATAATGTGTTGATTTAGCTTTAAATAAAATTGTTTAGAGTCAATCACCAAAAAACAGAAGTGGTTCCAACACAGAACTCTTCAAACATTCATGTCACACACAAGTGAAACATGAACAGACAATCTAAAGCTACTTTCCCTCTGGCGAGAACTACAGAACGGCAACTCAAACACCGAGAGACCAAAAATGGGTGAATGTACTCTCCATTAGTTTAGAGAAACTGTTGACACTAGCTGGTGAACTTTGAGCGATAGCGGCTGTAATTTTTTCTAAGCTTGCAGACCCAGAAGGGCACGATGTGCTCTCACATAGAGATTACAGAGAATGGAAAAAGAGAACACTCACTCAGCTCTTTGTGTTAAAAATGTATCTTAGATTAAGGTGTTTAGGTATCACCTCAAAGTCAGCTCAACCAACAGACTAAAATATATTTTCTATCTTAAATAACTGACTTTGCACTGCTTGTGTGATGCACAACATGCTTAAATTTGGACACCTTTGTCTCATTTCATGGACCATTTTGGTCTTTCAGTAGCTCGATTTTTATACTAGTTTTAAGAATTCTAGCCAAGCACAATTGGCTTACAACATTGGCAGATTTTTTTCGCTTGATAAAGACGATTTGAATATCTTTGAAAATATTTGGCTTCTTTCTAAAAGGGTTGTTTTTGCTCAAACTTGCTCTAAATGACAACTAAGCAAATAACAGCTCAGGTTGTCTGAAAAATGTACAAGCCTTGAAGAACTAGCTAATTCAGCAAAAGAAAAATTGGGTTGTCTCACTGTTAGAAACCCACAATAGGGACATGCTCATCAAAAGTGTGTGACTCAACAGTAGAAAAACATTGCACAATCTCACAAATCTTGATCTCTGGAGCCACATGCTGATGACAGGATCAGGACTCGGTGTAAACAGCTTGAATCATAGATCCGTCCCATCTTGTGTGACTGCTACAAGCTACTGCTGATGGTGGTGTAATGATGCATGCTGTCCTTACAGCAGAGCCTCATGTGAGTGCTATGCATGCAGGATGTAAACATTCTTGCAGACCAGGTGTATCCTTAATGCCCCTATAGATATTTCCAGCACGCAACATGTCAGCGCAGTCTCCAGATGTCTCAATCGTAGAGCACTTCTGAAAGGAGGTGGAGCACAAAGTTTGTAGCATGCCAAGCGAAACACTCTGCAGGAAGCAAAGACCTGAGTCAGCAACTAGCTGAATGCAGGCCTCAGATAATTTAAGGTTCTTCTATTGATCTCTGCAGGGAGGAGACAAAATAATGCATCAATTTCACTGTAGAATTACAGCTGATGGTTATTGTTCTTTATTTGGCTTCACTGATAGCTTAGTTTAAAGTAATTTTCATTCTTTCTTTTCAACACAAGGTCCTCTTACAGCAAGGGCAGGTTAGGAGTAAAATAAGGGAAATCAGAATAGTTCAGTACATGTTTTTTTTCAGAGAGATTGCATTAGAAAATAAATTATACAGGGCTGGTAGAGCGTGCGCCCCATGTACAGAAACTTTGTCCTCGCCACAGAAGCCCAGGGTCATCCCCCCTCTCCCACCTCCCAGATCCTGTCAATCTTCATCTGTACTGTCAGTAAAGCCGTGAAAACGGCAGAAAAGAAAAAAGAAAACATACAACACAAACAAGATTATATATATCAGTGGTTTGCAGGAACGTTAACCGCCAACATTTCATCCAGGTAACTCGGCTGGTGGATCACGGATACTTGTGTGTAACAGCGCTCACTTCTAGTGAACAAGATAGAAATCATCACCCGACTCTGCAGTTCTTCTGAGCTTTCCTTTTTACTGTCTTTGAGCTCATTGTTTTGGCATTCAACCTGCGACTTTAATGTTTCGGTTCATTCTCACCACAGCAGACTTGAACTTTTTGGAGCATGGACGTGGACACAAACACAGCTCCAAATGTTAGTTTTTCTTTGTATCTGCTGGATGTGTACAGTAAATGGGCAACTGTATGCTAAAGTTCACCAGATCAACACAAGACCTTATAACTATCATGTCAATGCTGTGTTCACAGGTCATTTCCATTGCCAAGTGATCAACACTCGCAGGTTTAAAATCTGACAGAAATCTGACAGTGTCAATCTGATAGGTTCAAATTAGAAGCTTCTCAATGAAAAGGGGGCACTGAATTAAAGAAAATGCTATGTACAACCTGTATATCTGAAAATAGGAGCTCTTCACAGTAGGAGAACCGCTAACAGCCAGATGTTTGATGCTAATTATCGCCAGCGTCTTTCATAATGACTGTCATTTGCATTCTGGGAAGTCTTTACCTCAGCTGACTTCATTCATATTCCATGTGCCATTTCATTTTTTCATCCCATCACCTCTCTCGAATGGAGTACTGGCTATTGAATTTCAATCAATGAAAAGTGAAGATTTCCATATGTATTAAGTCCTACTTTGAAGAACATGCTTCTAACCCCATTAATTAGAATTTTTGAATATTCTCATTATCACAGACAAACGTAAGCCGATGTGAAATAAATACGTGAGCGCACACTTGAGTGCAGCTCCGCTTTTTGACTTAATTTAATGCAGAAGTAGAGCTAACTATGCCTGGATGTTTTGACAGTCAGGCGACAATCTATGAGTGGTTCTATGCAGCAGTGTGAAGCCACACAGCCACTTATGCCTGTCATTTTTCAAATGCAAATAACTGAATGCAATCCATGCATATTTACAGTTTTTTAGAATAAGACGATGATCTTCAGTGTCAAATTTAGACTTTTTATGTCCAAACATCCACAAAGATCTCTTTCCTGAGAGGATTTGCGATGCTTTAACAACATCAGACCATTTTCCCATTTGCTTCAGAGAGAGCAATCATTATTTGATAGCCACCTGAAGTCACATGTCATGAAAACATAAGGCATTTTTAATGTTGGAGAAATTGGGTTAATGGTGCTTTTACAGGTGGTCTCTCTGCAATTGAAATTTCATATCTAACCTCAATTAGTTTTTAAGTGTTTTTAATATTTTGGGATCTGGGGCTTGTTAAAAAAGTACACTGCTGGGACAACTTGACCCCATTTACATTTCTAATCTCCTTTACTAAATGATTAATCTCAGAAGGGGAATGTACGATTACCCATAACACCAGAACAATCACATTTCAAATTAGGTTCCATTTTTAAAATATTTTTTCTATGTTCATTAAATTAGAAAATCAGACAGGAATCTGAGTCAAATGTTTTCATTAGCATCTCAAATTTGTACTTTTTCATAATGTCATCTTGGCTTTAGTAGTATTATTCATTTGGTCAGGTGCCATATTTTACTGAAGAAAACAATTTTCTTAAACTCCTGGTCAAAGTTAAGAGTTTACAAGTAAGCGTGTCTCCCCCCTGTCTATTCCCTCTGACAGTATGATACATGGGCTTGTAAAGATGACATCACCTCACTCCCTCGCCGGAGACCGGTGGTGGTTGTGATGATTCAGTGGGTTGACTTCCAGCCAGTCTCACATTACCATGTGTCAACTTGCCTGTCAGAAGCCCCTGTGTGGGATCAATTAAGGAGGAGTTGATGTCAGGCTGAGATGATGGGAAAAAGCAATATGAGAGGAGAAATGTTGAGCAAACTGCATACAAGTGAGACAGAGGAGGGCGGTTTTCAAGAAGTGCAGTGTGTGTAGGAGGAGTCATCTTCCTTACTCACTATTTTTTGGAAATCATATCAGAGAAATCTCATTAACACAATACAAGAATATGAAAAACCAGCAGAATATGTGACCAAATATCATTTTGCGATGGATGTTTTCTGGCTGTGTGGCATGAGTAAAACAAATAAAGTATTATTGAAGCGTTCTGAAGAACAGCATTAAATCTGTGCGACATGAAGATGCTGTGCAAACATGAACTATTCTAGCATATCTAGGTTATTTTTTCTCTGTGTGTTTGAGAAAGAAAAATAGCCCCCTCGTGATTCTGTGTGGGCTTTCAAAACGCTCGGTCCATTCTGTCTGTTGGTGCCGGCAGACTGCCTGCCTCACCTCATGCTGTGCAAATATAATGGAGTGAGCTTTTCCAACAGCCCTTCATTTCACTCAATTTCACATCGCATCCCTCTCATGAAATCTGTTTTCATTTTTAGGTGCTTCATCAACTGCTGCATAATTCCTCTTTTGTGTGATATGCGGCTCCTCGTGAGAATAAACTTCTGCTGAAATTTAGTTTGACAGAAAACCATCAAACTTTCCATTTAATCTTTACCTTTCAAATTAGGACCACCGATGTTATGACAGATAATCACTCCAGGCAATTTTTTAAGGCCCAACAGTTTCCTGAAAGGCTCCATCCACAAAGCATTTTTCTGTTTTTCATACTGTCGTTTGCTTGTGTTTCCGTGGCTACACCAATGTTCAAGCCTGGGGAGAAAGGAGATTGTGGAGATCACTCATCTTAAATCCACTGTTGACCCACACCAAAGTACAATAAATGTCTTGATTGTCTTCATGAGTAAAAAATGATCCTTCTGTTAAGACGTGTCAGATTAGGTGATTAGCAATTATTGCCATGACTTAGAGGAGAGACATGTTACACGAAATGTTTGTACCCTAGAAAACATAGCAGTAGAAGCGGTGTGTTTGATGGCTGTGTTTTGTTCAAGAAAGCCTATAAAGAGAAAGAAAACATGACTATGACCTTTCCTCTGTTTCACAGTTCCATCTTGCAGTACAATCACTATCATTCCTCTTTGCTTCGCCATTTGCACTATTGTGTAATCATATTGGTCAAAGTCACCAGTATGTGGAATTTGTCATACTAGGCGAGAAAGAACAAACAATTCTGACACACCTGCCTTTTTGTTTTGACCCCATGGTGGACCTTATTTAAAAAGAAATATCTATGGTGGTGAATGGTGAAACACAAATACGTTTTTTATTCCATTTGAATTGTGCCATGAGTTATGTATATGATGTTTGTGTATTTACAAGGCCATTTTTCAATTCAAGAAAGTCAGTTTTTTATAAAAAAAAAAAAAAAAAAGTATAAGACTGTGAAAATATGTTATGAGAAACACTACCCACCCAACAGTTGTTTAAGTGACCTCTGGTTCAAAGCTCACCAAACCAGTAACCAAAACCTTGAGGAGCCTGTCCTGTATATTAGCTAGCTCCCAAAACTGACTAAGGGGCCGATCAAACAGAGACTCGTCACTCCAGGTGCGGTCACTTTAAAAAACTCAACTCCAACTTTAACTTTATTTGTTCCCAAAGGGCAATTGGTTTAGCAGCAAGGCATAAAAGCAACTGACCATCATATGTACTAAATGTACTAAAAGTATCTTATAAAATCATCTTTGACAAACACCATATGTTTGACTCATGGTAAAATTCAATTATTTGTCTCTCACCATTAATTACCGTACATGAAATAAGGGGGCACACAAGGTCTGAACCCGGTCTGACCTTCTTCTGTTGCTCCTTTGCCATTTAACCTGCTGCCTGCAGAGAAACATCTATTTTAGTAATATAATCTTCCACACATTTGTTACCCTTTCTGTAAACTTTAATGTGGCTGAAAATATGAGCAAATACAATGCAAACACAATGTTTCAGTGCATGAATAAGACTGCTGAGTAGGAACTTTATTATGCAAAACAATCCACTTGGAACTGCAGTGCTGCAAAGCTTTAGACCAACATACAGTTTCTTTCCTGCCTCTCTGAGTGGTTAGCAGATCCCTCTGCTCTTAAGTGCTCCTGACAAGCACTTGACAAACCTCATGTACTGAATGTTCCTCTAAAAGAATCCAAAGGGTGTATGAAGAAGCTGGAGTTGAGTTTTTTTAGCTTTATCTTTATTTTTTTATTTTTTAGTTCTTGTATAATAGAAACGCAACTCGTTAGAGGATTCAAGGGTCCTTTATGGTATTTTTTTTACTTTCGAAATTCAGTCAAAATGTGCCGACAAGATTCCTTGCAACAGTGTTTTCAATAAATAAGAGACAGTGTGTTTTGGAAGGTTTGTTTTGGAATGTTTATTTCTAGTGTTTCAGCATTACATTTGTGCATCTTTAGTGATTTTAAGGACAGCTCAATGTACAGAAGTAATCAAAATAAAGCATTTAACTGTTGTCTTTACATATGACGCAGTGCTTTTGACTGAGAGTAAATAGCTGCTGTGATGTTCAGCCAATAAATGTGAATCATCTCATTTTGCATAAATACAAAAAATCTGTCTTGTGTAATAGGAGATAGCAAGGTCCACAGACATGCTTCCTGATTTGAGCTCATTGTCATTTAAAAAAAAAAAATGTAAATCATTTTTCCCATTGTGCTGGCAAAGAAGGTCAGTAGAAAGCTATTTTAATTACAGTTATATATTCCCCTGTGTAGATTCTCGTTGCCACCAGTGTATAAATGTGTGTGTAAATGGGTAAATGATGTGTTGTAAAGAACTTTGAGTGGTCGGTACAACTAGAAATCAATGCGAGAACAGTCTTCTCGCCTGTAACTCTACCACCTCCCGATGTGATAAACAGGTCATAAACAATGGGAATGTGATATGACACAAAATGTCAATATAGTATGTAGCTTACGACACATACAAATGTGAATGTTTCAGTGGCTGCAGAAACGTTCAAACATTTATTCTGCCGACTGGGCTGCCATGAAGTAGGAGCTGTAAAGCTCTTCTTAGATTTCTTGCCTCCTGCCTAAACAACAAAATCTAGTCAGAACCAGTTTCCAAGGTAGCATTTATCTTATCTTTAGAGTAGTCTCACCCTACTCTGACGTCAAAGGTCACAATGTCCCTTTTGAATTATTCTAGGATTGATTTTTAGCTCTTTTGTGGATTCACTTTTAACAAGCAGTATCAAACCACTGTGGCATTATAGTGTGCAAGCTAACAGCTACAGATGACGACTAAGTCTGTTTAGAAAAGGACTGCTAGAAGAAATGTAAACAGCTATTCAACCCATACAGAACTTAGAATATCAGGAAACATACCTTAAAAACAACACACTTTTATTTTGAAATCCAACCATGTGTGAATGTGGCTCCTTCTCGGTGATCATGTGGAGTCAGAGTGACATGTTGCATTACAGTGTCGTGGGTAGTAACACGTGACTATTTTGTCTACTCCCATTTTTTTTTCCTTCTTTCAAGCCTAAGGCAGGATGCTGATGCCACGGCTAATTCACTGACATGCCTGCTGCTGGGGTTAAAAGGTTAAACCACATATACAGTACATCCACACATAGCTGGTTTCTGACCCCACGGCTGCATGAAAGCACGACATGAAGCCACAGCGTGCAATCACATCTTTCACCTCCTCCACACACACACAGGCAGGAGACGCTTGCTTTGGACTTATATAATAGAAATGATATGTATGTATGTATATGTGGCTGTTAAGCCCACGCTTTCATCTGAAGAGACACATGCTTAACATTTCTCACATTTGACCCTTAAGAGGTTTGTGTTAAATGCTGCCAGATAACAGGCCCATGTGCTGCACTGCACTGTTCAGGATGTATCTGTGTGGAAGTACATGATCATCCCTACGAAACCAAAACAATCATGCAGTGTACTTTGATGAATATGCATAAATGCTCATAGACACTCCAAACATATATACATACTAGTGTCTCTCCCCCGCTCCCTCTGGCCACACACATAATACTGTGTAGTCTGCAGCTCTCATAAAAATGAGCCCACTACAGTCAGCAGGGAGGGAGGCTTACCCAGGCTCATTCATTCGTTCTCATACTTCAGAGCTCTCACACTGCATTCTCACCATGTTCACATTCTTGTGCTGTGTGTGTGTGTGTGCATTCATGTGTCGTGCAGCAAGTGCATGGAGGAAGTGCTTATTAGATCAGCCTCAGCCTCAGTGATGAATGAAACTCCCTTCATCCTTTGGCTTTCAGCACGATAAAGACTCACACCCTGGAAACCTTGAATCACTTTATTCATCTCCAAAGACAACGAGGGTGGTTTTAGATATCAAAAGCTCATACCTGCTACTTGCTTGCCACAGCACACCTACATTTGTTATAAAGGGCTTTTGTTTTCTTTCTCAAATTTTAGTGCCACGCAATCATTCCTGTGGTCGTTCAGATCACCTCTCGATGAAGCAGCGTGGGTGTTTTCCTTTGTATTTTCTGTCAATGAAGCAAGTTCCTGTTGCTGACGCATTTTTATTTGAACATTCTGTCGTATTGGTTCTCACTTCTCTTTAAACTATTTAGTATGTTAGGCAAACAGGTGATGAATTTTACATTACTTCCTGTGCCTGAGAGTTGTTTCACAGAAAAGATACACAAAACTTTGTGTGTAGAAGCTCGACAGAAGTGTTGTCACAACACAAGCGCCAGAACAAATCAATGAACGCCTCTGCAAAGCACCGATATTTTCAAACTTTACCTTTTTTCATGTTGCAACATTACATTTCTTTAGCTTAAATTTTCATTTTGGTCTTGCGACAACGCGGTCCTTATTGTCTAAGTAGCTTTAGACACAAAACCCACTTCGTTAAGGTTAGTAAAATATCATGTTTCGGCTTAAAATACCTGCTCTGGTCGCCACAAGGTCTTGTTAAAAACACCCGGTTTTGTTGCCACAAACACAGCCTGAGATGTGCAGACGTCTTTTTCAAAAGATCTGTCTTTATTCGCCATAAACACAGCTGGAAAATGTCCTCTGGGCTTCCTAAAAAATATCCACTTGCTTCACACATGCAAATGTTGAAACACAGTCTTGAACTGCAGTCAATGGCTTGCCAGCCATATCACCTGTAACTCCTCCAGCATAAGTCACTAGGTCATGATTTGGTCTGGCTGGCCAACTAGAAGGTTGTCACGAGTTACTATAAAAATGGCAGTAGTGAAAGCACATATATAAACCTAAGGTTACCAATCAGAATTTTTATCATGTGATCAGCCTAATTCTAAGCTCTCACCGGTTAAAACAAAAACTTAAATCTGCTCTTCTCATATAACTAACACACAGATAATAATCATCTGCCTCTGCAGTTTCCCCTCAGCTGCAGAGAGTTCCAGCATCTTTCAGCTCTTTGTTTTGGTTTGACAGATTGCGACTTTAATGTTTTTGTTCACTCTCACGCCTCTCATCAATGTTTTCTCAGGAAAAAGTATCTTTATATGCTATATCATAAAACAGCAGACAAAAAAAGTTAGAAATTTGCTGGTGTATATAGTTGAGCATATAGCAGTGAGGAGGATATTTTCCTCAGGAGGTGGTGGAGACCAAACCTGGAGCAAAAATTGTGTATTTTTTACTTATATTCATCAAGTGACCTGAAACATGATGACTGGATTTGTAAACAGAAGGTTTTTTGCAAATAGCTATAAATATGAATCTACCCATGATCATAAATCTCACATCTCCCAGTTGTATTGGTATTTTGGTGAAAGGAAATTGGTTGTTCATGTGGGCTGAATATTGTTAAAAAGAAAGCAATTTGTTATCTAAGTTGTATATAACAGCAGTTTAAACCTTATTTTTGTGACTTTTGGAGGTTTGAATTTATCGCAGGTTCCATTGTATTTGCCTGGTACATGACTGAAGACAGTCATTGAAAAGCTTTTGACATTACAATTATGAAACCTTGAAGTTTATAAATGCAACCAACAGACTGTAGTTGTGTAGCAGGCTTTAGAAAACACAGTTCTTTTGGGGTATAGCAAGCTTGGATATTGTACACATACTAACTGAGGTCCTGAGGAAGACCCGATGGATATCTTAACAATAAAGGGATGAATGGGATCTTGCTGTGTTGTGTAACCACTGTGTGTTTCAACTCTAGTTTCACATTCAGAATCCCCTGATCTCTTCTTCCACTTCTCCCCCCAAACGTCTTCTCTGCTACCCACGTTCACATTTGCCTCTTTTTTTATTTTGGGCTGCTCCCGACAAGATCAAAGGAATTTTAGAGCAACCTCAAAATATCTCCCTTTTAACACTGGAGGGTGAAGCCTCACGTATATCTTTGTTTGTTTGATGGGCGCTCTGGCTCTGTAAAGTCTCGGTAAATTGGAATAGATGTATGTGATGGGAATACTCTACTTTTCACTGCGCTACTGTCTCTCATCTTGACATTTAGCCTGAGGGGACAGGTGTTAAAACACCTGGGTGATACGGCGGCACAATCTGTATGTACACAGGTAACACGCACACAGGCAAGCTGTATGTAAAATACATTCATAGTAGATGAGTAATGCAAGGAGACACAAGCTTTCATATGTTTCTAGTGAGTTACAACACTGCAGTTACTCACCAGCTTTAAGTAACATGACTGAAACACACTTTCATTGAGCAAGCCAAAGGATCAGTGTGGGGTTTTTTTTACTGTGTAGCCTGTAATTATTTTACAAGTATATATTATTCATATTTTCCCTTTGCACCCTGCAACCCTCTGACCTTTAACAACTATTACACAACTGTTAAATCCTTTAAGTTTTTGCGAGGTCTGTGCTCCAATAATTACTGGTGTGTATAGCCAGATGAGTGATTTAAACAACAGGGAACAATTTTCAACGCTATGTTATTACTGTTGATTTATGCTTATGGATTCTAAAACATTATTATTATAATGGCAACACTGAAATGGTCCCATTTTTTATTTCAGGTATAGTTCACACACAGGTTTTAGTCAGCTAGAATCCTCTTTTGTGACACCCTAAACTCCAGTTAAATATTTCCATATTCTCCATTTCTCAGGCTTTTGTTTTCACTAAAACACTAATCCTATTACAGTTATATAATACATAGAAATATTCTGGATTGAACAAATTTAGCTTTCACAAACAGCTTCTGATAACTGCTGACAAACATTCAAATTGAGTCAAATTTTTTAAAAGTGAGTAGCCTACACTGTACATTTTGTTTTGGTGGCTTTGAAACAACATCTATTAAGATTATTGACATATCAAAGCATCTGTGATTAGAAATATATACCACATACGTCCCTTCTTCCCTTAAAGACTTAAACATTGCTGCTCCTGTGTATTAGCTTGCTCGCGGAACTGACAAACTCTCCTTTCACATAACTGCACTTGTCAACATGACCAGATTTATTGTGATTTTCATCTTTTTTAGTACCTTTTCTGTGCCAAGTTGGCGGGGCACGTTGGTGTTGGTGACGTATGTTGAGCGAGACGATGTAGTTAACTGAGCGGTTTAACACAAAACAAGATGATATTTACTTTATTTATGACAAACTGCAACTTTCTAGACTTGAAAAAAGGACCTTTTAAATTGACAAACATCATATAGTTCATGGCACAATTTCTCCACTACCTTACAAAGATTTTCTGAAATAAGGTCCCAGCATCCACCGGAAGGGGCGTGGCCTAAACCTATCACTTTAAGAGGGTGTTGCACTTGTATTGTGGCGCTTCGGCTTGGCTAGGCATCCAGTTTGTAGGCTTCCTCCCAGCATAAATGTATTTAGACGTCCACGGTACCGATACCTGAGAAGAAACTGGACTTCATCAGAATACTTCATTGTAAGGTATTTATCAACCTTCCCTTGACTGGATACGCAAACTCGCGCGCATCCACCAACTGGCTGGCGCTGCGTGTGGGCACGTGGACCCTGCGCAACCGCCAAATAACTGCTGATTACTAACGCAAATTATCTACTTGCCATTATTTTAATGTTTGCTGCCACCGAGGAGAAATAAATGCTTCTGTTGACGGACAAATGAGTCTCTCAACTGCTTCACCACAGAAATAAACCGAACAGTAAAGTTAGCTTAACGTTTTTTCTTTTTCTTTTTTAAAACAGCTAAGTGCTATCATAGGTTAAGTTAACGTTAGCTTAAAGTTAGCTCAAACACAGATGTGTCCCAGCTGCAGTTTGAAGCCTCGCAGCTTGCTAAAGAGCTGACAGGCTAATCTCGTCGAAGAATTTTAAAGGTTAGTGACCGTTCGCATTTCAACCTCACTAATTTTAAACAATGAAAGCGACCATGATGAAGCTAGCTTAACTGACCATAAGCTAGCGTTAAACATCGAAGCTGAAGTTAACAGCAATTTCTGGCTGGCATTGCTTTTCAGTAATGTCACGTATTTTGCTCCAAATTAGCTAGCAAACATATGTTGTAATGCTTGTTTCTCTTTTACAAGCGTTCTTAACACTGCAGTTTGAAGTGGAAAAAACTCAACTTTAACCAAATCTCAAAAGATCCATTGCACACAAAGGCTCTTCCAGATACTTGAGCTAAGAAAAACTAAAAAGTTACGCTACTTTTATAATGCTGGATAAATGTAAATGTACTGCTGAACACTTTTAATAATTGTACACACCTGCTGTTAATTAAAAAATGTTTTGGATATGAACTATATGTCTATTGTCCCCCTGTCCACCTCACTGAAATTGAAGATTGAATCTTTTATTTCTTTTTTAGAGACCAAAAATGTGTCTGGTGCTTGTAGTGGAAACCTAGTTCATGATGACCTCTTTAGCTAAATCAATCTTGCGATTAGATCCGCTAACTAAATTATATTCCTGTTGAGATCAAAAATATTTTTTCTATTTTTACTAGAAATACAATTTTTTTTTGCCTGTGGCCCTCCGTGTACAGTACATTTCCATTTCCTTTTACTTTTCTCTGCTGTCCATACACACATACTACTCTCGCTATAAATAATTTACCACTTGTCAGTGCTCTTGCTTCAAACTGCACATTACAAGTGGCCTCTTCATCCATTCCTCCATTTATTCTTGCTCTCTGTGCACAACGCTTCCCTTGTGATTTTGCTGTTGTGTAGATAAATGTATCCAAGCGCTATCAAGGTCAGGCTGTACCTTCTGGACAGTGGATTACATGTATCCCAGCTCAGCAGTATCAACTGGGGTCCTGCAAAGATGTCGCTATGTTGTGACATGTGTCATATTGAAGGTCTGAAGTAGTGTATCAGTCATTTAGTTGAGCCAGTTTCATCTCTCTGACTACTACCTGTCTCGGTGTAGCAGGGCTGTTGTATTAGACTGCATTAGATTGTACAGGTGTAAATTCAGGTTAATCCCACTGAATGAGGCCTGGTCTGTTTCGTGTTTACTTAACACGACTGTGGCAAACATTGCATTGTGAAGCGCGGTTCATGTGTCAGAAAAATCATCCAAATATGTTGATAGTAACATTACAGTTTGTTTGTCTTCAGTAAACCTTAAATCATTTTGTAATAACTTAATTATTTGTTTTGTTTGTTGTTTCCTGACCAATCAAAAAATCTTTGCAAAGCTGTGTGAACACATTGGACTGACTAAGTTTAACAGTGCCTCTTCCCTCTGCAGTCCCTCTGTGGCCCTATTTATCTGATAGCTATAAATCTTTGTGATTAATGAAAGTTAAATCTGGGCTTCCATCAAAGGAAGGATATTTACTGTTGGGGTCGTTAGAGGCTGTAGGACCTACAGGACCTCATATCAGCTATCTCAAATGCTGCCTGAATGCATTTTTTTTACTATTGGCGCTCATTGCTGTTTTGCATTTCCCAGGAATCATTTGTCCGTCAGTGTGTGAATACAATGATGTCTTTTCAGTTGTACATCATGTTATGAACTCTGAATCTATGTACCCACTGTTCAGTAAAGATGGCTTTGTTTAGACGCTGCTGTTGCTATGAAAAGATACTTAAAATAATTACTAGGAAATGACTGTTTCTGTAGAGGATTCACAGCTTTGTTAGTCTTGTTAAATTGGTAATTTACATGAAGTCTGTTCTTGGTCGTAGAGTGGTTTTACAACAATGTTTTTTCACAACAAACAGATACAGTCATGGCTATGAGAGAGCCAACATTTTGGCTTTTTGCCAAGTTACTCTCCAAATTATGGTAAATTAGCTCCAACTAAACTTACACCGAATCTGTTTGTCATTTTTAATTGGCAAAACCGATGATTAGCGCTGGCTAACGTCGTAAAGCCTGCTACCTTAACATCTTGTACATTAGTCTTACATTAGTCTTAGTCTTTCTAGTTAGAAAGCATGTGGAGAGATAAAATCACACACTCACTCCTTGTGAGAAAAAAAGCACGGGCTTCAGAGTGCTGATCTTCTATACGATAAGGTAACAGCAAATGTAAAAGATTCCGTGATCCTGAATAAGCTACATCACACTCGAGCTAAATGAACATAAGCTGTTGTACCTTCAAAATTAGTGTAGATGATGTTACAGGCAATAACTGTAATCACATGAAGATGTATTTGAGAACTTAACGTCATATTTCCCCGTGTTGATCCATGTTCAGACATATAGCTGCTCAATGCACAATTTGCTGGCAATGGTAGACAGGGGTGCTGCTTGCTATTTATAGAACCAGGGGTCTAGACCAGCTCTGCAGCTGAATGCTGTGTGGAGAGAGAGAGAGAGAGAGAGAGAGAGAGAGAGAGAGAGAGAGAGAGAGAGAGAGAGGATGGTGGGTGGCATGAGGTGGTATCAGTCTTTTGGGGGATGGGGATGTCGGTGTGGGGTTATTTGATTGAACATCAGGCTTGTGTGCATAAAGGTTGTGTATATGTGGAGGAGAAAAAACTACACAACAGAGGAAGAGAAAAAGGGGAGGAGGTGGATGGAGAGCAGAGTTGATGTAATGCTGCCTCTGGCAGCCATAACGCAGGTCCTTTGCAGCAGGTTAACAGTCGCTGCACGGCTGACTGCGTTTCTAAATGTACATCTTGACTGCTTCAGCAGAATGAATGTACATTTAGTAATTCTTTTGCGTGCATTTCCCCTTGTTAACTTTTTGTGACTTGGGACTGATCACATTATAAGGTGGTGACCTGAGCTTGTTAACACCTATTCAGACTTTAGAATATTGTTGACTGAATAAAACAATTTATAGTCTATTTTAGACAATTGAAAGCCACAAGGACATGGACTTGTGTTAATTTTGAAAGATGGGTAAATAGATAGAGGATAAAAGTGTGGGTGAACCTGGTCACACACATGCATATACTACATGTATAAACGGCCTCGCTGGAAGAGGGAGAAAAATGGCTTTATGGCTTTGGCCTTAAAATATATATGAGCAGCTCTGAGATTCACCAGAGTAAATGTGTTTTTCATCCACTTCTAGCCTCTCTTGTATGTATATGTGGGGGGTGGCTCTCCTGTATCCCAGCAACAGTGCTCCAGGGCTGGGCTAGGGAACCTAAAGGGCCTGGTGGCAAGACCTGAAGGATGATTGTGTGAACATGTGTGTGTCTGGCTAGGTTCTTCACAGCCATTGCGTATGAATGATATTTACTTTTTCTCTTTTTTTGATTGTCAGAATCATTTACTGATGCAATAGGGTTTAAATCCTCTTTGAGTCAAAGTCAGAGATGGATTTTTGAGTCTCAGTTTGAAACATTGTCAGTATCATCTGCAGCTCTCTTTGCAGCAAAGGGCTCAAACATTTAATTGCCTGACAACTCAGATAAACACTTGACCTTCCTCTTTGTCCTCTTCTATAAATGGGGGGATGGTGGAAAAGGCAAGTGATTCTCAACGATGGGGTGAAGGCATGTGTCAGTGCCCACTCTGCAAACTCGTATTTTGAACTCCTTGAAATTGAGAATCACAGAGTAACTCACTACCATATGACCAAGATACGTGTCCAGTGTAATGATACAATACAGCAGCTCAGCGATTCTAGCAGGGGAATCTGTTGAGAGTACGGCTGCACCTAACTATAATTTTTTTATTACTCGATTAATAATAATGAATTTACCTAAAATAACATTTTAAAACTTTTAATTTATATTTAAATATTTTATTCACTCATCTTCAATCATCAACAAACAAATATGACAAAGTATGCACTGCAGGGCATTATTCCCCAACAAAACTGGTAATCTGGTATCATAACTGGTAATGTATGTAATCCTAATATATTTGGTGGGGACAAAAAGATCCGGCGGTGCGGCGAAAATGCAGGTTTTCCCATTCATTCATTCAAACACGGCAGAAAAGTTGAATCTGACTCAACTTTTGGAGAAAGGCAGCCAGATGTCACGATGCAGCCCTAGTATCAATGTTTTGTTCCACCACTATTAAAATAAAGGTACTTACAGTACGGCCTCAAGTACTCAGCAATTTATTCAGTGTTATTAAATGGCCACATAAGCAGAAGTGTATTTATTTGTATAGTTTTTGAGCTTCAACCATTATAAAAGTTGCATATCTTTTCAGTTTTTCAGTTTTTCCTTCGCTTAAGTATCTGGAAGAGCCTTTGTGTGCAAGAGATCTTTTGGGTCCTTTGATGTGGTTCAAGTTAATTTTTTTCCCACTTCAAACTGCAGTGCGAAGAATGCTTGTAAAAGAGAAACAAAACAACAAGCATTACAACATTCCCTGTGAAAAAAAGATATGTTTGCTAACTAAACTGGAGTAAAACATGTGATATTACTGAAAAGTAATGCCAGGCAGATATTGCTGCTTACTGTGTTATCAATGGAATTAGGTACATCATGCACTTTCTAAACAGCAAATAAAAGTGGAGCATTGCAAATATATTAATCATACCGAGGCGAGGCTTTTCAAATCCATATTGACTGGCTGTTTCATTATACATGTGCTCAATCAGAAAGTCAGATTCCATGCACTGTATGATGTACGGTTCACTCTTTGTATCTCTTACACAAAGGCTATGTATATTATTGTTCACTACTCCATTTGTATGCAAGGCACTCACTGGCTTAAATGTAGCAGTGGAACCCCGCTGTGTATGTATTAGTGGAATGACAGATATATGTGCATCTGAAGGTCAGGTAATTGGTATGCTAGCAGTGTACACACACACACACACACACACATGCATTCTCTTTACCGTAACTATTGTGAATTTAACATGTCACGTACCATCATAACAGACTCATAAATATGCAACATGTGTAAACAATAATAGTAATAAATATGTAGCCCATATAGACTCACACACAGAAGGTCTTGATTACTGAATATGAATGCGAAATATGCACAGATCATGTACACATATAGCATGTGCACACACAGAAACACAAGCACAGACTCGTACTCTGCCCTGTGGTTGCACCTGGCTTCAGTGTGTCTCTTTGTTGTTTTTCTTTGTCCTCTGTCGAGTCTGATCACCACTGAGTGATTTCATTCTGCGTTTTATAACCATTTAATTCACCCACACACTCGTTCTATCTTTCTAAATTCATGACCCTGCAGTATTAATGATAGCGCAAAACCCCTGTTACGGCAATTCAGGCAGGCAAACAAAGGTGTGTGTGTGGGGGGGTGGGGGTGGGGGGTGAGGGCCAACAGTGGGTGTTATATTATTAACAAACAAGCCCCATTGATTACTTCATTGTGTTGTCAGAACCTGAGCTTTAAAACTGCCTGTAACGACCTTCTTTCAGAACTATATTTCTTTGCAGTTCGCAGTCAAAGGCTTTCATTACTTGTTGAACAGGTCTAACACATACCAAGGTACTTGCAGTAGAAAAGTGAATCTTGTATTTTTTCATTAACCTATTGTACATAGGTGTTTTCAGTGGTGGCTTGTTATACCTCTGCTCAGGTTGAGGTGAGTGGTGCCCTGTTGGGAATGAGGTCACCAGATTATTTGGCCGTGTCTGAAATCACTCCCTTGTTCACCCACTCAATGTTCCTCATATGATTAGGCACTCAATAGTTACTATATAGAAAGCATCATCATCACTATTTTAGGATGTAAAAGTTAAAAGGAGAAATGTGTATTAATTTTGTGACAGTGCTTTGCAAAAGCAGGTCCTCTGTGACAGACTGCTAACAATGTTACAGTGCTTAAAATAGTAATTTTTTCATACTGCTGGAAAAACAGTAATATTGTCGTAAGATTTCAATTCAACACTGGTGATGTCCATGTCTTCCTCATCCCTCCAGAGCAGATAATTGTAAGTGAGGCACTGCTGGGAAATTTAACATGACTAATGGCAGACGGCTGCAGTGAATGCAGTGCACCTCAGAGTGGGAGTGTGAGAGACAGTGTCGTTTTGCCTAGTCAGGCCTTGGCATATGAATGTTAAGGCTACCTCACTCTCAATTCCATCCATATGCAACATGAACAGAAGCTGCAGTTTCTTTGCTAATTACACAGCGTGAACTCTCCATGTTTTATTAATTGAAGAATGTTGACCTTGTAAAGGTTTTTTACTGTTTGAATTTCAATAAGCTTTCAGTTAATCGAAATTCAGATGCATCTTTAATGGATTCTGTACTCATAAATGTTAAATTGATGTGCAAATAGAAGTACTGGTAGGAAAGTGTGTTTACAACAATATGCTTGGATGTATTCCTTGTTCCCAATTATCATTATCTGTTGTCTAGCCAGTAGTGGACTACAGTAGTTTAAGTAAACACATTAGGTCTTTAACTTTAAATCTGCACTTTCAAACAATAACCATTACTGAGATATTAGAGTGTCACCACAACAAACAGACACATGAAAATGTCACAAGAAAGATTTTGTTTTTATCCTTAAAAGCTTTAGTTTTTTGAATGCCTCGGTTAATAAACAGCAAAGTGGCAGTCAAACAAATATTTAACAGTCAGTTGTAAAAACCATTCTGACAAAAAGTTCACTGACAATAAAAAGTAAACACGTGATGCAATGTCCCTTGAGGTCTTTAGTTATCTTTAATCAGAAAATAATAACTTTTCAGAGGATTTAGTTATTTATTTATTTTCTTTATCAGAATTAGAGTTCACAGTTTTACTAAATGGACATTTTGCTATTCAGAATGACAAAGTTTCAGCTGGATTCACCACACAGTACAATGTTGGAGGGTCCGCCAAAATCATTAAATGATAAAATCATTTAATTAGCCTTTAATCCTAAAATGTTTGTCCTCTTTAATTAAAATATTGTTGTGTTTTTTTTCCTTGCAGACGGTGCGTCATGGTTTCCCTTACCAGCCAACTGCTTTGGCCTTTGATCCTGTGCAGAAGATCCTGGCCATCGGCTCCAGATCAGGCGGTGTGCGGATGTATCCTTTACCCCTCATCTTTTCACTTCCTTCCTCTTTCTGGAGACACACTCGAAAATTTTACTTACATAAATACTTAGTTATGTGCTTGCACTAAATACATTTCTTTGCCTTTGCCACTGGTCGTTATGGTACATTATAAGAAACATAAACAATGAAACATTTTTTTTTGCAGTGAACATTAAGATATTAAGTAATCCATGACTTAATAATATTACTATTATTAGGAGAAATTATAACATTCTTCACAGAAATAGGAAACAATGTTGTAATCTACTCCTGCACAAACCTGTGGCATTGCCCTAGTGTGTCTCCCGGCAGTGGCTTTCTTCCTCTACCTCACCCCCTCACCCCTGAATTCTCATCCCTCTTTCAGCCCTGTCACTTCATGTGGCTTGGCTGTCATGTCGCAGACTCAGAACTGTCCATCCAGCGGCCCATCCACGGGGTCACAGGGTCACAGTAATGGGAAAGGACATGCAAGTGCAACCCAGGTAGGAGATTACACCCTCATAAATACCCAGGGTTCCCAGTATGCCTTTAGGGAACCAAGGGCCGAGGCAGCTAACAATTATTGATGCTGCAGCAGCCGCAGTGCTGGTCTTGCTGGGGTAATAGATGGACAGGCAGGGTGATTTCTTTGACGAAAGAAACAAGATCAGTCACAGAGGGAGATGTGACATTGTTTGAATATTTGAAAGAGAGGCAAAGAACTGGAGAATAGGAGGCTGAATGTTGAGGGGAAGGGTAAAGGTGCACAGCAGTGTTTGATGTCACAGGGAATAGCTGATGAAAAGAGACAAAAATGTGCCTCGATTACATGATAAGCTCAGCCGAATGTAGATATTCGATATCCTTTACTTCTCCCGCCCTCCTAATCCACCCCTTTTCTCTCCATCTCTCCAATAAATACCTGACTGTGAAACAAGGCTGAGATTTCACCTGCATGGAAGCCCTTGAGTGACTTAGCATTTGTATTGACATGCTGCACACACCTTCCTCTGCATGTGGCCTGTCAGACTCTCTTTTTCTCTCTCGCTCTCTCAATTGCACGCTCTCACATGCACATTTCTATATTTTGCTGTTTCTCATTCTGACTCACCCTCTATCGCCTTCTGTGTTGAGGAACCTCTTTCCCCCCTATTTCTGCTTTTATTTATTCAATTCACCCTTCTTCTGTCCTTCACAGCTTGTCTGAATGTTCTTTCTCTTCTTGTCAGGGCTTTGAGCATCCACCTGTCATCCTCTGTCATGGTCTCCCTTTGTTTTTTCCTCCATTGCTTTTCTAATGTGTTTCTCCTCTCTTTGTTTCTTTCTTCTTAGCTATATACTGTATACAATGGTAGCCATTGCAGGAATTCCTCATGCTCCTTTTCTATTTCATAAGTTTTACCACCGTCCTGCATTTTGCTTTTGTTCTGCACCGACACTATGTTAGTGTTGCACACAAGGATATGTCACCATTTCACCAGATTTTCACATTTCTCACCCAGTCTCTCCAGGGTTGTGCAGCATGTAAAAGCAAGCAATTTAGAGACAGCACCCTGCCTCCTTCTCTTCTTTGTGTATGCTATGACCCAATACCATAGTTGCTGCTTTCTACGGTGGCAACATAATTATTTGGCAGAGATGTATATTTTGTTCCTGTTAAGAAATCTGTATTGATCTCCGAGGCCTCAGAGTTTAACATTCAAATGATGCTATTGATCGTGTGTGGGACTGAGGTTAGGTGGGCTCTCTATGGGAGGTGCATGTTTCCTTGAGACATGTTTGGTATGTGTGCCTGCATGTCAGTTTAGGCAGATGAATGATCAATATACTTGAGTTTCTGTGGAGTTTTTGGCTGCTTTGTCAGGAAACATTTAGTCACTTCTGCACATGCATGTAACTGAAAAGTTGGACTTACATTTTTCTCAGATGAAGTACTGCAGTAATTTACCTTGGTACAACTACCCTAAGATACAGTATGCCGCATTTAAGACATGTCTACATATGGTCTCTGAGCAGACCTGCAGGAGTAGTGCCTTCCTTTCATGATAAAATTAACCACTTAGTATCAGTTACACTCTAAAGCCTCAAAGGTGAGAGGATATGAAGTTAGCAAGGCTTAGTCCTAAGTAATAAAGGACAGTAGAAGGCTTAAGCTCACTATGATCACATTGAGTACATCCTAAGTTTAAGAAAAGCCTTTAATAATATAATCTTATATTTTACTGTTGATACTATGTGAAAAATGAACCAAAAAATAAATGGGTTGTTGTGTTTATAAGCATTAGTATACAACCTTATCCAGGTTTAATCCTATACCAAGTTTTTGCAGACATAACATTGTGTTTAAATATTTTCTGGTGACATTGAATGCTGCTGCATACTCTGCTGCACAGACAGCACTCTGGCAAGTAAATAATTGGTGAAACATTAAAAAAATAAAAACAATAATCTCATCAAGTGGGTGTGTTTTTGCACAAGATAGTTAAATTTTATTTACTGGACTGACTTATGTATGTTGGTTTAAATTAGAATACATTTGGTAGTCGGGGCAAAGATATTTAGGAAATTCAACAGATTGGAGAGTTGCTAAAATCATCACTGATGTACATTTCGGGGGTTGAAAAAATAGGATAGAAAAATGAGTGAGGGATGGTAGTGGAGGGTGATTATAGGAAGGGAGAAGGAGATTGAGGTGTCATTAGAATACTGAGAAGGCAACAGCATTATATTGTTGAAGATAGAAAGAGTGAAAAGGATACAGCAAAAAGTAGTTGAAGATTCTAGTGTGGGCAGAAAGACATCATGAATAAAACATCCTTTGATTACGTGAACTACACACCCACAAACCCAAATCCAAAAGATTTTAACACATTTAGGACTTCACTATACTGAATACCCATTACACTGAAGTATTTACTGTATTCAATGTTGTGGTTGAAGTCATTTTAGCTGTAGGATAGATGGGATCTGAGAAATCTGCATTATGTTTTTAAAATCTTATAGTGTTGTGCACTGTTTTCCAGGAACATTGTTGCTGGTTGCAAATTCAAAGAAACCATATGACTCCACAGATTACTTGTATCACTGTATAATCTACCGTCACAGCTTAATATTGGCTGAAAGACAGAGAATATGACAATTTCCTATTTGATGGCATTAGTCAAACCAAATTGTCACCAAACATGTTAGGTTTCAACACATCACAATGTTACAGTCATTCTGAACAGTCATGTTGCACTTCAGAAATGAAGTTATTATTAACATTTACAAATGTAAATCTTGCAGTAGAGTCACCAAGGTTGTGACTAAAGAGTCTCTCACGTAGATTCCTGTATAATTTATTTACGTGTGGCCCCTACTGTATCTCCTACACACTTTCTCCTGGTATGAATTGTTAAGCAAATACCACGTGTTGTAAAATTGTGTATTCAGTGTTCTCTGCATTTCCTGAATGACAAATCACTTGGCTTCCCATGCCCAATCATGATTTTGCACTAGGTGGAAAACTTAAACCCATCATACTGATCTAGAAACAATAAAGATACATGATACTGACTGTTGCTGCAATCTGTTTTTGTAGTCATTTGTTTTGCACAGTATTATTAATGGCTGCAGAGTGTTGGAATGTCACATATTTATTATGAACAGCTGAGGCCATCACGGTAGGACAGGTCCTGCTCTGGTGAATGGTGCATAGTGACGATGTCATCAGGGTTGGCGCAGTGGGTTGGCAATGAGGCTCTCTGCAGTGGGCTCCGAGGACACTCCTCTCCCTGCTTGGGGCGACATTACCAAAATATGCTGAGATTTGGTTTATTGAGAGCAAATAGAACAGAGGATGACAAAGATGTGTAGGTGTGTGTGGGTGTGTCTCCGTGTGTGTGTATGTTCATGTGTTTCTCTATTTTTGCGTCTCAACCTGTGTGTCTGCTTGCTGAGTCTGCACCCATGTGTGCCGTATACCTGTGTCAATATTGTGTGTGTCTCTGTGCACAAATGTAAACATGTGTTCGTGTGTGCACGTTTCTCACCTATTGGTGTTGGCTTGTGTGTCGGCGTAGTGAGAGTGGATGTAGTTTCAATAAAGGGTTCAGGTAATAGAATTGCCCAGAACCTGATAGACAGTCACTTCTCATAACAGTCAATCAGGTCAGAGAAAAGAAGAGCAAGAACAAATAGAAGGGAGGAGAGGGAAATGGAAAAGAGTCTTGGCAGGGAGGAGGAGATACAGCAATATTGTAAATCATCTGCAGATTCTTTTTGAGACATTACAAGAAATTATATTTATCAACTTTCAGTAGAATCATATCATGCTGACATGATCATCACAGGTTCCTGTTTTATATTCTGTTGTCAAAATTATGTGGCAAAATGGTCAAGTGTATATGTTATTTATTTAAGTTTATTTTTTCTCATATTAAATTACTTTTGATGTAATGTATAGACCCAATCACAATGTTTGTGAACAATAAGTTCTGGGTAGAAAACCCTTGCATCACACCTTCCTTAAATACAATTTGTCTTTTTTTATCATGCTATTTCAAAGTATATACATCTCATTCATCCAAAATACATGTTTGGTGCCCTTATATCTCATTAATAACAACACTTGCATTAACATTAAGTTGACAGACCTAATTTACCTGTTAGCTTGAGTTTACCTAAAAACCAGCAGTTAGTCGGAGATGTTGCTGTTGAGTAGATATCAAAGATGCTAACAAAGCAACACAGTACATTAAATAAGCACATTAGAAACCACAGAAAGGTCAGATTATTGTGTTTTTACTATATATCTTTAAATGCCAGTGGTCTACCTGGAAGTGACTGATTTTGGTAGTGATTTGATCTAAAACAGCAGAGCACATTTCATTTAACTCATTACAATAAAATAAAGTGAGGGCTTATCTTGATATAAGATAAGTTATGACACACTCAACCCAATATGTCTTATCTCAATAAATCAGTTGCCAGTTTATTAGGTTAAGTGGTAAAATGACCATAACATTAAATCAGAACCTCTCTAAAACAGTTTTAACAGAAAGTGGACATTATAAACATGAATAAGGATTTATTGTGGGACTGTTGTATTATATAGCATTACGTTTAGACATTGTATGCGTGTGTTTGTCTAATACACTGGCTACTATGTGTAAGTAATACTGAAACATGATTCTATAAACTGTGTAAATATCGTTAATCCTGATTCGTAATGTCTCTGGATGTGATATCCACACTGAGTTAATCAATAGACTTGACTTAAGCTGATATTGCATGTTCTGTTCTATCAACTCAAGGCACTGCCAAGACTTTTGCCCCGCCAGAAATTTGTTGACAGTGCTGAGTAATCGAGATAAGTTAGCTGGCGTTGCCAACAGACCTCTGCTTGTTGCTAGGTAAGGAGACTTCAGCTTTACTTTTGGGGGTGAACTCTCTCATCAGCGGCCACATGTTTATTCACTGACCAGCGGCAAGCAATTAGTAAACCTAATTTGGCCAATGGAGCATGAGCAGGCAATGGGAGGTCACTCTGTGTAAACACACAGCTACTGTTACAGTCTATTATTAATCACACGGTCTTACAGTATGTGTGACAGGACTGCTTTGCAGTGCTACTTAGACAAACAGTATCATCAGATAGTCATCAATTAAGAATTCATCGTCTTCACACTGTGTCATTGGCTTTGCTGACTGTGTGAGCAGGCCTGCAAACATAATGACTATTTGCCAGCAGTTGCTCAGGGAGAAGAAGGAAGGTGGTCAGTGCCATAATCAGATGCCATCCAGATCATGAGTGGTGGGTGTATTTGCACACACCATGCTCTATTTGCATAACTTCTGTCTCCGCTGTTAGCACAAACTCTGTTTCCAAACTTGAGCACAGCATCAACACACCCGTTGCCGTGAATCTGAGCACACGCACGCATAATCAAAACGAGACATGTGCAGTCGTGTCTAGTGACTCACTTGGTCTTGATTGAATTATACATTATAGGATTTACAGCCCTCTATTTGTAAACTAGAGTAATGGCAGTTTTTCTGGGCACCAAAGGTGAGCAAGCAAAAGTGCTGCTCTGGTAGAAAAGGGATGAAGCAGCACTATTAAGCTACTCATGGCCACACACTGCACTCTATCCTTACTTCACCCTTGTAGGGTACATGATAATAGAATTAATGGCTCTACCTTGTGGTATACCCCTGGATTAAAGGGAAAGTACTGTGAGTGTGACAGTTTTCTGTGAATCAGAATGACATGATTTATGAAGGACAATAAGGACTGCAACCAATGCTAATTATTATATGATTGATTATTAGTTAATTATTGATTAGTGTACCTGACATCATGTTGTCTGTACTGTCAGAAAAAGACAAAAGTCTAAGTTCCATTATGTTTACAATTCTACAGTAACTTAATTTAAAATGATTTGAAACAAAGACATTGTGCAAATCTTCACCCTTGAGAAGTAGGAAGTACCTAAAGTTTGCATTTCTAATGACAAATGACATGATCAAAACATGATTAGTAATTCCAATACATGTCAGTTAAATTGAACAGGCACTTAGTAGTAGTGTAGTGTATGTTGTTTCTTCAATCTTGAGCCTGCACAACACCTTTTTAATGAGTTAGCAGTGTTGTTTTTTTTTTCCAACAGCAGATGTTGGCTGTTGCATGTATTCTTGTGACTCTAAAAACTTCCTCATAGGGTGAGATCACATGCATATCCTGCTGTTTATAATTATTCATTCATTTATTTTTTGCCTAAGTCAGTCTGAACATGGTTTCAGTGTTTCCTACCTGCTCATTAAAACAGGTGATGTCCAATATTTTTATTTTGTAATGGGATTAGGTACAAAGTTTGACACCTGATTATGTAAGAATCCCCATAATGTCTCTCTTCTAAATCCTACATTTACCAACTCTTCATATTTTATATTATACTTCTTTAAACCTGATTTTCTATTATATTTCATCATATGCACTTCATGTGGATAGTAACTAGAGTGGCACGGCTATCGTTTTCGTATCTTGTTGCCGCAGCATGGTCCTGCTAATAGGCTAAATCCGCAAGCTGGCAACTGTGGTGTTTTAGTGGTCCCATGTTGTCTTTTTTTCCCCTCTCACTTTTAATTAATCCTCATCCTTCCTCTGGGTTCCATTACCATTGGTATTTCTGGTTTGGTTGACAGACCACTCATTCCTGCTATTAGTGATTCCATTCAGAGTGAAAAGGAAAACCTCTGCAGTTTGTTGGTCTCCGTCACATGGTTATATACTAGCTGTATACAATTAGGAAGAAAGGAAGAGACTGGGGGTATCTTGTAGATTTTAGCCTGTTCTCCCTCTATGTCTTTCCCCTCTCACTTGTTTGGCCCCGATTTTTCAAATTTCTCGTAACTTTTCGTATTTATTCTCCTTTATTATAGCTTTATTCCATTCCCCATCCTGTCTCTCTTTTTCATCTCTTTTATCCTGCCCTACAAGGTGTGTTTGCATTGTACAGCACTATCCTGATATGACACAAACAAACCCCCCATCTCCTTCATTCCTTCTTGGTGTAGTATCTCGCCCTCCCCCCTTTCTCTTTGTGTCATCCTTACTTCTTTCTTTTTAAAATGATGGCCGTCTTGCAAGTACGTTGATGTGATTTATGCAGTTCACTTCTCCTGGCCATGAGGAGCACAACTCATCACATGCACAATTTTGTGTACTCATGCGCACACAAATACACACGCGCGCGCGCGCACACACACACACACACACACACACTTATTTTCATTTTTGAAGACATCTATCTGCTCTGACGTCTTTGTGGCAAGTGCTAGTGACTCTATTGCTCTCTTTTTTTTTACAGCAATAAAAACACTGTATATCTTTGAATGTGCGTATGTGACTGAGAGAGAGAGCGAGTGAGTGACTTGATGAAATGTTTATGAAAATCTGGCCAGACTGCATAGGAAAGTCCGTGGACAGTTGCACTCGACTCACTGCAATAACTGCTGCTGGAGCTGTGAACTCTCTGAGTCACATAATGATATGGCTTTATGTAGCTTCATACATCAAACTGTGTGTTACTGTCAAAATAATCATGAACAATTGCTGTAATTTCTGATAGTTTTGCTGGAATTGCTATAAAACGATGAGACATTATGTGTCCACAAAGCTTTCCGTGCCCCTGCTTCCTCCCTGTCATTTTGGATAAAGTTACGTCCGCTTTCTCCATCATCCATCCAAAGTGTCAACTTTGTTTGTGCTTTAACAGGGGCAGTCACTTGCTGTTTTGTGCAGCAACACAATGCCTCAGATTTACTACCAAATATTACCTAGTGGCGCATAGTGTATGATCCAGCACCAGAGGCTGATGGATCTTCTCCATGATGTGTCATCCAAATGTTCACAGTTACGTGGCAAAGATGTATTGACGTCAAAATGTTACACAATTGTTATACAATTGGGGAAGCTGTGGGAGGTTGGACAGTAGATCCTTAGTTTTTCTATGTGTGAAAATAATTTCAGTAGAGCTTGATTGCATTGATTTCATCTTAATCCACTGAAGTGTTAAATGGCAGCTGGAGGAGGAGAAGCCCTGTTGTCTTTTGATGATGCCAATTAGGATACACTAGAGTAGAGAAATTTGCAGAAAACTACTAAATCTATATTATGCAGTGATACATTTCTTATAAAGAATTTCAAACAATTGTGTGTATACTTGATTTTATGATTTGCTTTCAGATAAGCTGAGTTTACATTGTGAATTTCATCTATAAAGCAATTGTATACACTCTCACTGTGTAATGCTTTCAGTAATTATTAACATCCCCCTCATCATCCTCATCTTTATCTCCCCGGCTGCCAATGCTTGCTCTTTCGGCCTTCGTCCACTCTGCTATGGGTTTGCCGAGGTAGTCGAGGAATGAAAGGTCAGCTGCCTATTAATAGCAGCAACCAAGAATAATCTAGGAAATGCCACTGGTATACATTCACAGTCCACTCACTGCTAAATGATACGTTGCAAAATGTAGACAATCCAACAGGACAATACATCTAGAGCTTCACTTTGGCTACACAGCATCCAGTCGTTTTTTTCTGTGTTCCTTAAAATCAAAATCAAGGCACTTTTCTAACCATATGTGGACAATATGAAGTGACTCTGACCATTTTCTTTTTTTTTAATTTGTAGTTTTCTGAGAAAAAGGGCGTCACCTAGGTTCAAGCTGGCAGGCTGACCTTTGCCTTTATCTGATGTGTAATGAATGCTTGCTAACCTTTTACTGCACAAAGGGCACTGAAAGCCTCTGTGATTACTGTGGGGTTAATGATAGTGAAAAGTCAGAAGAAGTGGGGATTACACAGTGTAGAATCAGACCTGTACTATAAGATAATAATGTTTTATCTCATAGTTGACACAGAAAAAAAGTCATTTTTACTCCATTCCACGACCACCTAACTTTCAGTTGCCGGCTCTTATAGTATAACTTCTTTGTATTAATTTTGTAAGACACCGACTAGTCACCCATTTGACGTTTAGGTATGAGGACTTGTTGTGTAAATATAATAGTATTTTGTTTCTGAGTAAAGTAAGATGTGTTACTCATCGACCCTCTGGCTCGTGATGCTGTGCACACTCACATGTGCCTACACACAAACAAACAAACAAACAAACAAACCGTGAAAGTCTACTGTTGTTTCTGGAGAAATATCACACCAGGGCCTCTAAATTCAGTAACATCCTATAGACTGAACGGTGCCCTCCAGCTAAGAGAAGCATGAAATGGAAGTGAAAGGAAATATAAAAATAGGCATGTGTGCATCAGTATGCCTGCATACGTTTATGTGTGCACGTGTCCTTGCATATATTTGAGCTTTCAATATTCCACCATAACAGGTGGCTTGAATGTGTAGAAAGCACAAGGTGCAGAGAAAGAGAGAATGAAATGAAGGTACAACAGGAGCTGAAAGTCAAAGACGTATAGCTCTATTTTCGTGAAGGCACACAGCAGAAAGTGCAGTGCCAGGCACAACACAAATGGAATTTTCACAGTTACCATGCTGTATGAAGCCATTTCTCTGTCAGCTGATTAACAACAGGTCTGTGATCCATCTGCAGTCTCTAATTGGAGTGAGGCACATTGTCAAGCTGCAATTATGCACGGCAGATCCACCTGCAGAATTGGTGCAACCAGCAGAAGGCTGTTGCAAAATAACCACACATCTGCTCTCTTGTCCACATAATTCTTATGCAGTGTGAATCAACACAAGTGTTTGAGACTGACACATTCTAAGCAATTTTACATTTCCGTGAAAAATTGGAGGACAATGTTATATTATCTTTTCACCAACTCCCTTAAGACCGCCTGTTCCCACCAGTCATCTTCTGCTGTCTTCATCCAAAAAGTACAGATTACTGTGGACACAGCATTTAAAAAGGGATTCATGTAGTGATTGTGAATGCCACCATAGAGAAATACTCTTTTGTACTACAAAAGAGTATTTTTTTTTGTCTTCTCATCAGAAGACAAAAGTGTTCTGAACAGCCACAGATTAAATAAAAAACAATAATAGTAACTTTTTGGGCATTGAAGGCATTCATAGTGGTCTACTCGTGTTTCCAAAGCCATTCAATGATCTCTGGCGAGCACTTCTGTTAAAATATATTGGCTCCTGCTTAATGTGCCTCTGACAACAAAAATACTGAAAATGCACCTGCATGACCTTGTCGCAATGTATACATTGCACTTACTATGCTTAATGTTCCATGCATTGATTTATAAAAATGGAGGTTGAAAACTGTCATCAGATTTCCCTGCTGGCCCCTATACTGTATAGCTTCTGTTGGATGAACCTCTTTTTGTTTATATCTTTATTCAAATAACAATTAAACCCACAGTAAACCATAAGGATACAAGTTTTTAAGCTGCCTTCAATTTAATTACACAGTGTATTTCAGCTTCAAGGTGGACTTTATATATATAATGGCATATAGCCACTATGCCCTCTAAGCATCTTTATTTGTATGATTTTATGTTCATACAGTGTGATTTCTTCCTCCTGTCTCTCCCCCAATATCATGTTTTGCCACATTTATATTTTAGTGGGTAGTATGCAGATGAAACCAGGGTCTGACTGAATGATAGCCATGCCGTGATCACAAACTGCAAAGAAATCCTGCAAATGCAATTAGCTGCGCTGCCAATGCAATGGTACATGTAATCTTTAAGTCTTTAATTAGATCAGATTACATGTCCTTTTGAATTATATGATTTGACATGTTGGCATGTTTACTCCACGTGATGGTGAGGAGGTGTGTGTATGTATGCATACTGGGCATGGTTTTACCACTGAGTCCCCACGTGTAGACACATTACATAATGTGTAGCTCACTTCATCAGAGGCAGAGAAAACATGAGGAGAGAGTGGCTGAAAAAAATTAAAGGCTGTTGGTGTTTTGGAGTCTGTGTGACAGATAAGAGACAAAGAGCCGCTCTGCATTCTTATCTCAGCACCCAGTGATGTCACGTGGAAAACTGTGTGCATTGCAATACAATGGAAGATAGAACTGTTAGATCTATGTCTGTATTGCATTACAGTGGAATTGAAAAGTCAAGACATAATAAGAACTATAATGAGGGGTAGCTTTTGAACAATTCCTCTTCCTTTTAAGTAGTCTGACAAATTTAAGGAGATTGCCATGGTGGTCACACTCAGTGATGCAAATGTAGACATCAGAATCAGGAAAGTGTCTATAGGAAAGTGTCTTTAACATAGTGCATATTTCTTGCTTACAAAAGAAAAAAAAACATAATTTTGACATTTCAAGGCTAAGCCAAACCATTGACACTGTGAATTGCTGTGTTTTTTCTCACATTTTTCAATCAAACTTTTCCAAGACCTTGTGTACAAGTATGGCACCAGTGTTATAAAACAGATATCCTATAGCAATGGTGAACTGGAGCTTGCTATTTCATAAACACTGACAAGTACAACTCCCCTCCCCTGTGTTCAGATACAAGACTTGATTCAGAAATGGGTATGAAGTGGTGTTGTCATACTGGAATTTCTAACTTCGATACAATACCTTGAAACATGGTGATATTTAATACCATGTTCAATACCATGGGGGAAAATTGACACAACACTGAGGGCATAAAATTTGAGATTTTGAAAACAAGATGCATATAACGCTGAATCAATGATAATTTACCTCTGAAAGAGGAGGGGCTATCTGGGCACTACAGCGGTGCAAGTGTCATCTTGCTGTCAGAGAGGAGAGCAAAAAGACATCTAGTACTAGTGTATTGATACTGCGAAAAATTAGTATTGAATCCATTCCAAAAACTCAGAATCGATATGTGTCAATATTTCGATTTTTTTGACAACACTTGTATGAAGGGTTTTGGTTAAATAAGAGCATTTTGGATTACTCAAGATTATACGTTGTGCTGAGCTGCGTATCGGTAAAGAGAACTGTGTGAAGAGTTTTCAAAAAATGAACTGAAGGTAGATGTGAGTCAGTTGTAATAAGTATATATTCCTGTTTTACCTTTGATTTTATTAGGCTGTTTGTGAACATTTCATACTTTTTGGATTTACAAGATTTTTGCAACAATGTGATGTAATACCCAAAGTTTTTAGGTATTTGATTCAGTAGACTAGCTGAAAAAGACATTATTTTTTTCACAACACTTCCAGAAATTAGAATACATCACAAAAAACTGTGTGTTGTAGGGCTGAACGATTTATCGTTTTCTGATCGAAATTGCGATTTCAGACAACGTGATCATGTGATCGCCAAAGCTGCTGTTTTTGCAGCGCTCCCGACTGACCCAGGATCTGTTGTGTCAACTATTTTACACATACATGCCGTCTCCCTACCATCCTGCCAAGCTCACCAATCAGAAGCGGCATGCTACTCGTGGACAGGTCACGCTAACCAATCAGTATTAACCTGCTCCTTAACGTGTCCTGAAATGGCTTCAGCTGGACCAGAAGCGGAGTCAGGGGATTTAATCCCCAAGAAAAACAGCACGTCGGTCATTTGGGAGTATTTCGGGTTTGAGGCTGCAGACATGCACCAGAAACAGGTACTGTGCAAAACCTGTTGCACTAAAGTGGCAACATCCAGCGGAAACACAACCAATTTATACCGGCACTTGAAAAATCACCACAGGCATTTGCATGACGAGTGCATGACGAAAAAGTCCGGTGAAAAGTCCGGTGAAAATGATACTCAGGCCCACTGTAACAAACAGACTACAATTACAGCATCTTTTGCCAGTGTAACTCCGTATATAAATATATAATATCCGTTAATAAATACATTTGGAAGCAATTTTTAACTTTAGTTTTCATCCTTGCATTAGAGTAATAGCATTTAATGTTTTAATGTTACTGTACATTGTGAATATTGCACTGAAGCTTGATTTGAAGGAAATTGTGAATCAAATCGAAATCGCAATATCTGCCAGAAAAATCATAATTAGATCTTTTCCTAAAATCGTTCAGCCCTAGTGTGTTGCCATATAAATAGAGCGCGACTGATACTCGATTAATGGGGCTGTTGCAGATACCGATGTTAGGGAGTAAAAGATTCTGATATTGATATGTCGGACAATATACACAATTCTTTTGCAGTGGTCCATGAATTTAATAATTTTAAATTACCCGAAGCATCTTTTTCTGCATTATAAGCTTTGATATTGGCGCATATCAGGCAACATATTCACTGATACTGTTATAAAGGTAAATGTCCAATAATGATATATCAGTCAGGCTGTACGTATAAAATCACATGACAGTGGAAAGATAACACAGCAATTTCTAACCTTTAGCAAATAACACAGTGTTTGTCATTCCGTCAGCCACACGGGGCAGAAGGGACCTCATTCTTGCAGTTTTGTCTTTATAGCTAAAGCTCTGCAGGTTTAGTCTGTGCATATCCATCTTGTGTTTTTCTTCCAGTTTGTAAGATGGGCTCCAGCTAAAAAGAATTAGAGACTGTGACGGTGCATAACTTGTTGTCATACAGAAGGCTTGTTCGGTGTTGTGTGAGGGGGTCTTAGGGCTTGGAGGGGTATACAAAAAGAGATTTCTGTCTGGTTTTGTAGCGTTGCCATGGTTACACTAACACAAATGTCTCATGTGGATGGCCCACTTGACCATCTATTTAATTTATCAGATAAAAGGAGACACTGAAAGTCATACGCTTAAGTAATTAGTCTGATGTCACAGCTTAATGTAATAATACACCACACAAGGAATCCTTAATGCTACACTACAATATCCCCTCAGGTCAATGATTTCAGTCCAAAGATTGGGTTCATCCGCATGCTAAAAGTCTCAAAGAGGACAAACAAAATATAGATATGGATCAATGGCCACAACAGCAGAGCATGCTTTGGTTTATTTTTCAAGGACATGTACGCCAAACATATAATACTGTTGCTTGTCAAGGCTCTAATGAAGAGGAAACAAAAGATGTGTCCTTGGTGAGCTCAGAAAAGGTGCTGTGACCGTCATCACAGTGTAACAAGGTGAGACAGTGCAGCGTAGCACATCATATCTCATTAATTCATCCTGTCTATCACCAAAACAACAGACCCTAGCCAAAGGGCTTTACCAATGCCAGCTGCCTCCCTTGTTAATTTGATTCCTCACCTCATCGCTCGGGCCTGGAGCAGTCAGCCACCGAGCTGTCCAGCCGTTTTGTCTAGACTGTGAGGACAAAAGGACTTTTGTTTTTGTTTTTCTGGTTTTCCTTTGTCGTCACAAGCCTGTGTTTGTTTTTGGTATCTGGTTAAATGGACTGCAGATGCTGGAGATAGATTTCCATCACCTTTTTACTGTAGGTTGGAGGACAGATGAGAAGAGACAGAGGTGAAAATTGTGTCGTAGTGAAAATGAGGGGCTCAATTTTGGAGAAAGTAGTACAAGTCATAGCTCAAAAACATGATAGTAGAAAAAAACCCCACTATAATTCATTTGAAATGGAGCCTGTCACAGACAAAGTTTGCAACTACTATTCATGCAAAAGAAATAATTCCCTTAAAGTCCTCGAGAAATGGCAGTTAGAGTGTCTTTAGCTTCTGTAGTGTAACCATTTCTGAGTGAACCGGATTATGCGAGCGGCGTGTGATTTTTGAGCGATTTTATCAAATTTCTCAGGGATTTGATCGCTCAAAAATGTCTTAGTGAGCATGCGGCCTCTGGAAAACTGCAGTGATTTGGAGCAGGATGCCACCCACAGTACAGTTGTACCGGACTGTTGGCCTTCACCCACACCTCCCCACCTGCTTTGTTGGATCAGTAGGCGGAGGATGTGGGAGGGATGAATAAATTAGACAACGCTCTTTTGAAAATGTAAACAAAGTTTTTGCCAGTAGACATCCAAACACGAGTCTCCAACTCCAATGATCCAATGTTCTGCTAGCTACTATGAGGCAAGCTAACAAAGTCACGTGTGGTTTTATGTAACGGAGGAGTTAGGTGGTCACCTACAAAATGTCTTGGTGAAGTGTATTTACATCAACCCATTGTAAGAAAATCAGCTTAGAAGCAAAGGTTTTTTGCACCTTGAGTTAGAAAATAAAAAATAACGCAACATGGCTTAAAACACAAGAGGCACTTTCCATTTAGTCCAGTGTCCATTGACTCACTGAAATTCCTCTGGCCTGTCAGTCCACTGTTAAAAATATTTGGGGCTGTGCCTGAAAACAGAACTAGATAAAAGTGATAGATAATGTCTATCTGTATCTATCTATCCTTCCTTTTTTGTCCTAGCTCTTCTTGCATGAAACAGATGATTAGCTATGCATGATCCCTGTACTGGTCTTTCTGTTATGATGGGCTGGTAGTTGTTTTCAGACCCAAAAGCAGACACCAGAGCAGGGAATGGTTTGAAAGGGATTTATTTAACACAACAGTTGAAGCAGGCAGATGAATGAACAAGCTCCGGCTCCGGTTAGACTCCACCGGCGGTGAAAGCTCAATGTGGCGGTGGTGGATGGCTCAGGAGGAAGCCTCAGGAAAGCTTCTGGCATGCTGGCAGCTTGAGACGAACGGCAGCGGTGTTGATGACCTTATCAACCTCAAACGGGCCAATGAACCAAGGGGGGAGTTTGCGGGACTCAACTAGAAGTGGGTCACGGGAGGAAAGCCAAACCCTATGATCTGGTTTATACTGAGGGGCAGGTGCACGGTGAATGTCCGCCAGGCGTTGGTTGTGCAGGGAAGAACGAGTGAGAACAACATGGGTAGCTTTCGAAACCTCTTTGCAGCGGCCATGAGCCTGCACGGAGGGAACAGCGACCTCACCCTGCTGGGTGGAGAGAAGTGGGGGTTGAACACCGTAGGCTGCCATGAAAGGGGTCATCCCTGTGGCCGAGCTGGTGAGGGAAATGTGAGAATATTCTATCCACGGGAGGAATGAGGACCAGGAGGAAGGGTGACGGGCTGTGACGAAGCGGAGGCCGGCCTCGAGGTCTTGGATGGCTTGCTCAGTCTGTCTGTCCGCCTTGCAAAACGCCTGCCATACTTGAGACATGAACTGGGAGCCTCGGTCAGAAACGATGTCGATAGGAAGGCCGTGAAACAAAACGTGGAGAATTAGGAACTCTGCCCCCCATGGATTCTGGGTGCACTGGGTCCATACGGGCCAGATGATTCTGTTATGATGGGCTGGTAGTTGTTTTTTATACCCAAAAGCGGACACCAGAGCTGGGAGCGGTTTGAAAGAGATTTATTTAACACAATAGGTGAAGCAGGCAGGTGAATGAACAAGCTCTGGCTCGGGTTAGACTCCTCCAGCGGTGCAGGGAAAAAGCTCACTGTGGTGGTGGTGGATAGCTCAGGAGAAAGGCTCAGGAAAGCGTCTGTTGTGTGGGTGGGTGAACAGAGGTGCTGGAGGCTGGTGGCGGGTAAAGTGGAGCAGATCAGGAGACATCCGATCTCACTAGGGAAGGAACAAAAAAACAAAGTTGGAAAAAAAATCATGAAAGTACTCTCACTAGAAATAAAGGCGCTAGAAGTGTCGACCATGTACCACTCCGTAACTGGCAAAATCATCTGGCAGCGGGCATGGTCAAGAGCAGGGCTTTTCAGCATGCGCTGATTGCTAAAGCGCTGCAGGTATGAAGGGGATGAAGGGGAAACCCCTCCCAGCCTCTCAATACTCAGCTTGTGCTGCTTTTTGAATAAGACTTTTTGTGATTTTATACCAGACCATCTTTTATGCTGGTCATACCTCAGAGCAGAGTGTGGATAGGCAAGAACACACTGCAATTGCTGCTATTTCCCCTGGCTTCCTTATCACATGCTTGGGCTGATAGTTGGCCATTTTATCTGCTCTTCTGGCCCCCGAAAGATGATGAGGAATGATAAAAAGGGCAGATCAGGGAGAAACAAATTCTCAGCGACAGATAAGAGGATACTACAGGGTCAGGCTGTGAAAGAGGGAGATGTAGAAAAGGAAATAAAAGGATGGAGGATATAAAAGTACGCAAGAGAGCGAAACAGAGGTGTGGTTGATGCAGGCAGAGTGCGTTGAAGAGCAGAGAAGCTGTGTTTGGTGTGAGTGAATTCCTTCTAAATGGAAATTTCTGTGAGCTGCTCAGTTGTTGACTGATTAGATTGAAGGTGATGATTGTGTGAGCCCAAAGCACAGAAGCACAATAAGCATGCACACAAAAAATATTGATCCACTTGTTTCTTTTGCCAATGAACTTCCTGTTTCCTGACTGAAGTGTCGATTGTTAATTAGTGCAGTAATCCGACACATTCTGACTGTAAAACAAGTAGTAAATAGTTAAAAACAGTCTGCTTTAACTTTAATTCTACAAAACTAAAACAATCTTCTATATAATGTTTTCTTAAAGCTTTGAAGGTCAGATTTGATTGACTTTGGGTGTCATGGGTCTAAGCAGTAAGTCACTTGTAAGTGGGACCAGGACCAATGCCATGAGCTCTCTCATGCCATATCAGCAAGGCCATCTGGACCATAATGAGCACTTATAGTGCCATTGGACTCACTGTCATTACCATATTGACTGATATTCATCACAGTTACCATCAAAGTTGTCATCCATCATCACCATCATATTGTTATCCTCCATCTTGTCTTTTGAATCTTGAGTATGACTGCTTTAATGACATAATGGGCACAGCATGAGTGATTTTCATTTTACACTGTCCCCACGCCCTTTCTTTCGAGAATTTTTTTGTTCAGTCTTTTTCACTATTTGTCTCAATCATTATATTTTTCTTCCTTGAATCAGTGTGATATTATTTCCAGCTGTTTGTTAGTGTTGAGCGCATTCGTCTCCCTTCCACTTCCTCCCTTATTCTTTCCAATGTTCCTTCCTTCTCGTTTGCCTCCATTTAAATAGGACATTGGTTCTTCTAAACATTTGTTGTTTCTGGGGTGAATGAGTCATGTCTCAATTCAGCAGCACTATAATCTCTTCTGTAATACCCATCTCTTTACAGAGACTGCAACACGCAGACATCGTTTAAAGCCCTGTTGCATCTGGCTGTTTATGTGCAGACATGCACACATTCAAAACATGTACTGTGTGTACACTTTACTGTGCCTGTGAGAGAAAGAGCGAGAGGTTAGAAGGGGTGTTGTAGGCTCTTTTGAAAAGGATGCACGCCTCCATGTGTAAGCAGGCGATTGGTGTAGGTGTGCATGTGTGAACACGAGGGTGAATGCAAAGATGCCTGCAAGGAGAGGAGGAGAGAGTGAGGATGGAAAGATAGATAGGTTCTTGGCAGCATTGGACAGTTGGGCTGATTTATCTTCCCACATTGTGACTCACCATTTGTCAACCATACAGTTTACATTTCAATACAGCCACTAAAAGACACAGAGAAAGAAAGAAAATGGGGGGAAAAGAACAGAAAAGGAGAAAAAGAGAGAAGAGGGAGCGAGAGAAAAGCGAAGAGAACAATTTCAGAGGAGAATTTAGAAAGTAGGGCACCAACTTTTGTCTTGCAGTAGCCTGCTACAAACAAAGCCAAAAACGTCTCTGTAATTTAAAAAACAAAACAAAAAAAACTGTTTTAGTTGTGGAATATATGGTAGTTTGTGTCTATTGCTAAATGTGTTCAATCATTGGAATCAATAAGGTTGAATCCACTGTACGCTGGCGTGATGTTTGGTCAAGGGCATCCTAATCATATTTACATATTTACGCAGCTTCCACATCAGACAGTCAATCCAAGAGCAGAGTTTAAGGACTGTACAGATCCCATAATATAACCTCGTTACACATGGCTGTTTGACGATATGTGTGTGGGAGGACTGAAGTGTTTGGGCGACTGCCTCAAGCAATCACCATCGTGTCAGCCAAGTAATATGTGCCACTATTGGAAATATGTACAGTAAATATCTGGCAGACATTACACTCGTGTTGTAGTATGGTTGTGTGAACTTCTGTGTGTGAGTGACTGGGGATGGGAATCGAGAATTGGTTCCAGTTGAGAACCAGTTCCAAATTGTCCGATCCAGTGGAATCCTTAAATTACAGGAATGCCATGTATTTGACACTCTTACTTCCTGCGAAGTAATGCCCTATGATGACTAGGAGGGCTGCATCGCTTTCTGATTCTTTAACGTTAGAGGTTAACGTTAGCACATTGTACTTTGTGATTCAGTGATTCTTGTCTTCACATGCGTTTAGGCCAGAAGCTATCCCAGACAGAAAAGCCCATTTGTAGTAGCAGATCGGCCAAAACTGAATGTGGCTGGTGAATGTTGTGCTTTTATCAACCTACATGCTGTAATCTTGTTGCTATCTATGAAGTCAACCCTTAATGCAGCGTTAACTTAGCTGCCTAGCTAATGTCAATCAAAATCCACATCCCGTGTTTTTTTCTATTGCTGCACAAGTGCTTCATCCCAGCAAGATTCACTCACATTAGCCAACACATTTATTAAAATATACATATTAAAATAGGCATTTCAGCTTTCGTTTAGTATTAATTGTTTTTACTTTTGGAATTATATTCGAGTCCTGAAATCCATTCCAACAGCCCTACTATGCCAAAGTGCTACTGCTTCCCAACGAAGCAGCCCATCTGTTGACAAGGGTAAATATCCTGTGTTACAATAACATTAGTGCCACACACATGAAAACAAGATACAGATATTTTCTCATTTCATCTATTTTAGACGATGATAGACGATGTTGCTACAGCTAGCAGCGGTGGAGCTTTCGCTAACCACGTCACATGCATGCCTTTTTTTCTTCTCTGTTTCTACTCTGCGTTCAGACTCAGAGATATTAAAACAGTCGCGTTGCTTTTGAAAACCTGTGTTTTTTCCCCACAGAAAATTGATCAGGCATCAATAAGGAAACCTATAAATAATCAGACTGAATCGAATGGCATCAATCAAAAAAATAAATAAATCGGATCAGTTCTCATCCATATGTAAGACTGGACTCATGGTGCAGCTTTTTTCTTTGTATTTATATGTGCCTGATTAATTCTCCATTTCCCTCCACTCAGTGTCTCATATCTGACACCTAAGAGCACTTGATGAGCACCACAGAACACTTAATGTCACCAAACAGAAATGCATGACTACTGCTACATGATTGCCTCTTACAGCCATTCCATTTGCCTGACACTGGCAGGGTAGTTTAGCTTATTTACATATACAAAGTGTGATTCTTTCTCCTGCCATGATAAAACTGAGGGCCACACAACGGGAGCAGTTTGTCCACTAAGCTAAAAGGTGACAGCAGTTGTTCTGATACACACCCAGGTATGGACCTGATGGCTCAGAGGTTTATTAATAAGCTTTCTGAATGTACACAAGAAAACAACAAACCCCACAGTTGCGAATCAATTAATTCTAACCAAATGTGACTTTGTACTGCACAGCAAAAAACACAGTAAATAATCTAAATTAAAGCTGCATATATCCTCATAGACATTTCTCATTGTATGACTAAACTGCACACAAACAACACTAGACAGGTGTGCACACAATTCAGGCAAACAAAGACAGTTTATATCCATAATCGCACAGATGAAAATAACATCTGATTGGACAGGCTCAGTCATTGGCTGAGCTCTTCCGCAAGGCGACAAGCATTACTAACAGCATGAGTTTCGGTGAGTGCCACAGACAGCTTTCTCACTGCTGTTTGGCCCTGGGACAGAACCACAGATAGCAGTCCTGACAAGTGCTAAGACACAGCAGATTCTCGCTGATACTCAACACTGGAGCCTGCTGGAGGAGTTTTGACACCTGAAGTGATTATCAATATACAATGGAATGGGCTTGGCTCATCAGTGAACCAATCACAGGAAAATTGAATGCCAGCCAGAACAGGCCATTCTAAGTTAGTGGAGAATTTGTTTGTTTATTCAGAGGCAATGATGGTATTAAAATTCTTATAGTGTCACCCGGGGTAGAAAGTTATGAATTAAATTTATAGGAAAGACACTTCTGGTTGGGTGGATGGAAAAAACTCAGTGCAACACATTTTCATAAAAACGGTAATCAGAAATGCATCAGAAGAATTGCATCTTTGTGACGCTCCAAAAAATTTATCCACTGGTTTACATGCGCTTCTTTCACAGTGTTAGCTTATGGGAAAAAGTCTTTTTGGGCCCCAGTGCATCACGTGAGATGTAATTACACAGTTAGGCCACTACGGAAACTGGCTTCAATGCCTGGCACTTGTCCTGGGGGCCTGGTTTATGCTAATTAGCAAACTAATTGACAGGCTAAACAAACATGGTGACTATCATAAACTTCCAGAATGCTGCTCAACAGCACATTTGTATGAGCACTTTGTTGTTCTGAGCACTGCTGTGCGTAATGGTACATTTCATTTCAACTGGAAAGTTGGAAATTTCCAAATTCCCCGTCAGCAGTTTCAACTGGAACATCGACTGAAGTTGGATTTGGCGCTCAGAAAGTCGGAAGCACCATACTAACCTCAAAATCCAAGATGGCTGTTTGATGCATCATCAGAATATTCTGTTTACTAGCACTTGTGCTTATTTGTGTCTCCTGAAATCATACTTACAACGGTACTGTCCAACGCCTGTCTGTGGACTTATTGCTAACAATGGCTACCTTGGCTGACTAGAACTGTTTTTTAAACTTGTTGTGCATACAGCACAGTCAGTGGTCCTCAATAGCTCTAAGGACAAACAAGGCTCTGACACAACCAGAGGTCACAGTTCAAGCAAACAAGTCTGTCTATTCTTATTTGCTTGGCACTGTCTTGGTCTTTTTTTTCTGCAAAAGCTGTTTGTTTACTGCTCATCCTGTCAGCAGCTTTCGATCAGCAGGCAGAGGTCCTGTCGAGTGATAAAAAAGGATATATGCAACTGTGGATGGATCAGACATATCTTACAGATTAAGCATTAGCCTTGAGCAGAGTTGTTAAAAGCACGCACACGCGCACACGCACGCACACACAGAGGGTAGCCTTTGGTAGCCTGATAATTATACTGAATTGTCATTTGACATACCTCACATCATTCATTGCATATTTGTTAACCAAGGCAGTGTTACAGTTAGCAAGCAGCAATGTTGTTTATACAAAGATAATTTGCTGTGGAAAGAATTGATGCAGTCATGTTACTTCATATATCAAAATAGTAGAAAAGCTGTAGTGAATATCCAAAGCAAAATAAAGTTAGTTTTTTTTTTTCCTTTAACATTTTTACAAGATAAATAGAACTAGCACTGTCGAGAGGAGGAGTAACAATACCATTGTTTATATATCTACTGTATATAAGATAGTCCAGTTGCTGGAGTGTTTGAGGGAATTATTATGTTGACCATTTCCAAATAAACAGTAGAGTGGCTGTTGTTTACAGCCATCAAATGAATTGAGCCTTTCAGTAAGTCTCACTCAAAAGTCTTTCTGTTTGACCAACCTTCTATGGTACCATTTTAGCAGATAAAGTACAACAAGCCAGCTAACTAAGTTTGCTTACTTATTATTTTATGTATTGTGGCTACAGTTGCTCTGCCTCTGATTGCTTACTTTGATATTCTCACCCTGACCCGAACCAATCTCACTCCTCTTTACCTTAACCTAACCAACCCAATCAACAAAGCAACAAGTAATTGAAAATAAGAGGCAGAGTAGGGCAGGTCAAGACTTAAAAAAACTTTTGCCTACTGTGTTTTGACCTTGTGTCTGTACCGTCATAATAACATGAGAACAATATAAGTAAGGACAGAAAGTGATTGTGGTATCTAACATGTTAACATTAATTATTAAGCAAACAAAGCTGGATTGTCTTCATTACTTCATTCAAATTGAAGTAAATTATTTCTGTAGTTACATGCTGCCTAGCTGATATATCATGAACAGGGGTTGAGAACAGTGATTAAAGCAGCATTATGTAGAAAATGTCATTTTGCCTAATTTGGCCAGGTCTGTAACAATTTGTCAGACTTAATGTAGGTGCTAACTAGAAACAAAACACTGCCATCAACGTGATTTTGAAACTGTTATAAGTACAGAAGTTACATAATGTGGCTGTTGAACATAACTATTTCTATATTTAAGATGACCCAGTTTGTGAGACAGACACAACTATAATCCAAGCCTCAAAGGTCCTAATTAAACAGCAATTACAAGAACAAGTTCTGGCTCATGTGTATTCAAACAAATCTATGTAACCATGCACAAACTACAAACGAAATAGCCTACACAGCATGGCAGCATTGCTCCTGAAATCTTATGGGTACACGTCACTCCCCCACACATTTGCATGCACACATCAACTAAGCTTAGTTCCCAGCATTTGGGATTATATTTGTATATTTACATTTGAAAATTGTAAGTAGCAGCAAGAGACCCCTAAGCTGTATTTTGAAAGGTATTAAAGACATGTATTAATTTTCTGCTTTTTCCAACACTGAGGCAGAAAAGTGATTATGATTATGTTACCTAACATTAGGTGTCTAAAACCTTGCTTAAGCTCTTTATAATACCTCAGCACGTCACACGAGTTTCTGCCTGAAAATTATGCAAGCTTCTGTATATGAGAGCAGTAAGAAGCAACACATTTTGTCTTGTTTATTGTTTCTGCTCCACATAATATTCCCCCTTCTCTTCTCTTCTCTTCTCTTCTCTTCTCTTCTCTTCTCTTCTCTTCTCTTCTCTTCTCTTCTCTTCTCTTATGTTTGTATATTTCAGCTTTCTTTATCTCTCCACCTTTCTCGCGATCTTCTGCAGTCTTTCTTACTTACCTTTATTTTTTCATCAGATCTTTCGCCCTCCATTTTGTTTGCCACGACCTGTACTGTTTCTGTCTCCTTCCCATCACTTTCTTCTCTTTCTTGTCATTCCCCTTCATTAAACTATATTCACGATAGCCATCATTATCTTTCCCTCTCTTACCCCTACTGTCAACCCTGTTTCTCTTTCTCCACACAATGTCTCTGCCTAGATGGGGTGGCATTAGGGCAGGCAAAGAGGCAGGCTTGGCTGGGTTCTGAGACGTAATGATGGTGCTAGCTTCTATAAAAAGCCTGCAGGCGGCTGAATCGATATCTCCTGTTGTCAAATTGCACCTTACCCAGAGAGAGCACCAGAGGATCTTGAGTTTCTACTGGCTGCTGTGTCTGAGCTCTGCATGTGTGTCTGTGTGATTGTTTGTGACTCTCCAGTGGGAGCACATGGACCTTGTATTAGCAGCTGTTGCAACCTCAAGTATGTCCCAGGGAGAGGGGAGTAACATAAATGGTAAATTGACTTGCATTTCTATTGCACTTTTCCAGTCTACTGACCGCTCAAAGTGCCTTACAACACTTGTCACATTCACCCATTCACACACACATTCATACACTGATGGCAGAGGCTGCCACGCAAGGTGCCAACCTGCTCATGTGGAGTGTTTTGGGGTTTAATATCTTGCTCGAGGATACTTCGACATGCAGCCGGGGGAGCTGGGGATTGGAACCAGCGACCTTCAGATTACTGGACGACCTGCCCTACCTCCTACCCCGTAAGACCGTACAGTACACAATAAGAGTAGATGGAGAATATGTTTAGTCAGTTTGTTTTTCAGTATTTCAGTCCTTTTTTTACCAGATGTATAAGCTTTAAAACTTCAGGGAGATCACAATAAATATTATATATATGTTGGTTGTATAAAATTCTGTTGCATATTAAATTGTTCCTACAATAAAATGTAGAGCAGCCCATAGTGCCATGTATATACAAGTTGACAGAGCATGGCTAATGTAAAGCGTGTTAGCCTCACTCTCTGCAATTCCTCTGGTGGTTTCTGGGGTGGAAGGTATGACGCTTGCTGAATAAGTTACAAAAAAATCCATTGTGGCTCACAAGAATGTCTGTACGTTTGATAATAATACAGATAACTAATGTGCTTCAATAATACAGTCAGCCTACTTGTTCACCGTTATAGATAGGTGCCGCACAGTGATTTAGCATGAGGTTATCTTGCTCACTTGAGGAGGAATCATGGGTATCATCAGTGTTCATGGACCCCCAGCAGTAACTACCCTAACCCACGGACCCCTGTTGAAGACCCAGGCTTTCCTGTAAGCAGTATTTTTTTTTCTTCCCAGGATGGTGAAGCTATTACCTGCTCTAAACTGCCTCTTATTGCTTAACCTAATATTCTTACACTAACCCTAACCAATCTCACTCCTCATGCCTAAACCTAACCGACCTAAACAACAAAGGCAACAAATACTAGCCAATCAGAGTCAGAGTAGCGTGGGCCATGTCTTCACCACCTTGGGAGAAAAAATGTGAGTACAGTAAAACCTAAGATGCACTGTGATTGGCTGCAGGTCCCCAGATTCACCAGGCATAGCATGCGGAAGGAGGAGGAACTAAAGCTGAGGCCCATAATGCCTGAGGAGCAACATGGCTCATATTAACACATTTTAGCAGCTACACCTTCACCCATGGGGGATGTTAGAGCCACTCTTAAGTCTTTGGAGCAGAAAATCTTCCAGGGCTTGTCAGTATGGTTCTCCACAAACAGCCAAATCCTGCTTTTCACAGGCCAAGAACAGACACATGGATGTGGCTTATAATATTGAAGGAGCCCTTTTAAAAGAATATACATTTTCCTCTATGCTTGCATTGTTCCTATTATATGTTTAACAAAACTATGTGGTAGATACCCGCACATGCTTAGCTGAGCTTGTGTTCGCAGAGTAAGTTAGGGTCTCGTATTGTCACTGAGACAGCAGAGTTTTCCCCTGGGTTAACTTTGTCAGGAATCTTGTTTTATAGAGGGTTCACATCGAGGGCAGCAAGCTATGTCAGACAGCCTGTGTCTGATGGAGGAGCTGATTTTCTGAGTCTGTGGTGTTTTATTTATTTAATCAGTAGTGTGCATGAGGATAAAGATGCTCACCAAAAGTTGGTGATATGATTTTAACACAGGTGATGTAAAACAACTGTATTTCTGGTCAGAATGAGATTGTATGTGTCTGCTTGGATTAATGTTTTGTGCATTCTACCGCTGAGAAATATCCTGTGTACACAGCTTGAGATTAAAAATACAGTACGTTTCACCATAGATGAAAACACAGAGAAAGTGGTTTATTTTTCCTGTCTTCACATCTGATTCTGGGTTTGGGTTGAATTTGTTTAAGATAAAGGTTATAATCATGAATTGGATAGAGTTTTGTGTGTGTGCATGTGTGTGTGTGTGTGTCAGATACAATATAAATCTACCGAGCATTCCTGTCAGCTCATTTGCTGCTTCACAGTGATGGATCTGGACTGACTTGTATCAAACGTCCAACTGCACTGAAACTGTAAATTTGACTGAAGGCCTTCCATTTCATCACCTGCTGTGTTTGCGTTGCTCAGCAGGTGTGGACGTCTACATTGGACCATTAATATTACATTAGCACACTGAATCCTCATTGGCTGCCCTATGCTTTACTGGGCATCACCCCAGCTGTGCAAATATTCAGCTCATTAGAAGCCCTGACACTAATTATGTTATCATTAATTTAATTGTGGAGATGTTTATTTTTGAATACAGGTTACTGTTTTGTATTCAGATAAGCAGAAACCCAAAACACAACAACAGAGATATACATTTTATGATCATGTCCATGTATAGAGGACCACTTCACATCATTGGTTTTGACAGTACTGGAAGCCTGAAAAATAGGGTATCTGCAGCATGAAAATGTACTTTCTTTGTTCTCAAGGCTGAATGTGCCTCAGTGCAAGAACTATATTCTTTTGATTCCTTGTGGTGACAGTACAGGAGACTAAAAAACTTTACAGACTTATATCTATACGTGCTTGCATATAAATATGAATGAAATAGCAATGTGGCCAACAATTATCCAATTGCAAGAGAAGCAACTTCATAATTAAGGTAAAATGTGTGACAAATCAGCATTATGATAAATTACTGTGGTCCTGCATAATTGCTCTGGCCTATAAATCTCATTCTCCAGATGGAAGAAAACATGTTTCTTTGGTATAGACTCCAACAAATATCACATTATCATGATATTACTAGTTTATAAGTGAAAATGAAAATTGTTGCGCAAAAAATATCATCCCCACTAATCGGGAATCAAATCACAATCGTAATATCGGTCAAAATAATTGCAATATATATATATATATATATATTTTTACCATATCGTGTGGTCTTAGTGTTTAGCTCTGTTAGCTGTAACTTATTAGTGCTGTTATCTGTTCCCTTAGTCAACCACACTGCAAGAATGTGTTTCCACCGGCTGCTAACAACCTGCTAGTTCTCCTCCTGCCGATTTCAACACAGATCTGTTTTGTATTCACAATGTAGCATTAACCCGCCCCTGTTCATACTGAATTCCCCATTTTAACGCTTCATATTTTTCGTGGCAACTCCGAGGGGACACACTTCCTCAAATACATGATGTGGTTACATATAGTAACCACAGGACAGTCCTTTACAATGCCCTTCTGCCATCTATTGACTCTCCTTTTTGTTTTTGTGTTAACAGTTTGTCATACATACAATTATTTAAATTTGACCATATGGCTTTGGTGTGGTACATTAAAAAAAAAAAAAGGTGGTTATATCGCCTTTGATATCATGTAGCTTTCGTTTTAAAGAATATGAAAAATTTAAATTACAGTTGTCAGGGCATAAAAAACAATGATCTATTGAGCTTCATAAATCAAGACACTGAAATACAATTGTCTGTAGTAGTAGTTCAGCTATCAGTGCTGACAAAAAAAGTTTGAAACGAGAATTGAATGAATTGAAAATTGACCAAACGCATTGTTTTTATCATCCCTGAGACGACGGGACGCCGTTCCTCTTGAGCCCTGAACAAATCAGAGTGAATTGTTGTCTGCCACAGCATTTCCATGCATAGGAGCTTTAATCGCTTTTAGCTGAAGACACGACACAATTTATACTCTTTGTGGACAGAATCGCTTCAGGCTTATCCCGACCCTCTCTCTCTTGCTGGCTTGAGAGGAACCTCAGTCTTTTGCATTTGCAGTCATTGTCTCTGACCTGTAAGAGTCTCTACTGCAGACATGTTTCCAGCTTCTGGAGGACCAATTGTATTGCCTCAAAGCGGGTTATCTGCAGGTTAATTGCTCACTGAGCCGCTCGTTAAGATGCAGCCAAGAGTGGACAAATGGTGTGCCGCCTGGGCGTGTGTGTCTGTGTGTAATTGCCTATACACAACAGTCATTCTTGGCAGTGTTGTAAAGCATTGGTCCATGCAATACCACACAACTCGGATCTGATGGATACATTTTTTTCTTTCATTTTATAAATTTTATACTAAATGCAGCCCAATGATAAAAATAACATCAACATTGTTGAATGAAACAGAAATATGAATGTGTATTTTTAGAGGAAACCACTTGTACTGTCTGCTGTTAGCTAAAGGCTAACTAATCATTGTGATGATAAAGAACTCTAATAACTCTTCATGTCAGTGCCCTGAATGATTGAAAAAATGTTTAACTTTACTCTAGGAAGCTAATGTATCACATCAGTGACTTAACCACCCATTAACCCCTTGTTACATTATATGTTTATAAGAAATCTATTTTTACATTGTGCACTGTGGCAAGATGAGAAAACACAAGCTACAAATCTGCAGGTTGTGTTTGAAAGTCCTGTCGTGTTATGCATTCTGAGTTCAATGTTGCCAGACTTTAATTTGCAATTCAGTGTTTTATATAACAAAACACGCAGCAGTGATGATAGTTTGATATTCATATGCTCAATCCAGCACTATTACAGTAATAACTCATGTCATATTGGAATTAAAAATACATTATATTGATTCATAACACCACGTTTGCAAGTTGAGAAGGAGGTCATAACAGGATTATGTTTTTTTAAATGAGAGAAAGAGAGATAGAGAGAAATAGTGGGAACAAGAAGATTGAAGTTTTAATTGCATTTTGCACATTTGTAAAGCAATTTTGCACTAGCCTAGTATCATTTGCACATGAATGTTAATTGTCTTTATCATGTGGTTCACCACGTGCTACAGTGCACTATATTAATGGTGGTTGGCATGAAAATGTTTAGGCAATGTATGGCAAGTTTGCTTATACTGTACATGAACATTTACAGAAACAAACCAGTCATTCACATAAGGTAGAAAATACCTTAAAACAAAAATGAAAAGATAATGACAAGGACAATAAAATTAGACGTACAAAAAAAAAAAAGAAATGTGCTAAATATACTCAAATACTGGACAAGGCAAGGCATTAAAATAATGATAGTTACAGTTCAGAAATGAATAGCGAGCCTGAAGTTTTTTTAAAGGAAATAAAAGTGCAGTATTTGAGAAAACTGGAAAATTAGAGTCGTTTTGAAAGTCATTTTTGTCTTGATTTATTCTATATAATCACCCAACACAAAACAGTCTTGACCAAGAAAATCAGCTGAACATTCGTTCAATACAGATTGGGCCTGCGTGTCCTTGGCATGGAAGACGGGGTTGGCAGAGAGCAGATGTGCTTTGGCATTCTAATCACAATGATGTGAGGGAGTCAAACAGCCAATAACATGCACATATTTTTAAATTATGAGAGCCTGAGCAAGACAGATCTCTCTTCTCTCTGCTCTTATCACATCAGAGGAGAACAGTGAAAAGAAGCATATGTTTATGATAAAAGACGTAATCTTTACAGTAATCAATGGATTGTGACAGACTTATTCTTTCCCAACAAATCACATGTGAACTGATTATATGAGCAGCCTGGATTTTTAATTATGCAGATATCACACATTGTTTGACAGAATCCTGTTAAAATTATCCACCAGCAAAAACAAACAAAAGTTTCAGCTGTCAGCTGTCCTCTCACTGTTTGACTGAGCAGTAGCTCACATGCAGGGAAAAAGCTTTTCTCGGTAGTGAGCACCATAGCTGTCAAAACATAAGTAAGGGATGCTTCCATGCCAGAGAACACTCTTTCTCATGGCTCTTTCAAGACAGAAATGTAAGGAGGTCATCGTCTCACATACATATACTGATATCAGTCCAGAGTTAGCTGCCAGTTTGCTCGACACCTTGTATTATCTTTGGATAAGCTACAATTGACACAGCCACCTCCTCAGATGACCCAGAACATAGATTTTTCCAAACATATTTGTAAATATATGTTTGCCTGGCACATACAGTGTGTGGGAGCAACGGTGGCTTTTTTTGCCTTGAACCTGAAAGCTGATATAATGTACTATATATAGCCAGAAAACATACTTAAACATGGTTTTTAGTTTAAATGGGTTAGCTGGAAGAAAAGGTTCACCACAGAAAACACCACCTCAAAAAGTCAACCAGAAATGGCGATTGACTAACACAAGGAAATAACGACACAGCCAATAAAATCCACCCGTCACTTCAAATGGGTAACTAGATAGTTGCTGGCTCAAAAGAATGACCTGCACTTAGCTACTTTTGTCTAAATAGACAGTTAGAGAAGGCCAAATATTTTACGCAATTTTTTTCACATGCTGAATATGCGCTTACATGACATCTACATTTGTAAATACATGTATTTTATTTTATATGTGTGGGTTTGTAAGTCAAGTCATCACCTGCATGTAAGAGATCAAGGCCAATAGAATTTTTACGAGACTGCAGGTGGATCTGTCAGCTAACTCACTTGGTAAGGAAACATAATAAAACGCAAATTTACAAAGCTATATAAAGTATGTACCAACACAAACAGGCAGCTGGTCACCCACACAAACACACACATAGACACACACTCGCACACACTCTGCACACACACCTTTTAATGTACCCACTCCTCTGTGAGATGTTTATACTCAAATCTAAATTGCCCAGCTGTGTCCCCACTGCTCCACCAGCATTATTAAACACAAACAAAACAGTTATTATACACCCCCTTCACACACACACACACACACACACACACACACAAAGAGGGAGAGAATCAGTAATAGAGGCAGGACCAGAGTAATTCATACGGGATGAAGGAGAGATTGTGAGTGTGGATGGGGGAGATGAGGAGAGTATGAGTGGATAGCAGGTCAATTAGACTGAGAAACCAGGTGTCACATTGGGATCAATTCATATGGAGACCACTGTGGTGTAATCGTCAGGCATTTTAATGGCTCTAATGTAGATGAAGTTAAAAGTCAGCACTTTGAACAGCAGCACAGCCCAAGATATTAAAACCACTGCGTGTACAAAAACATAGTAGTAGCATCTGAAATGTCATCGAGTGTTTTGCAAACTGGATTTAGGTCAACTGTCAGCTTCCGTCTTCAACACAGAAAATCCATCCATGCGTCTGATACTCCATACCAACATACTATTTAGTACGCTAAACAGTACGTGAGATTTTTTTGTTTTTTAGTACATCCAAAAGCACTTGACAATATGCTAGCATAAATAGCACTGTATACATACTATACAGTGCTATTGGGACAATGACAACAACATAACAGACAATGGCAATGTCTAAAACTGCTTCACAAGTATAAGGTCTCACTTTAATATGTTGTTAAATTAGTTAATTGTTGGCATGGGCTATCTTGGTTACACTTCTCCAACAGGCAAGGAATACGTGCTGAGAAGTACGTCCAAAAAGATACACACTGCTGTTTATTCACACAAAAGTATGTTGAGCAGTAGGACTGGGTATCAAACTTCAGTTGTTACGCTGTGTGGTGCTTGGTAGGACCCAAAATCGGACAACGAGGCAGGAGTAGAGTGCAGGAAGATTTATTGATACTTCACAAGAAATATGCAGGAGAAGGTGGAGAGAAACTCTGGCTGGAGAGTCCGTTGGAGAGGAGGGAGGTGTTGGAGGAGAGGTTGCTTACTGTGGCGCTGGTGGATAGTGTAGCGTGTGGCGGCTCAGGTAAGCTCAGGGCGAGGGTGTTGGCTGCAGAGGTGCTGAGAGCTGGGTTGCTAGATGCGGAGCCACTGGTAGCTGGGAACGCAGGTGATCGCTGGAGGTAGAACAAACGACAATTAGATCTCAAAGAGAAAACACAAAAACACTGACAAGAGGCTTTGTGAAGCGACATATACCACGTCGAACTGACGAAATCATCTGGCAGCAGGTAGCCTGGAGACCAGGGCTTTTCAGCAGGCGCTGAATGCCAACCTGCTGCAGGTGTGTGTGCGTCAGCAACTCCGGTGAAGGGAAAACTCCGCCCGGCCTCTTAGTGCACCTCTGCAAGCACAACAGACAGAAAAAAAACACCAAAACACAAAAATCCACCACAGAACTTGACAGGCTGTAACATCAATACTTCTATGGTACAGAACGAATTGCCTAGATACTATGGAGTATCCAAAAATGTCCTGTCATTCAATACCAAATTTCAAATCTAAGGAGTTAACCTCATCAGCGTCAGTGAGACAGTGAGCATGCAGCATGCTTGTTTTGCCAAGATTTAATGGTGCAGGTGATTAGCTGTCTCTTGACTTGAAGGAAAAATGATAGGTTACGCCCAGAAGGGCTCACCAAGTGTATGTGAAGTGTAATATTTTGTGGAAATGGATTTCATAAAATTTAATATAGAAAACATATTTTTTCAGGACCTGGTATTGAAGTCAAGAAATTGGTACTGGTATCTATGTATTTTTAATGATGCCCAGCCCTATGAGCAGAAGCACACATATTGAGCATTTAGGTCATTGTATGCAATTTTGGATACAGTACATGTTTGGTAGAGGCATGTCTAGCAAGAGTCCATCACAGCAGTGCTGATAAGCTGAGATTCCTAATAGAACAAACATGAGGCAGAAGAACACAGTTCTCTTTAAAGCTTTTATTGTATGTCTGTAATGGATATAAGTCCTCAAATTGCCAAAACGACTGAAAAAGAAGTCCAGGCTCCTGCACCTGTTAGAAGAGCTGCAGCTTAATGCACTACCACATTTGACTTCACCATTCAGTTGTGATCGTAGGCGGTAATGGCCAAATGAATGTGAATTATTTTTGTTGATAAGGTTAAGAGTGGACTCACACACTATATTACCTGAGTTTTGCTGTAATTTCACAAATAACACTGATTTGAAAAGCAAAACAAGTTAAATTGAGTATTTTCTCTCCATAGTTGCTTCCTGAACACATCAAAATGCAAAAAATTCCAAGCTAAAGTAGCATCAAGACTCAACTGGTGGTATCTTCTTTCCTATTGCCATATTAATAAACTCATCACATATCATAAAATGTATATGACTCACCTTTAAAAAGAAATTCCAATCCAACAGCCCACAACTCTGCTCAAGTCAACCATACAAAACATAAAAATATTGCATTTGTTGCCGTTACATACTCCAGTTATGTGATGTGGTGACAGTAGACAGAAATACAGAGATTAGACTGTAGACAGCGAGCGACTGTGACTAAAAAAAATGAGGCGAATAGCAGAGTTCAGGAAAAGTTAATCCAGTTTAACACTGAAACCAGGCTCATGTTGTTGATAAACAAACGTTTGAGGGATTTGCAAAACACAATTATTAAGCTGAATTATGCAATTATCACATGTTGGGAGTTAATTCCCAAACTCAGCGACCTGTAGGATTAACAATGTCTCCATCATAGTGTGGCAATCATCACATTATCTAATCTTTTGAGTTTATTTCAAACATGATTGTGATTGCCAGTCTGTGAACCCCACCCCTCCACCAAACACACCAAAATCAACAATTTATTTGAAAACAGTGGGAAGATGCTGGCATGTAGTTGTTATCTATTGCAGGTAAATCAAACTTTCTGCACAAAGTAAAATTACAAGGAAGAATACGCAGTAATCCAAGTCTGACAAAATAATGGAAGTTGGCTATTACAATCGCAGTCACTGAACTATTCAGTCAGATTCACATCTCAGCCCGTTTTTTTACTGGATGCAGTTTTTTCCCCATCTGTTGTTTGACATAAGAAAAATCTGAGGATGACGTATAGTTTTTCGGGGGAAAAATGTGAATGTGATGCTGCATACTAACAACAAAGTGGTGATTATAACTGAGAAAAGGTTGTATTCATTTTCTGTGCCAGCAAAGACGAGATCAGATGTTTAGTCTGGGGAGAGTGTTGTAGCTGTTCATGGTGAAAGTGATTTTCAACACATAAATTCAAAAATGTAAAAGGTCAAAAAATGGATTTGATTTTTGGTTGCTCATTAGTCCAGAGGGAGACGACGTTGCTGAAGGAGATTTACCATATAACCTTCACAGAAAACACACCATTATACTGTATGCTACTGACTGGCACACCATGTATCCAACCAAGCAGTAGAGGTTTATGTTTGAAGTCAATTTAACCTCAAGTTGTGCCAGGGTTTTCTAGACTCATACAGCTTTCATGTATAAACTAGGCATAACAGCCAATGCAGCACTAACCACACACACACACATTGACACACAAATACGGCTTAGCGCACACACTTGAACAAATATACCGAAAGAAACATACATTTACACTCTTAAACAAACTGTGCACATGGGAGATGTTCACCATGTGCTCCATGTGTTATCACACAAATGAGAGTGTTAAATGAGGCTGAAAACACTTTGCTAGCCATCATATCACACCACATATCCATAAGGTGTTTTGAATAAAAAAATTAAAATATATTTATACGCCCTGCATTCCTCACTTACATTCGAATCATATGGTAGGAACATATGGACGTAGCTAATTTTAGCCGTGATATAAGTATCTACACTGTTATGGATGCTGTAATTATCAGTCATTCTTACGTCCTTGCTCTGTCAAATCCTGCATCCACTTTGTTAAAAAAACAAGGCAGATAATGGGTGTGGGGTTGACAGAGCAGGATGAAAATACCAGGTGACTGCAGCGAGGTCTGTCACAGTCAGATTCAGCTGTCAGGGACTGAGAGGAAACCAGACACGGCAGACCACGTGACTGGCAACATGTTTCAGCCTTAAGGATAAAGCCTTTCTTTAGTAAAATGTGGGATGTTAGTCTAAACTCTGGTTTCAAGCTTGATACTGAGTACACTTAGTAAGTGAGTAAACACTTTTTCCAACTACCATTTCCTTTATGTGTCCCATGTCATCCGCATGTTGTTGAATTATTAAATTGATTCTGTTTTTGCCATAACAGTAATTAAATATTACATAAAGGAGGTGCTGAAGGCTTGTTTTTTCATCCACTTAGTCATCATTGTCCACGTCATCACATATTTTTAGCTTTTGCATGCTTGACAAGGACTTGAGTGGAGCTTGTGGGCTGCAATGTGTATTCAGTTTTGTGTAGTAAAGTTTGTGAGAACTTCATGAGTTTAATATATTAAAAGGGCAAAGATTTGATTTTAAAATCACAGCAGTCCTTTTTCAGATTTAATCAGCTCTAGCTAACTTACTAATGAAGCAAACCTTAGATTGATAGGTGGATTTTAAATGCTGTCTCCAGCTGACTTTTTAATTTTTTCAAGCTGATATTTTTCTTTAAACTAGAACCCCTTAAAATAACCTTGAATAGGCAGCTACATACAAAATATTGTGCTAAAAAACCGAGCCGGGAACATGTCTGAAAACTAAATTTGCTGCTCACTATTAAAAAAACAACAGGGGGTCTGTTATAGAGCAGGAAAGTGGTGAAAGAAGGAGTAATTCTAGATATTGCCTGAGTTTGAAACATGTAGTTTGTCAGGATTGTAAATGTCATCTTAACCAACTGTAGGAAGGATGCTTTTTTTTTGTCACACCAATGACTTGACAGGCAACCATAGGGGTTGATGTCGGAGTCAAACAAGTTCAAATGTGAGAACAAACAATGGTTGATGGAGAACAAAGAGTCAAAGTAAGAGTATGCCCCTTGATGATTTATCTTTATAAGTTGTCAGTTGTGTATCAGCTTGAAGTAGGAAACTCCTTTATAATAAGTTCCTCATGCTTTGTTATGGTGTTTGTTCATCAAACACCATGTAGATGAAAGCCCTGCAAATGTTGATTTACTGCTGAAAGTAACTGATTGGCCTCTCCTCATTTGATGGTGCCTTAAATGTTGCTTACATGAATAATTAAGGCACAAGTAATTTTCGTCCACTGCGAGGCAATTAAAATGCTCTCCTCCCTGTCCCTTCCTCTGTTGTCTTTGCTTGTCATCGTTGCAGAGCAATCAAAAACATTTGTCACTGTTTCTTGAAACGGACTTACTGTATCTGTTGTTTTCCCCGCTGAGATAAATACACGCTCATGATTGGAGCCCATTGTGTGCAGCTCTAGATTCATTTGGCAACTAATTTGGTTGTTTATCCACAGCAGGGTAAGTTGGTGATAATTTATCAAAAATCGTAGCTGTTTGCCCTGTTGTTTTACCAATGCAACTACGCAGGTGTTGTTATCTTAAAGCCACACGTGCAAACAATGCCTTCATGACCTTATTGCACCGTAATAAAGCAGATGTGTGCCTTATTTCCTTTATCACTCTTAAAGATATAAAGTGTTGTTGAGTGTGAAAGAGTTTGTCCATTTAGATCACTCAAAGGTACATTTAATGTGACTACAATTTTGGATAAATGCATCTTGAATCCACTTTTATGCAACTTTTTAATTTCATTTTAGCTGATCATTGCAACACTGAATAAAAATGAAATACACGTAGGAAAAAACAATCATAGAATACAGCACATAAACCAGAACGTTTAGCCAGCTGTCTCAAATAACAAGAGTTGTTTTTTTGTTGGTTAATGAATGCTGTAACTGATTTTCCTCAAGCTATGAAGCAGAAAATAACCTCAGATTTAAAAGTGCTGGTTTTGACGGTGTGTCCTCCACTAAGATGTGGATACAAGAAGGATATAGATGCTGAACTAATTGATTCACAGTACTGAATATGACTGATCTTCACATCACTGAGTTATTAAACATTTCCCTTTGACAGTAAATGCTTTCCCATCTTGTCTTTTCTTACCATTTTAGTTACACCAACAAGTCTCATAATTAAGAAACTGCATGAATATTACAACAATATTACTTTTAAGATGTTTTGAGTGAAAAAAATACATTGTTCAGTTGTTTCCCCTCTTCACCCCAGAGGCAAATATGGATGCCATAAATTGACGGATTTGAAGCTGTACCATGCATTTTTCCTTCCTCCTACTGTACAAAAATGAACCCAAAATATCCAAGAATCGAACGCTGCCATTATGCGTAGTTTTTAGTTTGACCCATGTCCCATCTGCTAACATGGAGGGGTCAGGATATATGACCTTTTCTGCAGCCACCAGCGGGCGATTGGGTTGTTTTGGCTTCACTTACAGAGAGCTGTCATGTCCTCCATCTTTATATACAGCCAATGGTGCAACAACAACATGTGTTTCAATTTAAATTCATGACATTTATTAGCTGTCACTTGGTTGGTTTTCACTGAAAAAATCTTCAAATACATCAGGCCAGGTTCAGCAATTTCTCATTGGCATTCTCTCCTGTCAGCTGGCAGTAATACAGTGATTGTCTCCTGTATGGATGTGGGCGACTTCACCTTCACATCAGCTTTGTGTTTTGACAGCGTCTTATGTGTTTTAATGCAGTCCCGAGTGTGATGTGAATTTGAATAGGGTGTGTACAAAGACTTGCCTGTCAGGGAGAGAATGATCCAGACTGACAGAGAGATGATTTACTGTAAGTCTGTCGCCAATACTCCCTTTCAAATCAGCCCTTGAATCGCACACACACACACACACACACACACACACACACACACTCCCGCACACTCTTCCTTGAGTGACTTGACCAAGAGACGGTCATTGTATTTTAATAAATTCTGGCCACTTCTAAAGATCTGTTGCTCTTCGCCTTCAATGGAAAATCAGTGTTTTTGCCCTCCTTGAGAACAAATGGATTCGTCCACAGCAAGATAATACAATTTACAATACAGTATATGTTTTCAGAAAGAAATGTGCAAATACACACTGTACATTTTATACACACATTGGTCTAGACCAAGGCTTGTGTGATATTTAATTAATTTATTTTTTTTCAATATTTAACAAAGAAGCACTTCACAAAGAGGATCAACAAAACAGGGAAAAGAAAACAAAATCATAGCCAGTAATATTTTAATCTTATAAAATACCAAGAAGAATAGACACTATAAGACAAAAATCTAGATTAATTAAACGAAACGAAAATAATAATTCGGTTTTTGACAACTGAATTTTGAGCCCGAATCTGTCTGATTTGACAACATTATGTAAAATTACATGTGATTGTTTAGCATCTTTGAAATTATTCTGATTGTAGAGGTGAAAACTGGTCAATGCAGAAAGCTACACCAGTGTTGGCTTGTGTATCAAACCCGTTATAGCATCAGCTGTGCCATACCTAACTCAGTTTGTCAATACTGACACTTTGTAACGCACTCAGAGCAGCCACCTCTGACTCGTTTTTATTTAAGTCTTTTGTACTGGAAGTCACCCGCTGTGTGGGTATTCAAGGTAAAATACATATAGACTGCCTGACTAAGCGGACCTGCCTGTTCCCTGTGTTCAGTGTATTGCCACAGGTCAAAAAACGGATTTTTCTTTCCATTTGGTGGCTCAGCGTGGGTGCATGAGCACAAAAGGCCTCTCTGCTCAGAGTAAGCTTAAGTATTTGGTTTTCGACTTTTTTCTTTTATTTTCCCCTCACTGATGTAGTTCAGTAGCTTTGGATAACAGTGAGTGAAAAAGAGTTGACAGATAGAGAGACAGAAGTGAAATCAATTGTAAAATTCCTTTTTGACAGGTTTTTTAAAGAAACAGTGTTGTTCTGTGCATGTGTTATTTTCATGGACTGTGGTTTTAGCCTGCATTAATCCAATGTTTTTGTTTTTTTTACTGGAATTGAAAGTGTTTTTTTAACAACCTAATGTAAGCATGTGAATTAATCTCAATATTAATAGAAACTCCACTGGCTGAAATGTAAACAACAATAGTCAGTGTATCACTATAGCATAGCTGATGTATGCAATGTGGTGAACTGAAAAGTATTTTAGTTATTTTTTTCCTTCATATCAGTGGGTGGACCAGACAAAATGTCTATGCACACCACAAGACATAGAGATCTAAACAACATTTGTGTGTGTAGTAACTGTATTTATTACATTTAACACAACCACCAAGTGGTTTTCAAGCTAACTTTGACCATTATTCAGTCATTGTGATGTTTCTTAATTACATGGGAAATTCTCAGGGCCGTCACCTTGCTAAACTTTAATGCTAAAATATCAAACTGTGTGGTACTGGGCACTCATTCAAACTTGATTCTACTGGGTAAAGAACATATTTTTAGAGTATAAATTACATAGTCTAATATTATTTAAAGAAATAGATTCAGACACATCCATGAACTCCACATTTATAACACATGTTATTATCTGTATTACAAAATACACACTCATTTTGTGTATTTTAAGATTAGCGAATTAGTAAGCTTGTAAAGCTATATGACAATGATTTTTATATCATGCAGTATATTGTACATATAGAAGCTATAACCATATACAATCTTAGTTCTCCAAATACTAAAAAAAAGCATCCTAAAAATGCTTGTTGCATGCATGTTTATTTAGGCGCATTTTTACAAAAGTTAAGAATTACTTTGGAAACTTTCCCAGGGTCATAAGCAGCATTTTGAACCATGAACTATCTGAGTCTTTCCTCCCCAGTGCACCTGAGATCTGCTGCCCGGTTCAACAATTCACCATATCAGAGTCCGTGGCTGCTGCTGCCGTCGTTGTGATAAGTCAGTCTAGCAAGACTGTCTGGATGCTTCTGCCCTGTTGGTTTCCAAGTACATGGTGAAACTGAAATGAGAGGTGCTCACTCTGCATATCGTCAATCTGTTGGATTTCTGATTGAGTTCTCAAGCATATCTGCTGTATGTAACGCATTACTTAACACAGCTAGCATTGTTTGTGTGGAATCCAAGCTTTGAATTCCTTTGAAAACCTTTATTATTTTGTAGTTCTGCTTTTCTAATCAATGAGTTGTACTTAATTTGACTATCTTTTCAGATTTAAACAAATCACTGTCTATCTTTTGTTGTCTGTGAAATGATTTGCAACTAGATATGCGATATGTGTGTACACACTAACATATAGAGGAACCTGAAAACACTATTTATATGAGAATATGTTTCTTTCATACATCTGTGTCCGTAACACAAAACATTAGGAAAGCAGCTACCTCTCCCTCCTCTCTTGGCCCGGTTCCTTTGCAGCGGGTTATTCCTTTGTTCTTTTTCTAATCATATTGTGTTTCATTAAAACTAAGCATGCGCTTTGTTCTCGCCGACAAATTTTCTGCACTGTCAGACAACTAAAAAAAAAAAACGTGATAACTCTTATACAATCACTTTGCCTAGAGCTGTTTTCAAGGTGTGGGAAGCCGTTGATGCCTAGTGAGGTCGACACAAATCCCTGGAGGGAGAAAGGGATTGAGTGGGGTCATCCTAAATTTGTATTGTAACACTAATACATTTGGTATGCACCTGCAATCACAACAAAGCATAAAAACTGCCTAGTCCATGAAGTGATGAAAAATTTAAAGTTGTATAGCAAAGTATAAATCAGTTCCTCTCATTCTTGAAGACAAAAAAAGTTATCACCATGCTATATGAAAACTGCTTTAGTAATGAATAATAGCGTTTTATACGAACAGATTAATTATACAAATCTGCTTTGATAATAAAATGTGTAAGTTACATTACTTACTTTTAAACTATTCAAGTTGTAATGTGCTTTACAAGAATAACCAATTCTATACATTTACTCGGTTTTCGTTCATACTGACTGCCGTAACATCACGACTGAAACGTCTAAATTACCTGGTTTATGATGCTAATGAATACTGAGGCATAACAGGGCCATTTTGTTTATTGCAGGACTGATTACATGTGCTTCTGTGCTGTATCTCAAGCAATGTTGGCAACGTTATGAAACCTATAGTGATTAAATAGCTGCTCCTGTACCAGATCCAACTGGCTCTGTTTTCATGTTGTGTCATTTCCCCCTCCTGCTGATTTCCACCTGCTTTGAAGGATGTGCTCGGGGATTTTACTTCCTCCGATAACCCTCTTTTTTTAACCAGTTTGCATGTAAATGTTATTGTTGATCTCATGTACACATTCAGTAAATACAGTAATCATCAGAATCAGAATCAGAATCAGAATCAGAATCAGAATCAGAATCAGAATCAGCTTTATTGGCCAAGTATGTGAAACACAAACAAGGAATTTGACTTGGTTTTTCTTCGCACACAATGTACATAGACATAGACATGAACATAAACAAACATAACAACATTCAACTAGAAGGAACAAGAACAACAAAGAACAGTGAGTTAAAAAGTGTTCAGAAGTCCGGACTATTATAAATATATAAATATATATTTAAGTATATTTATATTATATTATTTACAGTGTGGATATGTGTTGTTCAGTTATGTACAGGTAGAAATATATAAATATATATATACATATAAAGTGCAATTTGGTCTGTGAATGTAAAGACTATGAGTGGATGGTTTTTGGAGTCAGGGGGGTTACTGACACTGGGTGACTGATCAAGTGTTCATCAGTGCGACGGCCTGGGGGAAGAAACTGTTCTTATGTCTGGTTGTTTTGGCGAACAGTGTTCTGTAGCGCCTGCCGGAGGGGAGAAGTTCAAACAGATTGTGTCCAGGGTGTGATGGGTCTGCAGAGATGTTTCCTGCCCGTTTCCTGACTCTGGATGAGTACAGGTCCTGGATGGTGGGCAGTTTAGCACCAATGATTTTTTCTGCAGACCTTATTGTCCGTGTCAGTCTTTTCCTGTCCTGTTTGGTGGCTGATCCAAACCAGACGGTGATGGAGGTGCAGAGAACAGACTGAACTATTGCTGTGTAGAACTGGATCAGCAGCTCCTGGGGCAGGTTGAACTTCCTGAGCTGACGCAGGAAGTACATCCTCTGCTGGGCCTTTTTGTTTATGGAGTCTATGTTGAGAGACCACTTTAGGTCCTGGGAGATGGAAGATCCCAGAAACCTGAAGGTTTCCACAGCAGACACGGAGTTATTTAAAATGGTGATGGGGGACAGTATAGGGGGGCTACTCCTGAAGTCCACTGTCATCTCCACAGTTTTGAGCGTGTTCAGCTCCAAATTGTTCTGACCACACCAGAGGGCCAGCTGTTCCACCTCCCGTCTGTAAGCAGACTCGTCACCGTCACGGATGAGGCCGATGACCGTTGTGTCGTCTGCAAACTTCAGGAGTTTGACAGATGGGTCTCTCGAGGTGCAGTCGTTGGTATATAGGGAGAAGAGCAGTGGGGAGAGCACACATCCCTGGGGGGCGCCTGTGCTGATTGACCGGGTGCTGGATGTGATTTTCCCCAACCTCACCTGCTGCCTCCTGTCTGTCAGGAAGTTTGTGATCCACTGACAGGTGGAGGCTGGGACGGTGAGCTGGGTGAGTTTGGAGTGGAGGATGTCTGGGATGATGGTGTTGAACGCCGAGCTGAAGTCCACAAACAGGATCCTAGCATATGTCCCTGGGGAGTCAAGGTGTTGCAGGATGTAATGCAGACCCATGTTGATTGCATCATCCACTGACCTGTTTGCCCGGTATGCAAACTGCAGGGGGTCCAGCAGGGGGCCTGTGATGTCCTTCAGGTGGCTCAACACCAGTCTCTCAAAGGACTTCATGACCACAGACGTCAGGGCTACGGGCCTGTAGTCATTTAGTCCAGAAATTGCCGGTTTCTTGGGGACCGGGATTATTGTGGAGCTTTTGAAGCAGGAGGGGACTTCACACAGCTCCAGTGATCTGTTGAAGATCTGGGTGAAGATGGGGGCCAGCTGGTCAGCACAGACCTTCAGACAGGAGGGTGACACGCCGTCTGGGCCTGGAGCTTTCCTGGTCTTCTGTTGCCTGAAGAGCTGACACACATCCTCTTCACAGATCCTGAGTGATGGTGGGGGGTCAGTAGGGAGGGGTGAGGGGGGTGATGAGGTTTGTTTGATGTTGGAGTGGGTGATGGGTGTGAATGTTGGCTTCTCAAACCTGCAGTAGAAGACATTCAGGTCGTCAGCCAGTTCCCGGTTCACTGCAATGTGGGGGGATGGTCTCCTGTAGTTGGTGATCTCCTGTAGACCTCTCCACACTGACGCAGGCTTGTTAGCTGAGAAACTGTTCTTCAGCTTCTCAGTGTAACACCTCTTTGCCACTTTGATCTCCTTTGTCAGCGTGTTCCTGGTCGTGTTGTACAGGACTCTGTCCCCACTTCTGTAGGCCTCCTCCTTGGCCTGACGAAGCATCCTAATCCTAATCATAAGCAGGGGTACGATGTTAGGATGTGTTGTTTACTAGATATTGGGAAATCACTTACAAACATTGAGATAGTACAGTAATGGACAACAACACTCCATTTTGCCACCAATCACGAATACCAGTTCAGTGTTTTACTTTTGATATTGATGTGCCCTCTGAAGGCTTCCAGTAGCCTGTGTGTTAGTTGGATAGCACAACCAAGCTGGAGGTACCCAGGAGGAGGTACACGTGGAGGTACACGATGAAAATCTGGCACGGAAATCTTCTCTGATGTTGGACTGTGTGTATTGAGTAGTGTTTGTTAGTCCTTGGTCCTTGTTGGTCTTACCATTTATTAATGATAGTTATAAATGAATATTTATTTATTTATATATAAATTAGCTTTACTTACAGTACTTACTTGACCTCTAGCAAACTTTTCGGAGCCTCTCAGCAACTTTGTGCATTTACGAACTAATGTATCCACCCTTCAACTGATCAGGTGTGCTTTTTGATCATGTACTTCCTGTTTTTGACAGCACTGGTAAAATGTACGACCAGGCACACAGTGGTTTTGCTCCTCACCTTGCTTGCTTGCATGGATGCTTGGCTTTGAACCTGACTTCCCCGAGGTGGGAGGAGAAGCACAGTAGGGGGCGTGTCAGCAATCATCAAGCATCACAACAGACTTTTTTAAAATTCAGTCATCCTTTATAACCGGATTTGACAATACACTACCTGCCTGCTTATACCAGACCAGTGTCAGAAGTCCCTTGCAGTGTTTTGTGCTATTTCGGCTTCTGTGCAATCACAGTTGGTGCAGGTGCATCTTACAAAATACAACCTACAAAGTAATATAAAAGACCATAGCAAAGATTCAAACACAGCAACTACAGTAGGTGAAAAAACTAATTCTGTGCCCTCTGGCTCTTTACCCTTTCTCTGACTCCAACTTCAAGTGTTAGCTGGATGTTTCTTTTAATGTCTTTCCCACCGCAATATGTACATACACAACATGTGCCTGTATTCTGATGATTTGCCTGTAGTTCCCTTCCATATACTTCCTTGACTTTATGGTGTCATCAGACTGGGACGACCAGGGGTGGATTGCTACTGTCAGCATGAGAGCGGAGCGGCTGTTCTTCAGCTGCAGTTCCTCATCAATGAGGTAAGTCAAACTCCACTACAATGGTTTTGTAAGCTCATCTGGTCACTTAAGGTCACCATCATAACTATGTTAGAAGCAACCTGTCCACTCTAAGAATTCAAATGTCTTCTCACTGTGGGCTCTAATGTCTTCTGTTTGAGATGCCCTGGTGGAGCTGTGTAGCTGTTTATTGGAAGGAAGAACTGTGTTACCCACTGTGTTCCTGTTTATTATCTTCTGGGTTGAATTTATTGACTTTCATAACCTGTCTTAGCCTCAGGTGTGCATGAACTACAGGCGATGAACTTCTTTTTAAAATACAAAATTGTGCAATTATCTGTAATCTTGTGGGCATCGACCATGAGAAGAAGGTCATTATTGGTTATTGTTATCAGCTGAAATAAATCCAGATCATGCATCCCTATTTTATTGGGGTATTTAATGCCATTTGTTGATAATAAAATACAGTATTTTTTTTTAAATAGCTGACTTTTTCTACTTACTTCTTTTGACCAAATGGGAAGATACACACCATCTTGTATATGGCCGATGGGACACTTATGATGTTAACATTAGCTGCATGTTCCAACTGACACTTAACCCAGGGCTAGTAGAAATGCAGTGTGAACCATATAGCCCTGAGCTTAAGAGTAAACTCGTAGCTGAGGGTCAACTCCTGGGCTATGTTCAGGGCTAAGGGGAGCCCTGAGCTGAGAATTTGCTTTGTGTCAAGCCCTTCAGTTGCTAGAAAGGAGAGATGAAGATCAGAAAACTGTCATTTTGAAAACAAGAGCACCTTGGGTTGTTTCATGTGATTGCACGAATGATGAATTCAATTTCACACTGTTGTTAGTTGTTTTCGACTGTGCATGGTTTTGTGTTCAAATTCAATCAATGTATAATTTGACTTAGATAGATTTTTTTCCCGTTGATAAGAAGAAAATTACATTGACAGATTTGGATATAGAATTTTTCGTTTGTTTTTTTTTTTCAGCAAAAGAAACAACTTTGTTTGAGTATCCCCTTGACTTCTGCTCCACCATCCAGTCTTATGGAGTTATTTCTAAATGATTTATTGATTTTCAGTTGTTCCTATGCCGGTGCTGCTCATTTTTTTGATATGGAACAACAGGAGCCTATCATGAACTGTTCAAGATATAATATCTAACATGTCTAGGTTATATATGTTGTTGGGCTCTGTTCTTACATTTTCCAAAATGTTTCAGAGAAGTCTTTCATTTTTTATTAAAGGCAACGGTGCATTACATTCGGTCACTTGTCAATGGCGTCATATCCCCTCTTTATCCTCTCTAATTACAATAACTTCTGGGGAAACACCAGATGCTACGTCAAAGAGTGATGAAAGGAACAAACTAGCTAGCTTGCCACTCTATTGTTTACTATTGTTTGTGCATTTGTGATGGAGCACTACTATTCGTTGTTCTGCAATGGTGGTTTTTTAACAATGGTGACCACAATTCCCATTATCCTATGCTACTTAACAACGTCATCAAACTCCGTCTTTTGTTGTTGTTTTGATTGAGTGAACACTAGCAGCAGAAATTACATACTGCCTACCTCTCTGCCTTTAAAACCATTTTTCCCTCACCGCTTAATTTTCTACTGACAGACCAGTACTGTGTGGGCTGCCTGACACATGGCAGGACTCAGCGTCAAGTAGCTGATTTTTGGACTTAAACAGCAGTTGTCTCAGTGTGATGCAGTTTGATGTCACATAGTGTTTACTAACAGTACTAGTAGGTGTATTCAAGGAAATAAAAGGTCTCTCTAAAGAGCAGAAGCCAAGTCACACGGGACTGCAACACCAAGCTGCGTTTCTCTTTCTTGTTTCTCCTTTGTTCTGCTGTAATCTAAGCGCTCTATCCTGCCTCTCTCTGCCTTTTTTTCTTTACCCACTCTACTTCTTTTAAAGCCCACTGGCTCTTTCAGCCCACTTCTCTATCACTCATTGGAGTACTTGTGATGTGTCTGAGGCAAATGGAGGTGGATGGGCCTTAAGAGGGGAATGTTTGTGTGACAGGTTTTGACTTTGTTTGTGTGTATGAGTATGTGCCTGTGGGTATGTGTGCAAGCATCCAAATATTTGTGTAACTCAAAAGTGGGTATCTGGTTGTTAGCACATATACCACGACAGTATCTGTGTTCAAGTGTGATCGGTTTGTAAAAGTGTACGTGTGTTTGTGTGTGTGTGTGTGTGTGTGTGTGTGTGTTTGTTTCTGTGTATATCCAGTTCCCACAGGTAAGGATAGATATTGTTAGGATTTTATTGATATCCTGCATCGATACTGCTATTGATACCGATACTTGACGATACTCTTATGGATGCTACTTTCCATAATTTAATTCAAGTAAAGACATTAAAAATAGATTAGGTCATTACTACTTTTGCAGCATCAAGGAGTTATAAAGGCTTTGGTCATTTCCCCACAGTCAAAAATGTTAACAACCAACAAGCAATACAAAATTAGCTATCTCTGGTTGTCAGAACAGCTTGCATTAAATTCAAACTTAGGCTAACAAACAATTAGAAAATAAACAATACTCCAACATTGCTAAATGCACTACAACAGACATAAAATGGCAAAACTTACAGGTTCCAAATTTGAACATGGTAACGATCCACCCTTGAGCTTCAGTTTAAAGCACATCCTGCTTTTACGTGCTGGCCGTCGTTAAGAAAACAGTCAGAAGTAAAATGGTGCGCAAACATATAAGAGTTGTTGTTTTTCCAGTTGTTGTGGGAACATTTTCGTCAAAAATAAAGTGAATCCAGTGGGTCCTCACTCCCTCGGAAGATGGCAGTCAATGAAGACAATTGTTGCTTCTTGCAGACAACGACAGAAGTGAGGGGGCTTTGTTTGCTTTCCACATGTTGGTGTTAGAGAGTCAGTGTTAGAGAGGAAAACAGTAGTTATTGGATGTAACTGTAGTCCTATGAGAACATGTTTAGCCATTTAACTGCTTGTTATCACAGCCAAAGTAAAGCACATTATTTTGAATATGCTTAAAAACTTGACAGTACTGCATAATCCCTGTCATGATGAAACTGGTATACAGCCCACCCTGAAACTTTAAGTTTGAAATGATTCAAACCAATGATGAGTCCCGATTTAGTAACTACAGACTTATTTTTTTATGACGATGACGAATGTTACCTTGGCTTGATGAAATCAAGAGTTCTAGTACTACCAGTCCTTGATACACATGCAATACCTACCCAGTGGTCTTTTATGTGAACGAACCCTTGTTAACTACCCTGGGTCCTCTCATTGTTTGACAGAGTGACTAATAGCAGTGCTGTATGTCATTGCCCTCTCTTGGATTCAGCGTGTGGTCTGTCTGCCGCCCTGCTAATGGTTGACTTGAATACTCAGCCTGGCCTCCTGACATTCAGTAAGGTGTAATGACTTACTCCATTTTAACGTATGAACTCACAAAAGAGGCAACATCTTGCAGGTATTTCTAAATGATGTGAGCATGTATTAAGCGTATCAATCTTCTCTATATCACTCTGAAGTTGCACAATGCAACACATCTAGTTGTCACCCATTTTATCATGTTGTCATAATCTTATACCATGTCACCCTCATAAGCCCCCCTCTTTCTCTTGCTATTTTATGAGGAGAATTTTTTTCTGTCACTGAGTCATTGGAGGGTATGAATAGGCTAATTAATGTGTTTGTTTGCCTATTCTGAATTCATTATTTTGCTTGATGAATAATACATCTAAAGAGGCTGAGGGGGCTGCTGAAGGTTGTTGTCAGATGAGGTAGGACCGGGGAGACTGCTTAGGGAAGGAAAAGGTGAGAAGGATTGTTGGATGGGTTCGCACAAGCACAGTAACAATGTTTATTTCTAAACAAGACATGTAGTCTTGTGTTTAGTTGTGGTGTATTTCCAAAAACAAATGTAAAAGTCTCAAGAAAGGATGGTTCATAATTGATTATAGTTACAAAAAACTTGTTTTGTAAAGTTTGTTTTTATCGGTTTATATGATCTTTACATCAATCAGACTACACTGACAAACAAACATCAAAAAGAATGTGAGATATTACTGCTTTAAAATTGATGACAAGAAATTATGTTTTCCAAGCACTTTGCCATCTGCTGCATTAATGAGATACATAGCATGGGAATTTGTCTAAGGAACATTCAAACTTCCCATTCCTCAGAACTATGTTGACTGGTGGTTTTCTACAATGGCAGAGAAGTAAGATGGAGGGGAAACTTTGTTATTACATATCGTTAATGAAGCCCCTTTTCCACGAGAAGTGTCTGTCCTAATAAGTTAGGTCTCCAAGTCAGCTATAAGTCTTATTTCCTCTTTGTGCAGAGAGGCTGTCTGGGCTACTATTTGCCTTATTTCAGTTTCGGAGAACTTAGACCCATATTGATTCATTTAACACCTCAATGAGTTCTCTTTAAAGAAAGAATCGGCTTTGTATCAGACCAGACACTGTCTGATGTATTGATGAATCAACCAATAATAGATCCTCTGTAATTATGAAAATTTTAACTTTATGGGGTTTTAGCAATACTGAATAGGTATCTCTTTTTGTAGATATTCAGCATTGACTGAATAAATAATGGAAGGAACAGAACAGTAAAGCCAGTTAAGTGCCTTTAACCTGCATAGGGGGCAACTCCACTGGTTGCATAAATAGGTCAGATTGTATGTCAGTTTATAAGAAAATGACCCTACTTCTCACTTGATTTATTACCTCATAAACAGTTTCCTAATGGGTTTATGGTCTCAATCCCTGGTTTCAAGTCTTCTTCAATATTTTATGATGTTAATTTTGTAAATGATGGTCCCATTTAGAATAAAATAGAGGATAAAGTGGGGTAAACTTTATGACCTTGTAATTGGTAAGTCGCCATTGCGGCAGATCCTCAGGTTCTCAGTCACATCCAACCAGGCTATCCTCCCTGGGTCCTCCCTGTCGTCCAAATATGATCACTTCTGGCTCCAAAAAAACATATTGGCGATGTAAATTGTAGAGGGAAACTATCAGTTTACTAGACCACTATGTTATTCAAGTATAAATACAGTACCAAAAGCCATTTTCTAGATGTTTTTGTAGTGCCATTTTCTTACATCCCTGCTGATTGTCATTTTTTCCATGCTGTGTACTGTACCTGCGCCCAGTCGCCTCGCCTGTGTTGCCATCGAGACATGAAGATAATTATACCATAATGGAGTTGTGGACCTGGCTCTCACCCTGTCTGCCTCTCACATTGTCTTTCTTTCTGTCTGGGGTGACTTCTTAATTAGCTGCTGCTCCGCCTCCTCTCACTTACTCAGGTGATAAAAACAAACTCCACCAGCACAGGAAAACATTTTCAAAATCATCCTTTAATAATTGTGCAGTGATTAACAGTGCTGTCAAGGTGACAGAGATGATTACGGATTGCGATGATCGCTAGCATTTCTGTGACATGTTATTTCTTATTTATTGAAAGGGTTTCTAAATACAAATATATGGGTATCTGGTTGGATCAGAAACTCACATTTAAATTTCATATTAACGCACTTGTTAGCAAGCTAAAACAAAAAAATGGTTATTTATACAGAAGCAGAACTACTTTCCCCATACTCTGTAGGAAACGGACCAGTGAAGCTGTCTTTTTATCTGTCCTGGATTATGGTGATGTTATCTATAGACATGCCTCTGTCTCCACTCTTACTCCACTATACTCGGTTTATCACTCCGCCCTCAGATTCATTACTGGTGACTGTTATTCCACTCATCATTGTATTCTATATGAAAAAGTTGGATGGGCATCTTTAACAGCCATTGGTTTCTGTTTCTTTTTAAAGCCTTGAAGGGCAACATGCCACCAAAATACAGCTCTTTATTAAACTGGTCACAGAGTCACTATTCAACACGCTCTAGTGATTATATAATGCTAAAGTTCCCTGGGTAAACACACTAAGTTTGGGAAAATTGCTTTCACTGTCAGTGCTCCATACACTTGGAACATTTTACAACGCGCATTTAAACTTGATACAGTTATACCTATAGGTCAGTTTAAGACTTTGATTTCAAACTACTCAGCATTTGAAAGTAACTGTTTTTAACTACATGCTGTCCTGTATGGTTGTCTGCCATTTATCTCTTATGCACCTCAGTTTTATTTTTGTTTTGAATGAAATTTAGTTGCATTACAGCAGCTCTCAGCTGAGTTAGATCTGTGTCTTGTATAAACGCCCGCCAGGTGGCACATGGCTGTGTCATTATGACCAGTTTGCCCGATTTCGTCAGTGATATCAGTACAATAGTAATAGTGTAAGTGTAAGCGATGCCTGAATTAAATAAGGATAATTAAATGAAATGACAATAAGATGAAGGCCAATTATGGGCCACCTGAATACACACACAATAATAAAAAGTATTTTATTATTCATCAAAGCCATCATCATCTCCAAGTGAAATTCAGAAAAACCTCTGACAAACTGCAAAAGCCAATGCCATTAAAAGGAAATAACTATTACTATTAACTAACTATTACTATTAATATTCAAATGAGCTTTATCTGAGATGGTGCCACAAGAAATGGAGACACTAACTCAAAAAATAGAATTCATAGACAATAGAGAATAGAGTGAAATACTATGTACAATGATGTGAAATCCAAGACAACATAAATTCCACCAACATAATCAAAAACTTTTACAGTTATCAAATCAAGAAAAAAAAAAAAACAGGTAAAAAAAAGAAAGAAAAAAAAAAGGAATTCAATCCTGTATGAGACATACTCATTTCCTGAAATTACCTTGTAATCATCAAGCACGTACCCCATCAGTCAAAATTGACATGGCTAAGGAGCAGCATAACCTTTTCTATGTATGGAGAGAGGGGTGTCAAACAAAATTAGAGGCACTAGGCGGAAAATGCACAAATAATTATGTTGTTCATTAAACTTTTATTTTTCATGTATGGAGCGAGGGGTGTCAAACAAAATAGGAGGCGGTAGGCAGAAAATGCTCAAATAATTATGTTGTTCATTAAATCTTTCTTTCCTGTTGAATTAACTTCGGAAGATCAATTATTTGCCTCATAAACAAGGCTTCATTGCTCACTTTGCAAATAGGCTTTTGTGAGTAGCTGTCATTTTTTTAAGTGAGATGTAAGAGTCACAGGCTGCACTGAAAAGTTAAGGTCATTTATTCATATCAAGAAACTGGATGTTGGTGGGATGAGGGGAATTAGTCACAGATGAGTTTTTGCCAGTGAATACAAAATCCTTTTATTGTCTGACTGTAATAAATCTTTTTCTTTTCAAAAAATAATACAATTTTGGTTAGTTTTTTGAACAACCCCAGAAAGTACTGACATTGGACAGACCGACAAAATCCACAATTTGTATAACTTGTACAGTATAGTAGTCACGCAGTCTCATAATTACTTTTTATTTACCTTACCTATCTGAACAATTATGCAACCAACTCTGTTGTGCAGAGTGAGAGATTCAGTGAGTGAGAGGGACACAATCACTTCTATGTAGATCAGTTAGAGGGAATGATTTGTGCATCCTCCCTTGCTCTGTGCAGTCTTTAATCCCATGATTAAGTTTGTAATCTAAAGCTTATTCTCTCTGGGCTACAGTCTATACAACGATGCTCTGCTAGCAAAGCCTCACTGGGAATTTCACTGTAATTACAATCCTCAGAAGAACTAGGGCTGATACCAGCTGACATCATTCAACAATGATTTGTCATTGTTCTCTCACAGTTTTCATCCCATTTCATAAGATAGCTGTGTGATCTTGCATGGAGCCAATAGTCAGAGAACACAAAATAAGAGTTTTTTTTTTTTTGCAATTTACTGTATTTACAAGAGGAACAGTTGTCCAAAATTGTCTGTGTTTGTAATGTCAATTTAACACTGTAGTGGTTTAACACAAAAGCACACCTTTTAAGAGACAGTTTCAATGGATTTGTGTTTATTTGAATACCCCAAATAATGAAATAGTTTGTTAAACATTGTGTTTCTTGTTCTTTTTATTTTCATAATTAGAGCAAACTAACCATTTACGTGTAAAGGCAAAATCTTGTTAATATTTTTCGTGAACAGTATGTAATTTCTGCCGCCAGGGGCCTCTATCAAAACAAGAGACGTTTGCTCTGGTGGGTAGGCTTTAGAGTAAATAGGTTTTCACTAGGTTTATGAGAAGATGTTTTAAATCCACATTTGCATATCTTACATTAACATTTTATGTGTGTTTTCAGAGGTAATCTTTAACATGCAGTATGTCTTATGCGTGGAATGTTTGCTTGTGATGTTTGTAGCTTAAGCTTGTTTTGATTTATATATAATGTGAACCATTTAACAGTTTCAAACATATCATAAAACCCTTATTCTGTCAACTGTAGTTACTAAGACGAAATGCAGATGCTTACATCACAGTTACAGTTCAGCTTTTAATAGCTGGAAACCTTTCAGTTTTTCATCTCCTCCTTCTGCCACCTAACAGGCTGAAGAAGCAAATACAACACTTCAGTTGTCTCAACAGACCAGAATCAGGTGGAGCTCAGGGGAGAAACTCTTACATTTCCTCATCTCGCTCTCTCTCTCTCTCTCTCCCCCTGTTTCTGTGCTGTTGCCTATTCTTCTCTGCATTAAGATATTGTTAATACGAGAATGTGTTCTGGCTTTTACATATGTAGTCTAAGAGACACCATGCTTATTTCATGAAACGGTGGACACATTTGGGTGCTTTACAGCTGGAATCTACTGTTCATTGTGCTCACAGTCTAGTCAACCAGGACATCAGTACTTGGGTTGATTCCAAATGGCAAGGTGTCCACATAAAGATTCAGTACTCATATTTATTTATTTTTTTGGACCTTCAGGGGGCGCTGGTCACAGCCTGTGCAGATGACACGCTACATTTGTGGAATCTCCGTCAGAGACGGCCGGCTGTCCTGCATTCGCTCAAATTCAACAGAGAGAGGTAAGCATAAATTTCATGACATAAAACACACACATCTGCATACACTCCTAGCTTTACTCCGGTAAAAGATGTATATGATTGTCCTATGGCAGTCTTTACTAATTTATTCAGGCAGTCTGGGATAAGCTCACAAAAACCCACCAACTAGTGGCCATTATATATATTCTGCACCCAGTCATCTTCAGCAGCTTGACACAACAACAGCTCTAATCAGGGATCCAAAAGAAGTATCCCTTGCTAAACAAATGTATGACTAAAACCCATAAAACATCGGACAAGAAACACCAACACCCTCATTAATATGTTTTTTGGGTTTTCAGTGGAAAAGGGTGCAATCAGCATTCAAAGCCTGGTCAAACAACTCCGCAGTAGTTCAGAATTTTATTGGCTCCATCTTCGATTGTGAGTGATGCACCCGGATGGACATGCTTATTTTTCGTCTCTTTTTCAAGCTTTGAAGTGTGCTGAAGTTTTGGACGTGTCGTTTAAATAGTCTTACATTGAGCAGAGCTGGAAAATCGTTTAGCCCATGTTGACAGAGATAGACTCATGTAAGAGAGAAAGTAAAAACCATAACGTCATCACTGGCATTCATACTGCTCCACTGTTGGCTGTTTTCCAGTGTGAACATGACACAGCAGGGGAAAAAAAGGCAAACTCATCTCCTGACGATGGGATAGGAAACAATCTGCTCTCTTTAGTGGGTTTACCTTCATTTAAAAAACCTGCATGTACAGTATGTGCTAGCTTCAGTGTAAAATTGTATTATGGAAGGCTGTGCCTTCCACCCAGCTGATACAGGTTCATGTCTCAGCTGCAGCATCAGTGTTCTTCCACCAGGAAGACACATTTAATCAGTTCAACCTGGAAGACAGTGAAGCAGGGTGTTGACAAGACGAGGCCAGCTCCTCTGTCCTGCCTCTGATCCTTTTTCACCCTGTCTGGAAAACACAAGACAGGGGATTTGCTGGCTGGAAACTCTGTCTTCTTCTGCAGCTGGCAACACCCTCTGCCTTGTGAGACACCCCCCACTACCCCCACCACTGGCTGTGAGAGCTGATTTGGTAATTAGGCAGCTTGCTCCATCTCCTTTGACGTGTTGCCACCTAAATCCTTGAGACACATAAGCCAGTTTTCAAATGGACGTTAAAAACAGCATCAGAAGAGAGAGCTGGTGGAATATTTTAAGAGACTTTGCTTACGGTGGCTCAGTAGACCTGAACATGTAGGTAGATGAGTTGTATTTAATTTTTATAAAGGTCAAATGGACAAAATTAGCAAAGGAGTTTGTAACGCCAGGAGCCATGTCATAGTTCACTTTAATGTGGGAGTTTTACAGATGTGGCTGAGCATCACCTTTCTCGAGCAGTGAGCTAGTGACTCACTCGAGTCCTTGAGGTCAGAGGTTGTTGCTACTTTGTTGGTTTTCTCTGACAGCACAGGCCCTACCTGTAACACGGTTAAAAACAAAAAAAGACACGAGTGCTCAATGGACCAGTAAAACATGACTTTGATTCCTTGCTGACTAGTTGTGGGAGGACAAGGCCCAGTGAGCTGGACACTCTGTCTGGTGAAATATGAAAAATCCTTGAATTTCCTCCAACTTGGCCAAGTTCCCTCTACTTATACTTTTCTTACAGCAGATGTGATGTCTTTCATCTCTTTGTCCATATCTTACTTCCACATCCGCTGGGTGAGGCATTGCCACACCCTTAGCCAGCTCTGTCTTGCAGTCATCTGCTGTCTCCCTTCCTGCTCTGTCCATCTCCTCTTATGTAGAATAGCCATCTGTGGGATGTGATGATAAGCAATGGCATGGCTCTTTCCTTTTCCCTTGCAGAGACAGCTTAATCTCTGCTCTCTATCATTAAACTGTAATGGCAACAATGGCGTCAGTGTGCTGATTATTGTTTTTGGAAACTTTTTTCTCATCTTTCTTTCTTCAGAAAAACTTTGGAGCCTCTGCCATACACAAATGTGACTCACTTGAAAAAAACAACGCCTTTGGTTGTCCCAAATGGCGCAATAGTATCAATGTCCTCCCTGAACCTTCTCAGAAACAGGTTGTTCCATCTCAGTTTGTGCATTGTGGTTGTTAAGCTATCAAGAATGCACACGCACAGTTTGCCATTTCTGTATACAGGGCAAAAGCAAGCTAGGAGTGTGTGGGTAAGAAAGCAGAGATGCAGTTTTCGTTCTTGAACAGCTAATTGTGTACTTAACTAAAAGTTTCAGTGCACAATATTGCAATATTTTCGAGCTTATGGAGTTTCATAGCAATGCTTTTTCTGCTTAGACAGACGTGTAGCATATAAGACATACAGCTCACAATACAGATGTTTTGAAATTCGAGAGATAATGGGATTTCATTTTGCTGATTATACATTACACATTTAAAAAACAGAATACAAAAATGATTTTTATTGGTGAACCTAACTGTTACACACAAAGCAAAATGTCATTAACTCTTAGCAGAATGATCAAAAAATTGTTTTTTGAAAGAAAAGTCGTCCCATCACTCTGGGTAAGTGAATAAAGAAAGCTCAGACTTTCAGGCAGAAACCTTCATACACAAAGGAAGTGCCTTTAAAAAGACATATTCACAGCGAAACACAAAGACTGATCCATTAACTTTATGCTAATAAATCCCAACTATTCTTATATACCTCTTTCTATACTTTGTGAAAAGGTTTCATATTTAAGTTAAACTTATGTAACAGGTAAGAGTCTGAGATATTTTCTCCTTTCATTTTCTGATTATGTTCCTATTTCCTGTCTCTCAGCAAGAAAGACCTTGCGTCCTTGCACTCCAACTAAAAGTTTATTTCAACTTGTGGCATCTGTGTCATGGGCAACGACATTAATGAATATGACTGCATTGCAACTGAATTTGATGGAAAAAGAAAAATGAAGTTTTCTTTATTCATGAAAATGCAGGGTCACATCAGTTCAAGGGCTACTTTCAATGAGGACATGTATCATCAAACTCGGCCTGGTGGCTTTCAATTCAAGGCCTTTGGCTGAGTCACCGGATGTTCTCTATCTACGGAAACTTCACATAACATGTGCGCAAAAAGCTTTCTCCCGACACAGAAAAATCTCAATCCTGCTATAAGAAAGCACATAGAACATAGCATTTGACCAGTATCACTTTGATAATGCAGCGGAGCCTTGAAGCATAATACGCTGGTGGAGTTTGTTGAATCCATGTACTGTCTGCAAGTTGTTAAGGAAAGAACTTGGTGTCTCTGTAATGCAGTGACAGGGTTCAGGCCATTAGCGCGTGTGTGTGTAAGAACTATAGACATTTTCCTGAGTTTTTTATTAAAACTCATTCAGACTTTAATGACCTTAAAAACTGAGAACTCATGTCGTTTAAAATCCTCAGGGCACGGCAGCAGTCAGCCTCACTGTGACATCAGTGTTCTGCAGCTCTGGCTATTATTCAACACCATTACTCTTGAACAAAAGGGGAGTTTGCGACCATGTTTCACATTTGGTCTGATGCTGAATTGGTGACACTAATCTTAGGTGTCCACCTTGAAACTATGGTGATTTTATAGATCTCTTGTGCTGCCACGTTGAAGTGTGTGAAGCATCCATGTTTCCAGCAATATCCATATTTGAAGCATTGTCAACTGCCATGGCTTCAACGTTGTGTTCTATCAGAATCAGCTTCATTGGCCAAGCTGTTTTATTTCTCTCAATGAACTTATACACTAATAGACATACACCAGCTTATTGGTTTTGCTGGTATTGAAGAAGTTCTCAGTCAGTCCCTGTACTCCGCTGTAAAAATAGTCTTTAAGTGAAGGCAGCGTGTTTCTTACTGGAAATTATTCACTGTTATCATACACGTCAACAATGTCCAAAATTAACTTGTTGACAGGGAGATAAAAAAAAACCCCATCAGCTAAGCAGATTTTTTACCAGCCAAAATAATAAACTGCTTTTTTGCATTTCACTCAGATAATAAGGTATAACCTTGCATACAAACTTCAGGGTTAAATTAATTGGAAAATGCACTATTTGTCTGTAGCATAGTGTCTATAGCCACCACTCTGGTCTTGCTCAATGCTAGACACTGTAAAACTGACCATTTGATATTTTAGATTCAGAGCTTAGCAGCTGTAGCTATCACTGTGTGATGCACATGCCCACACAGACACACAGAGGTGAGTGTTTTATATCAGAAGTGTTGAAAACCGCTATCTACCTGTCTTGTGGTGCGATAAAGGTAGGAAGCAGAACCACTCGCTCTCAGCGGCAGAGCAGTGAATCATGCTCTAAGATAAAAGTAGAAAAAGGGCATCATGAGTCATCCGTCAGTGGCTGGGCAGTGACTTGCCATTTAGCTCTGTGTCTCTCAACTGAACCTCTGATAATTAGCACCCTAACACCCCCACAGAATCCCCCGTGAATAACGCATGAATCACTGGAAACGGTGGAGAGAATTGTTTTGTGATAACTGTCAGTCTGCAGCTTGTGCTTGCCGCTCCTCCTCGACTCGTGTCGTTGTCAAAAAGAATGTGAAGCCCAAACAAAATGAACACACTACAAGACATGAAACATTGGATACATTCGAGTAAAGAGGTGTTTTAGCTAACACAATAATCTGTGATTTTGAGTTATCCAATGTCTTTGCTGATACAGTATATGGAGTCTTTGCTGAATTCTTTAAGCAGTCATGTCACGTCTCCTGCAGAGCAGATGGCAAGGTTACCAGTTCCCTAAATGATGTCACCCATTCAATTAATCTCTTTTTACTTCATTAATGGCACTTGGCCCTCAGCTGGTCTCAAAGTTGCCAGTCAGCTGGTCTCCTTCTGTCCTCTTTGGTTAATAATGATAACGCCCCTTGATGATGCCTGGACAGCCTTATGAAGTACAAAAACCATGCCTTTGAAAATTCATCACTACTTACCTCCTCCCCCTTCCTGTCATCTTCTTATCCTTTCTTCCATTGATTTTTTCCCCTCTAACCCTTTTCTTTTATTTGATACTTCCTGTGATATTTTACGTAAATGTTCAGCTCATAATGGAGGCAATTAGTGCTTAGAGTCTTTTTTTAAGTGGCCTCGTTTAAAAGCATATTCATTGGGAAAATATCATGACTCACTCGGTTACTGTCGATATGTTTTTTGGAACATGGCAATTTAGATGAATAACTATTGACATGTTACACAGTGATACATACTTTGCACAATTGCTACTACAAGTGAGTCTTTTAATTTTAAAGAACTGGACATAATAATCTATGGGGGTCAGTCAGGAGGCCTCCCTAAACAAAGAATTATGTAAATTTGCTGTGCTAAGGCTAAACGCATGCCTTAAAACACAGAAGACTGTATAATCCTCTGTCGCTCTTATAGCACTTCTGCCCCCCCTGCCAGTTTGAATATTGTCATCTCCCCAAGCCCCTAAAATCCTTATTGAATTGTCTGCAGTCTCATTTGTTTTCTATCTAATAATCCCGCTGCTTGCTGTGTGGTTGGCTGTGGGGCTGAAGCCCAGTGATCTCCCCCATCATCTACAAGGTAATCAGCATGGACAGAATTGCACTGAAGTGTGCGCTGATCATTCTTCGCTGGTTAAGATGATTGTAAAGTTGATAGATGGTAAGGCCAGACCAATAATGGTTTAACAGCTTGTATCAAATCATGATTATTTTTAGATACCACATGAATACCTTACTGGATTTTATGATTATTTATTGATTGATAATGGCTTCATAAAGTCACGAGAAACTGGGAAAAGTCAGGGTATGTGTGGTTATAGCAGTCTACAGTGGTATCTGGACTGATACCATGCATGGACACTGTTAACCATAGTTTTATAAAAAAAAACAAAAAAAAAACATGCAAAATGTGGAATATATGGAAATATATTCAGCGTTTATATCAGGGGAGAGGCAGGCGAATTTATCATGTTAACACTATGGGGCTGATATGAACTGAGTTTAAAAAGTAGTGTGTCTCACACTGTGTCTACACAGGAGGCTCAGCAGGCAGCAGCAAAAGCTTCAGTGCTCGATCTGTATCTGCACAGGATGCATTCAGGCACATTATAAAGACTAGGTCACTGGAGTTGTGCTGGTGACCTCTACACTGCTCCTTCCCACCTTCAAGCCATAGCTGAATTCTACATCCTCTCCAAATCATTGCGCTCCTCTGCCTCCGGATGTTTAGCCATCTCATCAGAGGGCCCTGCGGTCGCTCGCCTCAATAGAGGCTTCTCTTTGTTCTGGCTCCACAGTGGTGGAGTGAGTTCCTCTCTGATGTCAGAACACAGACTCATAGCCCATATTTTGCTGCAAACTGAAAGACCACCTTTTCAGACTAAATCTCAGCAACCCATGTTTTTTAAAACAACAATGTGTGCATAGTAGCACTGATCATGCTTCTAGTCATTTGTGGGGATACACTCCCAATCTGTGTATAAATGCACTTTCTGGTTCAGACAATAAAAAACAAAATTGGCTTAAAAAAAAAAGAAATCCGAACTCTGAATAATAATTAGGATTTTCTAATATAACAAACTTTGAACAGAGGAGTCGTGAGTGGTGTATGAAATGGTGGACAAGTTTAGCCTGTCTAAAGGCATAACACAACACAGAAAATTCAGCCCTCTACTTTTGGCAGTCATGATGAGTGGCTTGTTGAATAACTATTTATACCGGCTTAGAGTGAGTTTAGAGGCTGAGTGCAAAAGTTCTCTGTCAAGAGAGAAGCAGGAGTGGGGCAGGAGGAGAGAATGTAGGCAATAATACCCGGGCGCTGGACTGCTGAGGACAAAATATTTTCACTTCCTGGTGCTAAATTAAACCTTGGGTAAGAGTTAGTCACTCATCAAGAATGAATCGGGCTATGACATCTGTGAATGAGTCAGGGTATGACTTCTTTGAAGGGAAGTTAGAAATGAGTTAGATTATGATTATGGTTTCCTCTAATAGTGACACAGTATGTAGTCTTTTAAGTGCAATGTAAAGTACTTACTGAAAGTTGTAGAATGCTAATGTCATTGCTGAGCTAAGTTTCAATCAAAATCTGTTGTCCAGCAATTGTTTGATTGAATAACTGCCTCATAGCCCATGTTTGTTCCATAGATTTTTTGGTGTTGTGCCCAGTAATCAAATGTTTTTATATACATACGTTAGATTATATATATACATATGTTAGATTATCACATTTTAAAATAAGGAAAACAAGAACATATGATTCCAAAAAACTGCCTCCCATGATTATTATTTTTTGATATTTTGAAAAGGAATTAATCTGTTTTGAATTAAAATAGTTGTTCATATTGCACAGAGAAGTTCTTTATACGTGATTAAGAACTATACTTAAATTATCATAGTCATAATCATAAGCGATGCAATGCACATGGCTTGTCTGAAAGCAGAATTGTGCACAACAATCATAGAGGTGAACGACAACGATCAATGTGTGTCATGTACAAAAGTGCGAGAATTCACTGTTTAAAAAATACAGCATAGAAACATTGTTAGCACAGTCCTTGAAACAAACTGAAGACTCCTTTGTGACTGTTCCTATTCTAACACTCAGTCTCTGTCCTTTGTTTCTTGTTCTCCAGGATCACGTTTTGCCACCTTCCCTTTCAGAGTAAATGGCTGTACGTGGGGACAGAGCGTGGAAACACACACATCGTCAACATCGAGTCCTTCATTTTGTCCGGATACGTCATCATGTGGAACAAGGCCATAGAACTGTAAGTTGAAAAGAAGTTATCAGTGATGGCGGTGATGATTTTTAATGTGAGCGTTGGTGTGAATGGCAGTCAGTGAATTCAATAACTTGATAGCTTAATATTGAGTGGTATTTGACTGGAATAAGGCTAAAATAAGGCTTGGAAAAAACATATCAAGGTGACCTAAGTTAATTTGTTTAATAAGCAGTTTAGGATCTCTTAATAGCAGTGATCTCTTTAAAAGCTAAACTCATGTTATGTTGAGTCAAGTTAAATTAACACAGGAAATCGAGAATTGTGATGGTGGTCTTGTAATACGTAGCCCCTTAAAATGTCATCAACTGTAATCTCATGGTCCAAATCTGGGATGTGAACACTTGATAAATGTTTCATCACAGACACTGAAAGTTTGCAAATACTGCTCTATCCCTCCTCGCCCTTATAGCTAATCAGAAATGTTCATGGTTCATTCAGTTGTTGGTTTAGTCTTTTGCATTTTTTGGGTGAAACACGTGAGTTTCACAAATTGACTGTGAACTTCACATGGATTTCATTGTTGTAGTCGTGGCTTTGGTTGAATATGGGGATGTCTTCATGACAATTGGTAAAATAACCTGTCTGCCTCTCTGTCTGCACTTCAATTTGCGCACGCACGCACACACACACCGACACACCGACACACACACACACACACACACACACACACACACACACACAGAGAGAGTAAAACAAAGGCCTTGTATTCAAAATGATTGGGTTGTTGTTGAATCGATTTTGTCCTTGTAATGTTAAGGTGGGCCCATTTCTCATGCGTATTGTGTGTTATTGTTCAGCCACATTGAAGTAAACAAACAGACTGATGTTACATGTTAGATTGAGCCTTGTTCAGTCATGCTGAACCTGATGGTGCGGTTGCTGTAGCAGACGCCCTGAGCCATCCACCATCTAACATTTGGACAGTTATCAGGAAAGCCAAACTATGGTTGTGATTAATTAAGATGCACTTGACATTTCACATATTATGTATAAAAAAAGAATACAAAGAAAACTTGATAGTGAATCAACTTTCCTTTAGCCTTGAGAAAACATTTGATAGAAGACTAAATGAGTTGTCAAGCAGGATTTTTCCACAGCTCATCAAAAACCGACTATAACGAAAACAACACATTTTCACAGCATCGACAACCCTTATATTTCATCGTGCTACTGTTCAGTAAGCACTCACAATGCAATGTAATGCCTCACGTTTGGGCGTAATTTGACTTCTCAGCCTTTATTAATTGTTGACGTGCACTTTTGTTTACTGTGCAGCCAACATATGCTGCAGATTGACAACTTAAAGTGCCAGCAAATACTCAAATGGTGCTCAGTTGCATTGTATGCCCGTTTGTTTCTCTTGGCTTCATCCACCTACGCGCTGTTTTTTCTGGTGTTACCCTGACAAGTCCCCTGCTGCAGTGTCAGTCACAAGTCACTCTCATACCAAGCCATCTTGTTGCCTTGTGACAGTCTAGTGAGCAGTCATAACACTGATGTGTGTGTGTGGGAGAGCTGTCTGCCAATCATTGTGAAAGTCTCGGAGGCTGAGACAGTGGTCGTGATTTTAACGGGATATTTGGTTTGTTGATTCCTCACCACAGTGTGAGTCAACACAGAGAACTTTCCTTTTCCCCCCCACATCACATGTCAGAACTTTATTCAGCCTAATGATAAGTCAAACAAAGATGTGCACATTAGCAAATGTAAGAACTTGGGTAGTAACTCTGTTGTTCTGACTAAAGTGGGTTGAGCACACAACAGGTTTCTCAACACTTCATATTACGTTCTGCTTGAGCATACACTATAATACATTCACTATTTTCCAGCCTGCAGCATTCTGCACCTTTCTGAAGTGGAGTTCATGATAAGTTGAACTCGTAGAGAATGAATCTTTTCTCATCAACACAGAGCGACTGGGGAGTTTCATAGTTTGGCTGGGGAGGTTTTCCACTAAACATGAATAAGGATGAGGGGGGACTCTGTTTTTCCTGCGGTGAAACGTCAAGTGAGCAACGGAGAACTCATTCCACTCTTTCCACTGTGTACAAACAGCACAGTGTGAGTCACACCGTAGTTGGTGTGTGTTTACACGTGTGTGTGTGTGTGTTTGTGTTCACACAATGTTTGTTTGTGCAACAGCCATTCACAGATGAATTAATTTAATACGAACAAAAGGATGCTCTCTTGAAAATAATCTGTTATAGAAACAATTCAACTGGGGCCAGCATGCCCGAACAGGAACGGCCAGGCTCTCATTGAAATTCGAATGGGTTCGCAACATATTTAATGCAAAATTTAATCTTTAGAAGATTCATTCCAAAATGAGATATGAAAAAATGAGATGCAAGGAGAAATGGGAAAACACTGCAGCCCAGTACACACACACTGCTTCAGTTCATAGATCCCTGTGATGAACAGAATTGTGTTTACGCTTGGCATCATGTCAGCCATAATCAACATTGGCATGTTTGGCTATTTCTGCTATTTAGATTGTAAAATAAGCAATAAATTTACAGCGTCCTCCTGGTCCCACAACGGTTTTATAATAAGCAGTCTTAAAATACGAGCGCATGCTCCAGAAAAGTGTGGCAACAGAAAAACATTGAAACAGCACCCCCGTCTCTTGAACATACACCAATAATTTGCAGAACATGTAAAAAAAGAAATGTAATTCTGCCTGCATTTACATTTTGCTGGTGTTGTTGTGGGTTGATCCTAACCACATGTGGCATGCAGGAAGCTGACAGGCACGCATCTTATTTTTTTCTTTCTATCTCTTCAGGAACAATGCCATGTAAGTTGTGCTGCTGATCCTCAAAATAAAGTTTGTGATTCACTGAGTCTGGTAGACGAGGGAATGAAATAAAAATGAAAATAAATTACATAATCTGGTATAGATAAGGTCTGGAAAAGGATGAAAAAGATGTAGGGGAAACAAATCTTAAACTCTTTGGTGAGATTTGTTTCCCATTGTGCCAAAGGAAAATATGAACAGCTGCAGAGTTATTTTTTAGGATTATACACAAATATTGCTGGAAAGAAAAACATTAACTGGGCAAAGGAAGAGGCTTCTACATACTTGCAGTGTGCTGGCTTATAACCTAAACAAAACAAAACAAAACAAGACATTTGCTTAACCAATTAAGGTGAACTCATTTATTTGCATTATTAGCTGGCATGTTTGTATGAAACTGAGAATCTTTAATGTCATGACTATATATTGGATTATTGTAAATAAATGGAAGCTCCTCTTTCCTCAGAAACTCGTACCACTTCTTTCTCATTCTCCTCTCGGCCAAACCGCCCTGTTAAACATTTTCTGAGCAATTAGAGTGAAAATATAGATGGTATACACCCAACAGTCAGTCAACACTCAGTCAACAGTTTCCGGCTCTGATTGCTCTCTCCACAGAGCCAGGATGATAAAGATAAAGATGATTAATACACAAGAAAACACTCACTACAATGTGATTGCATAATAATACCCTCATTGTACAATTCAAACATTTCATGTCTCTACAGCTGACTTTCTATTTACCGCCCTATACTCCCTTCTTATTTTATTCTTTTGTATTGGTGATTTGTTGCCATGGCTCCACTGGTCCTGCTGGTGTTCAAGGTGATTTTGCCTTTGTATTTGTGAACAGTCTTGATAGTCAATCTCTGGATGACTGCAATGAAAAAGTCCCAATTTCTCTTTCCCTTTCTCCACTAAACATACTAATTGATTTGTTTCTTTGTTCTCACCTCTCTATTTTATTCATCTGTTACATTGTAGTGTTGTCATTGATGCAGGGTAATAATACAGGCTATGCTGGAGCCTATCCCTGCATGCACTGGGCAACAGGCAGGGAAGGTAGCCTGATTTCCAGATCCCTTGAGCCACAACAGGCAGGCCTGTTTACCAGTCAATGTTTTTTGGCACCGTCTTGGAAAGGATTTGGAAACATCTTTGCTTCACAAGCATAGCACACTTGTACCTTAATGGAAGCTTTTAGACAGTCTAATATGCTCATCTTTTAGCTCAACAATAACATTACATCTGATGACAAAAAAAGCACACGCACACACACACACACACATACACAAGCACACAGAGCATGCTGTCCTAAAGCCACAGCTGCTCACCAGCATCACATTTTCATTCTGCTTGTTGTGTAGATACTTGTAGGCTTGAAACAACCCCACCGCCACATCAAAAACAAAGCCATAAATCAGATTGAATTGGATAATTGATGTACTAATTGGTTCCATTAGTTTCATGAAATGTTTCCACGCCCACATTTAAAAGAGGAATTATGGGAAGTCCTTTTAACACATTAATTGTTTTTAAATTTTGTGTTCTTAGGTATGTATAAGAGTGATGTAATATGTAGATATTAGTTGATAAAGTGATATACACCTTTGAAAAAAGCTATTCTCTTTAGCAGATCCAGTCTCTGTCTTTCAGAAATGTAAAACATTTTTTATTTAGCAGTGTAGTCTCTTCTCAGAATATATTGCTGTACCTTGGCAAACACTATTCATCAGTTTATTAATTTTTACTTGAAACATCCTGCTGCTTTGTGTGCATTTCAATGACTGGCCTTGTTAGCTGAAAGGAAAACTTCGTCAGGACTCACAAAGTCAGCCAGCAACTCTCCATAGATCACATATTTCTCTCCACAGTGTCAAAGCTTTCTTCAGCTAGAGGAAATGGCCTTCTACTTACAATAGGAAGCCTCTCTATCCAAATTCAATAACTGCTGTGAAAATCTCCTCTCAGACAACGTAAAAACTTGTTTTATACTGATAAACTCAACAAGAATCTAGTGTTATCCATGGCACAGTCTTTCTGCGTGTGGGGGGGCGCTCTTTGTTGATGTACAACAATAGGTCTGGGGTCAAGAGTGCATATGCATGTTGTATCAGAAAGTGTATTTCAGCTTAGTGTATTATTTGTTCTGGATGGCTGTTGCAGCAAGATTAGCTCTTGGTATTCATCCATTGTGGCACTTCATTGATTGAACAGGTGTGGTTCGTTGTGGATGTTTTGTAGATACCTCAGCTTATTACTACTTTAACTGCTGGAAAGAGCTTGCTATGGTTTTATGTTTTTATCGCCTTCTGGCAGCAGGCATAACTAAATGGGCCCATCTGAATGTGTCAGTCACACCTCAGCTTTCCAGATCAGCTCACATTTCAGCCACTGTAATAAAATATCAGGATGGCGGCTGCTACGGTGAAGCTGGTGACCATGCTGCTGCAACCCTAGGCAGGACAATTTAGCAGCAAAGGATAAAACAGGTTGTGGCTGTAACATAGTGGTTATATTTAGGTCTTGAGTAAGAGCGATGATTAAGATTGACTTTGCATAACACAAATCAGTTGGGGTGCAATTAGGTGGAGCTCTTTGTGCAGCTCTTAATGATCTATGTGTGTAGCCTAATTTGGGTATTTTAATACCCCATAGTGATATATCAAAGAATACAATGGAAAGTGTACTGCAGTCAGAAGTTTTTGCAGCACAATAAAGGCACATACTGTACTGTATATGTACCGTGATGATAGATGATATATTAACGAGCAGTCATGTTAATGTTTAGCATTACGATCACTAAAGGAATACTTGAATCTAGATACTAATTTTGGCTTTTATTGAAGTACATCATCACAGCATCAAAATACATGCTGTATTTATACATGTGTAAAATGGCGTAATACTGAAAAACTCAAACAACAAACAATTATTGTTATTATCGATGAAGCTGCTGATTATTTTCACTATTCGATTAATCATTTAGTCTATAAAAGCTAAAAAGAAAACTGTGAAAAATGCTCGTCACAATTTCCCAAAGAGGTCTTCAAATTGATTCTCTTTTCTTTCTCCCTCCACTCATTCCTTCCATGACCTCTCTCAACAAGGTGTAAGAGTTTTCTTACAGTACTGTTTTACTGCATTGCTGCTGCTGTCTTTTTTCTCATCTCTCTTACTTTTTCCTCTTGTCACAGATCAACTAAAACTCATCCAGGACCTGTGGTTCATTTGAGCGACAGCCCAAAGGATGAAGGCAAGGTGAGTAGACAAATCAAAAACACCTCTGGGTTCTCCTCAAGCACCAACTCTAATGCTACCCACAATCTGCAGAGGCTCTTTCTTTTTACCCAATCCTCCTGCCTCTATCTTGTTTTTCTCTGTCACATATCTGCCCTTCAACCTCCCCTCTGCTTTTCTTGTATCCTCATTCTCTTTTCTGTCTGTCTGCTTTCTGTCTTTCTGTCTTCTTTCTGTCTAATGTTCTCACCTCTCACTCTCTCAGCCTGGCTTTCTTTCTGGCTCAGAGAAAGAAAACCATTCTCTATACATTATACCTTTGCTCCCATCTGCTGTCCCTCGGCTTTTCACATATACACACTGAAGAAGAGAGGTGTGAGGGACATGTGGGTAATATATCCTTTGAGGAGAGTCGAGCCTTTCAGGGTCAAGCTGCAGTCAAATTGGTAGGAAAAGTGGCAGGTTGGAGTTGCTGTGAAAGAGAGGTCATTGAGGAGCTTATTGATTTTCCCGATGGATTCTGCTGCCTCTGTGTGAAACCGGACTTGACAAGCTGTGAAGACATACAATTGAGACACGGGTTTACAGCTGCTGTCACACTCGCCATAACTCACTGCAGGAAAAGACAAAGTTCTGCATGCGGCATTTCAATAAAGCAAAGGTGTTAATGTCGCTACCGGAAAAAGTAGGAACTTCACCTTAAGGTTGAAATGTCAAGGATGCAGAGAATGACGAAAGCTGATGCTACTTTTTATTTTTTCTCAAAGCCTTTGAATGTTATGCTTTTCTTCCAGTCCATGTCGTGATAAGTCAGTAAGCTTTGCCTGCTAAGAAATCATTACTCCAAAAGTAAATCTGACAGCAGGGAATAGACATAACATTACATTTCCAGTGTGTAGGATTTAAGGATCTTAATATGCTCAACATTACAAATGGAGCCCTCTGTCCCTACTCTGCGTTCATTTTGTTAGTATTTGTGCATGTTTATTAAAGCTTACAAATGCCAATGAAACAGAGCTGTAATGCTGAAAATCCAATGGTTCAAGCCATAGGACATGACAAAGAAGTGTGAAGAATGGCGGACATCTGGCACGACTGGAAATAGCTCCAGCGTCAATATCTCTCATCTGTAATATTAGTGAAGAGGAATCTCTGTCCACCTGTCACAATGTATTTAATGGAAGAAAAGGAGAAGTACAACCACAGCACACAATACACGTTCTGCAAGGCTTCTGAGAGGAGGGAAAAAGTCTGTGAAATTTTAATGCAACAGATCTTAAAGCTCAATATCAAATATCAAATATCAAAAATTATCCTTCTTTACTCACTACATCTAAGCCTTTCTTATGCTCAGGTGAGTAGAAACTAAGGTTATGGACTCCCATGAGAAGCAGTTATTGATATCTGCTGAAAAAAATCCATACGGCGAATGCAGTATGTCCCCAGTTAATATAAATAAACAGTTGACCCTAATGAAGGGCTTCCAAGGACAGACCTTACATACTCCTCGGACTGTTAGTTGATTGTTATTTATTTGATTAAAGTATCAGTTTCCCAATAGCCAACCAATAAGTTAACATAAGTCCCAATGTAGAAACACTTCTGGGTGGATGATAGAGTTGCTAAATGTCTGCTGAATCTGCATGTAGGATTGTAGGATGTAGGCAACAGTTAAACCTTAACAATTTAATAACTTTAGTTCCTCGGCTCCCTAGCGGTCAGAACTTGCTTGGAAGACTTAATGAGTTATCATAGTAGGAAAAGCACAGGTGTAACTCATAACATTAGTAATGGCTTTGTGACATTTACGTTAGCAGATTATGTGAGTGAGACAGCATCTACAATACCAGGAACCTGGAAAGTGCTCACCTAAATTGAAAGCAGCCATTATTAATGTTAGTATTAATTATGCTAATGTGAGGATATTTCAATGCATGCAGTGAGAGAATTATCTTGTTTCTTATGCAGTTTTGTTTTTTACTGAAAGCCTTGCAGTAACAATCTGATCTTGTGATGCACATCATAATCATACAAGTAAACTTTTTGCAGCAAATAGCTGTTTAAAGTTTAAAAAGGGTGACTCTGCAGATGTCTGTCAAAGTAGATCCACATACCTTTGAGGTTATGTGTATGCAAGCTAATGCGTTTGTTACATGGATGTCTATATTCATTTTCCCTTGTTTACATTCGTGACTGCTGGTGTTACTCGTATAAAACTTCAAACAGGATTTCACACTTCCTCTACTGGCCTCAACTTCCTGACTTATGACTTGAGATGTCACACAGTCTTTGCTCTCAGCAAGAGAGTTGTTTCCTCCTCTCTGTCTTAAAGGCCGTGTTCCTCTAACATCAATCCTATCTCCCCTGATCTGTGATCAGATTGTGTAGACTTTGCTCTCCACTCTTACCCTGTGTGTGGTGTGCGGAATCGTGTTGTAGTGTGTGGCTGTGTTTTATTTTAAGTGTGTTTGGGAGCTGTGTGTTTATGGGTGCTTCATCTCTCGCATGTTTTTACATACTCTGTGTACTGTGTACTTGTGTGCGTGTGTACTGTATAAGTCAATGCAACTATATGTGGTTGTGTGTGTGTGTGTGTGTGTGTGTGTGTGTGTGTTTTTAACTGTGCCAATACTGTATACAGTCAGTGTATATTCGCCAATATCTGAATCTGGTCTGACTAAGAGAACTGAAGCCATGAAAGAGTATTTTTGTGGGGTGCCAAATGCAAATGGATCATGATTTCAGCTAAGAGTGTGACTATGTATATTAGATTGTTACTGTAGTAGGCTCTGCTCATCATCTTTTTTTAAGGCTATTGAAAATATCTTATAATCCTTGTCTCTTCCCTCTCCAGCTCCTTATAGGGTTTGAGAGTGGGACAATCGTACAGTGGGACCTCCGGGGCAAGAAGGCCGACTTCAGAATCTACTACGATGAGGTGAGCTCCACTATGTACTCCTGCTTGAAAGAACTTAACAACTGAACCCACAATTCTGTCAGGTGGAACGCTGTTGTTTCTAAATGGGTCTCCCATTTAAGGTCGCTTTGACATTTAAAGGATTTCAGTTGGCTTTCAATGTTTGTTGTTTCATAACATTTGTAAAGATTTTGTTCTATTTCAGCTCTCTGTAGGGATCTCCTGTTATAGCAGCAGGAGGTAGCATATATATATATAAGAATGTGGCAAACTTGAGAGTAGTGGAGAAAACAAACAGTTTGCACAGAGGGGGTGCATGAGAGCAGTGAGGGAAAATTTGCTCTTTTGACACCAGAAGTCTTGTGAAAATATAAAAGGTTTTGTTTCATGTCTTTTTTGTCATTTCTAGGAAACTGTGACAAGTTTTTAAAATTTTGTGGCTTTGTAACTTAGGGGCCAGTAATGATTTTATTGTAATTAATGGCCTTTCCAAATGATAAACACTCAGATTTGTGCATCCAGTCATTAACAGAACAGAAACTGAGGAAGAAAGGAGAACTGAGATCCAATAATGATAAAAGCATAGATCAATTAAACGAGAAAAGGAAAAACATTAATACGTATTTGGGCCTCAACTACCTCTCATCATCTTTCAACTTACTCTCATCACTTATCCAATTTAGAGGCAGAAATTAGCCATCTTGTCTGCCAATGTTTTGAATCTCAACAAAATGGAGGGCAATTTTCTTTTAATCTTTCAGTCGCATCAACCTTTCTTATTTTCATCAAGGTTGTCTTTGTGATCGAGTGTTGTATTGCCATGCCTGTTTGCCTGCCAACCAATTACTGCTTCTCTGAATAAGAAGCACTAATTGGAGGACTGAGGCATGCTCATACCGGTCAGCCTCCGACAGCTCGTGATACACTATGAGCTCAAACAGGTGAAGACTACAGTGTCTCTTGCCATTTTTTCTAGTTAGCACTGGAGACTTACATAATAGCATGCTCTTGGTGTCTTAGATGTTTGGTTTATGTGTTCTCTCTGCTTTGTGCCAAGGTGTGTACTCGTTAATAATCGGAGTAGGGCTGCACCTATTGATTATTTTTCTATCGATTAATCGATTATTTTCTCGATTACTCTATTTATTTTTTTATTACTCGATTAATATATCAACAAATTTACCCAAAATAACATTTTAAAACTTGTCATATTTCAATACTCTATTCAATCATCTTCAATCATCAACAAACAGACATTTCTCTGTGTCATTTCGGTTCGGTCTTGTCCCCCAGCATAAAACACAGTAATGATCTGCGTCATCCTGGTTGTTTACTGTTATTTTAAACCCGTCGATGAAGACAAACAGTCACTAGTAGGACCAGCATGCCGCCCCGGGATGCTTCCGCTACAAGTGCTCGAGCATGGCGATAGTACTGCTTACATCCGACGTGTCTACGCATGTTACGTAAATCAACGTATTTACGTAATTGATTACATCTATTATGTCGATGCACCAGCCCTAAATCAAAGATATTCTGCTGATTCATTATATAATAAAATAATGTTAATGATGAAGGTTAATCACTTGCTCTTCCCCATTATCAGCTATCAGTAAATCATCTTAATTAGATACACAGTGTAAAAAAAATACTCAAGTAAAACTAGAACAACCATATTTTTACAGAATAGAATCAAACTGGTCACATTTATCATAAGATAAAGTATATCTCTGGACATTTTATCCAAGGTCAGTTTGTGAATTTCCATTGCATCCACACACACAGACACATACACTCTCAAACGCACACATCAGTCTTATTTAATCTCTTTTTTCGTTTACCCTTGTGGCCTCAAAACCAATTTGCCCTGTCGACATTATCACCTCGTGGCGCTGATTCTCTACATCGCTCATCTCCTGTCCCCTCTCCTGTGAAGAGTCACATCCTGCTCACATTCATTGATGTGTTCTCATGTGCATCACCTCCAGCATGGCATGATGTCTCACACCTCTTCAGTCGAGTACAAAAAGAACCCAACACCACTTACGTCTCACAAAGACACAAGGGTTTTACTTTATTTGGCTTTTCTATTTTGGATCTGTTATGTTGACCACCTTTTGTTTTCACTGCATTGAATACACACATATACAGCATTTGTCCAAGAAGAAAGAAACGGAAAACAGAAACTCTCTGATGACCTTAAACCTTGTGTAGAAAAAACATCATGCAACAAACATCAAAACCCTTCTGCTGTCCTGAGAAAACATGTGGTTTTAATCTCTATTTGCATGGGGACCTCTAGTTATTTGTAATAATTGCTGGGATATCATCTGTGATTTTAATCCTGTGCAATTCTTCCATATCTGTAATTTGTAAGTAAGTATTCCACAGCAGATTACCCACCTAACACAAAGGTCTTATGATATTATTAGTCCTGTGCAATTTGGGGTCATATTTTGTTTTTAACATCTGCTTTCTGTCATACAACTGAACAAGTAAGTAAATTTAATTGTGGCTCATAATATGTTGAACAGCAGTCAACATCTGTGTTGTGTGATTGGCTATATTGATAAAAGGTTGTCATATTCAAGTACAGCCATAAAGCATCTGTTACTTGGTTGATTTATGCTCATAACACATACAGAAAGTGGGTAAAGAAAACAACCTTTAAATGATTTATTTATTTATTTTATTAATATGGCTGTTGAAGAACAGTTTGGTTCAGTACACAGAGCTTCAGACACAAAGTCCAGCAGTAATAAAAGCTAAACCATTCGCAAGTGTTGCACTGTTAGTACATCTGCAAATACTGATGCGTGGTCCTCACTCCTGTGTTGTGCTGCAGTAGGTGTTAAAAAAATGCAGTTGTTTCTAGTCTTCTGTGGACATATCTACTAATAACCTCTCCAACTGTGGCCTGAGTCATCCCTCTTGGGAACATTGTCATATCAGTGGTGGGTGTTGGAGTGTAAAAGCCATTGAAACAACGCTGAAATTAAAAAGGGATCATCAGGTTGGTATGTTTAAAAAAGGCAGATAAATACCTTTAGAATATCATGCAAAGTGTAGAGTGAGTGATGAATACATAGCAGCAGATGAATGCAGGGCAGTGAATGAAAAGCAAGCTTGTTGCTCTGAGCTTCATCACTGCTTTGTCATTTGTTGTTTTGGCTTGAAAATGACCTTGTCTGCCTGCACCTAGCTGAGGTATCTCAGCTTGCACATCAATGAACAGAATACGACTGAATATCAGTTTTTAAAACTAGAAAGCTACCACAGACATTAATATACTATCACAGCCCCAAAGATATGTTGTCATTTTGTGTTACATGCAGTCTAAATCTTGCTTGGGGTCCCAATACGGTCTCCTTTTCAACATTGGAACTGTGCAGAGCAGCTTCTTTGGTATTTATTTATAAGATCATACTTAATTGATCTTAACACTTGTGCAGATGGGGCAGATGTGGTTTGTGTGGCTTTGAATATTGTCTTTTTTTTTTTTCCCGTACTGAATTTGGATAAAAGCATCAATTACAAGCCATCCTTTGAACAAAGCAGTTTGTTCTCTGCTAATACATAATTCAGTTGAAACTTATCTCAAACATTTTGACATATTGTATTTATCAAGTCTGTAACAATCCATTCCCTCTGTCTCATTGTTACAGGCCATCCATTCAGTCGGCTGGCACCATGAAGGGAAGCAGTTCATGTGCAGTCACTCAGACGGCAGCCTGACGATGTGGAACCTCAGAAACACCACCAAGCCATTCCAGGTCACCTTCCCTCATGGTGAGACGCACACGGTGTATTTTACTTTCTCTTTGAAGTACTAATGATGAAACTTTGATAATCCCATGCTGGTAAAAGTGGGTCCTTGGGTTGCTCTTAATACACCTGACTGACAGAAAACATACCTTAAATGAGGATCAACCTCTGATTTGATGTATTGATTGCAGATTTAATTAAATTATGTGAGAATGTTGGCTGAGAATATTTGGCTCTCAGGTGAGAAGACTTCAACGCGAGTTTGATTAAATGATTTAAATGTAATCTTCCTCTGTCTAGGCCTCCTTTTTTCTCTCCCTCTCTAGAGAGGGAGAAAGTGGTGGTGTAGTGGTTTGTGTGCTGGCAGGGCATCCCGACCTTGTCAGATCTCTGGTGATGAATAGTCCCCTTGCTGTGAGCTGTGATCTCAGACAAAATCACAAAACAGGAAGGCATGAGGGAAGGACGTGGGCGGTGAATGTTAGGGACAGGGCAACGGGCCTTAGGACGTGGTTAAATACAGCAGATTGTTTATGTCCCAGATATCTGTCTGATTTTTGGTATTACACCAGGCAAAAGTGAAAGGAAGAGGACAGAGGGAGCTGCAAAGGAACAGAGGTGAACTAAGGCTATGAGAAGAAAAGAAGAGTAAACATGTTATCTCCAGGGAATGAAACCATCTCCCTCTGTTCTAGTAGCAGATAAAATAACTTATTCTGTTACAAAATGGATAAATGAACTGATTCTGGCAGGGCATTGTATCACACCACCAGACCCAGTTTGGCTGGCTGCTTTGCCTGCTGGATGCTGCTGTCACTGGCTGTGCTATTTGTTATGCTCAGATGTCATGCTGTGAGCTGGAGGAAGACTGGAGGCGTGTTGCCCGCCTCAGTCTGAACCTGCTTTAGGAGCTCTCATAGAATAATGTTTGTTACAGCTGATAGTGTCACGCCAAAGTCATTAGCCATAGCAATCATCCAGCCTCACATATGGGCAGTCTATGAGTTAGATATTTGTGTACATACTGTATATGAGTGTAGTTGAATTATTCTTTTTAGTTCTAATTGAAGCCAGAAAACATTAGGAAAAGTACCGTGAACAGTATCGTCTATGCCATGTTATCGTAAGAGAGCATCTCAGGGTTAGAGTCAAGTCAAATTTTACAAGTGTATTTATATCAAGGGACTGTGTCATGTAACCGATTGGTATATCTATAAATTTATAGTGCATTTATGAGGAAGGAAATTATTGATTCTTAGATGCATCACGATTCTCTCTTGAAAAATTACGTCTCGATGCAGAAAAATTGCTAATCAGAAATGTAAAACCCAATTATTGACATTATGATAATCTGAAACTAATTTGTAAGGCTGGGCCATGTGTTCCTTACGACTGAACCAACTGGATGGAGAAACATCACATAACTAAACTTGTGCATCGTGCTAGGCTAGGATACTTGTTGAGTATTGGTGAAGATCGCTGAGTGTTAGCAAAGATAATTGTACATACATCTGTTTATTTGAATTGTGGATCCTTACAAATAAGTCGTGTTTTAAAAGAAGGGCATAGACACACAGTGAGAAGAAATAAATCATGTATAGATTATTAAAGATGCATTGATAATGGTTTTATAATCACATCGTAGCCTTCTGCACTTTGAGTCGCTGTTGGGCCACAGCAGTCAAGGTTTTAGTTAATTTGTGTCTTTGAGGGACAAATGAAGAAACAGCTGTTTGAGCTAATGATTGCACTAATGAATGTTGTGTAACCTGAAGGGAAGCAGGAGACTGACAGCTACAAGGTGAAAGGACACAGAAGGTGGAGACAGCGGAAAAGGGAGCAGACACATTTGTTTTCTGAGGAAAGACGACTCATTGAACAGAAACCCATCAACAAACAGGATAACAAAAATCCTTGAAATTGAAAAAATAAGACAAGATGAGAATCAACTTTCCTGTCTTGCAGCTGAAGGTTTTATGCGACTCTTCTTTCACATGTCCAAATGCAAATACTACAAAAATAGTCAGAGTATGCAGCGATTCACATGTAACAATAAATGTTGACCATGTTATGTCAGGGTAAATCTTTGTCTCGGTTTGACCGATATCAAGGCATTACCAAGGGGTTTGGCCATTTTTCTGGTACTCCCTTTTCCTTCTCTCCGTCTTCTCCTGCTTTGACATTTCAGTGTGTGTTATAATCCTGAACCTTTGAGCCTGTTCAGTGATGATAAGTCACCGTTTCCCAGAGCTTTAGCTGTCTAACAGAGATTGTGGATAAGAGGCAATGTGTAAACAACTTGAAACCAGCTGAAATCTCATGTACTGAACATAAAGTGTATATAGGTATATGTAGGAAGTCTGATGTCGGACAGATTATATTTCATAATGACAAAAGTTTGACAATGAACATATTTGCAGATGTTAACTTCCAACTCCAAAACTGTATCTTTACTGTATGTCTTCAAAATCTTCACTTTTAAGGATTTAATTCCTTTTACTACAATATCTCTTCCTGTTCTGTTTGTTGTTTAACAAAACAATATTTCCCAGTCTCAACCAAATGTTTAACAGCCTTCACCTAAAGCCAAAATGTTTGTTTTTAGTAAAAAATAACTGCAAAAATGCTTTTCTTGCATTCCCTTTGCACTGTTTTGAGTAAGAAAGAATAAATTAGAGCTCTTGCTGCAGGACACGTAAGAATTATAGAGCAGCGCAGGTACATTAGATGATGTTAGTAGTCTTATTAAATGCCTGATTTCTGTTTGTTAATTTGTTGTTATTTAGTATCTACCTTGAGGGCAATATTTTCCTAGCATAGCCAGACAGATCTCCACAGCTCTGTCACAGCCTGAGGAAAAAAGCTGCCCTGTAGTCTGGTGGTACAATAGTGGATACTTCTGTAATTGCTAGCCAGATGTCAACAGGGTGGCTGGGGTGGGTGATGTCTTATAGTATGCCCAAGAAGTGAAATCCAAGGACCTTTCCACTTTGAATTTATGAAATGGTAAACTTTTTTAGCTTGAACTAGAGTGTGCTTATTATATATTTAACTGAATCATATATAAGTGGAATTGACACCAGTCTGTTTTAACATAAAAACTAACCCCATCAAAGTGCTTACATGCCAAAAAGTGTGCATCAGTTTTGGCAGGACTAGGAGGGGGTATTAATAGTACATGTAGTACTGTCTTGAAATGTTTGAAATGTTGTCCAGTATTTCACTATTTTTTTCTAATTCAGGAAAGATACAGAAGGATGGGAGAAAGGAGTCATGTAAACCCATACTCAAAGTGGAGTACAAGACTTGTAGGAACAGGTCTGTGCACATATGCAAATATTGCCTGATTTTATTAAGTCTTAAGCTTCATGATTGTACTAAATCATCATTTGATTACACTTTTTCCGTGGTTATTTCATGATGTAGTATATTGACAAGACACCCCACTGGGTTATACTTACAGTATAAGTCTCCAAAAGACAAAGCATTTATGTTCTTAAACATTATTTTATGATTGTAACCTCTCAAAATGTGATCATTGGGCGGGGAGAGTGAAATTGCACACTTTAATTGCAATAACTTACACATGCTAATAGAAATGAATTACACATTTTATAAAGAGAAAAAAAATCAAGAAAAAACTACACACACACACACACACACACACACATATATATATATAGTTTTTTACATATATATATGTATGTATATATATATGCATGTCGATTTCATTCATTAATGTATTCATTAATTTATAGTTTAACTGACTGATTCATTTATTCATTTGTTCTGTCATTTCATTATGTGGCTCTTCAGTTTGAACTATTAACGTTGATCTGACCAAGTCTTCCTAAAGTCCTGTTTTCCCCCCACCACAGCGAGCCTTTTATTATCTTCTCTGGAGGTCTTTCGTATGACAAGGCGGGGAGGCGGCCAACGTTAACCATCATGCACGGCAAGGCCATCACTGTGCTGGAGATGGACTATCCTATTGTAGAGTTTATGGCACTCTGCGAGACTCCTTACAATAACGGTAAGTACATCCAAAGACTTTGATTAAACTGGTGATATCTTATGGGGTTCTGGATATTTTCTTTTGTGTCGTCAAGAGCGCTGTGGATAAATTAAATATTATCCTAAAAATGCTTTAAAAAGTCTATCTGTGTGGTTGTAGCATGATTCTCTTCAGTATGGCTTTTATCCTACAGAAGTCCAGGAGCCTTACGCAGTGGTGGTGCTTTTGGAGAAGGACTTAATCGTAGTGGATCTGACACAGAGCAAGTATGTGTTCCATATATATAAACACACCTTTCAGCAGCAAAGCATCAAGTGACTGATAGCCAAATGAGAGCGTCCTATCATGTCACTTTTGACTATATCACTTGGTGTCACCTAAGGGGGGAAAAACACTACCATTTATCCATAAGCCAAACCTGCCGCAGTCAATAACAAGATGAAAGACTTTACTCGAATCCACACTTCAGGGAGAAAGATAGACCAGATGTTGTCCTTTTAATAAAACATGTCACTCTGCTCTCAGGGGGGAAATACTACCACTCCTGTTAAATTACTTTGTTATCACTATTGGAGGGAATGAAGATGAAGGTGAAAGGTGCTGATGTGGTACAGTTTTGACAGATTAACACCTAAGGCCTTTGAATAGCAGCAAAACACTATAAATTAGGCCTACAGTGTGAAGGGCATAAATTAGGTAACCAAGTTAATTAGGTAACCTAATTAAAACTGTTAGCTATAAATATCTCCTGATAAGGCTTAATGTAGTTTTAACTTGTCCTGATTGTCTTTGTTGACATTGTGAGCTCATTGATTAGCTGCTAATTTGAGTTTAAATTATCCATCATAAATAAGTCAATGGCCTGCACCCAGAGGGTGTAGATCTCATAACTGATTCACAGGATGTATCCCCACACTCACGTTCATAAAGTTTACTGATGAAGGAATAATTAGCTCCTCCAAAGAGGTTATCATTTCAGCTGTGCCCATTTGTTTGATGGTTGGTTGGTTTGTTTGTCAGCAGGATTACACAAAAACTATAAAACAGATTTCCACAAAACTTGGATGGAGGATGTGTCTCGGACCAGAATAGACCCTATTCACTTTTAGTGCGGTAAAGGGACAATAAAGGGACAAATCCAGGTTTTTCTTTTCTAATTGTCTTTAGCATTGTGAGATAAGACATTTTTTGACATGTAGCATGGATCTTGATGAAAAGAATCAGACATATTCAGGTGTCTGGTGTCAATGAGTGAGCACAATTTGTTCTAGATTCTTGATCTGGTGAACTTAAATTATATTTAAGCAGTTATCACTGATTTAAATTGTAGGGTAAGCAGAGTAGTTTGATATTGGAGTAGGCTTGATTGAATTACAGGGGACTGTTTGGCCTTGGCATAGGTATGAGCTCTACTGAGTGCCATTCTATTTAGTATCTGGAATGTAAACAATACATTACAACATACAATACCTGTAAATTCTCAGTCATTGCCTCATGCTTGCACACAGCATATTATATATTATATTATATATATCCAATAATGCCTTCAGTTTTTTAAGTTTGCTGAATTGTTCACAAAGAGAACCTTGATGGGTTCTGATTTAATTAAACATACAACACAGTATGCTTATGAACAAATTAAGTATCTCCTTGTTATTTAATGATGACTTTAACCCCCATTTCTGTTCATTTTGCCGTAGTGGTGGTAAGCTCTTCTATAGTTTATCAAATGCATGTATCTTGCAGCTTCCCTGTCTTTGAGAACCCTTACCCCATGGACGTCCACGAGTCTCCAGTTACCTGCACAGCCTATTTTGCAGAGTGCCCGCCCGACATCATCCCCATCCTCTACTCTATAGGAGCTAAACACAAGAAGACTGGCTACAGCCAAAAGGTAGGACAAGGACAACATGAGAGACGGATATGCTCCTTTTATGATGAAATTCTTTCAATTTACAATGTTTCAGGAAGTTGTAAAGATTTAAAGAAAAAAAATCAAAAACATATTTATTTCTGGTCTTTCAAGGTTACAAACTGCAATATGAATTATCTTTTAGAATTCATGAAACAAAAAAACAGCTTTAAAAATAATTGCTGCTCTGAACTAATTATGGGTTACCATTAAGATATGAATCATTTTAATTAGTAAAATTTCATATTTGAGGAATATGAAGTTGTTTTGGTATAAAATGCCTTTTTACAGGCAGAGCCCAGTGGAAGAAGAAAAAAAATAGTGAAATTTCTCTCTCTCTTTGTAACCATGTCAGGAGTGGCCAATCGCTGGAGGAACATGGACGTTAGGCTCCCATACCTACCCAGAGATTATCATCACAGGGTAAGTCAGAAATATATATTTTAGTCCAAAATACATAGCGACTGTTAACCTAAACTCTCGAGAAAAAACATCCATCACAGTTAACAAGAAACCCACAGTATATGCATGTTCTCACTCACGCTATGACAGGACCAGGTGATTGTGATGTATATTTTGTGTTTATATGTGCTTTATAAGTTTGATTAGGCCTGTGACAAACCAGCACAGCGCAGTCTGGGACTGAAATGCATTGTAAGCTGTTGACAGAGATGTTAACCTTTTCTGAAGCAAGCACCCTGGGTAGTGTCTACTTCTAGGCAACACTCACAGATATCAGCAGCAGTCTGGAAGTATGAATTCAACATGGACATATTCTCTGTCCCCTTCACATGCTTAAAAACTTGGCTCATGGAAGTGTTACTGTCCCTGAGGATATAGTAAAACTTTAACTTCAGTTTAGCTGTCAGAAACCATAAGGAATGCTCAGCTGACGATTCCTGCACAGTCTAACTTATGAATTTGTGGCATTAAAGCTAAGAGTAAGGTTAAATACTCAACATATTCCCTTCATTTCCTGATTTGAATGAATTTTGCTTATATATAAAAAAAATCTTTCTCTTTGTTCAGACATGCTGACGGATCTATTAAGTTTTGGGACGCATCTGCAAGTAAGTCCACTCTCTAAGCTTCTCGTGAGCTTCACTGAAGTGATTCATTTAGTTCAGTTCAGGTTTTTTGTTACACAGCATGCTCGAATAAACAATAATTTTTCATGAATTCCATCATGAGTATTTTCATATTGGTCATGGGCTTGGTCATAGACAGCTGTGCTCTGTGGCTGACATTTACTTACATTGCATCAGCCTAACAGACCCTCAGAGTTCAAACTTGCAATACCAGCCTAAAGCTACTGTATGTTGCCATGCTGGTAGGCATGACCAGTAAAATGTGAAATAATATGCTGTTTTCACACATTGAGACACTCATTAAATCATTTTATTTTGATTTGTCCTCAAAATGTTATTTTCTTGTATTTTGCTATAAATGGCTCAAGTCCAGCCCTCTTTGATCAACTCAACCTTAACATTACTGTGCCCCGATAATGAGGCCACATGTTTCCAAGCAGCTCAGCTGTTTTTGCAGAAGTAGAGAAGAAATCTCAACTTATGAAAACAGTATTGTTTTCTGGATGGTGGAGAATAGCAAGATGTAAGTACCTCTGTAAAACTGAACCGAATGACAGATGGTAAGGTTTTTAAAGATAAGCTTGTTGTTATTTTATCTTGTAATTATCATCATGTAATAATCCTCAAAACCATCAGTGAATTAAGCTTACCTTTATGTTTGTGTAGCCATATCCATATAAATGATATGCACTCATATCACAGTCCATTAAATTCAAACATTACACTCCATACGATTGGTATGTGGTGATATTTACAGTATTTGCATTATTTCTCTAACCAGTCACACTACAGATGCTGTACAAGCTGAAGACCTCCAAAGCGTTTGAGAAGCCAAAGCAAGGTGAAGGCCGGGCGGCTGAGTTGGTGGAGGAAGACCCCTTCGCTGTTCAAATGGTCAACTGGTGCCCTCAGAGTCGCATCTTCTGTGTGGTCGGCATTTCGGCCCACATCATCCTGTATCGCTTCAGCAAATATGATGCCAACACTCAGATAGTGGTGAGTGGGATTAGAATCAAAATTCACAAGTTTCAGGAATGCAAGAAGGTACAATGATATTCTTACAAACTGCTGCTTCAAAATCGTAAGTGATTGTCTTTCAGAATAATGTAAAGCAGCAAGCCTTGTGTTCTTTTAGAGGACCATCTATTGAAAGTTCTCATTAGACTTTATCACAGTTCCTCCAATTTTGTCAGGCACCTGGAACTGCATAACAGCAAGTCAATGGATAAGGTTAACCAGCTGGCTGTTATGATTAATCTGTAATTTTGTATCTTTGTCATCCTCAGTCATTAGAGGTGCGCCTACAGTGTGAGTCAGAAGATGTCATCTCTCCATCCGAGAATGAGAACAATCCCTGCTTCACAGAGTCCGGCCCCCACTCACCCCAGCCCCACCAACAACATCCACCTAGTCCCGGCAGCAGGACGCCTGAGGGTATCAAAGACAGCATCCCCTGCCTTAAGTAAGATCTCCTCACACAAATTATAGTTTCTCTGTGAAAGATGACAACACAAATCTGTTTTCAACAAATCATTTTATCAGTTTGCCAGGAATTGTTTCTTTTAACATTACTAGAAAACACAGTTGTCGGCATATTGGCAAAACAAGTAGCTTGTGATGAAGAGCTTTGTCAGGTGTCATTTGTAATCAGCCTGAATGTTTGTTGTGGAACAGGAGAAATATGTCCCCCTTCTGTTAAGAAATAATTCAATAGTCACTGTGAAAGAAATGATAAGATCTGTTATCTTTTTTTTGCTGCTTGTAAGTTTAAAAAATGGCTCAACTCATCTGCGACATTTTTTGAAATCTTAACTGGCTGCACCTTAGTCTTTACACTACAGCGTCCTTTCTAATGTGTCAGGGCATGATGGTGTAAACAAGCAGAAAAATATACGTATGTACAAACTCTATGTCGTCATCAGGTATCTGTTGATTGGATTCAAAGTAAGTGTTGTGGCTGTGGCTTGGGGTAAAGTGGGTGGTCCACTCATTGAAAGGTTGGTGGTTTGTGTTGTGAAAGGCTGATCATCGAAGTATCACGGGGCATTAAAATGTGTACTAGCTGTTTGGCTCGGTTAGTTGGTTAGTTACTGACCATTTTCATGTTGGAAGCAGTCATGCTTGTGTGTCTCTTTCTCACTCAGTACTGTTGGTATCTTACACAGTAGTGGTCTAAACTTCTCTTGTGTATCTATTTCAGAGTTAAGGACCGGATGGTTCGGGTCCCTCCCGGCTACCAGGCAGAGCTGGTTATCCAGCTGCTGTGGGTAGATGGAGAACCTCCGCAACAGATCACCAGCCTGGATGTCAACTCTGCCTATGGCCTGTAAGTCTCCTGATGCATTGCAATCTGCCTGTCCATCTGTGTGACTAATCATGTCTCTGTCTGGATTAGGAATATTAACAAGAACAGAACAGAATTTGTTTTCCAGTATTCGTCAGTGCTGAACTGTTCCATGTCTTTGCTAATCAGCACTCAGCTCAGCAATCCTTGTTTTACTTTAGAGGAGTTTGCACAAATTGTTAACGGACAAAGAGAAAAAGATTCCACCTGAGAGACCAAGAAGGCTTTGTAATTGACAGCAGATGAACTGTTAATAGCTTAAATAGCTTTAATTCTGCATGGTTAGGGTCAGGATTGTTGCTATTATGGCCTGCAGTTAGTAAATCCTTGAGCACAAGGTTAGAACAGTGTTTAAACTGTTTTCTGCAGCCAAGTTTGAGGGGTCCAGACATTAATACGTGCCAGCCAATCAAAAAAAAAAAAACACCACATTTTCTGGGCTAATGCTTAAATACTGGATACGGTGAGTGAAGGTTGGGGTGGTGGCCAGTGAAAAGCCCTTGTCAGCAGCTGTAACAACAAGATACATGGAGATGGAAGGTTAGAATGGCAAGTCTTTCCCATGAGTGTGTATGTAAGTGTGATACTGTACATGTAATGAGAGAGGTACACACCTGAAGGTAACGTCAACTGGTTATATTTGTGCTTATGTATTTATAAATAATAGCGTGGGCTTAAACCTTTTGATATTGGGATGTAGTACTGGAGAATATGGAACGTCCTATTCAGCACCACAGTCCTGCAGTCAGAACTTGCCAAATTAAAGTTGTAGACAGTTTACTGGACCAAGCTGCAAATGCAAATGGGCTAACATGTCTTAATTGGCGTCTGTCATCTTCTGTCTCTTTTCTGCTTTCTGTCTTTCTTACATTTTAGATTAGATTATCACATAATATAATTGACTTGAGTAATGTTTGACATTTTATCTACATGTCAGTTTTCACAATTAAAAAATGATTAAAATATGCTTTTTTGGTGTTGAAGAGAAGTTGAATGACTTCCTGAGCCCCACAGTGCTTTCAGACCACTTACATGGTTTTACTGTCAATAGAAGTTATGTTGGCAGGAACCAAATAAAATCACAGCTCTGTTTGAAGAGCTCTTTATGGGTCAAGGCACAACATTCATTTCCTTCTCTCCGCTAAAGCTCCTCACAGCTTGAATAGAATTGAGGAAATTGATTTATTTTGTTTTATTCTTTTTATTCTCGCGCTGCTCTTGAAAACACACACACACACGCACACACATTTAAACTCAAACACAAGGAAAATTAAGGTTTATGTTCTTCATACTTAACTATAGTATATGCTGTACTTGCATCAAAGTAATGATTATTGACACAAGTAGAATGTAGTATTTGCACATCATAGACATTTATTAAAGTCGTGACAGTGTACATTATATAACACGAAAGTAGCATAACACAGTGATGAACAGCAACATGAAAACATGTTATGTAAAGGGTCTAATGAAGAATTTCAACAGCAACAAACGACACTGTCTTTACCTATTATTAAAGTCAGTACAAAGACACAAGTCTGTGTCCTCTGGATACTAAAATGTTTTGTATCATTTATAAATGTGCGCAGTGTTTAATTCTCACTGGCTACATGTATGTAAAATCAATGAAAGTAATCAACTGATTGAATTACTTTTAAACATTCCGAAAGAGCGAATAAAAAACAGGAGATTGTTTCTTATATCCCCACCACAGTAACACATATGACAGGACTCCTTTCTTTCTTTCTTTCTTTGCCACCATTCTTCCCCTGCTGTCAAGCCTTAACTTTGATCTATGAATGTTGTGGTTTCCCGGTAATGTCCTGTTTTGCAGCTGGTGTTGTCAGGCTCAAGCTGTTGCTTGAAAGGTTGGATAAGGATAGGGTTCGGCCACAGATGCCTTTGCACTTTTTCTCAGTGCATTCTGAGTGACATGTTTTCAAAAACGTAATCATGTTTGTCGTATTGAAAATGTTGTTTACATAGAGTACATGACAAACAACCCTTTCAGACACTTGCATCTGACCGTGTGAGTGACAGTAATATAAAGTGAGCCAGACATGTGCTGCATGTGGCAGAGCAATGATGGACCGACAAGCACCATGTATGAGTGACATTTATGTATTTACATCACTCATTTAACATTTTTTCCTGACTGCTGAATTGAAAGACTATGTTAGAGGCATTTGTTGTGAATCAATCCAGTCGTCAGAATAGATGTTGGAAATGTGCATTTTCTGCAAACCAAGCACATGTTAAAACGTAACATTTGTTTATGTTGTAACTTAAGGTTCAATTTACAATTACATTTTTTTTTTTTTTACTGTTAAATGCAGTGCTTATGGTCTGGTTAGGTTTAGGCACAAAAAAAGCTTGTTAGGTTTAGAGAAGATCGTGTTTTGCTAACCTGGTTCTGTCACCACAAAAACATCTCAACAAAATATCCATACTGCTGTAAATTGTCTCAACGTCTTGAAAAAACATCCAGATTTGTTGCCACTAACACAGCTATAAAATGTCTGTACATCTCATGAAAAATATGCAGTGGTTTCATGCTTAAAAATGTCGGACAGTGGTCTCTGGCTGGGCAGCCATCTTGCCAAGGTATAACACAAAAGTGATGAAAGTCAACTCATATACTTTTAATGTTAACGTTATATGACAAGTATTGTACAAATGTTGACATGATAAGTATGACATGCACAAATTTGAACGTATCTGTGGTTTGCAGAAACTTAAAATGTCACCATTTTATTCTGGTGACTGGGTGGTGTGAATCCATTTGATTAGTGCCTGATCAACTAGAACATCTATTGTCAAAAGACAAACAGAAAAATGACTGCCAAGAAGTTTCTCTTGATCAGTTAAGCCAGAGGCTCTAAAGCAGCCAGGGGGAGCAGGTGGCAGTGGGGCTCAATGGAAGTCTGGTATTAATATTCAAAAACAGCAGCAATAGCAGTGTGAGATAAAGACAGGCTTTTTGACAGTAATTATACCAAAATGTCACAGTTAATTTGACAGTGTTTGATAGCACCACATGTCACACCTTTAATGTCAGTGAGAATAACCTGTTGAAAAAAATCTGCCAACAGTGTAATTGTCTCAGCTGAATAACACTCTCTCTCCTCTGTGTAAATGCAAATGTCTGTGTCTGTACATGTGCACGTGCCTCCACGCTGTGTTTGTGTGTGTCCAGTTTGGCGTTTGGGAACTGTAATGGCCTAGCGGTAGTGGACTACTTGCAGAAAACCATCCTGTTGTGTATGTCCACTCTGGATATGTATGGAGCCGCCGACCCCTACCAGCGCCTTACCCGATCCCCCCGCAGGAACAGACAGTCCACCTCAGGTAGCACTCACACACCTCTGGGATCCTTCCACACACACATGCACATACACAACTGTGCAGCCATACACTAAGGTGTCAATTATGTAGTCATTACATCCAGACTATCATCTGCTCTCTATTCTCCTGTCCTCTCAGCTGTTTTTCTTCTTCCTGTTTCTTCTGTCTTCTGTCTCCTTAATCTTTTCTATCTGTTCTTTCTTCTAAGGTGAAAGACTGATCTGTCAGGCCAATCTGATCTGCCTTTCATTAATAATCTGCGTCAATGATGCACGTGGTTTAATCATATTTCCGGTATAACTGATCAATACCAAAGCCCTTAACCTGATCAATAAAATTTAATCATGTTAATGGCTCGAAGATGAAATGATAGCTTTTATTTGAATTATTATTATTATTATTTGAATTACTTCCATGCCTATATTTTCAGGCATGGAAGGGGACTTTTACAACTACTTCCAGATACTTGTTTATGAAATAATCACATAAAAGTATATTTAATATTTTTGCAGTTGAAACTGGACTGAAGTGTATACATATGAGGTAGTTCACCTTCACCTTCACCAGCTACAACATAAAAGTGTCAGTGATGGGTGTGTTTTAGGCAGAACATAAATCAAACCAATGACTAATTCAGAGTCTAAATACCACCTCTTTGTGCCGTACACCATTTTTTGCGCCCAGATTATCTGCCGTTTAACCAGTAAAATGGACTTGGACACGCCCTAAATGCACAAGTGCGTTGCGTTTCAGACCTTCTAAAGAGGGCCCTAATTGTGAATCATATTGCAGTATCTATAGATATTGTATTATAGATACTTATAGTGATATTACACTGTTAAAGAGGCCGTTCTGCATAACGAGTATGTGTACTTGTACAAAAATATACAGTGGTAGTACAACAGTACACTGCAGGACTTGCCACTGCCAAAGTCTGCGTGCTAATGTCAAATGGTCTAAAAGCTGTATGACAGGCTGTTTTACCCTGATAGAAATAAACATCTCTGTTGACCACTCAACATAGCAAGATGACATAAAAGGATCAAATTTAGAGATATTGGCTATTTGCACAAAACATAGTCCATAAACAAGTAAAACCCAAAAATATAGGCATCTTTATCAGCGTTCAAAAACGGCATCAGTCCAACCTTATTTCCCTCTTCTTTCTTCTTCTTCTCTCACACAATAACATACAAAGACCAGAAAGCACCCATCCATCTCAGAATGCCTGTCACGGATCTGCACTATGATATGAAGTGCATGTTAACAGGCTGCGTGTCATTCCACATTGGCATTATTATGCATGTTGTTGTTTGATTTCTCTGTCCTTTCTGTTCTCAGTCCTGCTTGAGCATAGATCTGTTAGTCAAAAGCCACAGAGGTCTTGTTTTACTTCCTGACCCCTGCACCCCTTTTCTCTGCCACTGATCTTGGCTGGTGATGGTCTCTGAAGCCTCTTATTTATACTAACCTACTGTAAGATATTAAGCCCAACCTTCCAGAAATTATAGTCTTAGACACCTTTCTTATTTCACCTTAATTTAACCTCTGGATTTGAGGGCATAACAGCTCCAGTGGTTTAATATTTTAGATGTCTAAGGTCCTTTAAGCAATTTAAAGTACTGAGCTTTCTTATTACATAATTCCCACAAGTGTAGCTGAAAATGCTTTACCTGTATTCAGGACTTTTGTGAAGGGGAACATCAAGGTAGATGGAGGGATGACTTTGGGCTTTCGAACCAGCTCTTTTCACTCGCTGTTGCATAAGTGCTTTTATTGACTAGCACAGCACTTTGTTGAAAACTGTTTCCAACTTCCTCTTCTGTAAATGTCTTTCTGTGTTGGGTCTTTAAAATCAATTCTGGGACAGAATTAGAGATAAAAAAGGGAGCCGTGCCCTTTTTCTGTACCCCATGTGGTGGTGTTACGATCTCGAGCACTTGCTTTGCTGACGTTAATACAATACTGGAGGAAAAAAACTGTAAAAAGTCAAAAGGCCAAATCTTTAAGCTGCTGGCCTCTTCTCCTTTCGTAGGATTCCATCTTTTTGGAACATAGTTTTCTGTCCTTCACACAACATTTTTAGCTGTTGTCCCCACACATATTTGTATGTGTACTCTATATATATGTCAAATCAAAGTTAAGTGCATTAATTTAAAAAAAATGATGCTTAATTATTGATTATTTTAGGTGTGTTTATCCAGTTATAATGTGATTCATTATTAATACCAGCCTGTACATGGTAGGGCAGTAGGCCCATGACAAAACTATGTAAAAGATATATACTATAACTATTTGATGCAACAAGAGATTTATTTTGATGCTGATATGTTGCCAGCTAACACAGTAGTTTACCTCCTGTGCAAATGACCAATCACATCAGCGTTTCTGGGGTTTGCAGCAGTAGCGGGTATATCTTTTCTGTCCTCCCCTGACACTAACTCGGTTGCTGCTTGCTCTCACTTTCTTTTCCACTCTAAGCCTGTGTGTTCTTTTCTCTCCCCCTCCCCTCCCTTTTCCTCCCCTCCCTTCCCTCAATACTAAATTTTTTTAACTTAATTCCTTCCCCATCCATCCTTCCTCTCTTACTTTCTTACTTACCTTCACATTCTTCCCCTCCTTGTTACCTTATCTTACCACCTTTTCTTCTGTCCCACACTACTCATACGCCTCTCTGCCACCGCTTTCTCTTTCCCACTCTCCTGTCATCTTTCATCTCTCTCTGTCCTGAATCTCTACCCACACCTTTCACTCTTTATTGCGTCCCTCCATCCTTCCAACCATTCCTTCCCTCCTCCTCCTCCTCCTCCTCCCACCTTTTGGTGACTCTGTGGCTGCTGGTGTGGGCATGTGGGCCTGCCTGACAGAGTTTTGCATGCGTGGCCTGTCTAACTTTTATTCAGATTCAAAGAAAAGGATCCGTACATCCTATCAGAGTAAGTCAAGCCTTCCTAAAGGCTGGGGGACTGTGTGTTTGTGTGCGGGGGATTGGGGGGGGGGGGTTGGGGCAGTGTTGGGAGAACAGCAGGGTTGGTAGGGACGGGATGTGGACTTAAAGCAAAGGACAACTCAAAGAGATGATTGGAATGAATATGGTTGTTTCATATCTGTGCTGTGCCATATAAAGCAGAACCGCCCTATTCCAGTCATGTCCGACAGTATGCCCTTTGCAGAAAGAGAGCCACTCCTTTGAATCTTTTAAGTAAGGGCAGTTATAAATATTATATGATCCATGTGATTTATATTTTAACTGACACGTAGTTAGGGGGGTGAATAAAGCCTTGTTCATCCACTGAGGCAAGAAAAAATAAAATGTACGCAATTAGTTGATGATTACAAAGGAATTCTTAATGTCATATAACAATAAAGGTTTAATCAGAGTCCTTTTCAGTGTCTTCAATCATTTGTAAAGACAGTGTAAATGAATGAGGGTAAATTTGCATAAAGAAGTTTTGCTGGAAACTTTTACTGAAGAGAAATAATTAAATGAATCCCAATTTTTTGAACTGTGACGACTCAGTGAGGCTGTTAATAAAGCCATAATGAGCACAGCTTAAACACCCCACATTTGTAGTCAGACTAAAATGAACAAGAATCACAAATTTCAGCATTTGTTTTTTTTTTTTTTAAAAAGGGAGTAGGTGTGAGTTCTCATTCAGGCCTGTGCTTGGTGCATGCGATTAGATTTGATCAGATCCTGATCAAGTTCGTGTTTGTTCTGTTTTGTATTTTAATTGTATCATGAGATTTGCACTACATACTGCGCTCTATATGCCTTACTAAGGTGAGGTTGATATTTTAATGCAATCTGTTTGGAGAGTAAAAAAAGATTTACATATATTGAACAGATTGTAGTGCAGGTCACATCAAGATTCAGCCACTCAGCTCCTGGAAAGCAAAATGAATCATAGGAAACATTAACAAGGGAAAAGGTAAACAGCTAATGACAAAAAAATCTCCCAAATCACACCTTCACAAATGACAATTAAGTACATTGCATTGATTTTGCAGCTTATTTAAGATGATAAACCAAAGACTCCTTTGATAAACTGTATTATTAAGCTCTTTCTCAGGGCTCTGCGTGGCTGACATCACCCAAGTTGACTTCTGTTAAACCTGTACGACTGACAGGGTTAAAAATAATCTGACAGCGTGTGCTCTACTTTTCTTCCTCTCGGCTGCCATTGACTACGGTCAGGCCTTACTGAACTCTCTGACAACCAGCAGTCCATTGACATGGAGAGAAGCAAGTCGCCCACCTCAGGTAACCTGCTGACACACACACACACAGACACACGCACTGTCACCTTCCCTGTATGGAAATGTCTTTTGTGATTGGCACTGTGATGCAGTTGTCTTTAAACGTGAGCTGTACCTACAGTATGCAGCCTGCAGGCACCTCACAAATCACCAGAGCATCTTCACCTGATGAGAATGGCAGCTGTTTAAAATGGCGACTCACGTTCGATGTTGTAATATGGACGTATTGCATTTAAAGTTCTGAAAAAGTGCAAAAACTTCTGAAAGCCTCATTCAGGAGAAAGTTTTTGGGGAGAAAATGTAATGTAGTTTTTAGCAACATAGTTTGATTGCAGCATTGTGTGGAAGTTCTGATGCATTCTGGTTTTTCTTTATTCCTATGTATTGTTATAATAGTATGTTTTCACAAAGGTAAGGAGGGACTTTCCATTTGCTCTGCCTCTGTATTTATGCCTCTTGGACTTTCTTGTTTGTCCAGTTCTTCTTCTTTTTGTTGTTCCTCTTCTTCTTCTTTTGGACTGAGTGATACATCCTGACACTGTTGTGAGGGACACAGGGTAGTGTGAAAGTAGCCAGCAGCTACTGTTTGGAGAGACAGAGAGGAAAATGTAAGAAAAGCAAAGCATAGGTATGGTGTTGATAAAGCAGTTTGCAGCAATGGTGTTAACTTGCTAATGATAACTTGCATGATTTCATAAAATTAAGGCTTAAATATCTGTCTGAGATCAGATCAGAACAGTTTTCACGGCTGGTTAAATATTAATTTTCATCATCCATAATATATTATGAAAATAACTTCCTGTCAGTTGAATATTTACTGGCATGTTAGTCTGTAGCAGTGCTTGACTTGCATTAAATGCTACAGGATGTTTAATGAAATAGACATACCTCTTTAGAGGGGAATGAAGCATGTAATGTAAGTGTAATGATTACACTTAAGAGATGCAGTACGATGATAGATCTGATGGTGGGAAGTGGAGTGAAAGAGATAATCTGTGATATGAGAGGACGGTGGACCAGAAGATAATGTAAGAGATCAGTCTGTACTGAGCAAAGGTTTGATGCAATGGAGGAGAGCTGTTTATATTGTGTTGAGGTCTGTGTGGGTGGAGAAGGGGGGATGAAAGGATAGTTTGTTTATGATTGCAAAGAAAGAAACAGAAATGCATAATGGGCAGAGAGAACATTTCCTAGCAGGTGCTTTTGAATCTGTCATAGGGAAATTTATTATCTCAGCAAACTCAGGACTTAAAGGTCAAATGGAGTGTAAATCTGTGTTTAAGGCACTGCCATGCAGGCATGCTGTGTCCCTATAACTCTATGTAAAGCTTTACTCTCCAACCAGTACATTTTAAACCAACTAGATTTATAAGTGATGTTTTTTTTGTGTAACAGATGTTAAATACACTTAGGACTAGTTTTTTAACAGAAAACACTTTTCGGCGCATTTTCATTCAAGTGAGTAAAGAGTATCTGGTGTTCTTTCTACATTAAACCTGTGAGGTGTATGAGAAGAGCTTGTTTCATTATCAGCATCAACACACGGGCCTGAGACATTTCTATTTGCCCCAATTGTGCTTTTCACTTTTTTCAAGGAAAAGAAGAACAATTTAACAGTATTTATTTTTTTAATACCGAGACTAGCACTCAATCTGTTAAACCTGCCAACTAAAGAAGATTATCTAAAACTATGAAGAAATTGAGTAAAACAAGTTTAGGGAAAATGTGTTCCTAAAGGGGAAATTGGAGGATGTTTATTATCTCTGAGCTAAACAGAGGAAGCTTGTTGTTCTCACAACCAAGGGTAGACCACCACTGATCTTTTTGTAATAAGACATCATTGGCTGGAGACAAATTCATAACATTTATTTTTTTGGAATATGTAAATGGTTTGGCATGAGAGTGGTGCCATTGTGTGCAAATATTCAATTAGTCTCATGTGTTTTTATAGAGAATAAAAGCTTTGGGGACTTTTGCCAACACTAGGGCACTTCATATGCTTCTGAAAAAATAATTTGACAGGGTTCAGACCAGCAAGGCCCCTGCCTTCCCCCTTTTCCAGTTGGCAGTGTACCAGAGCTTTATCCCTGTCCTTACAGGTTGCTAGCCCACTTGGCTTCATGTCACTCTGTCTGACTGTGCCCATGTGGGCCTCATGGGTCCAAACCTTTGTATAATTCTAATTCTAGGCTCTCAGCTGGGACAGTGTCCATGGGAAATCTAGCTAGAGTCACAGAGACACTCAAATGTTTCCCCCCCAATGGCCTATCAAGTCCTGCAGAGAGGGCTGTAGGCAGCTAGATCACTATGCTTAGCCTAATGCTACCACCATCCTTACCTACTGTAAATAAACAGCTGTCAATGGATGGATAGATATACAAAGTACATGTGAACCTTTCTTTAGTGAAACATATAAACAGAACCTTGTTGCATTGCAGAGAACCAGTCAACATTAGACTTTATATAAACTGACAAATATATTCCAGCCGATGCTTATTTCAGGTATAGCACATACGTAAGCATCTTGTTGCCAAGTAGCAAAGAAAGACCAATGCAGTGTATCCACAGGGGGATGAATAGTGTGACTCAACAATGACTCAGTAAGTCAGAAATTACTCCGTCAGGTTCTGAAATGTTTGGCTTCCAAAAAACTCAGCTGCTTCGTGATGGTGGACTGTGCTTCAAGCAGGAGAGCAGTGGGTTTGCATTTCCAGCAGGAAGGCAGAATGATTCATTTTTAACAAGACGAAAAATGGCAAATTAAATAGCACATTAGAAATATTTTACGTCCTCCTTTTTGAAGGTTTCAGGAAAAGGATGTTTATGTTTTGTTCAGTGGAAAGTGGACAGCTTTTTTACTGGAATTGATTGCAGGCTTTGAAAGTAAACAGCACGTCTTGATGTTTCTGCTAGAGATCTGGATGTTGGAAGTCCTTTTTTCAGAAATTAACATATTACTTTATATTTGATGAGATTTTACTCTATCAGTATTTTCTAGGATACAGAAATTGGTTGTTTCGGCCTTTAGCTTGTCTTTTTAAAAGCTGTCCTTGTGAGAATCCGTCAGCCTTGCCTTTGATCCTCTGAAAGAGAGCAAATAACAGAAGAATAACAAAACCAGAACAAGATGTTCTTGGCTGTCTTGACAGAGAGTCTTTCAGCATTGTGATGTGGACTAGGTCATGGTCATTCTACCCCATTACAGGCCTGTCGTTTGCTAATTAGAGAGATGGAAGAAAGGGAGAATAATAGAGAGTTGGATGAAAAGCATATGGACAGACACAGCGCAGCACAGTGTGATCAAGTGTCTGATTCGCTTTAACATTTACCCAGAGAGGGGGATAAAAGGCTGATTGGTAGAGCTCTTATACCAGATACAGTTTCAAAATCACAAGCTGCAATCAAGATGGAAAATGTTAACAATGGCTAATAGCAACCTGACCTCACTAAAACCTTTTGTGTTAGCTTCAAAAACATCTTCAATTTTAATGCAAGAGCAATGGTAAGTACATTTAAACTTGTTATGTCTGGAGCTCAGCTGTGTGCTGCTTAATAGATGAAGAGTTCATAGTCTGTTCCTTCTGCTGAATATCAACTTCCATCATCTTTGGCCCAAAGAGACTGCCTGGTTGTCCCTGGCACTCGAGCCATGCTGCTCTGTTCAAGGCCATATACAGACTGTGGACAGCTTATTAAAGAAGCCAGCCATCGTCCTGATTCACCTTGTGTGTCAATAACTGCAGCCGTCTCTCCCACCTCTCCTTTACACATCTTCCCCTGTCTTTTTTTTCTGACCTTCTTCCTATCTTCCTTTTGTCATTAGGCCCTGTAATTGGCCCTTCTCCTGTCTGAAATCTGTCTCCCTCCACACCCTTCCCATTGTCTTATTTGTTATGTACCAGGGTCTGTTGTTTTGCTTTAGGGTTATGTGTTACATTTCCTCTAGGAGCTTTACTCCACGTGTGGCTGCAGCAAGGCTTATTTGACCAAGCTCAGGAGTGAGGTGGACTAACAAGCTGAGATGCCAGTGATCGGAGTCTGACCCGGCAGGATATATATTTAGCTGTGAGCACTTCACGGGAGAAAGGGTGGAGGTGATGGCTGAAAGTATACGTTGCCACCTGCTCAGTTCCATGCATCCGTAACCAGCAAGTTTTCATCTAAACCATGCTGGTGTACTTTCCACAACCACCATATCTGTAATACACACGCACCATATTTCTACTTATAAATCAGTATAAATAAAATACATAGACATGAACATACACACATTTAAGGTAGAGTGTACCAGTTCAGTGCAATTAGAGACAAATGGTAAGAAAGTTATTGGTCTCAGCTAAAAAAAAATCCAGATTGTGCATCCCTATTACAAATATAATGTTTACTTTGTTTTAGAGAGGTAATTCTCCCCGATGAATGAGAACCTTCATCAACTTTAGTAGGGGTAGCAACAACACTTTAAATAAAATCTACACTTGCTGTGTCACAACAACAGCCCGTCAGCAGGTCTTTTGTCAGTGTTCCCACTTTCTCCAGTCAGTCACGTTTCTGCAGTCACAAGCTTTTCAGGCACAGCCTCAAGTGCTTGGTAACAAACAGGAACACTGACAAAAAGGGAGAATATCGGCACTCTGCGGCTGGGTTTGCAAACTTGAGCTCTCCCCTAAGTTTCTATCGTGATCAAGGCTGATGACATTTCAGCCAACCAGTCGCCTTCATCAAGCATCCGTGGAAATGATGGGGTAAATTATTTGTTGTCTGTTTGAAATACATGTATTAAAATGGTTTAAAAGCCTTGTTGGCTTGTTGACACTAAGTGGTGGTTTTGTATATTTGGAGGAACAAACTACCTTGAGGGATTAAAAGATACTTCAGGTGACTGACATGTGAATGATAAAGCTGGAAGACTGGCTTCCTGTATGGTGCTGGGGACAGTAGAAACAGTTAAAATAAAAAAGTGGATGACGCCTGACCCTGAGGTCAGAAAAACTTTAATTGTAGTTGTGGTGTTGTTTGAAGTATTGGTCATCGTCGTAGTACTAGTAGTAGTAGTAGTAGCAGTGGTGCTGTTGTTGGTTGTGATAGTAATAGTTGTTTTGTTAAACATTTGAGTTTCATATTTGTGGTGGAATAGTAACCTTCCTATTAACCCTTTTTGTTTTCATAACCTCTCAACTGTTTTCCTTCCTGTTACCTGCAAGTCTCTCTTTCCCCCAGTTCACCCATTGTGTTTGTCTCTCCCCGTTGCCCTGAAAAGTCTGTGTCTGTTCTGTTGGATCTCCTATTCCAGTTCATTACCCAACCTCCCTTCACAATGACCCACGCGTCCTGCCAGAGCCTGTGGCCAGTCTGAGAGCCAGCCACTGCAGTCCAGTCTTTTACTTACTGGACAATGGTAAGAGGAGGGATGTGTCACAGATCTCAGCCTCTTCATGGAGTTCTGCTTGTGGTTTAACTGTATAGCAATACTGCAACAGGGGCGGGAAATGGGATAATTGGGTTGTCTTTGGACAGGTGGTTGGTTTGATGTTGCACCTTGCATGCTAACTTTGCTTCCACACTGTGAGCAACACTATCGACATAACACCATCGGCACACCTTATAGAGCTACAAAAATGGGGAACTTGGCTTGATTAATTTACTAGAATGTAGTGTAAAAGCTGTCAAAAAAATATATTTTTTAGCTTCCTTGTTGCCCAAGTTTCATTAAGATGAGTTACAGAATGGATGACAAGTTGAATACAACAATTTCAAAGCTTTCCTGTTTCGCTTCAACTTTATTTTGAAGGGTAAATGTCTAAATAAAAAAGTTGAAGGACACATCCATCATCAGCGGTTGATGTACTAGCACTGGCTTGTAGGGTTGTTCCGATACCAATACCAGTATTGGCAATGCCTACGATACTGCTGAAAAAGCTAGACAGAGTATCACCGATACTTGATCCGATCCCACAGAATTTAGTTATCAGAAATGGGACCCTGCTACTTCCCAGCAGCACCACATGCATTTGTGTGCCACTTAACAGATACTTAACTTCACAAGTAGCCAATATCCATGAAAGGCAAGTAACTTCAAGCACATTCGTAATATGCAGTCCATAAAAAAATTATAATATACTGTAGATGTATAGGCTAATTACTTTTTAAACCCACTGGTATCGGATCTGTATTTAGTATCAGTAAATTGTGGTATCAGTAGATCAGTATCAATAAAAATGGTATCAGAACATCTCTACTGGCTACCAATGTGGCGTGAAATTATGGAGAAACAAATCAATACAAGCGTGTGCACAGGTGGCAGGTGGGAAGAGGGTTCTTGTCCTTGTTGCTGCACTGGCTTCTCCTACTGATTTGTAAGCATTTAGCAGTGACAAGGACTGTAGTACACAGAAACTTGGGAATCCCAATTAAGGTGAAAACACTATGAATATTTAAGATACAACAAAATATATCATTTTTCAACAATCAAAATGTTGTAGATACAGTTCTCTACACAAATGCATTCTCTCGCGCCATGATCGGTCACAACAGAATGACCCGTCAACCAAGTTGCTTGCAGTGTAAACAAGCTGACAGGGACTGTGTTTCTAGGAGTAGACTGTCTGTTGCTGCTGTGTCAATGTGTTCCATGCTTTTGTGCAGATGACTGCTGCTGTTGCATTATCCCTCTGCCCCAGCTGCAGGGGTGGTAGACACAGTAATGTTTGTTGTATGTGCCAGATCTGGGCTTTGAACTTGGATCCTTCATCATTGGGCATTGCTGCAGAGCAGGCTTGGGAAGAGGAAGGGGTTGTATTCCAGCTCCTCCTCAGTCGTCAGTGCCTCTAGTGCTTCATTCTCTGTGACGTTAATCATTGTGTCTCCACTGGAACCACACATCTTTGTCATCAAAAGGCAACATGCTTTTTTACTGGACTGTAGCATTCAGAGCTGTCTGTTTGTTTCTGTCTGACAGTGAGTGTCAATGAACCAACAGCTCTCGTAGTGTTATCATCTCGGCTAACATTCATCACTGTCTTGTCCCTAACTGACTGCATGGTGACCACTATGTGGCAAGCTGCTGTGCTGATAAATATGACTTCAGCTTGCTTTGTACATTTATCAGTGTTGTGGCCTGATCAAGTCCAACATTAGCCCCATTGGTGACCTCAGTGCACTGTATATTCATATGATTTAGTTCCCTGTGCAAACCTCAGGAAAAACAACATTATTTTTGGCTTTAGGAATGACAATGGGCCAATCCCAATGTCCACACTCACAGACTTTCAGGAGTGTTCCCGGTCTACAAGTGCTGTCCCACTGTCAAATTGTGAAGTGCATGAGGGCTCCCTTGCAGACATTCTGCAGACTTTGTCCGATGGAATTACCCACAGTCCATAGCGTTTCATGGGGTTTCCATGGGTTACCATGGGGAGCCCGACAATGTTTGAAAAGTAACGGTGATAACCCAGATTATGGTGCTCCTGAAGAGCCTATCTGATTAATTTCATTATTCAATATACAAAGTTTTTATTCACAAATAGAAACTTTTTAAATCACTACATAAGATCTAATATTTTCTCCTAGAACTGATTATCTACTTAAATCACTTAGTTTACACGTGTTTATTAATTAATTAATTAATGGATTGCCATGAAATTTGGTACAGAAATTAATATTACTCTTAGGATGTATTGTACAGTAATAACTTGATCTCTAACAAGTCCAGTGTGTAGGCATCTAGCAGTGAGGTTGCAGATTGCAAGCCTTCCCCTATACCCCCCACTAAAAACGTGGAAGTCCTTCTTTAGAGTGTTTGGTCTGTCCATTCTGGGCTACTGTAGAAACATGGCGGTGCAACATGGCGGACTCCTTGGAAGGGGACCAGGTAGAGGCCTCTACAGAGGCTCATTCTCAGGTGACGAAAGCACAACAAGTCTCATTTTCAGCTGATTATTCCCAAATGAAAACACATGTATGAATATTATATTCCATTTCTGCCCCAAATTCCTCCTAAATCATACACACTGCACCTTGAACTCCAATATATCCAAGGCTAGCGCTACAGAGAAGATGAGTAGCGTGAGGCAGTGCAGGCTGTGGAAATGCAGGGTGCAAATTGTTCCACTTCAGGTGAATATTTTACCATTCCAGGCAGACAGTAGATACTGTGTCTGTGGACTCACAAAAACACCTTATCGGGTGCAATACATGGCTGAATAGCTGGTAAGAAAATATACCTTTTTTTTCAATCATCCCCTAGAATTCTGAAAGTGAACACTTAGTGACCAAATCAGTAACATACACCTGCTGATGTCACAAATGGGGCTAGTGTAACATAAACTGTTTTCGTACAAGCGTTTTTAATATTGTCACGTAAAGGTACCAACAACAAGATACCAGCTTGGAGTTAAAGCTACTCCAGCTGTGAAAAGAAAGTGCATGTTATACAGTAAATGAATGTAGACTTATTTCAATCATCATATTTGGACACAAAATTGTTAATGAGTTTAAAAAAAAAGGTAATTAAAGTGGAACCGTAGATGCAAAAACACTCTCAGTAATGAATTGTAACACATGCAGCGTTTGGTTGTTTATTGTTCGTGTTCACAATAACCAACCCTCCTGTGTATTTTGATTAAAACACATTTTATGAAGCATTAATGCAACCACTGAGCTGTTAAAAAGAGGAGCATGTGTATGCAACAGGTTTATTAGGCGAACACTTCTCATTCATTGTGTCCCCAACACTGGACATTTTACATGGTTACAGCAGCATCTGGTCTTTACAGTTTATTATGAATTAAAAACACACACACACACACATACAGAGCTCATCTATTATCCCATTTGCAACACTAATCTGAATGGCTTTAATTGTTTCTGGAAAAAATGGAAACAGAAATTCATTGATTGAGAAATTCAATTAGAGAACCATAATATCCTAATTTCCTCTTCAAAACAGGAAATATGTTTTTCCTCAAAATGACCTTTGATACTGAGCTGCCCACTGTCCTTCACAGTAAATGTATAAATGGAATAAACTGTATTACATCACTATAGATTAAAGAAAAGTTCTATGATTTTCTCCAGAAGGGTCCCATGTCCTCTGCTTTACTCCTCTCTTTTATTTTACCCGATGGCAGAGGACTGAAACATGAGTCAACATTTTTTCAAAGGAATCATCATTGATGATGATTTCCAAAAATAAAGTGGTCAGACCTATAAATAATGGAAATTCATGGCCATGCTGTTTTCCCCGTGGTCATGAAATTGATCCAACGTCATTTAAACACCATCCTGTGTCTTCCACTTGTCGAGTTAATCATTCACACAAAGAAACAATGAAATATTGCCTTCTTTTGAGGGGGAAACGGACTCATAACATCTCAAGTTTGACCTTTGCAGTTTTCTACTTACTGCAAAATGCTTGCAAAATGTTTTAACAAGTTATTTTGTTGCCACCAGTGTCTGACTGTGTTTTGTATTGACACCCTGTGGTGTCACCCTGTTTTTTTGTTTTTTTGTGCCTCCATGTCGGACATCCCAGGCCGTAGAAAAATCTTAATTTGGGACATTTAAGCGGAACAAAGATTTTACACAAAACTGATATATTTTAGTTAAGATCTTTGGCAGAGTGAATCAGATTTGAGAGAGTTGGACAAACAGAGTGAATTTAATATATTCTTCATCCCTTCTTATAGTCTAACAAGACACTAAGCATTAGCTGTTAGAAATACTGTGCTTGGTGTGCAGATAACTTGGCCTGAAGTCCACAGGACTAGCCCAGTATAAGTATAATTGATCCTCTAGCGATAGATGGGAACACTGGCCTGGGATAACAATGGAGCATGCATTTTGAAATATGCCTGCCGTGTGCAACTGCACCAGTTTGCATGTTCTGGGTCTTTGTTCATTTGAGTGATTTTAATTTTGTTTGGTTTGATGTCTTTTTTGTTTGTCATTGTTTGACTTAGATTACACCTTCTTTATTTTTTTATGATTTTTTTTTTTTTCATTTCTTTTTTATTTGAAGGGATTAACTGGTGCTTTGTTTCCTATTCTTTTGTTTCAGTAAAGGGACCCGGCAGAAAGTTAAGTCTGCCAACAGATCTTAAGACTGATCTTGGTACGGTAGGCGAAAGCCAGCAGTTTATACTTTATTTCCTTTGAGTCCTTTAGTTTCTGCTTTTGTCATGTTTTCTAGGCTTTTATGTTGCTTTAGTAGTTTTTTATTCTCACTCAGAATTTCTTCTTTCAGTTTCCTTGTCACTCTCTACTCCTTTTCAAACAGCCCATGAGACTGTTCGGCCGAAGTGTTTGTCCATTTTGCCCCTTAATGTATTTTGATTTGATTTAAATCTTCTGTATTCATTTCTTCTACATTTTGCAAGTGTTTATAAAGGTGATTTGTAAATCATGCCCATATTTAAATTTGAGGTTTTCTCCTGCTTTATCATGATTGGACCATCCTCTGACCTTACACACCCTTTCCTCCATTGACAGCCTTGCTCTACAGTGATTGGATCATTTGCTACCTCTCTCATTGTAACTGGATCATTTCTCTCTTAAACAATCTTTTCTCCATTTTGACTTGATCATCTGTATTGCAGCTACTGAGCGTTCCCCCTCATACATTTCTAACTGCTATACAAACACATCACAATCTCAGGTTTCCCTTTGCTCTGCTTCTGCAGTGTCACACATGCTTTCCCCTTTAACAACTTCTGCTTCTTCAACACAAAATGTGCCAGTGCCTACTTATTCCTGTGATATTCCTGTTAATCCTTGCCTCATCTAATAACCTTTCTTTATCTGACAGGTATAAAAATGCTTTTTTTTTTTAAAGCCTCTGTTATATTTAATTGAAACAATTGTAACTGAGAATATTAACCCAAGTTTGAAGAAGAATCAACGTAAACCTTGGATACCTCATCAAACATCAACACTTCATCACACCGAAATGACTGAATAGGTTGTTTGCCAATGACTCCCAATTACTCCTATTACATATATCACAGTTCGCACCGGACCGTCATTGTGAGGTTGCAGATGGTTAGGTTTAGGCATTAAAACTGCTGGGTTAGGTCTAAATATGGCGTTCATAAGCAGTTTTAATCTGTCCTTGGTCATGATAACCCCACTCCCAGCGCCTGACGTGAGCAGTTCTTTGTCGTAGACCAGCAAAGTGTTGGTGCTGCTCCGGAACCAGTTTTCCTGGCCGAGAGCCAGTTGTTTGGCTGTCTAAACCCAAAGAACTGGTTCCAGAGTGGGCACTGGCTACAAACCAGCACCTGAACTGCCTTGGTTAAAAAGGCTAAGTGACACCGTTGACTTTTGGTTTCAAAATTGACACAAACAGCAGTTTCCTTGGTGGAAGTCTTATATTTGATTGACACATTCATCGACCCAAAACTCCTCCGTATACAAACTTTGTCACTCTTGACACAACTTCACCCAACTTCCTCCTTTGCTGCAGTAATAATCACTCCAGCCGCAAGGGGTTGCCCCCAAACAATAAACTTAAATATGGGTCGTGTTAACACACATGCACAGTTCATAAAATTTCCCGTGAGGTTCAAACATGCCCCTTAAGTGTCAATAGGATTCATGTTGTCAGTAAAATGGGGGAAATAAATAATGGGATGGGTCTGTTAATGAGAGTATTCCTCTGTTTGTTTGTTTGTGTGTGTGTGTGTGTGTGTGTGTGTGTGTGTGTGTGTGTGTGTGTGTGTGTGTGTGTGTGTGTGTGTGTGTGTGTGTGTGTGAGGGTACAATGCTATTCTTTCTGCTATGTACCAGTTCCCTGCAGAACATTTCGGGGCGAACGACTGATTTTGTGCATCTCTGTTTGAAATTTGCAATAACATGCAAAAACTTTTTAGGACAGATACTGTACACAGCGGTGTCGTCATTTGGCTCGGGTATTGGTTGGCTCAATATCGTCTGCGGTTTTCAATCGCTGCATTGCCTCAGTCCATCCTGCTGTGAAACTGGGCAAATGTTGCACGCGGACTGGGTGGCACCCTGGAGTTTTTCATCTTCACTTTGAAATTGAATCATTTGTGCATCAACTGGCTGAAAAGGAGACTTAGATTTGATGTGATAGACATATTTCAGTCCCAAATACTAAGAGGACAGTGACAGGGGAACACTGTCTTGTGTTTTTGCTAATTAGTACACTGTTAATTATCTTCTTGCTTCACGAGTATATTCTTAGGAGAATATCGGAAAGGAAAACAAAAACAAACTTGCTGTCAACCCCAAATTGTCTTAGCTTTGGTTCCACTGCCACAGGGAAGTCTTAAAAGAAAAGGGCACCTCTCAAGACAAGTGCGAATGAGAACATTCAGGCGTAGGTATCATGAAGCTGTTAATTGTGGCTGTCTCGGCAGCTTTTTACTTTTGCCAACTAAACAGCGGGAAATAAAGGAACCGCAGAGTGCACCCAATCCACACAATCCTACTTTGCTTTCTTTTGTCTTGTTAATAAGGTTTGGCTCTAAACAAATCATTTTGCCCACACACACAAGCATCGTACATTAAGTAAGGACAAAACTTCCGACAAACTCAGTCCCAGAGGGGAGGCCATTTAAGGCTACAATTCCAGAAGGTAAAGTGCTTCCTGTCACCACTATCTGTAGCTGACTGTGTGGCCCTACCAACTATAATGGATTACTGGTTTGCATTGCGATTAAAAAGCAGATATTACCGTAGATTTTTTTTTTTTTTCTGTTCTTTTTCTGTTTCTTTGATCTTCACTTTTAGCTTTTTGCAAAAGCCAGTGATGTCATGAATCTTCTGATCTTAAAAAACAGTTTCTTCCGGAAACAAAGTTTTCCAGCAATTCAAAAAGGAACAATAAGAAATAAACAAAGTGGAGATGAAACAAGCCTGTTTTTTGTTTCTTTTGATTTTCATATCTTATTTCCTGGCACAGACTGACTGAAACTGCACTCACAATTTGCCTCTGCATTTTCCTCTCTTTTCTGTTGCCCCAGCATCTCTTTCTCCTCCCTGCACATACTTACTACCACTCTCCAGCCCTTTGTCACTCACTCTCACTTTCCCTTTCTCCCTCACTACCATCTTTCTTTTTGAAAATCTGATTTTCAACATTGGCTTGCTCCTCTTACACTGCAAAAATATCCATCTTCATAGGTCATGAAGTATAATATTGAGTTGCAGTATCACATCAGAATTAAACAAAAAGCAGAATCTTTAAATAGGGTGAGAAAACAACAGCTATTTCTTTGAAAGAGAAAAAACAGCATCATGAGTAAGTAAAATTCTCCCCTTCATTTGAAGATTTCTTGATTAAATTAGTTGTCATTGCTCATTATTCGACTAAATGACTGTTGAAGATGAATATTGCAGCAGTGGATTAGAATGTTTGACAGTTTTATTTCCCTCTTTGTGTTGTTTGCTAATGCTTTGCCGTTGTTACAGATCATGTCAATGGACATTGCACTAGCCCCACCTCCCAGCCGTGCTCGGCGGGGAAGCCTCGCGTCCCGATGGGTCCCGAGGGGCCACGGCTTACTCGCAGAGGCCCTGGCCGACCGCCCTTCCGCAAGGCCCAGTCCGCTGCTTGCATGGAGATCTCTTTGCCTGTGTCCCACACTGAAGGTGTGTGCTTGACTTCCCAACTCCCATCCCTTAACCTCTTTAACATACCCTCCCTTCCAACAAGTGCATGCCATCCTATCAGCCTGGGGTAAGTAGATTAAGGCCTGATACATTATTAACACAAGGCAAGCGAATGCTAATGCAAGTTAGCAGTATAAAAACCTAAATCATGCTTTAGTTGCCAGCAGCATATACAGTAGGTTCACAGATAGGTTTAATATAAACATTTCATAATTGACTGTTCGCTAAACCCCTCATCCAAAAATCACAGCTCAGCAACCATAACTGGGCACAGTTGTCTATCAATCTTTGGATGTTGAAGCAGTGTACGTGGTGCTGTAGAAAGAGCAATATCTAGCAATATCTAATATATATATATATATGTTAATAACGTTAACATATAACTCAGCAGCTTGCATTAGCATCACCTTAAAGCATTTGGACGACAGGTTCTGCTTCTATTGAATGCAAGAAACAGCCCTTGCATCGTGTCCCTTAACACTTGTGTTGACCATGTCCCAGGCCTGAAGGTTGGTGCAATATTACTGTTTTTGTTTTAACCAATTGATTTTTACTTCTCCAGTGCCTTTCTTTCTTGTTTTTTTCTACTTTGCATAAAAATTGCTACTTATTTTACTCATGAATCGTAGTATTTATTTGTTAAGTAAGGTAAACTTTTCTGCCTTTTTCCACTCAATGATTTTCTCTCTTTATAAAAAGATTCTGGAAGTTTTGTTTTTTGAAGACTATGTAACGGAGCACACATGAGATTCATGTGATTTATGTGGCCACACCTCCCAACTTCTATTAATCCACAGTCTTGATTTAGTTTATGTTTGTATTTGGTTTTGTTTTGTTCTTGAAGTATCCCATTTCAGAAAACGCATAAAATAGGGGAACAAGTAGTACAAGACAACTCTTCCAGCCTGATTTGCTGTCTGGCATTTTGACATTCTCATTGACAAATCTGACATTTATTTTCTTCCATTTGAACTCTTTTTATTCACACCCTGACATCGACCTGCACCATCTAAAAATTGATTGACCCAGCAGGCTGTGTGTTTGTGTGTGTGTATGTGTGTGTGTGTGTGTGTGTAGATAAGCTTTTGTGTGTGATAGAAACAGAGTCTGAGCATTTGTGGGTGTGTAAATATGTCTCTGTGTCTATGTATGTGCGATGCCAACAGGTTTAGTGGTTTTATAACTACTTCATTTTTGTATTATCACTTGCTGAGCTGAATTAAGCCAAACACCCTCTGAAAGGCCTTGATAAAACAACTTTCAACATTAAATAAATTTTTTTTGTTCCTTGAAGATTTGATTACTATTTTAAAAGAAGCGTGGCTCATGTTTTAGGCTTGTTGATGGGTATATTTTTGTTTTCTGTTCTTACACAACAACTGACAGCCAAAGAAAAAACAAAAAAGTAGATAAAAGAATGTGCTGTCAAGTAAGGACTTTAAATGACACTCCCAGCAGCGTAATTTTAAGATATTGACCTCAGAACTGACACAGAAAAATGGCCAGCATTGTGCGTCAACATTTAATTACACAGTGTTTATGAAATCTTGCGCTTAGTCTGTCACTGCTAGGCGACAGACATCTAGACGCCAATTCAGGGCATCGATTGACTTGAATAAACAACATCCTCCCACTCAGACATCTTAACAGGACTCCTGACATTCTCTTTTCATGGTGGACATTTTATTTCTCTATTTTACCCTCACAATCACTACCCCAATTCCAGAAAATTTGAGAAAACCGTAAATAAAACAGAATGCAATCATTTGTAAATGAACTATGTTTACAGACGACAGTTTTACGAAGTATTTCCAAGACCATGTAGTAATATCCTTTATTACTATTAAGTTGTGAACCTCACCCCATCCTTGTTTCCCCAGTTTTGAGTGAGTTGAACTCAGCTGCAATTTAAACCTTTACAATAATTCACGTTGCTGGGTGATTTTCTGAATGTAAAGGACATTGGCCAAAGAGCATGCAGTTTTTGGAAGCTGTTAATCCTTAAAAAGTGACAGACACGATGGTTAGCCCTTGTGCACCACCAGCACTGCATTGCCTTCAAACAGTGCAGGTGCATCATGGATATATAAACTTGTATACCAAAGGAGAGAACTCTTCCATAAAGCTCGGGCTGTGCAGGCTGCTCGCTCATGGTCCAGTCAGTATTTGCTTTCAGTCAGGCTCTGTCAGATCAACAGAAAGCCTCCGTCAGGTCACGACAGCGGCTAATCTCTCCATAGGAGACTCAACACTGTGACAGTTCCCAAAATATCACAGTAACTGAACCCACCTCTGCACGCACATCAGGCAAAAACACATGATTGCAAATGTTGGCAGCTGAAAAATAAGAGCATGTTCCTAAATTACGTTTCTCTTCTCTTCGCAGCTGTGCTATAAAGATGTTTTAATTTGTGTAATTTGTTACTATTGCATAACACTTAGAAGGTTTTAACAAACATGCCGGTGCAAAGTATTGAAGCTAAATAACAAAGATAAGGTGCAGTGCTGCGTGTTGTGTCATGGTTGACCATTTTACACCAATTTTGCAAGTGCATTCACACTGCCATCTTCATCAACCTCATTATACAGCAGTGACCTGGAGAGCCGAGAGGGAAGCAGTTTTTTCATTAGCATAAGCTGAATGTTTTATTAAAGCCACTGCCTGGGCTACAGCTGCTTTATCAACCAAACTGATGAGGACGATGGTAGAAACTGCTCTGTTCCTGTCCACAGTTGATTCATAACCTCTAAAATATCCAGAAGAAACTTTTGACAGACTTCTTGAGTAATTTAACATGATATTTTGAATTAGGATTTAGCAAGGTAGCTGCTTGACATTTAATGTAAGCAAAAGATAAAATCTCTCATACAGATGGACAGAGATGGATGTACTTGCTAGGCCAGCAGACTTAGTCACTGACTGAGTAGTTTTGTGCAGCATCCTAACCCCAGGCTGTGTTAGCATGTCATTGTTGTTTGTAGGCATGGAAGATAAGATAAGCACTGTAGTAGGGGTTTTGGTACCATTAGTATGGCCATGATACACCAGTGTGCGACAACCTAGACATGCCAAATGATGACTAAACCTAAAGTTTATTCAGAAAGTAATTGTCAATTAAAGAAAATGTATTGATTATCAATTAGTGTTATTATTCAAGCCTGACTACAATATTTCAGTTAGTGCTGCATGTAAGCAGCTAGCAGAGTGAAAAACAAAACAAAAACAAACATCTGTATGGGAGCGTCCGAGAGTGATACTAAAGAAGCACGAGCATGATAACCACCCCACTTCTGTGGGCCTTAGTGGTGGACAGTATCCTCCTGCTCTTATAGTATAGTATTTGACATGACAACTGGGTCTTTTGTCTTTTGCTAGAAGTGCATTTCTGTGTTAGACAGGCACTCTGATCATCTCACAGCCAATGCATTAATTCCGTGATATCTAGTTTCATCCTCCCAAATCCTTCAAACGAGATCTTTAGCTATCCACATTTTTAACAAGTCTGTCCAATTACTCATTCGGATGTCACCGGATAAATCTTTTTTTTAATTTGGACACCCCCTCTGGCCGAAATGTATCCCGAAATGACATAATGTAAGGGCCCGTGTCCACATAACTTTTCTAACTAGTAGAAAAGCGCTGGTAGAACGCTTGAGAGCACTGGGATGAAGCGCTTGTGCGGTGAGAGAAAAACTCTCATGTTCATTTTGACTGACATTAGCGAACGCTATGGTAACAGGGGGTTGATTATATAGCTAACAGCAAGTTTACAAAGTGCAGGGTGAAAAAAGCACAACAATCACTGCAACATTAAGTGTCGGCTGGTCTGCTCACACAAACAGGCTTTTCTGTCTCTGGTATAATAGCTTCTTTCTGATATAGCTAAGGATATACAGACACAGCGAGGACAAGCTTCTCCTCCATTTCCTTGGTAAACAGGGTCATAGGATAACAAGACCTGGCTGATCCAATATATGATTGGTTGGCTGAAAAGAGTGACAGTGACAAAGTTTTTTAACTCCCACATGCTCAGAGCGGTCGCACAAAAAGGGCAGAGCCGGCACAAAAAATGACACTGGTTGCAACTTGTTTTCTCTAGGAAAAAGTGAAAAAGATGCTGGCACTGGGAAAAAAAACATATTATGTAGACACGGGGCCTAAAAGGCAACTTGCTGTTTTAGATAACCTTTTAGTGTTTCAGATTCTTTGGCACATTAGTTCTGGATCAGTCTATAAAAATATTCCTGTTCTGTGGTCCATGACACTGCGGTACTGTATGTAGCAACATATGCTTAGAAACAGAAGCAGTGCATTCTGATATGATGGAATATACAGAAGAAATGCTTTTTGATTTCATTTCGTTGCCGTGTTTTGATTTATTCGCTGATCTGAGTAATAAGTATTTTAAGTTAAATGTTTTGCAGTTCTCCTTTCTCTTTGTTAAGTCACACTGATCAAATGACATACTATAATTTGTTTTAAACCACAAGTGAGACATATAATTCACTGACAGATGCATGTGATAAGAAAGAATGTCATTGAATATCCTTCATCTGCAGCGGCTTAAAGTGAGTTTATCACAGTTACTTTTCTCAGCAGACCGTCGCCTATTCTCTATCTGTTTCCTACATTTGGCACTGTTGTTTATCCATTGCACTGGGTTACCACAGTGAAGAGCCAGCAGGATCACTGGAATAATTAAAGGTCAACAAGCAGTGCGAGAGATGAGGCCGATGTTAATGAGGCCTGCATGCCAGGAGAGGAAACAGAGGAGGGAAATGGCATGGGAAGCCAGACTCAGTGTACAGTAAACATTTCCATACCTCCCATCTTGGTTAGGCCCCACACCTATTAAATATTGAAGCACTGTTGGATTTGCAGATGAGGTCTGAAAATTGGCAACGTTTTGTTCAATAACAAGGGATAAAAATAGTAGTTGTTTTTTCCACAGTGTAAGCCTTGAATTAAGTATAATCCACATATTATAGAATCACATAATATCACAAGTTTCACAAGTAAAAGAGGCAGTAATAGAATTTACTTTCCTGCACCGTGGCACAGAGCTGTGGTGACTCAGTGACTACCTGGCCAGATGCAGAAGAGTCTTTCAAAAGACACTCAAGTCCACACCCACGCACACCCACGTCCATGTTTGACTGCAAGGGAAAAATCCAAATGCCAAAGCAGTTGGCTTAATTTTTTCTGGCTTTTTGATAGAAGATGTCCCTGTTGGCTCTCTGAAATAATTAACAAACTTATCTTAATTGTTAAATGTTACATTTTGAGCTCAAAGATTTCTTAATTCCCAATTAAGCACCTAATGAATTTTTGGAAAACCTGATACATCTATCGTATGCATTGGCATTAATCCTTGCACAAAGCACTGGTGGTACACAGAGTGAGTTAAGCGTTGTCTCCAGGTGTATGTCCTCGTCTCTCTGCACTGTGTGTGGGTGTATGTGCATGTACCACTGTTAAAATCTGGCACCTTGTCTGTCTCACTGCTTCAGATTGTCTGCTTCTCCTTATCTCCTCCCTGACACTGCCTCGCCTGCCTCTAGCTCCCTGTAAGGGCCCCCCAGGGGTCCCTGTGTCCTGTCAGAGTACCACTGTGCCTGACTTTCATTAGCCAGCACCCCACAGGCTCTGTCACACAGCGTAAACACACTCCAGCGACACACGGCCAAACTGAGCTGCCACGAGTCTCAGGGCTATTTTGTCTACGTGGCTGCCAGCATTATCGTACAGCATTGTCGTCACGACACCAAATATATTGATGCTGCTCTGGTACTGTGGTGAACAAGAAAAAAAAAACACACCTAACAATACTTTGGTGGAGGAGTTGTCATGTGAGTTTTGTAGTGAATAGATTGTGTATTTCTGTAAACTTGGATCAACTGTAACCATATCAGCTGTATCAAAAATGTTGGTTGTCGCGCAACAGTGCTGTACGGTAGCTCTTTACCGACCACTCTAGAATGCATGTAGGGATGCTGTATCAGATTTATTCATATCATTCGAAGCGCAGAAACCTGCTACTCTTGCCAACAGCATTTAGTCGAGCAGATGGTGCTGAAAAAGGTTTTAGAGAGAAGGTGGATGAACAAGTAGAGGTTGTGTGGCCACCAGAAACATAGATGACGGCCTCTCTGTCTGTATATATTTGAAGCAATCTCTCCGCACTCAGTTGCATCTTTCTCTTTTTTTTCCTTTCTTTCATTCTCTGGTACTGCTGTTCATCTGTGCGTCTCGTCCGTTTATTTCTTTGGCTGGGTGTGTGTGTGTTTCTCTGGGGCATGTCGGGGTGTGGTTTGTTATATGGGGTTCATGTTGTGGGGGCACAAGTAGGTTATGCATCCAGGAGGGCAATGCTTCAGCAGTTACACGGAGTCACTATGTACTCCCATGACGAGCACCACTCCAGCGCCCCCTACTGTTGGAGCGAGAGAGGTAAGGGGGCTTCGGCCACAAAGCCATCAACTGATGTCGTCCTGCTTATTATACGTCCGTCCTTCCGTCCGTCCGTCCGTCCGTCCGTCCGTCAGTCAGTATGTCAGTTAGTCCTGTGGTCGTTTAAAACATGCCCAGAAACGGTTGCTCTTGTCCTGATATGTAGGAGGTGGGTAATGGCATCTTTATAGCAGTGCAGACAGCATACATTTTCACATACAGTACCCTGTATATTCCCGACAATCTTTGTTTGTTTTGTTTATTTGGTTCTCAAAATGGCTCAAAAAATGATCCTGAACATCTGTCAAACTTTTCTTCATTTTAGCCTGACGTGTATGCTGGGCTTTTCCCCCATCTGTAGTTACATAAAGTCTGCACTCTGTGTAGCATGAGGCTGTGAAACACAGTCCTGCCCATCGCCTGGCTCTGAATAATTCAGAAAGGCAGCAATACAGAAATACTTTTATGATGGAGGCTTTAAGTACACAATGGAGGACCTGAATGGGTAGCACTCAAACAGAGTTAAAGGAGTGTTTTGAATTTGCAACTGCCAATGAGTGTATGTGTGTGCACATTTAATCTGTAAATATATGTATTTATAATGTGTGTGTGCGTGTAAATACAAGCAGTGTATCTGAGTGTGTCACTAGGCCAAGCTGAAGTGAGTGAAAACCAGTGCACTCAGTGAAACAAAGATAGAAGTGTGTGTTTGTGTGTGTGTGTGTGTGTGTGTGTGTGTCCAGTTGTCACTATACACACTTTGCTTCTCAGTGTATCACATCTTTTCAGTGGCATTTTCCTATTTGTTCAAGTGTTTTACATCACATATAATCTGCAGACAAATCATAGACGACCTTTAGAATATCTGTCTGCCATGCTTCTTTTCACTACCTCTCACACCACCATTCTTTCTTCTTTGTCCACCACATTGCTATTTGCCTCCGCAACTTCTGCAACTCTGCCTTTCTCTTTCTTGTTTTCTCTTTCTCCCCTTTCCTGTTTTGCCATCGCATCACGTCTCTCTCCTCCTGCATCGTTTCTGCCTGTGCCGTGCTTCTGTGTTTGACGGCTGCTGCTACAGAGAGTCGCGAAAACTCCTTCAGCCGCTCACGCAGCTCCAGTGTGTCCAGCATCGACCGGGACACGAAAGAGGCTATTACCACACTGCAGTTTGGAGAGTCCTACGGCCGCAAGAACGACGCCGTGCCCACCCCATGTCTGTGGGTGGGTACCAGCTTAGGCGTGGTGCTGCTCATACCGATGTCCATTCCCACTGACCAGGAGGAGAGGATGGAGGAACCTGTGACCATTGGCCCCAGTGGTAAGTCCTAGTCATCCCAACCTTACAGAGGTCCTGGCAGCACTTAATTTAAATGGGGTGACTGACATAAATGAGTCATTATAAATGTTGTTATGACTGTTTAGTTAAGTGACATTTAGTCAGTTATATCACTTTTAATGCTAAGTTGACATTGTTTGAGATGTTTTTGTAATGACAACCTGACATTAACCCTGACAACATAACTTGTCATAAACCTGTCACGGCAGGCTTTATTATCAAGCTCAAAGGTGTGATTAATAACAATTATAAAGTTAAATGTGGCATTCGATCTCACCACTCCCATTGCATTTACATCACAATGCATTGTTGTATTAGATCAAAATGTTTCCAATAGAATTCCATTAAAGTCTTTCATATCTTATTAAATCTATTGAAGGGCTTAAAGCTGCTTTCAGCCTTGTCAGCAGCAAAAATCAAGACAAAGACATAATGATTTGAAAGTTGAGAAGGAAGACATTAAGAACCACAAAAAAGATAATACAGTTATGTTGTTATTTTAATTTTACCCTCATTTTGGTGTTATTTCTTTGCCTCAACAATGAAACCTCTTAAACAGAATTGCATTTTCAATTCCGTGTGCATCTTTTTTATTGGATTTCTCTTCTCACCTGTGGTTTTGAAGCTGTGATAATAGGTTTTATGCGCCACATAACAGACAAAAAGCCTAGTGTGGATTTTCAGAGTTTGGATGTGCTTGATGGAAGTAGAAAAAAGGAACTGTACTTCATATTCTCCATTTCCCTGTTTTTTTTAACCATTTGTGATGAAACCTCGGTTTTGAATATAATGAAGCCCAACTCAACATGGTGTTCAGTATCATCAGCACAAAATGTCCAAACTACATTTGTTAGAAGCATTTTCAGGTATTTTATATATGACAAAGGTTAAATCAACAAAACAAACATTAAGTACTCTTCAGTACTTGGCAGGTAAAGTGTACAATGGGTGGTTTATGTGAGCTTTATCCTGAAAACAGCTACCAGCTACATCTTGAGCAGACTAATAAGCCTTTTTTAATGCTTTTCTTTTCCATATTACTATGATGTAAACTAGCAGTCTCACGAAGAATGATATAGGGTGCCCTTTGAACACTTTGAAAACGCTCATCTAAGTACAGAAACATTAGCTTTCATTTCAGTTCCACTTCTATTTTTGACAAAAATTATCTACTGAGACGTCTGACAAAATGCAATGTTGATGCAACACAAGGCTTTTAAAATAAGAGCAGGTAATTACCAGAGGAATCAAGTGCACTGTGTTAAGCTGTTTGACCAGCATTTGAAAGCTCAGCTCTCCCCTGGTCTTACTCATACTTCAATGCTTTTAAAACCTTATTTATTTCAATTAGAGGGACAAGATCTTGTATTGACTTCCTTCTGTAGTCAGATCAAGGACATATTTGGCAGCCCCATTGTGTTTGCACTTTGACTAAACAAAACTGAGACACTCAAAAATGTATCACCAGTGCAGAAATCCTGCTGTGAAAGGAACAGGGTCTCTCCTACTCAGAGTGAAAAAACATCAATAGACCGAAAAATCCAGCCCTTTGAAGCCGCAGTTGTTCTGTTGAGACTGAACACAAGATGGAAGCTTATTACTGGAAGGTCACAGATTCAGCTCCAAGGGAAAATTGTTGAAGAGAGAAGCAAGTTTAGTTGAACTCTTCCCTTGTGTTCTCAAAGTGCTCAAGTGGACTTCCCATTGGTAGAAGATTGTTTCTGCAGGAAGATTTAATATTTGACAAAAATGTCATCAAACTCCAGCTTAAGTGTAAGTGATGGATTACTTATTAGCTAATAGGCTGATGAAGTAGTACATCATTGATTTACACATTTATTTATGTTATAGCCTCTCTAAACAAAAAGGCTTTACTAGAGACAGGAACATGTGAAGGACACATTTCAAATGGTATACCCACAAGATTTATTTGTTTATTGCTTTGTTTTTTTTGTTTCTTTTGTAAGAATAACCGGCATTGTATTTTAGTTTCTGACATCATGCCTTCCCTCTGTTGATTCCCAGGAGCAGTGCTGATGCTGAAGGGCTCAGTTTTGCGCTTTGGCTTCTTGGACTGCATGGGAGCGCTCATTCAGAGCCCCTACGAGGTTTGGCGGGACCCCAATGCTCCTGAGGATCCTGACAGGCCGCGGAAACGCAAGCTCGTCCACTTTTCACCGTCATCCTCTCAGGACACCTGCGGAGACGGACATCTGGCTGTGGTGTGCTCAGAGAGGCAGGCCAAAGTATTCTTGATGCCCTCACAGTCTTGCCTGTTTGTCCACAACATCACAGAGTCGTCCTTTGTGCTGCGAGCCGACGTGGTGTCTGTGTCTAACAGTGTGTGCCTGGCCTGCTTCTGCGCTAACGGACACGTCATGACACTCAGGTATAACTAAACTGTCCATGTAGGAATATCTCCTTTCTTCTTGGTTTGATACCATTTGGTGTCACCTTTGTTGTAATTTATTTGTATCTTCTAAGAATACAAATTGATTTCAAGGAAGATTTATAGTTACATAGTAGGATTCTAATGTGTCTATTATTCTGCTCGCTCTGCTCACAGTTTGCCCAGTCTAAGACCGCTGATGGATATCAATTACCTGCCTCTGACAGACATGCGCATTGCAAGAACCTTTTGCTTCACCAACGGGGGGCAGGCACTATACCTCAGCTCCCCCACAGAGATCCAGAGAATTACATACAGCCAGGAGATGTGCGACAACCTGCAGGTCAGCACTGCAGTCTGCGTGTGTGTGTGGTGTGCATGCCATCTATCTGTCAATCATATCTCTATCTTACCTATATAAATCAGTATGTTTATCTGGTATCAGTAGATGCATGATGTACACAAAAAAGTCCATCCCAATTTTGCTTGACTAACCATTTGCAGTGAAAAATAGGAATATATTGATAAATTTATTAGAAAAGGGTTAATATTTCAGTCTTTTTCAACACTCACCCAAGTGACATAGTGCTTAAACAATTACATGACAGGTGTGTACACAATCACATGCAACAGCACAAGAACATTTTTCACTTTTAATACTATATACACAAGAAATGGGTCGAGTCCATAACATACAAATGCCCCAGGGGGTCCTTCAGCTCTGAAGTCATACATGTACATATGTAAATACCAAAACACATTTTCAAAAGGATCACTATGGAAAACAACAGAATAAAGAAAAATATGCATATAATCACTGAAAATAATGGGGGCAAGGGTTATAAAGAGCTCAAATCATTTATACTGATTAAATAGATAGATTGCTCAGAAGGCTCCTTTAAGTTGCCTCCTCGTCGTCTGACTGACCATTTGTGTCATCTCACGTTTTCTTTCTGAGCTCAGAAGCGCAGATGCAATTATTCAAATCTTCTGTCAGGCATTAAAAGTGAAATGTCACACTTGTCACATGTTGTGTAAACTCCGCTAGGTTGATTGTGTGACTTTTTTACAGTGTGTGTGTGTGTGTGTGTGTGTGTGTGTGTAGACATGGGCACATTCGCACATGTGTTTATTCTTAAGAGCAACCGCTGCTCCCTCACTAATGATAACAGACATCAGTGGAGTTACAGTAGTAGCATGGTGCTGCCATAGTGCCACCTACAGGCAACAGTAGTTACTCAGATTATCATCTGGTTCGCCAGTCATTAAGGAAAAGTTGACAGTACAACCAAAGCAGTCATACAGTTATATATACGGATGCCATGGTGGTTTTCAAATAAGGGTGAAAGAAAGTTAAAAAAAACTTGCCAGCCAACCTCATTAATGACCAGTGTGTGATCAACAAATACCCACAGTACATCCCTGGTGCAGAATTGTTATTAAAAATGTATTGACTGCTCAGAATGTTTTATTGTCCTTGCTTTCAGGAGATGCTGGGAGAGCTGTTTACACCAATAGAAACACCAGAAGCCCAGAACAGAGGCTTCCTAAAGGGCTTCTTTGGAGGAAATGCCAATACCTTCGACAGAGAGGAGCTCTGTGTGTTTTTTGTCTTTTCTTTCTTTTTCATTGTATGAATAGTGTCATTCTAGTACATTCTGATTTACCCTAAAAAATGTCACATGTAATTAATGAATCAATTTCAAGAAGGCACTACAACTAGTTAAGGGCCAAAAATGCATCAAAACATTAATCCAGCTTTATTCTGTTTCATTTTCTCTTCCCTTTTTTACCTGATGTTGTCGACAGTTGGTGAAGCAGCAGCTGGGAAGGCTTCTCGGAGTTTGGCCCAGCACATCCCCGGGCAGGGGGGAATGGAGGGTATGAAGGTGGCAGCTAGCGGAGCAGTGGGCGAGCTGGCACGGGCTCGCATTGCTCTGGATGAGAGAGGCCAAAGGCTCGGGGAGCTGGAGGAACGAACAGCCCTGATGATGACCAGTGCAGAAACCTTCTCCAAACATGCTCATGAGGTAAAAAAAAACAAACAAAAAAAAAAATGGATTATTAAAAATTCATAAACAAGTATTTAGTCACCATCTTTATATTTAAAAAAAAAAAAACCTTTTGATATTTGAATTTAATCTTTTATAATCTAAATCTATTTTCATATGGGACTAGTACTACCTGGGGACTTCTGTGGATCTAATTGTGGATCTGTGATCTTAATCCTGGGTGAATAGGCCGTGTCTGTAATTTTAATGTAAAAATTCCACAGAGAAATTACCTATTAGTCTTGTGTGTGCATTGGTGATTTGGGGTCGTATTTATTTTTTGATTCGTCTTTTTTCTGTTTTAAGTCAACTGAATAACCATGAAATCTGGTCAGGTTATGATACTGTATGTTGAACAGTTGTCAGCAGCTGTGCTGTGAGATCGCTATATTGACGTTTAAAATGAGTAACAGAGGAGGTCACAAAACATCTAAGCAATTATAAACTATATTAATAATGTGGCTACTAAAGAACAGATGCTCTGCTTTTTAAAATTTGATGTAAAGGAGCCTTCACCTCATATCCACAAGATAAGGTCAGTAAACACGATAAAATACAGACTCAGATTATCCCATGTGAACGCACCACAGGAGACACAGACGTCAGTATGTAATTTCTAAATCACATGAGGTTTGTTTCCCCCTTCTGGCAGTTAGAATACTCCTCCACCATACTCCTATTTTCTGTGGCCTGCGGTTGCTCCCTCCTTCAGCTCTGGGAAAGCAGAGACAGACTCTGCATTTATTTTTTGTTCTTTTTAGCATTTAGAAATGTAACTGAATCAATGTTTGTGTACATTTGGTTTTAAGTTAAATAATAGTTACATACATTAAAATGAAATACCCCAGTAAAGGTATAAAAAGAAAAGAAAAAGCTACATCATTCTCATCCCAATTCCTTGATGTAATTTTCGCAAGAACATACTAATGTTAAAAATCTGGTGCCAGTTCCACATCATGTTATTTATTTACACTCATATGTTTCAAAATGCCAACTTTTCACAACTTGTTATTCAACGCTCTTTCTTCAGCTGATGTTAAAGTGCAAGGACAAGAAGTGGTACCAGTTCTAATAGCAGGACAGAGGGCGGAGGCTGCCCTTGGACTTCTGGGAACTTCACGCTGGGACAGGGACTTTCACTCTACAAATGAGGGCAATTAGAAGAGAGACTCAAGAGTGACATTGCCTTTTACGGCTTCTGGACTGGCTATATGTACGGCACTGTCACATTGTTGAAGGACGAGGACGAGCTCAGTCCTCGACTAGACATGTAGAGTTCAGGAGAGAAAAGAGAGTGGCGGCTTTTGAAGGACTGAAGATGGAACTGGAAATATCCGACAAGTCTGTCTGTGTGTATTTGTGTGTATGTGTGTGTGTGCGCGTTTGAGTGTGTGTGGTTGGGTTTTCTGGACCTCACTGTGTAGATACTCAAAAGTTAAAGAATCCAACAAGAAATGCATGAAAACAAAATGGATGACTATTAAAAATATCCAACTGCCATACTAAAAAGCAGCATGCTACTTTAACAGGAGATACAAAAATAAAAAAAAGTTTTATTTAAAGATGTAAGCCAACAACAGAGACAATGAAATACTTTATATTTTTTGAAATATTGACAAAAAACTATATATAAAAAGGGAAATGTATACCTGCATTGCTATTAAGCCAAAACTTGTGTTACTTTCCCTTTTTTTCTATTTTTATTTTTTGTTTATTTACATTTTTTTTCTTAGTCTCAGCAAATATTTCTTGCCACGATATAGAAACACATAGTAAGCTTTCTCTTCACACACTTAAAACAACGCTAAAACTATATTCTTACCAATTACTCTGGGCTGCACAGTGCAAACACAGATCAGTAGTATTTACACTTACCTCTGCACAGTCTAATCACACTGATTTAAGTTCACTTTTCGGCTGCTGCAACTTACAAAAGCATTATTAAACGATGACAAGGAATATCTCACCCCCCAACGACAGTTGTCTGAAAAGAGAGAGCAGATTAGTGTGAGGCGTGTAGAAAGAGTTAATTCTGGACACAGTGTGTTTATATCTACAGTATGAACCTATATACTATTCATGTGCCATAAAAAACAAGGTGAGTGAATCCACTCGCTGTAGACTAACTAACAAAGAGCTAATATGTGGTAGTCATCATTTGTTTCCTGTTTGATCCGAACAGATGAGACATGTAGTTCTTGGAGTTGGCAATTGAGGGCATTTATCAAAGTCAAATAAGTCTGTTTTCTTTATGAAAAAATACACATAAGAGGGTGTTTTTTAATTTATTTGTTTACTCTTTTGGGGTTGTTGCTGGTTCACCATTTGAGTCTTTAGCTGCCTTTGTCAGAAGTTTAGTAAGCCATTAGGTTGTGTGTGTGTGTGCGTGTGTGTACGTGTGTGTGTGAGAGAGAGAGAAAGAGCGCCACAAATGTTAAATAAGCGGACTCTTTCTCTACCAAAGCAATCAAAAATGAATGACACCCTCCCATTTCTTTACACGTTTTCACCCAAGCGGCCCTCTGCTATGATCACCAACCATTCCTTGAAAGATTGTCACTGTCTTTGTGAGTACGAAGAGGAGAATCACACCCATTTAATCGCTATCAACGAAAGGTTCAGGAGAAGTAACAGTATTTTTTGTTTTTTTCAGTGATGTTCAGATGTGAGTCAGTGAAGAAACTATGTACATGTGTAAAACATTCGCAAACGATTTCAACTGAAGGCAAATAATGTTATCTTTTTTTCGTTCAATATTGTTCTTGATGACTATGATATCCTCTCGTCGCAGTCCTATATTTGATGGTGACGGCCTCTCAACTGAAGGCTCTTGTATGTTAAAAACAACAAAATGTTTCATGATACATGGTTGTGTATCATATTGTGATTGTGTTGTACATGTCAATGGGTAGCCACATGACGCAGGCAAACAGCATTAACTGAGGAGGATATTTTGTACTTGTGTATCTGTCTGTACTTTGAATTGATCTGAAAAACCAAACAGAGGATTATTGATGTCCATCTTGCACACATCGGGCCTTTATGCACACGAGCATCAACGCATATGAAGCATCACTCCCACATAGAATATGCACAGCGACACATGCGCTCAAAACCTAAAAATATAAAAGATACAAACAAAAATTGCGAGTCATTTCTGCCTGCTTCCTGTCGGGCTGCTGAGGCATTACTTGGGCGTAAATTACCTTTAAACCCATTTGTTTTCACCAAACTCAACGCACCTGAAATCCTGAAGCAGTGATTTCAGGAATAACACATGATTTGATTCAATGAGGTGTCTTAAACATGTCAAAAAAAAACAACAAATTTCTCTCCTATCTCTGTACCGTCAATGAGATTTGTGTTCAGTGCAGTACTTTCAATAGCAGAGAAAACACACAAAAAAACAAAAACCAAAAGAAAATTAAAAAAAAAAATAAAAATCTGACTTCTACTGACAGGGTGTTTTGTTTGTATGTTTTTGGTTTGTATGTTTTTGGTTTTTATATTAACTGTACAGTTCAATCTTGGGAGAAAGGTGAAACAAAAAACGATAAAAGATAAAGACATTCTTGGGATATTTTTCTCTGTATATGTTGTACCTGTTACTGCTGGTACTGTATCTGGTATTCTGGCTCTGTCTAAATCACTGGAACTCTGTAGTTCTTCACACTGTAGTATCCTGAAAAAGCATTTCTCTGGTTTTCTCAATGATGGCAGCAAAGTTTGTCTTATTTAAATGGATTCTACCACTTTTTGTTCTTATTGATATTATACTAGTGTAATAGAAATTACTTGACAAAAAGAACTGAAAATATGTTGATGCAAAAGCAAACTGAAATAAACATTGATTGATGTACACAGTTGAGACCTCTGTTTCACTGCATGGCCCCTGACCAGAATCAGCTGATGTGTTTTGCTTTGTATCAGGTACAACTTGGTGAAATACAGACGATCATCTCCACATCGGTGATTCTCTACTAACACTGACATCAAGCAGGCTCGAAAGTGCAGCATTATTATTATTGTTATTATTGTTATTATTATTATTACAGTGTAACACCTGCTTTATCACTGGGGGAAGCATACAGTCAGGTAATCATCTCACATGAAAGATCAGGTTCTCAGAAATATTACCGTGAAAATCTATTGTCTCAACATTTCATCTATATCACAATTCTGTTTAAGATTATTTTGCATCCACCCAAATGTTTGAGAGCTAAAAGTACATTACTCAATTACTTTATGGTATTTTACTTGAATCTTTCAATGCAGCTTTATACATCTAGTCCACTGTTCCAGAGGGAGGTATTGTACTTTTTACTCACCTAATACATTTATTTGACCGCTAAGATGAAGAGGTTTCACAAACAAAACTTAATTTAAAAAAGAAATTATCTATTGTTATAATTAAATTAAAAATGATCTCCCTCTCTACTACCTACAACAATAAAATACTGCAAATACAATGTCATTTTTATGTGGTATAGCTACTTTTATTAAAGTACTTACAGGCATTGTTGTCCCCACACTTCCATTCCTTGCTTTCAAAGTTCCAATAATGTATCACGGAAAAAAGCCACAGAGAAATCTATAAAAACAAGCCACATTCACATTTTCCCCCCCTCTTTTTATTAAATACATACAAACAAACAATCCATACAAGTTCAAAATTCCAGTCCAACCTCTGCACAACCAAACATCAACAAACAAAACAAAACACAGTTTAGAGGTCTGCTAATTAAAAGGAGTAAATTTGAAATGTATACATAGTCAAATCTGTAACTTTAAAAGTGTGACAGGGGGGCAATCATTCAAGCCATTTCATTTTATGAATGTAATATTTTGCTAAAATAATAATTAAATTAATGATATACATTTCATCTGGGGAGAAGTTGGACTTATCAATCTTTGTTAGTGACTGAAAGGTATTTCTGTAAGTCAAGCCAGAAAGTATGGAAAAATACTAAATGTACCAAAAGATTTACTAAAAGTAGTTTGGAAACAATCTGGAAAAACACCTTCACAATCACAAAAAGAGCATTAGCCACATTCACACAGATCCCATCCCATTCACTCAGCACCATCCATCTCCAGCGTGTGCACAAGGTTTTAACTTCCGGGTTTCTGTGCAATCAGGTCAGCGGAGTCGAATGCTGATCAGCCAATCACGCCCAGGGTCGGTGGAGTAGCGGCCAATCAGATCGCCGCATGCCGCCTTCTTATCCCGCCCCCTGCTCAGTCTGCAGACAGTTAAGTGATTTCACTAGCTAACGGTAACTTCGTCTCACTGACGGTGTATTAAAATAATTAAACTTTACGCCTATGTTAGCCAGATGTTAGCTGCTAGCGATGCCACCGCTAGATGATGTTATTCGACATGGAAACGGGACGAAGTAGCGTTTTATCTAACGTTACAGACTTCTGTCCACTCTCCTCTTCTTTTTTTTGTGTGTGTGTTTTGGACATTTTTAAACCAACAATGGCAGGTTTGGAAAGTGAACCTCCGTTGCTAGAAAAGTAACTTTAGCTAACAGCTTAGCTGACAGTGTACCGGGACAGTTAGCTGGTATGTCTCCTCGGCTGTTTTCGTGGTCCACTCTGCTCCTCTGCCTGGATCTGTTCAGACATGAAGTCCCAGGAGCTCAGGCAGGAGCGGTACCCAGTGCTGCGACAACTTTGGTATGGGGACCCGGTCTGGAGGCAAACATGGTCCTCCCTGCTCGGTTTTTCTACATACAGGCGGTGGACAGCTCTGGAACAAAGTAAGTACAGGAGCACAGGCCTGCTAATCATCTTGGGTGTTGCTAATACCTTTTTTTTTTTCCCCCAGTCGCAATAACCTGTAAAGTTTTATTGGCACGCAATGGTGCCTTCAGGTGCTCCACGTAACATCCTACTTTGGAGTTTGTAAACTTTTATATAAATGAAAAAAAAATGTGTAATTTGTTTTATTTGTGCAAATAAGTGCTTTGCTAGAGCCACAAGACAGTGTTAGCTAATTTAATAAAGATTATAATGATAAAGCAGGGCTCCAGACTAACTTTGTACACTCTCAATTTAGGTGCACCCAATAATAACAATAATATAATTATAGATACATTTCTGAACACATCATGTAAATGAGTGAAAACAGGAATAAAGGTGCAGATAAAGGGTTCATCTTCATTTAAATCACAGCACAGGTAACAAGAAATTGCAAAAAGTAAAGTTACAATGTGCTGATGTTTAAAGACCATCAGGGCCGATATTCAGCATTTTCTGATTATCAGTATCTGTGATTTTTCTCTCAGATTGCCGACAAAATAAACTAAACAAAAAATGTGCTACTTTGGTTCTGATGCAGCATCCTCTCACACAATGTCCCCTCCACATCAAAGTCTGGTTGGTAACACAATTAATAGCCTATAAAAACTGAATAATCTGAATCTGCAAAGTAACTAGTAACTAAATTTATCAAATAAATGTGATGGAGAGGATTGCAGAATTGCAGACAGGTGAAAACTTAACCTCCCTCCAGTTTTCCAGACACTGGACAATGAGGTCTGCGTGACTACAAAGAAAGGACATCGTAGAAAATCTTTTCAACCACGCTGACATTTTAATCTAGTCGATAGTGAGAGAGCAAACATGAAAGTTAGCGCCCTGGGGAAAAAAAGTTAGACAGCCTCCAATGGCCCCTTTGTTCAAAAAGCTCCCATGGGTCCAATGAAGACGTCCCAGTTACTCACTGGGTGTCACTTTCACACATGCTTTGGATCTCAAGATATCAGTTTCTCTCTTCCATTCAGGCCGACAACAAAAAACTACATTATTGTTGTCTGCTGGCACACAAGAGAGACAATAACAGCGCCCTAATACCGAGAAGGCATGAAATTTATCAGCAACAACTTGTTATATGTAATTAAAGTGAAGTCAGAAGGTATTAGGAAAATGATGTCATTTAAATTGTTTGTAAATTGCTTCTTTTCAAATCCAGTGTGCTGAAGTGTAACTCAATCCAACAAAATATTCCAACCAGAAAGAAATAGTTGGATTTTAGCATTTACGTGGTTATTAGGCACTAGTATTATCCTACTGAACGGATTATCCAAGGTTTACACCTCTCAATTCAGATCGGGCCTTGGTGGTTAATCTGATTGGGGTATTATTCCATTTATTTTGGGAATATTAAGGGTTATGATTAAATGCTTGTGCTTTTCAAGTAATCATTTTACCTGATTTATATTTGGAAGCAAAAATACACACTTCAACTGTCAAATTAGCATCAGAATAAATGATTTCTTTTAGGTATTCATATTTGAAAAAGTTTGGTTATGGAGACCTTTTAAAAAGAATAATTCTCCCATCCTCCGTATTCTCCCTGTGACAGTTTGACGACGTCGCCTGGTGAGAAGACGTTTGAAGTGAAGATCGTGTCTCCAGTGGAGCAGTTCACCAGGATCTGGATCCAAGTCCTGGATCGTCAGGATGGCTCCTTCCTGGTCCGCTACAGAATGTACGCCACCTACACGGACATTCACATCCACATTCTGCTCAAGAACAAGCATGTTGCCAAGTCACCATTCATTCTCAAAGGTAGAACACGATCCAAGCTGCCTACACAATATGTTTAAGGATGAAAACTGTGGCTGTCTGGCTCCACTAATATGGCACATGTTTTAAATATGATATTCATTATGTTCCTGTGTTTTTCCTCTGCAGGCCCAGTCTATCATGAGGGCTGTGACTGTCCCCAACCCAGTGGCTCTGTATGGGAGGCCCACATGCACTGTCCTCAGACCTTCCCCCAGATAGACAGGGACCTGTCCCTCTATGCCAGTGTCGACCCAGATCGCAACGCGCAGGAGATCCCACAGCGGTTCGGACAGAGACAAAGCCTCTGCCACTACACTGTTAAAGACAACAAGGTACCTCACATGTATGATACCAGAGACGACAAAAACGGAAGAAAAAAGCAATAAATATCAAACAAACTGCCTGATGTAACAGAAAACCTACATTAAGTAGTACATTTCCAAAAAATCCCCGGATTCTCTTTCAAATATCATCATAACCAAAGGGTAGCATGGTAATAAAGTGTAGTATTTCTTTAGGATGAGTAGTAATTAGGGCTGTGTAGTAAAGTAAAGTGGGCCAGGAGAGCCTGGAGCTATGTGACACACCTGTATGAACAGTCTGTCAACCAGGTGTTCAAGGGTACAATCTTCTCAAAATACCACTGTAGACGTCAATCCAGGTTCCTGTTTCTGTCTACATCCCTATTGTCACAGTGCTACATTACCTGGGAACATCCAGTAGTTTATCAGCTGTCGCTGATTTGCACTCACATTGTAATTTATACTTTCTGTTATGAGACAGGTTGGGTGTCCACTAAAAAAAACACAGTTCTGTGCAAAACAGTAAAAACCCAACACAGTTAACTAGCTGTAAAGTGTGAATTAACAAAATGTCTGCTACTTGTCTTGTTATCTATATGTAACTGTGAAACAACTCATATGTAAGTATGACATTTATTTGGAAACACTAATCTGACAATCCACTTATTAGTTTTCCAGAAGCTTTCAACCTTATCACTGATCTTCATCAGCAAAGTCCAAAACTACGTAGTGCCCCTTTTAAAAATAAAAGTTAGTCCCTGAACTGATGAAACCTCCTGTGATGTTTTATTATGATGATACTTGATTTTGTTCTCTTTATTCTTATTCAGGTCTACGTGAAAACCTTTGGCGAACATGTAGGTTTCAGAATCTTTATGGATTCCATCCTCCTGTCACTCACCAGAAAGGTACGCTCGTCTTGGACTGAAACACTTTAACCATTTCACTCTTTAGGGATGCACTGATATATTGGCTAACCATCAGTAGAGGCCGATATGTGCAGTGGCACATTCATGAGCTGTTGCCTGGAGACATTCCTGCCTTGAGTTTTTAAAAGGGATCAACTAATATGTTTTTTTCAGAGCTGACATGGATACTAATTTCACACACATTTCTAAATAATTCATGTAATTGGCAATCAGGCACAAAAAAAGGACAATGATACAGATAATTGGAAAAATGCTGAATATCAGCCCCAATAATCTCTCAGGCCAATAATTGGTCTATTCACTATTTTAAAGGCAACAGAAGAACTAAAAAAAATCTTGTCTTTCATAATTTTATCTGATCTAATTTGTGCACTTTCAAAGGAAGTTTAATGAAGGGCTGACTGCCTTTAAAATAGTTTAATTATTAATTAATTAATTAATAATTTCTTAGAATGAAGATTTCTTTTTTGCTCTTGATTAAAATGAAAAGGAATAAATAATAATGAAGACAAAATAAATTACAATAGAAACTTTCGGCTATCGGCCAAATTGTTAACTAAACATTAGAATTACACCAGCTGTGCATACATTTTAGAAATTTTGATCACTTTTTCACTTCTATGTTGCATTAATCATTTCATTTGAAGTTTATTATGCTTTAAAATGATTCAAAGTCTTTAAAAATGCACAACATCTATAATGACCATGCTGCTTTCGTCCAGGTGCGGCTCCCTGATATAGAGTTTTTTGTTAACCTGGGTGACTGGCCGTTGGAGAAGAGGAAACCGTCTGAGAGGATTCATCCCATATTTTCCTGGTGTGGCTCTAACAACACCAGAGATATTGTCATGCCCACCTACGACCTGACTGAGTCTGTCCTTGAGACCATGGGAAGGTACGGCTGTGAATCTGAAACACAAACATGTTGTGCAATTTCTGATAAAGCTGAAAAATGTATTCATATTACTGAGTTTGAAAGAAATTAACAATATTATGTAGACACATTGCAGTTTTGCAGTATAAGGATTTTGTTTTTTTCCTCCGGGGGATAACGGTTGAGATACGTCAGCTTGTGTCTACAGACACTGACACTGTCGCAGTGCACATAGAATAATGGATCCAAAATAAACCTGTGTCAGGATGCTCATTATTTCCTCAGTGTTGCTTCATGCATTTTTATGCCATGCAAGATAGCCAATTGGTGTGCAACAACAAAAAAGTTTTGCTGCTTGTATTTTATTTTACATCTAGATTGAGCCAGGAAAACAGCTCAGCTCATCACACATACATTGACTTTTTGCCCTGCAGGAATTCTCGCCTTTTAATGAGTGATACTGGTTCACCAGGTGCAGAATAACATCTCTTCATGACAAAACTATATTTTAGCGCCCGCTGCAATGACCTTGTAAAGTAGTGCAATGTATGATTTAAAGGCTCTAAAGGAAAACCTGACAGTATGAAGTCATTCTTTATGTATATACACATGCACGACTGTGAGGCCCTAATTACTGTCTTAATATCTACATTTTCATTCTGCATACGAGTTCATAACTTTGACAGACGCTGAGATTAATAACTCGAGCAACATATTGTGTATTCAATCAACAGAGTAAGTCTGGACATGATGTCAGTGCAGGCAAACACGGGGCCAATGTGGCCTGAGAAGAACACCACAGCCTTCTGGAGAGGCCGAGACAGTCGACAGGAGCGTCTGGAGCTGGTCAAGATGTCGAGGGCTCACCCCGACATGATCGATGCTGCTTTCACCAACTTCTTCTTCTTCAAACATGACGAGAGCCTCTACGGGCCACTGGTCAAACATGTTTCTTTCTTTGACTTTTTCAAGGTGAGAGAGGCTGGTTTAAGATTTCATTCACACTTTAAATGTCTTGGATGCAAAAATGTTTGACTTTTAATAAAACTTTGAAACAAATGATACCAAGTAATGGAAAAGAGATGCTAGGACTGCAGGAGCCAGTGAGAATTAACACTTAACTGCAGCAGTTTGCAGATGTAGCTAATTGTTTTACAACCATAGGAAGTCATTTTCAGCAAACAAGCTGAGACAAGCTGAGTGAACTGAAATTGGTTAGTACAAAAGAGCAGAGAGCAGAAGTAAAATAGTGTCTGAAGGAACTGAATGCAATTAAACCACTTCACATGGAGTTCACAGCCTGTCTGGTGCTCTGAGAGAAGGACATTCAAGTGTAAGGAGAAACTTATGAAATACATTATATCCAATATACTGCTACTTTTATTAAACAGTACAAAGACACCCTTATTACTTAAGAGGAGTCTCTGTATTGTTTGATTCCGATGTAGACGCACATGGCACCGAAAAGTTAGTCTGTTAATAAAACTTGTTGCCTAAATCCGTGTGCTCCAATATACTTCAGAATTTTCTCCTACATTAGTGTCTGGTGAGGAGAGTATAGACGCAGATATTTTTCTAAGGAAATGTTGAACCAAACCAGTGCTCAAGGACCACTAACATTATTTAGGTTGCCAAAAACACATCTCTAATGGGATGCCCATATAGCTTTGTGCCTGCTGTATGTGTAAAAGAAACTGCAAAGAAGATGATTTTGAAGAAACCTCATTATTTCTCATCTTTGTCCGCCACCAGTACAAGTACCAAATAAACATCGACGGTACTGTGGCGGCTTATCGGCTGCCGTACCTCCTGGCAGGAGACAGCGTGGTCTTAAAGCAGGACTCGAGCTACTACGAGCACTTCTACAACGAGCTCCGGCCGTGGGAGCACTACATCCCGATCAGGGCGGACCTCGGAGACCTGCTGGAAAAGATCCAGTGGGCTCGTGCGCACGATGAAGAGGTGATGATTGTGGATAATTCTTAATTTATTGTACTCTTTAAGAATTTCTATAAATAATGAGTAAATAATCTCTTGTTTGTGTCGCTGTTGTTGCTGCGTTTCTTGCTTTCTTTCAGGTTAAGAAAATTGCACTGGCGGGTCAGCAGTTTGCCCGCAACAATCTTATGGGAGACAGAATATTCTGCTACTACTACAAACTTTTCCAGGTAACATTTCTGCAGTTGGAGAGAATATATGAATGAATATATTGAAAAACAGACTGTATAACTGACATTATTATGAGAAAATAGTCCCCGCTCTCTCATCATACAGTCACCCTGGGATAGAAGTATATTCCATTGGTTCTGTTATGGCATTATTTATGTGACTGAGTAAAATTGCATATTTGTTATCAGGATGTACTTCCCCCGCCTGTCATGATTCTCTCTGTGACTCTAATGTTCTTCTTGCAGGAGTATGCCAAACTCCAGGTCACAGAGCCCAAGGTTCGTACAGACATGGAGCTCGTAGAGCAACCTGCTGACGAACTGTTCCCGTGTTCCTGCCACAGGACGAGGGTAAGGGACGACACTGAGTTTACCTTCCATCAGAGTGACTTTGTAGTGTTTCAGAGCCATCATAGAAGCTATGATGAATCTGGAAATATGCAGCAGTTTCTGGTAGATATTTGTCAGAGCCACAGAATGTCTGCAGTATATAATCGTTTTGTAAGTAGATACTTAGAAATGGCAGAAGTCGGTCAACATAAGAGCCAGAGCTGCACAATGTTAACCGACTTTCTAAAGCATGAAAGGCTCTTTACCCAAATCCATGAGCTTCTGACCAGTTTTTGATGGCTGTTCTGTTCAGTAACAAGTCTTTTTCACAGCAGACATTTTGACTTGTCATAGTCAGTTTGTGCTCTAGCAAGACAAACCTGTAGCAGAACAAACCAGAATAACTTCTGACTGTGGTTTTTACCTTGATGGCTTTAAGCTTTTTGTTGTTGTTATTGATTATAATAATTGGGAAATTAAACTGATGATAACGTTTAAACGTTGGTAACGGCCTTCAGGCACGTTATACCACTCTACAGAGTGTGGTTCCCTCTGGTGGATGTAAAGTGCAACTGCACCTGATGAAATAAAGACGAGTTGAACATAAAAATTGTACCAGTGTATTAAAAACCCTGCATAACCTCACAGGTGTTTTCAGTTCCTCTAGTCAGGTTGAAGGCAGGTGGAGCACCGTCAACTTCACATTCTGAGTGATGTTGGTGTAAAATGTGCAGTCCTAGTAGATGCAACAAAGTCATTCAGTTGTAGTTTGTATTCATCCACACAGTCCTGAGAAGAGGTCTAATGAGGCAACAGAAGTGAAAATGACTGTGTTGGTGTTCAGTGAACACGTGGGAGTTTTAGATATGATTAAAGCAAACTGTAATCTAAAACGTTAAATACATTTTTCCATTTGACATAATTTTTTTACAGTACAAAGAATTTTTAAAAGTAAAAGTTTAAACCAAACTTATATACATATGAATATGTAGCTCTTATTGGATTTTACGAATGCAAATATTTTCTGATTCTGTGGGACACATTTTTGTCTAAGTTTTGCCTTCTTGTGACACGACTCCTTCTAACAAATCTTTTTCTTTGTTTCTCAGGCAAGGGATGAACTTTGACCTGCCATCCAGTTACAGTACAATCTTTCATATCCAATATACTGCCAAATAATTTTTGAGTGTTGATTAATAATATTATGACAATGAAATGAATTTCACATTATCTCATTTTTAAAAATAAATATTTGTCTTTTTCTATGTTGAAAGCAGTTGTTCTTCTTTTCTACTTTTGTATTATCCACTCACACACAAGACACAAAAACTCGCTGGAATTATCTTAAATAGTATTAATATTAGTATTACTTTTATATTCAGCAATGTAATGATTGTCTAATATAAAATCTGAGTCACAGCTGCCGTTTTCCTGCATTTCCTGCACTTTTACTTTAGCACTTGAGGTATATTTTCTAGATTTTATCACATACTTTTAATTAAGTAATGTGCAGCATTTTTACTTGTGATATTAGTAGTTTTACAGAGTGATATTAGTACTTTTACTTACATAAAAGATCTGAATATTTTCTCCACTGCTGTGCTCAGCCTTGTGGCATTACTAAACAGTAGATACACTTTAATCCAGTAGGTGGCGGTAATGCGCCTCTGAGCTAGTTTGCCAACCACTAATTAACACAGAAGAAGAATTAATCTGTAATCCACACTCCGGAGCAGCAGGTGGAAGTAGAAGAAGAAAACAGTCGATGGCAGACACCGGCAGGTTCAGGTCGCGTTCGTGGGACTTCAGAGAAAACAACAACTCGTCATGGACAAGTTTGACGAGGTAGAGTTTCTTTAACAAGATATGACAAGATCTAAAGTTAACCAAAAGTTCAAATTAATTATAGAGAGAGCTTTAACCAAGAAGAAGTCATTCATCACCTGAAATCCCTCAAACGAGCAGACACACAGCTAGCTAACTGTTAATGTTAAAGTGGTTATATGTTGTTAGCTTCTCTTCACAATGAAGTACAAGCGTCATTAATTAACAGTGAATATTAACTTAAACGTCAAAACTGGAAAATGCTGCTGATAGAATGAATGTGCTCTGTTGTTAAGAGGTGAAAAGTAACTAACTACATTTACTCAAGTACAACTTCGAGGTACTTGTACTGTAGTGTTTCTGTTTTACACTACTTAAAGGGGCACTGTGTAGTTTTTAGAAAAGAAATTCAAACTGAGAATTTTTGTATTTGCAATACTGATAACTAAGGAAATAATACAAATGTTTGTTTTTTCCATAATTGAATAAACAAGCTGTTCTCAGAGGAAAATAAGGTCCCAGAATACTGTTTGAAGCTAGGAAGGTGGCAGGGTCCGCCACATATAAACAAAGTAAAACAGTATGAAATTGTGTTGTCCTTTAATGTCATTTTGTTTATTCAGTCATGAAAACGAAGAGTGTTTGTTTATTTAGTTTGTTCACGCTTAAAAAAAAAAAAAAAGTCAATGAAGATTTTTCTCTTCTGATTAGAATTTCTTCCCCAAAACTACATAATGCACCTTTAATGCTAATACCTAGCTATAATACACTACCAGTCCAAGTTCAGTCACAGAACTACTGTTGGTGCGATAGAGGCTTTTATTCAGTAAAAGAAAATCCTTTGAGCTTTGAAATACTCATTATGACAACATTTAGCAGTGCTCACTGACTGCTCATTGACTTTCAGGACACAGTGAAGGTGCCATTTGGGACAAAGTACCTGGATGCTGCCTTGTGTTTCCCTGCCTCAGTGAAAAATGTCCATACAGCTGTTATTCTCACACATGGAGCTGGTGGAGACATGAACTTCAGACATTTGGTTTCTCTGGCACATGCGTTAGCTTCAGAGGGCTTCCTGTGTCTCCGTTTCACATGCAAAGGTTTAAACTTGGGTTATAGAGTGAAGGCTTACCATGCTGTGTGGGTAAGCATTTTCATTCATTAAATTATCCATACAATATTTATTTCTTTATATACATTATTTATGTGCAAATGTAACCCATTTAGAATCATTATGAAGCTGTACACACTTGTGTTTCCCCTCTAGGACTATCTGAAATCACTACAGAGGTTTACCATTAAGCACATATTTGTTGGAGGTAAGCAGAAACGGTGGGTTTACTGTATATCACATGGAATATATTCATAAATAAATGTAATATCTTCATATCTAATTAGTTAACCAATTAGCATTAAATCAAAGCAGGCAATAACAAAAAACGTACAACAGATGTAAAATAGGCTCAGTGTTTAATTTGAAAAGTCAACACATTTCTGAAATGGTCAGTATTGTACATCAGAAAATAAGACATCTTGTCTCAAAATGTCCGTGTCCTGTCCACAGGTAGGTCCATGGGAAGTCGCGCTGCTGCAGCTTTAGCCCGAAAGCTGAGCGATGAATCAGAGGATGCAGTGCAGGGTGTCATCTGCCTGTCGTTCCCCCTGCACCCCCCAGCACAGACACACACCCATCAACAGCGGAGTGAAGATCTCAGGGGGCTGCCTGAAAGCATTCCTGTGCTGTTTGTGTCAGGCACTGACGACAACATGTGTGACAGGGTGAGGATGGTTAGGGGGTTTCATACATACATTATGTCTGTGTATATGCGTTAAATTACTTTTTCTCATTATTCCCGTATATTGTAATGTACAGTATACTGTATCCTCTGATGAATTATATTATAATATTTGTATATCTTACATATTCTATCTACCTTTTTGTATCTGTCACAGTAGGTTGTTTATTCTTTACATCTTAGATTATTGACTTTTTCTACATCAGGACAAAATCTTTCAAGAGAAAATCGTGATGCATCAAGAAATTGTTTGTAATGTGCCACAGTTGTGATATTTGCTTTCTGTCTTTGCTCAGGTTCTTTTTGATGGGACAATAAAACAAATGAAAGCCCAAGTTGAGGTTTTCTGGCTGGAAGGAGGCAGCCATGGACTGGCAGTGAAGGGAAGGTCCGAGGATTCAGTGCTGGATGAAGTGAACCTACAGGTCATCACCTGGATGAATAAGCAGGGAGCATAGATTCATTTATGTCACCAGATTTTATTTTCTTTGTTTTGTTCTACGTGTTTAATAAAGGATATATATTTTTACAAAATGTGGTTAAGGAGTTTTGTCTTCTTTTAATCCAAAGTTCTTGAGACCTTCAACATTAAGCCTGTTTTTAAGCCTGTGCCAGAGTTTGAATATATTCTTTAAATTCGCACAAGAAACCTATAAAGTTAGGGAAAATTTGGGTAAATTTACATTTGTGTATGTTTTTGAAAAATCCGTTGCTGTGCCTTTAAGACGAACTCGTGACGTTTGTTTTAACTCGAATCCGATTGGCTGACGGACTTCCGCATGTTGTCGCTCAGTGAAAGCATGGCAGCAGAGTTGTGGAACAGAGTAAACATTCCCTTTCCCAGCGCAGTTTCCAGTGTCCGTGTACACTTCAGACAAACTACAGGTACGGTGCAGAGCTCGGGTGCTAATAAGCTGAATATTTTTGACTTTATGTGTGTGGGTGAAACTCATATTATATGCTGTTTGCACCCCACGTGGGAGGGCACAGATCCACCCTCAGCAGTGTTGATGCACTCCTTCATCACCTGTGTTTAAGTTGTTGTTGTTTTGCAGATGTTACTGTTAAAACCCTGCTGGTGGAAAACGAGAAGGTGCTGAAGCTGCTCCGGAGTGAGCTTCTTCAGACGGAGGTACGAGTTGTGTACGAGCTGCTGTACATCCTCAACAACAGCTTCAGAGGCAACAAGACCTACAAAGGCTTACAGCAGGTGAGGACCAGAGGCTGAATGTAACGAAGTACATGTACTCGAGTACTGCAAGCTCAGATTTGAGGTACTTGTACTTAACGTAAGTATTTTATTTCCATAGGACTTCCTGCTTTTAATCCGCAACGTTTCACAGTAAATATTGTACTCCATTACTTTTACCTGACAGCTTTAGTTAGCAGTTATTTTACATATTACAGTGTTGTATAAAGTACCCAAAAGTCATACATGAGTAAAAGTTAAGATAATGAGTACAAATATTATTTTAGCAAGAGTGAAAATCACCCATACGAATATTACTTGAATAAAAGTCTTAAAGTAGCATCCTTCAACATTTACCTAATTGTCATTGTCTGTGTTGTTTACATGTTACTTATGTTGTCTTCTCTCTCTCTCAGGTTGAACAATGTATAAACAGGCTGAAGAGCATGAAGCTTGACGCTGCTCTTCAGGAGCTGACAGATCTGTGTCCCAACAGAATTCAGAGGTAGGTGGAAAGATTTATCTGTTCAGTCTGATGTGCTGCCTTTGCCAACTGTTTAAGAATATAAAGGCCAGAATCAAACACAGGCGCTGCTGTCTATGAGATACATGTTTTGTGAAAGCTAAATTAAATTCAATAAAAATCCAGAGCCAGATTTAAAAATGTGCTTTTATTTATTTAAGTTTAAATGTCCCAAGTATCTTATGTAAGGGAAGGCAAGTTTGTTTATATAGCACGATTCAGACACAAGGCAAGTGCTTTACAGGGGCATAAAATTACAGTAAAAGACATTAAAAGTTGCATTTAAGAGACATTATAAACAAGAAGGAAGACATCAAGAAACAAAACATTAAAATAAGTTAAAAATAGAAAAATAAGCTAAAATGGAATATGTTTAAAAGAGACAAGATAATAAAAGTTAAGGTGCAGTTCAAAGCCTTAAGACGTCTTTAATAAAAGGCAGTGGCAAACAGAAAGGTCTCCAACCTCGATTTAAAAGAGGTGAGCGTTGGAGCAGACCTGCAGTTTTCTGGGAGTTTGTTCCAGATATGTGGTGCATAATAACTGAATGCGGCTTCTCCGTGTTTAGTTTTGACTCTAGGGACTGAAAGCAGCAGATCAGAAATGTATTTTGGCCCGAAACCATTCAGTGCAAACCATGTCATTTGGAGAAACTCACACTCATTTACATATCTGATAGTGCCAGTTACAATCTGAGAAGAAGACCTGGAGCTTCTTGTGATTATTGAATGTTGGTCACTATTTACTCCTCAGTTAAACCATGTTAGTCTGCAGCTTCAAGATCTGCTTAGTTTAATGTGGGGCGCTGTCATCATGTCTTTATTCCCTGTAATGAGGTGTGTGTGTGTTTCCTGTGTGTTTTTAGAGGACTGAGCGTCAAGGCTGGTGAGGGTGATGTTCCCAGTCAACCCTTCCTGGAGTGGCTCTGTCTCAAAGTCCTGGGAGGCGCCCAGCTGATGAGCTGCACATTGAGTCGCTGCAGCAGAGCCTTCACGTATCCTTGAATCTGACAGCAACATGATGACAGTCTTGTCCTTTTCTGATGTAACCTGATGGTTTTTAACCCTTGACAGATACTTCCTTCAGACTCTCAAAGCAGCAGATGAAATGCGATGAGTTTGTTGTCTTGAATGTGGTGATAACCAGCATGCTCAGTCGTCTGTGGTGAGTGCTCCTCCTCACTGTTGCATCTAAAAGGAATTAAAAACTGCATTTTTATATAATTTGTGTTTGTTCAGCTTCCACAGTCTAAATCTACCTGCCTTTGTGCTCCATCAGGGTGATTTGCCGTGGCATCCTGGTCAGCCTGTCCGCTCTGTATCAGAAGCTCCTGAAGTTGCTCAGAGAAGTCGCCGACGCCCAGCCCATGCCCTTCCTCAAAGACTTCACTCTGCCAGCAGACATGACACAGTTCCTCGGTCCCTCTGATGAATCTTTACTGACCAAAAAGTCAGCACACATCCCTCATGCCAAAGAGCACAAGGAGAAGAAGAGGAAGAAATCTTCCGTTAAAGTCAAGAACCAGGGACAGATGAGGAAGGTTAAAGAGGACCTGGGTGTTGCTATTGAAAGACGTGAGCTTTTTCTTTTTCTTTTTCTTTTTTTTTGTTGTTCTGCAAGAAGCATTTAATTCAGGATAGTAGAATGACACCAGAGGCCTCTTTTTGTCTGGAGAATTCACTCATTTTTTTTTATTAACAAACTCCAACTCGGCCTCGGTAGTGTAACATGTAAAATGTTTGCTTTTTTTCATCACCTGAGTAAATAATGAAACAAATTTCCTTTTTGTGTCAAACTTTTTTTTAATCTTACAGGTTAGAATAGAACTGAAATTGTAAAGCGACCACATGTGACTTTTAATGTTTCTTGTTTTAAAAAGTTTTCAAACAAAACCAAAATAATCTTCAGTGTCGCCCTCTGATGAGATGATCTTTACAACCCAGAAGAGTGAATCACATCACAACAGCATTGACATAACGTAACATATTTGTCTTTTTTTTCCAGGTATAGTTCTTGACACTGACCTGAAGCCTTTTCTAACGGCTTTCAAAAACTTTACAAAGGTATGTGAGCAAACCAGACACAATGTTTATTCATTCTTGTATTATTTAACTTATATTTAATTGTTGTTGCCTAATCTAGTCTTACTGTATCCACTAATTACATCCTTTTGGTCCCAAAGGACAAATCCGTTCCACCAGGGAAACACAAGAGTGACAAGAGGCAAAAGTTCAAGAAACAAATGAGAGAGGCTACGTCTTTCACAGACATGGATACCCATCTAGAGGAAATGATCGTATGGTGCAAATCTAAGAAGATGAAAAAGGAAAAACGTCTCTTATCCTTCCTGCATTTAAAGTGCCAGAGGATGAAATGCTTAGAGGGAGAGGGTTACAGGTAAGAACAACACTGCAGACTATTCATTCAGTGGCCACTTTTTTAGGTACAGCTGTGCAGTCTAATACAATTCATTTTAATGCTACTAGTACTAATTTTGCATGTGTGTATAATTTGTCCTCATCCCCAGTGTCCAGAGGAAGTTGCAGACCTTCAGACAGGAAGCTCGCTGGGCTTCATCTCCTCAAGGATCAGCGCCAAGAAGCTGTCGTTCTTCCGCTGCGACGAGGAGGAACGCTCACCTGAGAACTCGTTTTCATTCGCTCAGGAGCAGATTCAGGTACTCAGCTGTGAGAGCTGGGGTCAAAAAGAAACAGCTGAAGAGACAAAGAGAGAAGACTGAGTCTTCAGTTTCTGGACTGTCAGGGGACGACCAAAGAAACAGGACTACACACAAGGCGACAACGTCTCAGACCGCTGACCGTGACAACCAGGATGACATAGATGATATATTTGCCTCTGTGGGGTTGTGACACTTTGGAATTAGACTCATCCAAGGACACAAAGTATTGTCTGCTGACACATTCATCTTTTTTGAAAGTTGGATGGTGTTTAATGTGTAACTTTAATGTGTAAACTGATGATTGGATTATAGAAGCAGTAGCTGATTGTGCAGTATGCTACTATATTTGACAACAAGCTGAAAAGCCTTGTTTTACTGACTTCTTCTGGTTTTAGAGTCTGTTGCTGCTCTGACCACAAAGCATCACAACAGGGATCTCAGGATGTACTAACTAAACAACTACAACCCCTAGAGAGCAGTAAAAAAAAAATTCAGCTGGTGGGAATATACTTAGCTTGAAGCAAAAAGTAACTTTAAAGGTGACAGTGCTTTTTTAGTATTATTTTTTTTACAGTTTTATTGGACAGACCAGGCAGTAGGATGCCCACAGTGATGAAATATAACAGCTGGACGATTGATTTTCCTGATGCAAATAGAATTTTTAAGAGATTTCATGGTTGAAACTTGTATTGCATTTTTTTTGTTTGATGTAATCCAGACTGAATATTAAGGTATTTAAACATTTTAAATACAACTATACTAAAACTACAGAGAGGGCAAATCATTAAAGAATGAAAATTCAGTCACTATCTACTCACCCCCATTCAGATTAAAAGCCAGGTGAAGTTTCGTAATCCACAAAGCATTTCTGGAGCTTTACAGCAAAACAGGACTACAAACAACTGAAGTGGATGGAGACTTGTCTTATAATGTAAAAAAACATAAAACGGCAAGTCTCCATCTACTTCAGTTGTTCAGGAGATTGCTGCAACGCCGTTTTGCTGTGAGGCTCCAGAAATGCTTTGTGGACTACAAAAGATAATGATTATTTAATTATTTAATTAATATTTTAGAAATGTGTCAAAATAAGGCCATCTTTTCAGGTGCTGTTAACTTTGACACAAGCACTCTGCATTTTGGGACGCATACAGTACATGTGCAACTGGTCCAATGAGTATCTAGAAATATGACACACTGAATAATTATTTAAACTATTTACTGATGTGTCAAATGAGGGATCAATTGCTTAATGATGAAATACGATGAGCCTTTATGGTTCCTGCACAGTGAAGCCACAGTTTTCTGCAAACAAATGAGGCTTGCAAATAAATAAAATCAGTTTGGTGAACCATGACATCCTGCACACGAGCCTATTTACAGTGTCACAGGTCCCATGGCTAAAAGGGGCTTATGAGATGATGTGACACACATTGAGGGCAGCTTGTTAAGGCTTTGATGGTATTTCTGGCTCCACCTGGTGGAGTCTATTAATGAATGCACTCAACGATGAGTTCAAAACTTCTCAGAGAATATGAAATGAATCCCTCAACCTTGTGAAAAAGCAGAGGTGTCCATCTTCTCCCCTAGAATTGAATTTGTGTGCAGACAGACTGAAAGCTCGTCTGAACACTGACAGTGGTGTATATTAGTGGCAGGGTAGCCTTAGCTATAGGCCTTTGAAGTCTATAAGAGCCGACATGGCACCACATGAAACTGCAGGTGTCTGTCAGTCTGAAGCGTCCGTGATCGCTCAGGAGTGAAGGCTGTGCACCAAATTAGAAGCTAAAGTGTTAGCTTTGTGCCGGCCTGTGGTTTTGCTGCCCACTTTCTTATCATCCTCTGCCAAAGAAGACACAGTGCTCCCATCTGCACAAATACAACGGTGCAGTATTCTTCCCCCTCAGCGAGTCTGACTGGGTTGAGTTATGGTCTCACATCAGCCCACCAGCTTTATTTGCGCATACAGATTCCTGATTCCTCTGCTCTCTGGGTTTCATCTAAACCAGTTAGTCAAGGTCGACTTATGCAGGCAGAGGAGAAGCCTTGGATGTCTGCATTCTGTACAGATGGGAACACAGGAAGTCGGACCATATTTTTCTCTGCATGATTAATAAACTAATAGTTGCTAGTATGCACTTGATGGGATTTACAAAGGCATCAGTCAGAAAAACCTTTTGAACGCTAACATTTTGCAGGTATATTCTTCCTTTATCTTGCAGACCTTTTCCTCGGCAAAAGTGAGAGCACCAGTGTTTAAATTTCAGTAGGGAAGTGTGTCTTGTTGACATTTTACTTAGTAAATTAAATACTGAGGATGAAAGATGGTATTTTTTTTTCATTTTTTCAAAAAAAGAACAGACCTGTGCATGAATTCACAGTACTTTAGAGATGCGTCAGTGGTACATCCTGTACTGACTGTGCAATATCCCCAACATCCCTATTAAGAATTTAGGTTTTCTCTGAACAGACTGTTGCTTGTTGATGAGTGTTCATAACCTTTAATAACATCGCCCTCCTTTGGCTTACCTTACCTTTGCCACCTAAAATTAATAGGCAATGTAAGTTCATTTTGAATAGCACAATTTATACACAAGGCAACTCGAAATGCTTTACAAGGGCATAAAATCACATTAAAAGACATTAATAATTGTATTTAAAAGAAATTAAAAACAAGTAGGAAGACATCAAGAAACAAAATATTAAAATAAGTTTGAAAATAGAAAAATAAACAAAAAAGGATAGATTTAAAAGAGACAAGACAATAAATGTTACTGTGCAGTTCAAGATATTGATCAAGCCTTAAAATGTAAGGCAGTGGCAAACAAAAAGGTCTTTAGCCTTCAGATCTTCAGCAGATCAGAAATGTATTTTGGCCCTAAACCATTCAGTGCCTTATAAACCAACAGCAGGATGTTAAAATCTATTCCTTGATAGGATGCTTATGGACTACATTTGAAGCCAGTGAGCAGTTATAATATTCAAAATGTTAAAATGTAGCTGTCAGTAACAGCAAGCCTACCGACTAGAAATAATCAGTAAGGAAAACACGACCCAGTTACAGAATTGGTAGGGTAATAGTTTCACTAAGGAGGATGTTTTCACTTGTGTGCATCTGTTAGTTGGTTTGTGAGCAGCCAAGGTGAACAGATTTCTATGACGCTTGGATGGAGGATTGGTCTCAGTCCAGAAAAAGACCCCATTAGCTTCTGGTGCCGATCCAGATAAAGGGGACGGATTCAGGATTTTTTTTTCTCACTTTCTTTAACATTGCGAGATAGGGCATTTTTCCAACATGTCCGTCTTGATGTTGATGAAATAAATCAGCCGTATTTAAGTGGCTATTAGTGAGAAAAATTTGATGCGGATCCAATTACAAATCTAGATCTAGCGGATTGGAATATATTGGATTAGGCTTGATTGAATTAAAAGGGACTGTTCGGTCTTGGCGGAGGTATCCTCTCTACTGAGTGCCATTCTAGTTTATGTCTATTTTAGGTGTACGCCTGAAGAGCTTGTGTCATTATCTGTCAAGGGTGTTCAACACTGTCTATACTGCAGTTTGTGGGCCGCCTGTCTGTCTATTTCTGTTAACCAAGAAGTATTTAATAGCATTGTGGCACCATGGTTCCACATGGACGGCTGGTTCTCCAGGGGATTCTGCAAATGCATCAGTTATGGCTGCTGGGCATAATATGACCTAAAATAAGAGCAGCAATATAAAGGTCTGCACTCCCAACATGCTCTACCTTCATTTATTTCCCTGCTACCTTAATAGCAGCAGGGGAGTGGAGAGGGAGAGGGCCTCTCAACATTTATACTTAGAGGTGTATTAAATCAATCACATCATTACCTCCGCAGAGACAAAATAAGCAAAGTAGAGCCGTAGAGGCCGGCCTAGTGCATCAAGCTCTTGTAGCGCCATTCATTACTCCGCCTGGTCCCCAGCAGCTCATTGATGTAAAGCATAAAATTGTATCAAGGCCATCAATAAAGTGGGAAAACAAGCAAAGACGACGCTGCAAGGTCAAAACACTGAATTTAAACAGTGACGGCAATACAGGGGAGTTTTTTTGTCGCTTCTCCCCCTCCAGTGTATGAAAATGTTCAATATTATGATTATATCTTGAATAGCATGTTATATCAAGAGTGTGTTTTATGTTCTTGTAACGTCTGTGTCCAAGAATATATGAGAGAAAATCCTCTAGAGCATCAAGTGCCCTAAATTGGTGCCACACACTAGAGGGCTGGGACCTGAAACGTACGTGCTCTATATGTATAGAGTATAGTGGGATTGCACACCGTTATATATTTTTCATGTTTGAAGCCTGTGTGCTAACAAAATCTGTTGGGAGAGCACGGTGACAAGTCTTTATTCAACTCTACTACAACTATAAATATGACTGTAAAATGCTCCCAGTTGTATCATCGCCATCCATCCATTTACTGTACGCACTCACTTATTCCCATTCAGGGTCATCGAGGGCAATGTTACTGCGCTGCAATAAAACATTGCACTCCCTGTTCTGCTGCACATTGTAGACTACGTGAGTTTACTAACTTCCATTTTATATTTGCTTTTTAAAAGACTTTCATCTGTTATCATAAAAGTGTCTGTGGCTTCTTACCAAAGCATTTGTCCTCTATGCCATGTCAAAGGTTACGACTTTAAGGCAAAAATAAAATCATAGTTGAATATGATGTTTTGTCAAAATACTGTCATGTGAAATAGTGTTTTTAACAGCACAGAGGAGTGAACGCAGTTTTATTGGCATATTTGAAATTGGACCCAGAGCAGTGTAGCAGGTTAATAGTGTTAATGTTTAGCCAAAGATGAAGGTTCATTTGCTCCTTGTAATCACTTTGCAAACTGTGCTGCTGAGTTTTGGACATCCGGTTGTATATTGATTTCCACTTATATTATCTAAAATCTATCAGAAGTTGAGAGCAATTTGTCAACGAATCAATCAGTCTATTGAATGAAAATAATTGACAACAATTTTGATCACGTTTAAAGATGCAATGTGTAAAAGTTAAAAAAAAAGTTAATTACATCGCTATCTCGGGAAAACAAAGTTTCGTTATCTCGAGATCTCGAGAAAATTATCCCGTTATCTCTGGAAAACGGCAGTTGTTATTTCGAGATAATAACTCGAGATCTCGAAACACATCTGAAATTAACTCGTTATCACGGGAAAACGGAGGAAATAAAATGTATGAATGCATGGCCCTTTAGGGCTTCCGTAATGAGGGAACCATGTACTCTATTAAAGTTACAAGTCACATTGGCATTATTAAGGATACTTAATGTGAGTAGTTAGGGGGCATAAACAAAGTGATGTGGTCCTTTAAGCTGCCACGAATGTCCCTGTCTGTGAATTCCTATTTCTTTCTTTTTTTTTAATTTTTTTTATTTATTCTTTTTTTATTTTTGCCAGAGTGGGTTGTTGCAGTGGTGACAAAGCCTTAAACTATTCTGTTAAAATCTGAAGTGAAAGAAAAATCAAACTTTAAACGCTGACAGCCTGAGTGAGACGTCACGATGACGTCACATCCGGCCATCCGTAGTTTTCACTTCCGGAAGGTGGGGCTTTTGTTGCGGGAGCGGTTTGCATTTGGAGAACCAATGCCTCGAAATGCTCTATTAATGCAGGCGTCAAGATAACATCAACCGAGGGCAGAAATACAAATCCTGCTTCGGGTAAGCTCTTCACAGATATCTTAACGGACCGAAATGATTGAGTGTTTGCTCACACGGCGGTCCGAGAGCAATAAAGTACCACACCTGTTTTAAGGAAGGACGAGCGACCCAGAAAAAGGGTGACCGCTTAGTGTAAGATGGGTGCAAATAAACTCCTTACTCGTCCGAGGGTTTAACTAACTAATTTAAATGCCTGCTTCAGTGTTGTAGTTTCGTGTGACTCGTATTCGTGTGTCAAATACGTGTAACATAACGCTAATATCAGGCGTTGTGTTAATAATCGCCTGTAAGTTATCTTTAGGTTAGCAAGCAGTCTTTGATCCTTAACGCTAATGATGTGGACAACATTGTATGCTAATGCGCGGCCGCTTCGTAACTTTCCCCCCCCCCGTGTTTTAATGGATGATTTGAACAAATGTGTCTCAGTGTGATTTATATTCGTGAAGATAACTAACAGCTGCCATCGTGGTGCTGCGGATTTAACGCTAGTCGTGTTATCAAAGTCCATGTTTATGAGCTTTTGTGTTGATGGTCAGCTGCCGTCGGACCAGCGTTAGCTTAATAAAGCTCAAAAGTTAGCCAACCTAGCTAGCTAAGTTACCTTAGTTACAGGCGTTTTCAAGTGTTTTTGTTATCAGCCTTATTACCTGTGTATAGCCACTTTATTAGCTCATTGATAAAAATAGTAGCTGTAATATACTTTCCCGTAGGTAATTACTCACACTGGCTTGTGCTGAAAAGTTTTCCCCCCCTCTCAGGAGATGACACACCCAGGCTGGCTCATGGTTTCTTCAGCTAACTTAATGTTGGTGTCAGCAAAAACAGTGTAACAGAGTACTTTTCCACCCCCACCATTTTGTTTTTGGCAGTTATTTGTTAATTATGCGAGGTGTAATGCAAGTATTGCCACACATTATCTCTCCCTGTGTGTGTGTCCATCTATTTGAATGAAATCAAGGGGGGGGTATTCAAATCTTACTAGTATTTACTCCTCTTAAGGCAGCAAAGAAATGTGGACTCAACAAGGTCAAAATAGTATATTTTTTATGTTTTTCAGACTGTATATGAGTGCTGGATAACTAGTAGTATATATTTGCTGTGTAGTAATGTAAACCTGTGTTTACTGATGCACCATTTTGTTGATAGGTGTAACATCTCTTATCAGCCTGTTTTGTTTACAGACAGATTTAAGGGATTGTGGACAGTGTTGGCAAAGCAAAACTCACTCCATCTCATTAGCAATTAGAGCCCAACCCATCCTGGATTTTTGGGGCTGATGCTATAACTAATATTCGGAAGTAATTAATGCTGATGTCGAAATGTAAAATGTTGGCAGATATACTCACATTCTTTGGCAACGATCCTTTAAATGTGATCATCAAACACGTGTGACACAGTTATGTAACGGAGGCAGATATTTTGCAGTTTGACAATAAACTTCATTGTCTAAAATGTACTGTAACAGTAAAACATCACTGGGAATTTAATAATTATGAATTACCCCAAACATCTTTTTTCTCCATTATAATCTTAAAAAACTAAAAGTTTTCATTTTGTTGCATTACAGACACAATATACATCAATACCAATATATCTGTAACCTTTTAATAATAATAACTCTTATTTTGATATTGGGGAAAATAGGGCTGCACAATAAATCAAAATATTATCGCAGTAAGGTAAAGTGCAGTATCCAAATTGCAGGACAAAACAGCATTATAATGAAGAACTGTAGTCCTGCAGAGATGCCCTGGCCTACAAATCTTCCTTCTCCAGATGCAAGAAAACATTTTTGTTTTCTGCAGACCCCAACGAATGTCACATCATCATGATTTCAATAGTTTTGTGTTTTCAGTAAAAAATGAAAATTGTGATGCAAAAATTATCTTATTGTACAGCCCTAGGAGAAAGTGACAACTATAATTCATCATCCAGATTAATGTGTCTCAAGGGTGAATAAGCCCTAGTTAAAACAACCTGAAAAAATTCTTAAACTGACTGTTTTTCTTTTCTCCATAGCCTGCTTTACTGGATAAACGCAGGGTTGTGTGGTACAGAAATGCATTAGGGATGTGCTTCACTCCAGATTCGTCCAGTTATTTATTCGATGCATACTGTGAAAGAATAAATGATCACTCGGTAAATGCGTTAACCCCTTTAGCCAATATTGTCCGTAACGGAAGCCTGTTTGTTGTTGACAGACTTCACAACGCTGACACATTAGCTTTGAGAGTTGAAAGAAAGTTTAAAGAAACTTCTCCGTCATTAAATCAGCTCTCACCATACACTTGACAAATTTAAGCAAATAGGACAATCATTAGCAGTCAGGCCTCTCTCAACACTCAGAGCTGAGGGCCATTATTGGAGGCAAACAAGAACTTATATAAATTATTGCACCAGTAGTTTTCTCTGTCCATCAGAGAGTGTGCTCAGGTGCAGTTGGAGATGTTTGTTAAAGAAAATCAGATGTGTAGTAGTGAAGCTGTAGTAGATTAAACATGACAAGGCGAAGGTGTCATATGACTGGTTTGTCTCTTCATTATTGAAACCACTGATCTGCCTGGGGCCTTTTGAATCATGTTTGAATGAATCCTCTGTCTTGTGGTGGAGTTGGAGGTTAACCATGATTCTCCGACTCTCAATAGTGAATGAGAGCTGAGTACTGTTACTGCATCCTAGACCCGCTTGACAAGTTGTTTTTATTAATGACATTACTCACTGTGACATATATGTGGAGGTTTACTTGTCGCGTCCTAAAAAGACTGATGCCAAAATGACTAGATCCATGGATATAGGTTGTGTGTGATGTCTTCCACAAATCCAGGCCAGAGATCTTGGAATTATGGCAGATCTCACATATCTTCATAGCTACAGCTGATTATTTTCATTAACAATTCAACTGCATTTTATTTTCACAATTAACTGATTCATTTATTGTCTTTTAAAATATCAATATCACAATTTCCCTTAGCCCACAGTGACATCTTTAAATTGCTTCTTTCATGCAACCAACAGTCCAAAACAAGACTCAAGACTCTTCATGTAACATCATAAACGACAACAGATCCTACCTGAAACCAGCAAATGTTTGAAATATTTGCTTAAAAAATTACTGAAACAATTAATTGTTTATCCAGACAGTTGTTGTCAATGAACATTCTTTCAATCGACTTATCGTTGCAGCTCTACTCATCTCGTGCGTCCCCAGGTTGAGTGCATTGAAGGGTTAAGCCTGTGAGTCAAGTTCAAGTCACCCAGTCAGCAGTGTCGCTGTATATGACAGTTAACACGACTGGAATGACATGCAGTCACCTCCCTCGTAAACAACTTATGAGCACAATGCTGATTGCAGCACAATTAAAGTGTGTTCAGGGAAACCATTTCAGGAATTGTTTAGCAGTCTTGTCGGGCTCCACCAGTATACTTCAGGTTTTTAAAATCTTATACAGATTGTTCTGCTGTGGAGCTTTTAAGGGCTGATATTTTTTATGATTATGTCATCCAAGTATGTAGTGTTTCTGCCACAAAAGTATCTCATTACTTAATGCTGATACAGACTTTTTAAGGAAAATGCCTGAAACAACATCTAGACCATGACAGGAAGTGGAAACTCTCCAGTGAAATTCAAACTAGTGAAATAGGTCAGGCATTGACCAACATTGGCAACATTTTAGCCACTTCGTGCAAACGACGACAGAGCTGGATTTTGATCAATTCTGGTAAAGAAACGTTTTCTGCATAGCAGCAGACCAATGGCAAGCCAATGACTTCAGAGATAGAGAAAGGGCTTGTGAGACTGAACTGACCCTGCATTCCTCCTCTGTCTCTGTCAAGATTGTCTGGATGTTAATCTCTGTAGGTCCAACCATGTTCTCCCTCACTTGAATCTTAATGCTAAGCCCTCTGGTTCTTTCTTATAGCACTGACAATTCTCTGCAGACTTAATTTCGCTCAGTTTGGACCTAACCTGGCTGGCGCATATCAAAGAGCCCCATCTGCTACTCTGATCAGTTCCTTTTTCATTTTCTGATGAGGTCCCAGAATGACCTGGGTTCTACGGGTGTAATAGCACCAGAGTCAGAAAAACCATCTGTTAATGATGTTGGCAGTGAAAGTGTAGGGAAAGGACAGAGTGTGTGTGTATGTGCAGGAGATAGTGATGTAGTTAAGTGCATACCTAGCCGCCATCAATTGTCTGCTTTCTGTGAGCACGGAGGAAGGGAGGTTTATATATTTTGTGTGCCAGTTAAATATTATATGAGCCATGCTTGAGGAATTAAGAAACTGTTGCTCGTGTGGCCATTGCAGAATATGCCAGGAGCTGTCATTAACATTCAGCAGATATTTTCAGATCTCAACAGTCATCTGACAACATATATGCTCTAAAACATTCCCTGTTGAAGAAGTACATAAGAGATTTATTTTCCTCTTGTTTGCTTGTTGCTTATAAAAACTTTTTTAAAAAAATCTGTATAAAAAGAAGGAGGGAAATCCCCCCTTCCTGTAGATATGTTAATCAGACAATTATGCTTTTTCTTTTTACACTTACAGAGGAATGAATTACTGTAAGGCTAGAGTGATTTTTCTCCCCCCAAGGCAGCCAATTTGACATACTGCTGTACATACATTAGTTGTGATTGCTTGCTATGTGTGACAATTATGAAAAGTGGTGCATCCTGTTTTATGCAACGAAGAGGAACAAGTTATGCAAATATTTGTTTGAAGAACAGTATGATAATTCAGTGGTAGGGTACCGTTCACTTTTGAACTGATGCCGTCACCTTCGAGTTCAAACCCAACAGTACCTTTTTCGGCACAAACAAAAAAGTCATTTCACTTGTAAAAAATAAGTCACCAAATAGACCGGCATTGCTTCAAGGGGGGAACTGTTCTAACACCTGGGAGCAGCTGGAGAAACTGCTTTTACTCTGTGCCCTTACCTGGACTAAAATGTAGAAACTGATGGAAAATCAGCACAGTAATGGACTAAAAATACAAGTAACTGTCAAAAGAGCATTCATAAATACAGTAGAGGGCAGCAATATGCAATTGTAGCATATAGTTGGCCTGATCGAAAGAAGAAGAAACACCAGCATTGCAGTGCTTGCATGCTGTAATGTTTACCCGTAAATAGTACAAAGTGCTGGTATGGGTTTCATATTAAGGTTTTGGACACGGAAAAAAAAATCTCACATGTGATGTGATGACTGATATATGCCACACCAAACATACCATGAGCACTGTGCTTAGTTTGTTCAATTTGGCAGTGTTAAAACATGTACAAATGGTGCTGGTGTCAAAAGCATGCTAACATGACTTTAGCATGAGTTTGCCATGTAATCAAAAGTGCAGAGTGGAGAGATTTGAGATCCCTCTCATCACTTTCACCACTTCCATCAGCCTCTTTTCCTCCACTTTGCTCCACAGCTGAGCAGAGCTACCCATTGACACTCATCTGCACTCTGAATGTGCTCTGTACCCTTTCAGGCAAGGAGATAATTACACCATCGTGCAGTGAGAAAGGGTGTCTCAGCCCATAAATATCGCCTTTCTTGTGTGCCCATTTACGTTTTAAGTTCGAGACAAAGTCAGAAAGGTTTCACTGAACAGTTTACCCCCTGTTCCCTCTCATTAATCCGATGGCTGTGTTAAAGCTATTGGTTACAGTATGGGAGTATTGCATTGTAGAGGGAGGATGGCAGTCCAGGCTTTTCAAAATGGTACAAAAAGCACCAAGGAGGGAGGTTAAAAGGCACTCTGAATGATGACCAAAGCCCCCATGAGCACATCTGAGCTGTGAAGGAAAGCGGATAGTGGGGGGGGTTGAGGTAGATTTTTCTGTGGTGCTGTCGTGGCTTACAACTCCCACCACTTGCCCCTAGCATGGTGTTGATAGTATGTAACTGAGTCTATTGTATTTCCTTTTAGGCAAATGGCAAGTTTGAGTAGTGGGTAGCCAGTGAGGGAGTCGCTGAACACGAACAAACACCTTTGTTAGTGAATGGATGCTGAGAACTCTTCTTTCTGTCCTCCCTGAATCAGTCCAGTGGAATGCTAAAGTAATGGGAAAGACATGAATGTTTGGATAACATCATCAGGGTCAGCTGCAGGGAGGTTAGAAAGGATGTCTGTTGTGTGTTTTCGACTACACCCAAAAAGCTTTTACGGCACTTTCTCATAGTGTAGAAATATTTTCTCTCAATTTTCTCTCTATATGCAGTCCCACAACATGGTGTCATGTTTTGAAGAAGGAAAAAAAAAAGGTTTTGAATAGAGTTTTATTCAAAAAAGCAGCCCACTTAGTGTTTAAGAGGTAAGAAGGATTGTAACACCGAGAGGATTTAGCTCCCTGCTGGCCGGCCTGCTGCCCGGTTTCGTCAAAGGCTCCTCTGTGCACTCCCCTAGCCAAGGGTTGTTAGTATGCATCGTGGGGTGCCTTTATAACATTTCCGTCTTGCTGCCTTTTTAAGTAGACCAAATCGTTTTTCCTGATCTCCACTGGCAGTAACCAAAATAACTGCTGAATCTTGCATTGTTGATTGCTCTGTGGTAACCAAACCTTAGGATCTTGAATCCCAGTTGTTTGCGTGTAATAGAAAACTCTTTCTTACACATAACTTCATGACTGAGATGACTCATCTAGGTTATATTGTTTTCTCCACAGCAAGCTGGAAGTATGACCAGTTTGATAGGTAGCAGAAGCAAAGGGCTCAGCCCCCCTTTCACATTTGCTGGAGTACTAATGAAGGACATTTTCAGTCTAGGAGGGGTAGAAATTGGATGAGACACAGGAAGAGTTTTGATTTGTAGCTGGTGCATTAGTGAGGGAGATGGGTGTTGCTGGCTGCAGAACTATCAAGGGAGGAACTGTTTAGATATGACAAGCATTAGCAATGTCAGAGAGGCATAAGTTCTGCAAGTATGATGAATATCACAATATTTCATAATTTTCCTCCCTTCAAATGACATCACATCCTGTAACATCTGTTGAATATTACCATAGCATTAGTGTTTCAGTTCAACCACACCCAATCGTGGCCACCTCATTGTTTTGGTCGACTCAGTTGAGCAGTACTGATGAGAGAAACAGCCACACTGAGCTAATCTCCTTCTCAGATCTTTGAACTTAGGTGGGCTGTAATAGGGCCAGAAAAGATCCTGGCTTTTTCCATCAGATGGGAAGAGGAAATTCCCCTCACTTCTGTGTCATCTGGAATTAGACTCATCAGGTTCAACTATGGCTTAGATATCTTGAATTTACACACAGACACACACACAACACAACATTTTATAACTTCTAGCTCCTGCATATGTAGAAGGTTCAATGCCGCGTTAATATGGATCCCACTGTTTTTCTTGCAAGACCCACCCTATTCTGCTTCTGATTGGTTGCCTTTATTGATTGTTCTCCACGCTTTACTCAAACTGTTAACTCATAGCGTTGATCTTGAGTATCAGATAAACATAGCCGTTGAGACTTTATATGAAAACAATAGAAGCAAGCCAGTCAGAGGCAGAGGAGGAAAGGTCTTGCAAGAAAAGCAGAGGGATCCATAGACACGCTTCAAGGGCAGATCATTCCTAAAGAAAGAGAGCTGTACTTTTCTGCACACGAGGCGATAGCGATAGGAATGTGTTCAAATACCAGTTACAGTTTTACTGCCATTAAAATCAGCCGATTGAGTGATAACATCAGTCGTAATGGATGCCTATTTTGATCTGTGCCTAATCAGTTGAAGTATGCCTCGATGACAGTGTGGATGATTTGGTGGTCATGTTCTATTTCAGGAAAATGACCCATTTGCGAGGCAGGGTAGCATCAACACAGCTCTGTCTTTGGCTCTATTTGTTTGCTGTGATCTTTTATTAGTATCTGTGTGAGTCCTGGTGAACCTTGGTGCATCCATGCCGGAGTGTTGACAGTGAGCAGGGAGGCAACACTGGTGTATTCTCCAAAGGGAATCTTAATGAATCCCTGCAACCCACACTACACCGGTGTCATCTATATTTCAGGAGCTTAGCAACCAGAGTGGTCTGTGAGACTACACCCCTCCTTCTCTTTAACCCTACAGCCCCTAAAAAGGACCAGTTACATATCTGGGTCAGGCCTAAATATTAATTCTTCTTTCGCCACTGCCCTCCATTATAACCCTGCATGTAACTTATAGTAAACTGCAGCTGGGGGAAATGTGCTGGAACCTCTCCCCTAAGGTCTGAACTTCCTCTGGAGAAGATGCACTAAGCACTTTTGTGTGCTCAGCATATTTAAGATATATATTTTGCCTTCAGTTTATTCACTGTGATTGCTTTATTTATAGCTCTGGGATCTGTGTGCGCACACATGCAGTGAAGTGGGTTACAAGTGAATAATTTAGTAAGTGACCCCCATGCATAAGTGCTGAGTTTGGCATAGGTGCGTTGTGTGGATATCCTTCCCACGAGACCTTTCACTGGCCTGGTTACTGATAACAAAGACAGGAAGAGCACAGGTCAACCTCCACTTCCTGTCAGAGGGAGAGGAACCATGATGCCACTTCCTCTTCGCCGAGAGTCGTCACACTATAGCTGGCATACTGAAGTGTACGTTAATTTGATGCGAACCACATGTTCCCCCTCTGCTTTTGGACAATGTGAGGAAATTCTGCGGCCGTAGAAATTCTTGATATCTACTTTCACATCAGGAGTTTGAAGTGCTCGTGTGAAACGGCAACTATGAAAATCTCACAGGGCTTTTGGCAGGTTTGATGGGCTTCTGAGGGGTTGTGACATTTCAAAAATTATAATGAAAACCTTGATGTAAAAACACAAAATCACCAGTTTGTTCTGCCATCCATGGAAATGTTTTCTCTCCTCCTCAGCTGGGTTAACTGTCTGTGCACACTCCGTCTCACTGTATGAGCCGAAGTGAAATGTTTACTGTTGGGGAGGAGCAGATTTTGCTATGCTATGAATCAGCTCAGTTCTCCATTAGTGTGACATCCCGAGAGGAGGGAAGAAATCTTTCTCCGTGCAGATGGGGATAAAATTATAGGAGGAAAAAAGGTAAAGGGGAAAAAAATATGTTGGCCCCTGTGATGTGACAACAGCAGCATTGTGTCATCTGACAGAAAGACAGACTTTCAGGATACCGAGTGAGTGTGTGTGTGTGTGTGTGTGTGTCACAACTCTCGGTGAAATTAGTTTGCATTTATATAATCTGACATCTGTTGACATTGGCATATGATTTACTGTGTATTTGACTTCTCATAGTAGTAGTGAGGAGAGGAAATGGCTGCGTGTTTAGTTACTGGTTGCTCTTTGTTGACCTACAGTATCAGCATGATTGCAAAGGGTGGAGTCTTGATAACAACTGTCAGTGCTAACACCTAAAAGTGCAGGATGTGCCATAGGATTAACTGATGATAGCTGAGTGTCATTAGTATTAATCAGACAGAAGAAGTGTGTCAGTAGGGAAGTCCAGAGGAAGTGATGGCCTTGGATTTCTGCTGCGTCAGAGGAACACAGGATACCAGCTGTTTGGTTGATCTCCCAGAGATACTCTCAGTGGACTAAGATGCAAGTTTCTCTTATTTTCTGTCTCTCACGTACAACTATTTGATGATTACAAAACAAGGCAAGATGTTTCTTAAGCATTAAACGATCTTTAAAAAGGCCATCTGCTGTTTTAATGGCCGTTTCTAACGCAGTGTATCATTATAGTGGAACTAGGGATGCTCAGTATTGACGTTTTTTGCCAATATCCAATCATTGTTTGTGATAATGTCGGCAGTTACAGCTATTTATATTATTAATTTCTTTGCAATGAGACCACAAGTGGAGATAACCTGTCATACAGAAACAGTGGTGCTCTGCGGTCAATGTAGATGAACACGATTTATTTACAATTGAAATGCAGAAAACATACCTTCTGTGTAATAGCTGGGCGCTTGTGTGGTTTCCCATATTGCCATAAGTTACAGCAAGGAATTGTTCAGTCAATACAGGTATATTTTAAGCAGTTACCACCATATCAATAAACTGACAAATACATTGTGCATCCCTAATTCAAACTCATGTATTAGCATGAGTAGCCGCCTCTTGACAAAGATATAATTAACAAATTTACACTTGCAGTCTTCTGTTCTTCTGTTTAAATATCAGGGAAATTGTACTTTAGGAACTTACCTAGTTGAAATATATCCTGCCAACAGATTGCTACAAATGGCAGATTGATGACTTCAGTACACACCTGATACTCTCGACACAATCACATCCTGTTCCTCCAAAGGCTGTCAAAGTTAAGACATGACAGACCGGCTTTTACAACGTAGTGAATTTGCACTCCGGTGGAAGCTGTGCCCGACAGAGATAAAAGATATGGAAGTTAGCCGAAAGCAATTGACTCTGAGCCTTCACCCTCTGAGGGCAGGGCCCATATAGCACAGATAGATGGCCAGTGACGTCTCCCTTCTTTATAACGAGGTTAGCACACGACGGCCCTATTTTAATGCATTCCTAAATGCCTTCTTGCAGTGAAGAATGATGGCTTCATTACTTCTGATCAGCAGCAATGACCTTTTGATGGTGAACTTTATAAAGTTCTAGGATTCATGAGTGGGCAATTTGGCACTTTAATGGGAAGGGTGGGGGTTAGGATTCAAGATTTGTTGGAGCAAAGCCTAGCGCCTTGGCACAGCAAGTTACTGTCACAGTGAAAGCTGTTAAGCAACAACTGCCATCTGTCCCCGCACTTGTCCACACACTTGTGGTCTCTCTCTATGGAGGCTGTTTACAGTAGGTGCTGATATGTTTCTACCTTTGTCATTCGCAGGTTGTGTCAGAGAGTGCCTGGGCGCAGAGACGTGTATGCGTGGGTGTGTGTGTGCATGTGTGTGAGTGTGTGAAAGAGAAAGACAGAAGAATCCAGCGATGGCTACCGGTAAAGGTAAAAACCAGAGCTCTCTGGCACTGCACAAGGTGATCATGGTGGGCAGTGGAGGCGTGGGGAAGTCGGCCCTCACCCTGCAGTTTATGTACGATGAGGTGAGTCAACAAACCTGGAAACAACTTAAAAGTGCGGTGGGTTTCAAGGTGACCAGATATCAGATAGAGAAATTACACTGTTTTAAGTTATTGACCTTATGTCCTCATCTAAATGACATTTATTTTCTCTAAAAGCTTCAAATTTAAAGCCCTCCTTTCAGTGGCTCCCCAATGAAGACCTTTTAATGTGAAGTAAATGTTCAGTGTTCAGTTTTAAAAATGATTCAGAAAACTGTGAAGCTGCAAACTCTGACATGAAACTAACAACATGATTCAAGGAAACCACAGTGGCTCCTTCATCACACAAGTGCTGCAAAGCTGCGAAAGGTTTTCATACTGTGGGGATCCTTGTTAACAAAAATAGGACACTTTCTCTAGTCCACAGATGTTGTTTTCTGTTTCTGTTTGGCTCTGCTACCAAGCAGCAAATCAGCTGCATATTTCAGTCATCTCATTAGATTGCTCAGACACGCTTCCGTTTTAACCAGTGTAGCCGTGTGCACATAACTGCTCATGCTTAACTGATGCTTAATAAATAAATACAAATACTTGTAGCACACTTCAAAGAATGAAATGCTTCTTTTCATCCCCAGTTTGTGGAAGACTACGAGCCCACCAAGGCAGACAGCTACAGGAAGAAGGTGGTGCTGGATGGGGAGGAGGTCCAGATCGACATTCTGGACACAGCCGGCCAGGAGGACTACGCTGCCATCAGGGACAACTATTTTCGCAGCGGGGAGGGCTTCCTGCTGGTCTTCTCCATCACAGAGCATGAGTCCTTCTCTGCCACTGTTGAGTTCAGGTAACATATCCTGCCTACAGCCATCTGTCATTTAGAAAATATAACCTGCACAACAGCTTTGCTACACTGGTTTTCTGTAGTGTGTTATGTGATATCTGTAAAGAGAAGAGTGTCAGTGAGGATCCGTCTCGACAGGATTTAGACAGCCTCTCTTCATCATAGGGAAAGAACAAAATACTGAAGCTCAGTTTCAGTGAACAGCTCTGTAGACTCATGTACACTAAACAAGAATCAAAGAGACATTCAGTGCTTCAAAGCAGTTTAAAGGAACACGATGGGGCACTTTTGACATCATATATCTGAAAATGGGTTGTAAAAAGGAAATGAGGAATAATCAACAACTACATCAGGACAATTGTAAAACTTTAATTTAATGAACTGTTTTTTAAGTATTGGCTCTAAATCAATTAATTAAGTTTGACAATTGTATGGATTTAATTGGGGGGAAAAAAATTAAGAATAAGAATACATTTTTATAACAAATTACCGAAATAATTGCCTCAAGATTTATTGGAAATTACCCCACCATGATGTAATTACTTATTCTCAAATAAGCATTTAATAAATAGCTGGTAATTTCCAGGAAACTTCCAACTGGGTTCTGCTCAACTTCTGCTGATCATATCTTTTTAATTTCCAACTACTTCCCCTTACCTCAATTTACGGATCAGCAGAAGCTCAGCAGGAACCAGTTGGAAGTTTCCTGGAAATTTTGTAAAGAAATTACCTGCTATTTATCAACGGCCCAACATGATTATTAAATCATGTTGGGGTCATTTTCAGTACATTTTGAGGTGGTTCCTGATTCGGGGTAATTTCATTGAAATGTTAAATATGTTGGTAATTACCAACTACCTTCCATGACATTTGCGGATCTGCAAAATGTGTTACTGAACTTTATCAGCTAACTTCCTATCTACTGGCTTACAACAATCAACTTTATTGAAATTGAAGAATGAACTTACAATCAGGAAAATCTAGATAACTGGTACAATGGTTTTTACAAATTGATTAAAGAAGAAAAAGAAGTTGATAGGAACGCTGGAGACAATCAGTATTCAAAAAAGGAAATTGTTTCGTAAACAAACCTTTTTGGAATAAAGAGTTAAAAGAAATTTTGCAGTATAAACACAAAACTTAGATTTTCAGATCATGTTAAACACAAAAACAGTCACTTATTTAGAGAGGAAAAACTGGTGAAGGTACCAAAAGTACACTATCTGTGCTGTGCCGGCAGGGAGCAGATCTTGCGGGTGAAGGCGGAAGAGGACAAGATCCCTCTCCTGCTGGTGGGAAACAAGTCGGACCTGGAAGAGCGTAGGCAGGTATCTGTGGACGAGGCCCGGGGGAAGGCTGAGGAGTGGGGCGTCCAGTATGTGGAGACATCAGCCAAAACCAGAGCCAACGTCGACAAGGTTAGTACAATACTATAAATCGACATGTTTTCAAATGTAGGACTTGGATTCTGTCATAGCTGTATCACATTTACATGTTGAAAACGGTTAAAAGTGCTAAATGATTCCTTGTTTCTTCTCTGCAGGTGTTCTTTGACCTGATGCGTGAAGTACGAGGGAAGAAAATGACAGAAAACAAAGACAAAAACGGAAAAGGAAAGAACAAGAAGAACAAGAAGAGCTTCAGAGAAAGATGCTGTTTACTTTGAACTCTTCATGGACCGTAACAACCCACAATACAGCTGTTAAGTTAATGCGGAACAAAGCAGAGCGTCCTTGCCATTGTCATTCAAATGAAATCTGATCTTTTGTAATAGCTGGTTATAGTCTAGTGTTAGGAACAAGCTCAACCACTTTATTTTTGCCATTTTTTAATTAATGAAATCTGATTCAATGGAAGATAACCACTGTTGTGACTGTGACTTGGACTGCAGTGCTTGACGGCTCGTAGTAAGCCGACAACCAAACTGCCAGTGACACTAACTCTGCTGCTCAAGACGTTCTCCACTGTTGAACTCAGCGATTATACTGCCTTTGACCTTCGTTCCGTGTGTTTTACACCAGAATTGTTGAGTCTTTGTCAAGTGAACAGTGCTCTTAATTTCTTTACCTGCTCTCAATTTTAACCCAGTCTATGTTAGTATAAACCCATTGAATCCATGTTCATCAATTTACAAGGAACTCTAATGCTGCTGTCTGTCATGTTTGTAATCTTTTACGTTGACACTTAATGTCGACTCTTGAAGATGTTGGCCTCATTAATTAATTCATCTGTCCAGACTCTGATCTCTTTGACTTCAGAGCATGTTTGGGACGACTGTTTCAAACGTTTTCATCTTAGAGCCCTCGAGGCTGCAGATTTCTTTTTAAGTTCATCCGAGGATCTGTGATTTTCTGACCACAGAAAACCACGAGAGGACTTGTTTGCCAAAAAGGGTTATTTTAGTCCATTTTTTATCAGGCCTTAAAACCACAAATCAATCATAAGATGCTTTGTGGTTTTTCAGCTGCAGCAAAGTAAAATCTTTGGTGAATCACAGAAACAAACAAATCACAGCTTCATTTAAATATTTAAACATTTGAAAAGAAGCTTGTGGTTACCAGCATTTTGTTGCTGGTAAATGAGCATCGTCTAGAAGGAAAGAGCAGACCTGTTTTTCTCAATGGTGCTCTGCCATATTTATGTAATCCAGCCCTTCTCACAGTTCAGACTACTTCCTGTTTTACACGACTGTTGTATTTGGAGTCTGTACTGTGCGACAGGTGTTGACAATCCAGGAGGCCATCACACTTAAAAATCGATAACGTGTCATTACTCTCAAAAGTTCAGATTTTCTTATTATTCTTTGGTCTTTTGAATAACATGCACTACATTTCAGATACCTAAGAAGTGGACTTCATGTTGGAGTCATTTTTAAAACAGTTTGTGCCAACAAAATCACACACACAAAAAAAAAAATCAAACTATGTTTGTGGATGTACAGTATGTGTGTTAATTAACAGAGTGTATGTGCATTTACCAGGAAATCCTACTACCTTTCTGTGTTGGTGTGAGTGAAGCTTTGTCGAGAGAGCCAACTTCTTAACTGTTTAATCAAGTGCTACAGTGAACAAGATGTTTGTACCACTGCCCAAAACATTTCTTTGTAACATGTCCTCCTGTTCCTTTACTTCCTACAGCTGTGAGTATGCTTTTATTGCTCTGCAGCAAGTGTTGCCGAATAAATGCTTTTTTTTTTCTTTGTAAATAGTGGACATTATTTTGTCTCTGGAAACCCTTAAAGCATAATGTGTGTGTGTGTGTGTGTGTTTTCCAAATCAGAATTTTCTATTAGCGCCGTAGCAACAGATGATAATTTACATTTGATCTAATTGAATTTAGAAACAGATTAAATTGAAAGTGAATTAGCTCATCAGTGGATTTAGTGCTGCATGTTGCCCTCTACTGGCTGCTGGAGGTAACAGACCTGCTCTCTCTACTTACTGTATCGACACAGTACTGTTAGTTTGGCACTAGCCACTGAAGTGAAATGTTACGGTTGTCGTTTCCTGTTCCCTTCGGGGCATTCTGTGCCCCAGTTTAGTCAAATAACCCAGCAGTTACACACTTTGCATTGATTGTTCCTCTGCCATCTAGAAAAGAGTGCCAACGGCCTGTTTCCTTGAATTTGACGGTGATATACCGGCACCGTTTGTTATTAACCCTGCAGGCTTATCTTACATGGCAGGATGAGTGCAACTTCATCCTTAGGATGAACCAGATGTGGGCTCTCATTGCTGAACCCCTGTGGGTGGCCGGGTCAGTGGAACTCATTTTACAATGTGAAAGCATGGCTGACTACACCAGCAGGCTAAGACTCATCATATATCACTGAAAATATTCTGTCTTGTAAAGGATAGCAGGAAGTGTGCTCCCTCTGTTTTGAATTAACACTAACTCAGTATGTTTGCAGATCCTTAAAATGTTTTCATTCAATTTGATACATTTTGAGCCATAAAAGTCAAATAGTCTTAAAGTTAAAATTTCCACAAACATATGATCTCATTTCTTCTATCCATCAAGAAAAAATAACAAAAAATCAGTCTTAAAGGATAAGTTCACCCAAAAATGAAAATTAAATCATTATCTACTCACCCCTATGTGGATAGAAAGTCTGGGGAAGTTTTGTGGTCCACGGAACGTTTCTGGAGCTTCACATCAAAACAAAGTTGCAGCTTTTCTAAATGTAAAAACACATAGTCCAAGTCTGTGAAAGCCCAGAGATCAAACATTGATTTGAAAAGACGTCATTTACGTCATTTTTTAAACCAAAATCTTCACTGTTGCTGCTAAGCTACAGCTGCTAGCTAATTGGTTCGTCATTTTCTCCCGCTTTCAACCCGAAATATTGCCAAACTGTTGAGCTGGAGAAACTAAGTCCTCCATGTCTGTATTTTAAAGCGCTTTGTGCATGCTGCTGCAGGCCAAATGGCCTGGAGTAACCTAAGCCAGCCCTGTGTCATTCTCACATTCAAGCTTTATCAAATGCTGATGCACTTTGCCTAAAAGCCTGGCGATGGTGTAACAGTTTTTTGATATTGATAAAAATATGAGCCCATGACTCAGGTTAAAAACCATTAAATTTAAGTCTGTACACCCTGTAACTTTTACGTCTTCCATAGCTGAACATGAGAAAGTAGTTTGCCTGCCAAGAGAATTTCACTTAAAAATGCTTTTATATTCCAGTAGTTTTCCTATAGGGACTTATTCGTGTCTCTGCTACTCACAAGTGTATAGTGACCTTGTTTTTTATTTTAAAATCTGCCGTAGTATTCCTGCAGGGATGGATGCTTTTCTGTGATATTTTCTATTTTTCTGAATAATCCTGGGAATTTAAAGTTCATCTTTTCCAGCACTATTGTAGCATTAAGTCCCCTTTGGTGTTAACGCTCACAAGTCCCTGATGTCAAATCAATCGTCCATTTGTTGGCACTGCAGCAGCTCCAGGCTGTGCATGTTAACAGCAGCAGAGATAAGACTGTTGCTTCTCTGGTCTTTTGGACAGAATTGTTTATTTTCAAGTATTGATCAGACAGGCCTACGCCAGGTGAATTCTTAAGTTCAGCGTTCACCTTTTAAAAGGGGGAGTGCGGAGAGGAACGCTGTGGGGATTTAATGACTGCCACTGTTCCACATTTACTGCATGCCTCATGTAAACACACTAATCCCTCCCCAGTTTATATCACTGGTGAAACCCACCGAGGTTTTTAGAGCTGGTGGCAGCATTTCCGCCAGAGAGGCTAAACATGTCACAGCTCTGATAAGCACATTTACCTGCGTGACACTCACCTCTCTGGATTTCCACTCTTCCCCTTTACCTCTAAGTAGGCAGATTAGGTGGTCCGTTAAACCCACAGGAAGGCAGTTATTTAGAAATATATGAAAGGGCAAAGTGAGCCAGGCTAATGACCGATGCAGTGTCACCGGCGCACTCTCGGGTCTTTTATCATGCTGTAGAGAGGGCCCCCGTCCTCTGAGTAACCCTCATTATATCTGAGCTAATGTTGGGGATGAGGATGTTCAAGTGATAAAGCACCATCACAGTCCTTCATTATACAGAAAGAGAAACAGACTCGGTGGAATTGTGCTCGACCTGTAAGATGAATGCAACGGATGGAGAATAACTCCTATTTTAGCGACTGTGCCACATCCTGCTGTCTGAATGGAGCGTCTCAGAGGGGAGACGAGTTCACTCTTCCACCATGGGATGGCAGTCTTGGTATTCTGAAGAGCCGGTCCTGCTTGTTTGATGCGGTCCGCATCATTAGTCCTCTCACACTACGAGGATTCATTCAGTGGCGACTGAATGACAAAGAATGAATGTTTATCAGCCCTGATTAAACAATACGCTCCTGCAGAATTAATGAGTAGTTTCTGAATTTTCTTTATGATTAATAATTATTACAAAATATGACATCATTTTTGTTACCATAGTTACTAACGACAGCTTTCCAAAGTTCAAGACCTCTACACATACATGCACTGATACGTACACGTGGGTACAAGGTGTGATGTAGAGGAATAAGGTGGCAACAACCAGGGACATAGAAGAATTTATGTATAGTGTGGATATTTTTTAACTACTGGGTGTCTACTCTGTTAATGAGCTCTGCGTAGCATTTTATAAATCTGCTGTGATTTATTTCAAATGATCATAATAACGCTGGAGGGCACTGATTATAACAAAATGAGGATAGCTCCCTAATAACGAGAGAGTACATTTTTATTTTGGAACAAAGAGATCCAGAATAAAGGGTTCAAGTACAAAGTACCCCCAAAAAAGGCTTATTACAGTAATCTGAGTAGTTGTAATTAGTTACTTCAACTCTTGTTGATAACTTTAGATACTAGTTACTGTAATCTGAAAAGATTATTTGCTGCATCAGAGCCAAAAAATATATTTTTTTTTAATTAATCTATTTTATTGACAATCAAAAAAAAAGTAAAAATAGTCATCAAAATAACTGCTTGAGTTAGAGTACAAAAGTACTTGAAAAAGTTACTTGAGTAGTGAGCAAGCTTTGGAAGTAATGGAATACATGTACATACAACGGGATTATGTAATTAGGACGCATAAAAAAGGTAAATGTAATCCGGTAAAATTACAGGGAAAAAAATGGAATCAGATTACAGATACGTTCAGTAAAAAGGGGATTACTAACAGGATTACAATTTTAAAATAAAGAATGATATACTAATCTGCATGCTAACTAGCATGATAACACAAATCTCAAACATCACTCCGAAAACGAATACAAGTTAAGATTAAAAATTATTGATATTTTACTTGCATGTTTGGTGTTGAGGTAATCCAAAAGTAATTAAGTTACATTCATTCCATATTGTGATACTTGGATTATGTTCTGATGGGGTTTTGTAACAGGTAACTTGTAACTGTATCGGACGCAGGTAGGATGGGAGAGCACCAGCAGACCTGGGACCATGATGATGATGACTGTATCCAAATGTAATGGAGTAAAAGTAATATGTTTTCTCAAGAAATGTACTTAAGAGTAAAAGGATACTGCATTAAAGCGACTCTGAAAAGTTCAATTTACTCAGTAAAGTTACTCGAGTACATGTAATGTAATTGGTTACTGCTGGTTGTCATGGAGTCATGATGAGGTTTCTCAGAGAATGCAGCTGAGCTGAACACCAGGAGTGTTCCTCTCACAGCCGAGGCAGTTTAGAAGACGATCGATTATATGTCACTGTGCATCTGACATCAACGGTGAAGGAGACAAACACCACGGTCGTGGAAAGAACTTCATGGAGAGTCATTCACAAGATCATTCAATAACTTTCAAATTCAGCACATCTTCTAACAGTAAACTAACATCAAACTATTTCAACTTTTCATCCAAGGCCGAGCAGACCTGATGCCAAAACCACAGGTAAACACCTAATCTTTACAAAACGTCTTCAGCTGCTCTCGAGGATGGTTCTGCTCATATTAGAAAGGATACCCAGTAGTTACAATTTTCTCTGACAGTATAAATTCTCTTTAAATTTCTCCCAAATGCCAGACTGTTGATCCGTTAGTCATACCAGTGACAGACTGAGGTTGTCTGAGGGTTAGGGGTGGAAAAAATAAGGAACATTTCAGTGCAAAACACAATAAAAAACAGGAAAACAGCTCCGGTGCCTGGTTTAGATTAAAATTGTACCCCTGTACTGTACAGTGGTGGAATGTAAGTATGGAGGTACATGTACTTTATTTAATTATCATGCTACTTTATACTTTTACTCTGCTACATTTTACAAACCAATTTTGAACTTTTTACACCGCTACATTTATTTAACAGCTTCAACAAACTGTTACTCTGCAAAATCAGATTATAAATACATAACATTAATCACAATGAACTATGCTGTATCGTTTTGGATTTAGCTGGCCGGCAGAAAACAAAGTAGCTAAAATTAGCTCCAATATTTATTATTCTGAAGTAAAACTTTAAGTGTATTTCGATGCTAATACTTTTCTAGTTCTACTAAAGTAAGATCTGAAATGCAGAACTTGTACTGGTAGAGGATCATTGTTATGCTGTGGTCTTTTACTTAAAGCAGAATAAGACACCTAGGGCTGCACGATATTGAATAAAAACAGACAGTTATATTTTGGTTTTGTAGGAAAGTGGATATATATATGTATATATATACATATATATATAAATATGTATGATATTAGACGTCTCTTGTAGACTAGACATGGAGAGCGAGTACCTTGTGAGTTCTGCTCTCGTATCAAGCAGCAAAAAAAGTTGTAGCGACATGTTTGTGTTAATTTGCCCTACTTGACATTGCACGTCTGGCAATGTGACTATTGCACATCCGCACATTGTGATGTCAACTTTTCCTCCTCCCTCTCTTTTTCTTTCCCCTGTGGTAGCCTATTAATGTCGGTGCCACTGTTGCAAAGACAACGTTAGCTACAGCTAGCAGCCTGGCTACTGTTCAAAGCGAAAAACAACCCTAAGATCTCAGTGCTATGAATATGCAGAGTAAAACACCAGGTTGTATTAATAAGTTGGCAGGTTTTGTTACTTTACTGATCCAGTCCCTGAACCATCTCATGTCCTGCTGGTAAGGGGGGAACAAATAAATGGGGGAACAGACTGACACAACACTGGAAAGCTTTCCAACGAGTGAATGCTTGTCTGTTCACACTTGTTTTCTCCCTCTTCGCCTCCTTCATCAGCGGGGTTCTTTTTCTTTTGCAGTGTAAAGTTTCCACAGTTATTGTTCTGCCGTTACCTGGGGATAGGGATCGGGAAAACAAAGCCTCTTTCTGTTTTGGTTGCGCAATGGCATAAATTCCTTCGTGCCATAATTCGTACTTTGTTTTTGCAGAAAAATCCAGCCTGGTGGCAGCATAGTGAATGTGAGGCTTACAGGGAACCAATTTATATGTGGATGGTGTCATTTCTCCACAGCTGTTACACTGTGCAATCAGTTTTCACTTCAGAATGATAAGTTAAAGCAAAAAAGTTGTCCGTTGCCGCTTTGAGTAAAAGATCTAAGTACTTCTTCTAGGGGTACCACATAAACCACAATTACTAGCATGAGAGCGATAAAAGGAAGTCAAAAACCATAAACCAGCTACTGTTGAAGTTCTACTTCAACAACAACAACAACACAGATCTGTAACACAAATCACTTGATCACAGAGATATCAGATTTGTCCATATTGCAATTGTGGCATGGTGTCAGTCAGTTTAGAGCTAAGCAGTGTATTGCTTCCATTATCTCTGTCAGAAGAAGAAAGCAAACCTATTTGGACGGTCATGAAACAACTGGCCATACTTCTCCTACCCGCACTGTGCTGGTGTAATAGCCAAACTATCAACAGCTTCACACTGCAGCACAAATGACTGTCAGTGTGAGAAAGAAAGAAAGAAAGAAAGAAAGAAAGAAAGAAAGAAAGAAAGAAAGAAAGAAAGAAAGAAAGAGAGCCTATTTGAACCATCTCTTATTTTCTCTGCCTCTTAAAGCGAGTGAGGTGCTCCCTCAGCAAATCCTCCGTGCTGGTTTCTACTTGTACAAAAGATCCACTGTGGCTAACAATGTGCTCAAAGAGTCCGTCAGTACCACTCCATATAATGAGATGAAGCTCCCTCACATACGTCGAGCTTCTTGTTAATTATTTTATGAATAATTAGATATAAAGCGTACATGATGAAATGAGGGTATTACTTCATTCACAGATGATGTGTGTTCATCTGAATAAATATATTAATCTTTGAAATCAGAGGTTCCGCTGCACAAATTTGTTTGGACTTGAGATAAACTGAATAATTTTGCTTTTAAAAAGAGTTTTATCCCTTTGAGCCTCAGATGAATTAATATTTAAAAGAAACTATCTGAGAGGTTTAAAGGGAAAATCTCTCTTTGTTGGAACTGCAAACAACTCATCGATTCCTGAAATGTGACAAGGGGCCCAAACTCGAAACCAGTTTTAAATGTATAGGAGGCTACAAGCCAAAAGGGTTTGTAATCACTTGAGGCTGGCAACACGAGTCAAACCCTCATTAGATTAGATAGATAAAGACTGATTTTGCAGCCCAGGCGCTGTGCTTTAACTCATTGCGTAAAAGACAGTGCAGACACTTCAGTTTAGTAATGCTGATTGATTGCAACCTCTCTGGAAGGTGCAGAGGGGTTGTTTAGCTGTATGTTAGATCCTTGCTCTTTTATCTGACTGAAGTTTCTGCAAGATAGAATTTATGGCCCAGACTTTTCCTCTCAAATATCAGTAGCTTAACTGTGCTAACGTTTATAAATCCATTGTGCTGTCCGTGGTGCTGAAGTAGCAGACAGATTTGTAATAGAGTGCTGCAGGAATGAGTCTTCAAACCTGGAAAGTTAAGTTTAAGATAAGTTTTGTTCTACAAATATTGAAATAAACGACACACGTGAATGTTAAAGCATTTATATATGCTATAATGATCATAGATTGATCAATTTAGAGTAAAGTGTGTATAGTTTAATGTAGTAGGAAGCTTAGTGGTGGACTGCAAGACCCTTATGTTAGCTTTTTACTTATGGTGATTGCATTCATGCTTCAAAAAGTGATTATGTTGCTAAACAAAACATATAAGCGCCATAAACTTGTGTTTGCTACCAAGCTTACTTTTTACAATAATCCAAAATCCAATTGAAAAATCCCATAGGCTTTTTGTTGAGTGAACCAGAGCGATGCTAACTTCTGGGTTAGTCTAAAAAAATACGTCATCCCAGCTGCTCTCAGGGTGCTTTCACAACTCCCTCGTCTGGTCCGGAGTTTTGGACTTTTCAGTTTGATCCGGAACAAAATTCCAGGTGTGAAACCTCACCCGGGCCATGGTCCGGACCAAACAGCGAGAACGTGGTCCAACTAAAAGAGGTGGTCTTGGTCCAGATCAAACTTGCAAACCATGGTTCGGTTTGTTGCCAGTGTGAAACCATAATTTTGGAAGGTCTGACCAATAACAGGACGTTACGAGGAAAACAATGCACCAAAACAAAATGAGTCATTCTGTCTCTCTGTCTGTCTGAGATCAATTATAGTCTCGAACGTATAGGCTATAAATACATAATCCTATGCTATACTGTAGGCCACAGAGTGTATACGGTAGTGTCACCTTCATGATCAAAGTGCAAAGTAGCAGAGTGTTATCATGAAAGAGGATCATAGAGACACTTCTGCCTGTAATATCCCTGTTATATCCCTGAGACGGAAGATAACTTGATACATTCGACTACAAATTTTACACCAGGTGTACCTGGGTGTGTGTGGGAGGGGGGCAGGGGGGTGCTCTCATTGGTTAAAAATGAACAAATCACCGACTTGATATAGTTGATGAAATGTACCAAACAACTAAATCGACTGAACATATTATATTTGACAGCTGGGCTACCAAAGCTGTTAAACTGAATGCCAAAAGCTGTCAGACTTGGATGGAAAGGATAAATAATATCAGAATCCGCATACATTGCACCTCCAATTATGCTTGATCAGTTTTTGTGAATGTGGACATTTAAGCCAGGAATAAAAAAAACGAGCTGTGAGGCAGCGATGTCAAGTTGTTAAATATAACTTCTACATAAACAAGCGTCAGTTTTCATGGACATGTAGGGCTTACTCCCACATAACACAGAAAAAAGGGACAAATTTATCCCTGACCGTCTGCAATCAGTATCATTGGAGACACAAACTCATTAGCAGGATCTGATGCAACTCTTCATTGTGGCTTCATGTAATGAAAGAAACCACAAGCACCGATTTGATGTTGAAGCAGACAGCGTGAATAAGAGGACATCATGCAGTATATTACATGAGCTGCAGACGATGCGTTCAATAAAGCCCATCACATCTCCAGCAGGCCTGACCATACCTTCATTTGGACGAGTAATAACAAACCGACAGCTGAATGGAAAATCTATTTAACCTGTCAGAAACTATGTTTTCCTGTAATAAGTGGAACATTGTTAAAGGTACTATAATTACTGTTGTTTGTGATTTACAGAATAATTGTGGCTACCTCTAGCTGCTCTGTAATTTAGAGAAGACTTGCCAAACCTGCCTCACAAATTGAGCTGTGATGTACCTTCAGTCTGGTGACAAGTAAAAAATCAGAACAATTTTCACACCAGTATGTTTATTTTTCTGCATCTGTTTTTTCCACTCAGTGATTCATGTTGCAGTGTGTTTATATACATTTATAGTCTTTCCATTTACTCGCCCTGAACACAGAGAAAGACGTCTCCTGACAAATCACCATGAACCACATTAAGTACCACATAATGCAGTTGGTCACGTATGTTTTGCATCATTATTTAACAATATTTGAAATATACTGACGCTGCCTACCTTTGAATCTATTTTGCTCAGAGCTTAAAGCTCTTTTCCAGCTTGCCGATTTAAAAGCAGCCTAACAGTGGGAGCCCTCCATATTTTTAACAAACCGCAAATCCCTTGCATTTAAATGAGAAGTTTTACACCTTGTGTGTTTCATCTTGAGCTTCAGTTCTCTCACCATCTGCAGCTATGCTGCTTCAAACAGGCCGCAGAATTAACAAATTGCTTTCTCTCTGAACCCTGTTTTAACGCGGTGCTTATATTCACCTTTGTTCTTAATTTATTTGTAAAAACAGACATGACAACTGCGCATTAAATACATAAAACCCACAATCAAAAGATGCACACTTTTGTTGTTTATCACACAGTTCTCATTTGTGCTGCCTCTCTCTCAAAGCAGGTGTTCACACCATCACTTAGAAGCTGCCGTGATCACCTCAGAACACTTAAAGATGGAAATCCACACACAAGTAAAAGTCTTCAACACGGACATGGTTGACGCTGACTTCATACAGGTCTGGGGACAGGTGTGAAGTGCACTTTTTTGTTTTCTCAAATCCGGTTTTTACTTACTTGCTCACACTTTACCCTCTCTCCCCAAAATATAGAAATGTTATGGTCACAACAAAACAAAGTTGGCTCAACGTCGTGACCATCACTTACAAAAAAGACACCATACCAAAGAAAAACTGGTTATACTTACAAATAATACAATGAAATAATATCAATAATGAAATAACCAAAACTATGGGAGTCCTGGCCAAAAAGAACAAAAGAACGGGGGGAAGTCTAGGCCAGCTGCGCATCTTCCCAAACTGCATGAACTAAACTGCAAACAAAGCCGCAAAAAAGTGGAAAACCAGACCTTCATACTCAAGAAACAAGCACACACACCTAGAATGGCATTCAGCAGAGGCCCAGAAGTCCCCTTTAATTCAATCAAGCCTAATCCCATATCAAATAAAACATATTTAAATCTGCTTTTATTAGAGATTATTTCCTGAGAAATTAACCCTCCTCAAAAAAGCACTATCTTGCAATGTTAAACAAAGTGAGAAAAAATTCATGGATCCGCCCCTTTATCTGGAGCCGCACCAAAGGTTAATGGGGTCTATTCTGGGCTGAGACTCATCCACCATCCTCGTTTCATGAAAATCCATTCAGTAGTTTTTGTGTAATCCTGCTGACAAACCAACAACAAATGGACACGGGTGAAAACATAACCTCTAACCTTTATAAAGCACTGTATTTGCCAGAAGTGATAACTTCTCCTATGAAGACATATACAATTTTACTATGTTTTCTATATTGTCAATCATTATCTGCTTAAACGCCACTCTCTACTTATGAGTGCCCACAGGAGCAGTTATATATAGCTGTATGCTAAAGGCCTGAGAAGGATCTCAGCTGATTAACTCCTTAAAATCGCCATCAGGTGTCAGGCTCTAATTTGAGTGTCAAAGTTTAATTATGGACTCCGTATCCACTGTGGTTAGCTTGATTAAATCAACGCTTGTGGAATAACAACTAAAAAAACCCTTCTTAGCTCAAGTGCACACAGAGCTGCTTGGATGTGACTTCATATTGTACACAGTCTGCCCTGATTGTGCGATAAAAACACTATACAGTCCATAATCACCAGATCTCGGTTCTGCAATACTCACTCCTTGACACCAGCCACCTAAATACGCCTGATTTTTTTCATCAAGATCTACGCGTTATTCCGAGAAATTGACAAAAATATTTAAAAAAAATCACCCTCACATCTCACAATGTTAAATGTTAAAGAAAGTACATTCTAGTTTCGTTGAAATCCGTTCAGTACTTTTTGTGTAAATCCTGTTAACAAACAAAAACGTACCCTCCTTGATGGAGGTAATTAAAGAACCTGCATCTGATAAACAGTTCAGGTGATGTGTTGAGCTCCACACTCGACACAAAGTCGTCACCCCGGCCACGTACAGTACAGTAAAGGGTCTCAATAGATGTTAGAGACACTTCCAGCCAACCCACAGATTCATACAGAATGACAGATGAGACGGCAGCTTCAAACGCTTTTCCCTTTCCATCACACATGAATATAACACCAAAGCAAGGTATATATCTTTTTACATCACAGGAAAGTACAGGAACCAGCGTCCATCAGAGGCTGACGATCCTCCTGGAGTCAGTTATTCATGAACGTTGTTATGCTCTCACTCACAGCCGTGCCATATTCACTGCAAAAAGCTTCAATGGTTTTCAATGAATGTTCCTCTGATGTTGACAAAATGACGACATCTTCCATCAGCATTTAAGTGCTGAGTGGGAGACGAGATGCAGGAGAGGCTTAGTGGATCCAAAATAGATGTTGTAAAACTGGACATTTTTGACAATTTATTCAAAATTATGCGTGGAGCATTAATCATTATGGGAACTGAGAGTTTATCCAGCCAGCTAAAAGAAGCTAGTGTTTGGTATTACCCACGATCAACTGCACAGAGTCAAAGAACCTCCACCTCTCGACCACTCTCGGTACCGTCGGAGCAGCACAGCCTCTCGATGCTACTAACAGGGTTTGTAGGTTTCTTGCCTTGTCAGTTGTTAATGTTCATCATTAAAAAAAACCAAACACCTGGAGTTTTTTTTAAGGGAAACAGATAGTTTAAACTTTTGTTTCATGCTCAAAGAGGATAGAGCCTGTGCAGCATATAAGGCCCTGGTATCTGAGATCCGACCCCGACACAAACTGGGCCAGAAGCAAGTTATATTCAGTCTAACCAGGTTGGTATGTTCCACTTGTAACTGCTGTGGGTCTTAGGTCTTGATTCTCAGGTGGATTTGGGAGGACTTACCGCAGACCATACAGGCAGGCATACGAGTCTGAACTGTGAATTCCTGAATAAATGATGTGTTTTACTCTTTTCGACTTCCTTTGCTACTTAATTGGTGGTGTATCAGCCTGTTCAGGACAACTAAGTCTTACTATCCTCCAAACAATTCGGATCAAGTCTGGCTGTGATCAGGTCCCTTTTCGATTGGGTCTTTTATAAAATGTTGGGTGTGGGTAGGTTTTTTAAAGTTGTGTTAAAAAGTTGCAATACAGAGGAATTTTAGTTTAAAACATCCAAAGATTAACTAAAGTTATTAGCAGAATGTGAATCAAAAGTTTTGAGCATATTTCAAAGCCATCTATGTATTGTGTGGCAGAGATATCTACTTAAGTTAGCATGCTAACCAGATAGCCCCAAGTTGCTTTGTACCTCAAGAGGGGATGGTCGGATAGTAAACAACACCAACACTCCCAGTCTGGGCCGAGTTTGCTAATACAACCGCTAACTGCCCGGCTAGCTGAGCTTAATAGCTAATGGCAGCTACAGTTTGCAGCAGTTAGCAGTTACTCTAGTGACATGCTGCCCCATGTTTGTTTGAATTGGACACGTGGCCAATTCTTACATACTGCACCCCACTTCCAATACCGTAAAGTGACGTATACAAATGATTATCTCTTAAAAGCTCAGTTGCCAGAATTACTGCAAACCAGGGAGATGTTAAATTTGTACGTTTCATAGGTGTCATATCAAGATCAGTAAAATTATTCAGTGGAGTTACTTCGGTTGATAACCTTTAAAGAAAGCAAAAAGAAAATAAACATATGCCATCATTTTCTAACAGATATTCTCCCTTTAAATGAAACATTTCTCTAAATATAAATAACTGCAGTATGTCTTAGGAGGAAAACTTAATTATGCAACTGTTTGAAGCGTAATGCTTAAACAATAATATAAATATAACTCATGACAATCACCCTTACTGCTTAAACATCACTCATAACAGTCACTCATGACTGAGCTTATTAATATTTATATTTATAACAGTTGTTAATCAACCAAGCCAAACCTTATGATGCTGCTAAACATGATTACTGATCATTTCATACTGCATCAACTTAAATATGAAGCAACTGTAACAGGCTTTCTTCACATCAACACAAAACCCAACACTTCTCTGATCAGTATTAAACTTTCATTTTCGTACCAGTAGCGTCTTTTGGTTGAACTATGAGCTGAACTGTCCTTTCTTTGACGTCTTTCTCATCTTTATTTGTCTATTTAGACGCCGAGTGTCCACAAAGGTGTGATAATGAATGAGATGATTTCTACTCTCCTCAGTGGTGCGCCGATGTTCAAAATGAGAAATGTTCAAAACCAATGTTTTATCATGGTGACTGAGTGAACTTGAGTGAATAAATTAAAACAATAAAAAACACAACAAACATACAAAAAAAAAAGCACATTGTGTATTATCAGTGTGACCATCTGCGACATGAGAGGAAATCTGTGCTCAACACACTTCTCTTCTTGGTGGGTCAAAAAGAAAACAAAGTGAGAAGCAGAGGCAGAAAAAAAAAACTTGATCGACTCACTAACACCTCCACGCAATCTCAGTGCAACACCGAAGGCCGTGGCAAAGCCAGATTAAACTGAAAGAGGCAATATTCACCCCATCTGATGAATCCTGGCAGTGTGCTCTCATAACTACAAAAACACATAACTCATGTCAAAGGTGGACGGGTGGGCTTGAAAGTAATGATTCATTAGAGGCTATTTAAAATGGGGGGAACAGCGGGATACAGAAGTACTGCTGCATGAGATCTGCATGAGGTGTACGGGCAATAATTGCATCAGGAACTTATGTTGTGTGTGTGTGTGTGTCTCATTAAAGATGAATGAATTCAGTTCTCCAACATGTATCTGTAGGGCTGTATTGTTAGAAACTTCAGCACAGCAGGCCTCACCGTGCCGTGGGCGTATTGCCTCGGCACTTGTCTGACAGGTATGATGAGATATGAGCAAAATAGATGTTGTACAAAGTCCTGCACCGACTTTAAAAACGTGTGAGTCAAAGTTGAGATGTAATTCATTGTAGCAGAGCTGCTCTATGAACTGAATGATGTCCTCAAAATCATCGGTTCAGATCAGTCTGTGGTGCTATTTTACATGATTTCTAAATAACAGCTGGTCCTCGAGGTTGTGTCCTTTGATATGCTGCTGCTGCGAACGGTTCATCATGTTCATCTGATGAATATTTCTCACAGGTAGAAAGCTTCATCTGTCGTTTACAGCGGTTTAATGATCTTGGTGGTTGTTGGTATTTCATCCATTCTTTATGTGCTTTATCTAATGTTTGCACGGACGTCGTTCTGAGTCTGTGACCATTCATTGTGTTTATTTTTGAGGTGCTGACCCAACAAGCCGCTCTGGGATTAGCTGAAGTTTGGCTACACAGCGGCACTTTTCGATCTCCATGCTAATCAGCAGGCTTTCCATTTTCCCAATGGCTTTGCCGCTGAATGGCCTCTTGTACACCTACATAGCAATCTCCCTCAGGTATTAGTGCAGAATGAAAAAAGCATAACATTTACATACTATGTGCACCGAGGCTGGGAAATTACGTGGCAATTATGTAACAATGGGCCATGTATAAATAAGATATCAAACCGTTATTCAGATAAGATATCGCTCTTTCCAGGTCTCACAGGACTTTAATCAAAGAACAGGCAACCCTCTGCTCCAGTTTGTATTGTAATGTCCAAAGTGATTTATCTTTTCTGTTGTAAAGTGCATCGGCTTCAATGTGTTGTGGTTCCTAAACGATTCAGGGATTGAGATTAGGTCAAAGATGCAGCAGGGATAGCAGCAGCCTGCATCTACATCCCGGTCGCTGCCAATCAAACACAGCAAATAAAACAGTGAGAAGTCTCACTTGCACAGTTATTATGGACATTTTACATTTGTTTTCTCTCTTTAAAATTATTCACCATACCTTGTTTATGTCCTGCAAACACTAGCAATAGTGATCCACTGTTGTCTGTCATGTAACATACTTTCGGTCACAATTTCTCTGCGCCTCATTTGAGCTGTGAAGGATTTAAATGACACAACACCAAATATGACAGATTGAGAGACGGGATGTCACCTAATGAGCAGTATTCACCTCCTAACCTCTGAGGAAAATGAAGCCCTGTTGACGTAAATCGCTGGTGAGGTGTACATGTTATAGCAGCTCTCTCAATGAGAGTTGAGAGGTTGATGTTGAAAGAAAATGAACAAACTGACTTTGGTTAAGAAGTCGATACGGCGGCTTTCAATTTAATTAATCTTAGTCAAGTTTATTTATAGAGCACATTTAAAAACAACAGAGGCGGACAAAAGAGTTTACATCGGCAAAAGCCAAAGAACAATATAAAAAAGTTTACTAAAAGTGTAAATTTATTTTTTACTCCTGTCGTGAAAAAATGTATGGGTGAAATTTTTTTTTTTCATGTGTCAAGTTGAGTGGAAACATTTTTTTTCACGAGTGAAAACGTTTTTTTCAAGTGTCGAGTCGAGTGAAAACAATTTTTTTTCATGTGTCGAGTCGAGTGAAAACGTTTTTTTTATGTGTCGAGTCAAGCGAAAACCTTTTTTTTCAATGTGTCGAGTCAAGTGAAAACGTTTTTTTTATGTGTCGAGTCGAGTGAAAAGTTTTTTTTCGCGAGTATAAACATTTTTTTTCATGTGTCGAGGCAGGTGAAAACATTTTTTTTCAAGTGTCGAGTCGAGTGAAAACATTTTTTTTCATGTGTCGAGTCGAGCGAATACCTATTTTTTAAGTGTCGAGTCGAGTGAAAAGTTTTTTTTATGTGTCGAGTCGAGCGTCACCTTTTTTTTCAATGTGTCGAGTCGAGTGAAAACGGTTTTTTTATGTGTCGAGTCGGGTGAAAAGCTTTTTTTCACGAGTATAAACATTTTTTTTCATGTGTCGAGTCGAGTGAAAACATTTTTTTTTCATGTGTCGAGTCGAGTGAAAACTTTTTTTTTCATGTGTCGAGTCGAGTGAAAACATTTTTTGTGTCGAGTCGAGTGAAAGGTTTTTTTTCGTGAGTATAAACATTTTTTTTCATGTGTCGAGTCGAGTGAAAACGTTTTTTTTTTCATGTGTCGAGCCGAGTGAAAACATTATTTGTGTCGAGTCGAGTGAAAACGTTTTTTTTTCATGTGTCGAGTTGAGTGAAAACGTTTTTTTCAAGTGTCGAGTCGAGTGAAAACGTTTTTTTTATGTGTCAAGTCGAGTGAAAAGTTTTTTTTCGCGAGTATAAACATTTTTTTTCATGTGTCGAGGCAGGTGAAAACATTTTTTTTCATGTGTCGAGGCAGGTGAAAAATTTTTTTTTCATGTGTCGAGCCGAGTGAAAACGTTTTTTTCGCGAGTATAAACATTTTTTGTCATGTGTCAAGTCGAGTGAAAATGTTTTTTTTTCATGTGTTGAGTCGAGTGAAAACATTTTTTTCGCGAGTATAAACATTTTTTGTCATGTGTCGAGGCAGGTGAAAACATTTTTTTTCATGTGTCGAGTCGAGTGAAAACGTTTTTTTTTTCATGTGTCGAGCCGAGTGAAAACATTTTTTTGTGTCGAGTCGAGTGAAAACGTTTTTTTTTTCATGTGTCGAGCCGAGTGAAAACATTTTTTTGTGTCGAGTTGAGTGAAAACGTTTTTTTCAAGTGTCGAGTCAAGTGAAAACGTTTTTTTTATGTGTCAAGTCGAGTGAAAAGTTTTTTTTCGCGAGTATAAACATTTTTTTTCATGTGTCGAGGCAGGTGAAAACATTTTTTTTCAAGTGTCGAGTCGAGTGAAAACTTTTTTTTTCATGTGTCGAGTCGAGCGAAAACCTTTTTTTTCAATGTGTCGAGTCGAGTGAAAACATTTTTTTTATGTGTCGAGTCGAGTGAAAAGTTTTTTTTCGCGAGTATAAACATTTTTTTTCATGTGTTGAGGCAGGTGAAAACGTTTTTTTTCATGTGTCGAGTCGAGTGAAAACGTTTTTTTTATGTGTCGAGTCGAGTGAAAAGTTTTTTTTTCATGTGTCAAGTTGAGTGAAAACATTTTTTTCAAGTGTCGAGTTGAGTGAAAACGTTTTTTTCAAGTGTCGAGTGAAAAGTTTTTTTTCGCGAGTATAAACATTTTTTTTCATGTGTCGAGGCAGGTGAAAACATTTTTTTTCATGTGTCGAGTTGAGTGAAAACGCTTTTTTTTCATGTGTCAAGTTGAGTGAAAACTTTTTTTTCAAGTGTCGAGTTGAGTGAAAACGTTTTTTTCAAGTGTCGAGTCAAGTGAAAACGTTTTTTTTATGTGTCGAGTCGAGTGAAAAGTTTTTTTTTCATGTGTCGAGCCGAGTGAAAACATTTTTTTTGTGTCGAGTCGAGTGAAAACGTTTTTTTTTCATGTGTCGAGTTGAGTGAAAACATTTTTTTTTCATGTGTTGAGTCGAGTGAAAACATTTTTTTTTCATGTATTTTTTACCCCAAACATGGCTGGACATGCTTTCACCAAAGTAAAAGACAGTTTGGGCTTATTTTTCCTTGGTGTGTTTCAAAACCAAGAGGAAGAAGTTGTACTTTCAGATGTATCCACATAAGTACAGAAGAGTTTTAGGGCCAGGGATGAGGGGAAAAAAATGAGAGGAGGAAGTTTTTTTTTTCATTATACACGGACAGCCACACAAAAGACTGTTAAAATAAAATAATAAACTCTATATTGATGTCAAATTTATATTATAAATGAAATGCCATAGCCACAGCTAGCTATCTATTTATCCAACAGTGCTAAACGTTAGCTTCATTTATTCATCCGTAGACACCTGACACAATCTAATTCAGAAACTCATAAGGTAAGAAAGTAAATTGTTTTAAACTAGCTACATAGTTACTTACATTAATCTACTTACAGTAGTGCACGACACACGCAAGCATAGATATGAGGATAAGTTGCAAGTCAATGATGGGAGTAGCATGAGGCTGTCAGATGAGACGTTTAGCGTCCCGGTTAAGACATGGTATGATCGAGTTTAGCGGTGGCTGAGATCATATTTCGTGATTCTTCCAGGAATAAATATATATAATATATATAGAATAAATATATGCGTAAATATATAAATATACACATATTTCGTGTTACGATACAAAACCTAAAGAGCAATGGCCAGTCTAAAATAATAATGCACAGTTTGAATACAGTTAGGTTGCTTTTTTTGTTTGTTTGTGTCTTTTCAGTGCTGTGAGCTGCTTATAAAGGAAGTTGTTGCTCTGATTGACACCTACATCAAAGGTGCAATTACATTCCTTGAATGCCATGTATTTATGTCTGTAATTATGTAGTTTGACTTATAGATTATATCTGAAAGGTGCCTTTGTCCTTGTACTTTCCCTTGTTTTTTCCGTGTCTTTCTTGGCCCTCAACAGCTCTGTGATAGACTGTGACATTTCTGTGTAAAGTTCACTCAAAAGGTTGTTTTGGTATCGTCACTACATGTTTTCCATTACCACGAGTCTCTGCTAATCACAGGCGGTGAAACCCTTCAAAAACCTTTTTATATATTGGCTTTTGAAATGTCACTCATTTACCTGGTCTTCACCTTTGAAAAGTCTTGAAAATAAACATCATTTACTGTAGTTTATTCTACTGGCACACCTTCAATATGCTTTTATGCTTCTCTGTGGTTACTTGGGGAGAAGCAGCACAAGTTTTCCACTTGAGATAGTCTCAGACACATCGGGAGGTTACCATGACAGATGAAAATATGTGTGAAAGAGGGCCTTAGCAGAATACTGATTGGATAGTTGAATTGAGTTGGATTTGTGGCAAGGATGAGCTTTTCCTTTATCCTTTGTACAACCTCCACCTTGTGTGTATTGTAAGGCCTGGGACATGACTTTATCTTTGTTTCTGTGCGGCTGTGTGGTGTGTCTTTTCTTTTTCTTTTTTCTTTTTTAGCCTTGCTAGCGGCATGGCCTTCGGGATGGTGATGTGGGTCTATCAGTCCATCTGTTTGACTGCTGGTCTATCAGTGCAACAATTTGCTTCATGGACTGACTTGGATTTTTGCACAGACATTCAGATTCCCCAAAGCATGAACCCTCAGGATCCACAGATATCCTCTCTGTCTTTCCATCTCATACCAGCCACACATCAAAAACTTTATATCCTCTGCACTTTGAGCTCGATGTTAACTTATCATGCTAACACTAAGTTTGTACATGTAATGACACTTGGATTATGACGGTATGTTCAAGTCAGAACAGGAAAATACTGTTATTTTCAGACAAACCACTTAAATGTATAATATGTAACTGCCACTAGGGTGATCTCTATTAAAAAAACAAAAACAAAAGACATTTGCTCAGATATTACTTTCTAACTTTTCGGATTCAAAAGTGGATTTATCTTCACTCGTGTTTATCAACCTGACTGCAGCAGCGATCTGCTGGGGTGACCTCCATATTTCACAGACAGATATACTGTAAGAGTGATATCAGTGTTATCATCATACAGCAAATTGTTTGATTTTAGTCAAATAGGGTATTTAAAGAGGTCATATTATGCAGATTTTCAGGTTAATACTTTTATTTGGGGGTCCTAGTAGAATAGGTTTGCAACATCCCTTTTCACACTGTGTCTTGAACACTACGTATGGAGTGAGACACGTCACCTCTGTTCAATTTTTGGTGAGATTTTCACATGCGCATTACTTAACAGGCAGGATGTAGCCAATGAGAGGCAGAGTAGGGCGGGTCATGGCGAGCAAGGTAGTGTGATCTAAAATAACGCCGCTACAGCAGTAGCAACTGTATGTCTGCTGACTAACTGGAGTGTATAATAAATATATAAAAATGTATATTTATATAATGCCTGTTACATACAGTAGTGACGCACATAAGTTATGGAAGTAAAGGCTCGATTCCAAACCAGCAGTTTCAAGCAGTACAGGAGCAGTGTTTCTGTTTCTGTGGGAGAGGATACTCTCATTCGCATGGATTTTTTCACTTTGCAGACCTTCTACATGCACAAAAATGCTACATAACACAATGAAGGAAAGGCAAAAACCCAAAAAGCATAATGACCTCTTTAAGCTACTTTCATTGGTAATGGTGCTGCATGAGGTTTCTCTTACCGTCCCTGTCTGACATGGACAATTTTATCCACAGCTAGCTAAAGAAATGAATAAATAACCAAACAGACAAAAATCAAAAACATTTGGATGTTCTCAAATCTGTGTGGAGCCAGAAAAGCCTGAAAACCTAGTTATGTGTGAGCACCCTTGGGGTATTTGTTAAAATACAACCTACTTAAGATAAAGCAGAAAAATTCAAAACCTCCCAGTTACTAATATGATAATGTGTTTTGCTGCTGACAGAAAAGTTGGCTGGGAAGCTGGAAACCACACATCTTAACACAATAGCAAACAGACTGAAACAAACGCTCTTTGTTCAAGAAGAAAGCATAATTCTTCTGTTGATCTAGCTCTGCATCGTGTCTGTCGATCTAATAACTGTGACAGATGGATTTTTGATAGGGAAAGTGTGAAGAGGAAGCTCATTCACCTTCAGGCAAGGTAAGAGAAGGGACAAAATATTCTCATTACTGAAAATAAAGGAAATAACATACACAGCACAAAGAATTGATGGTTCTTTATTAATGTCTTCTGTGGGCCTTTCTTTTGCCAGAATCATTATATGATGCAGAAGGAGGGTTAGAGGCAAAGCCTCACGATGCTGCTGTGTAATATTTCTAAAATCAGAAAGAAAAAAGTGTATAGATCCAGAAACAGAAACAATGGTGAAAAGCTGTTTGTTTAGTTATATTCATATATGAACACACAGAAGACGAAGATTATTAGCCACTAATTTAGAGAAATATAAAGTTTAATTGTGTCTTGCTGCTTCATGCTGTAAGTTTTATGCTATTCTGTATTGTAAAATACTTGTTGGGGGGTATTATTGCCACAAATTGAATTTATCATTGACACAATTATCACTAATTACCAATACAAAGTGTGTAATTTGCAGTTGAATTTCATTCACGCTGGCCTGAAATCACCAACAGACCCTGAAATGACCACAAATCACCTCGCATTCTCAAATAATATCTGTCCCTGGTGAGCCGGGCTTCGGAGCAGCCAGTGGAGTGTCTGCTGAGTTGTTTTTGACAGGCAGCTATTTCAGTGGCTTTCCTGAATAACACTTAACAATGGGTCCCTTGAGCCACTTTGGCATTTTAGAACTCATTTTCTGGCTGACTGCAGGTATGGACAAAGGTAAATCAGAAAGTCATGATAAGGCCAAGGCTTGTTGAAGTGTTAATAGGAAAAATAAGTGCAGTGTGGAAGGTGGTCAGAATCACAGCAGTTCTTCTACAGAAACACCATTAGCCACCAGCTGCTTCCCTGTCTGTTACACCGCTGCCACGCAATCTGCACACCTTTCATGTGGAATAACCTTGTTTATCCCATCTCTTTCAATAAGTTCCCAACAGCTTGCCTAATGAGAGGAAAAAAATGGAAATGTGTCATCTTGACTGCTTTGTGACCACATACCCACTTTAATCTTTCATTAATCATACTGGGTGTCATTTTTGCAACAGCTTCATGGAGCGACAGTCTTTGAAATGAAGTCAGTTTCAAGTCTGAGAGACACTCAAGAAACCCTTTCCAACAAAACAAAACATTTGATGGGCAAGAAACCTCAGAATTTCTTCTTTTTAATGTCTGCTTAAATTGACTGCTAAGATTAAACCGTGGTGCATGATGGGAGGATATTTAGTGGATGGATGGCTGTGAGGCTTTTGAAATCTTCCTCAACAATCCACCATGAATAGTTTATATTTCTGACCTGTTTCTAAGATGTTGATTAATGAGCTTTAGAGTTGGTAGTAGGTGTATTTAGTTGACAGAACCTGGCAGGTTATTTTTCCTGTTTCCTGTCTTTGAGCTAAGCTAAGCTAAGCTAAGTGTAAATCTTCTCATCTAAATGTTGGCAAAAGGAAATAACTTTTTTCAAAAATGTCACATGTAGTTATTGATTATATGAGTAACTAAGTCATTAAGTGTTTACTTACAGTCCATTCACATGCTACGTGGATGGTCCCATTTTCAGATAAACGTGATCTTCCAATTTTGGTGCGTTCATGAGCTTTTAAGTGGCAATATAAAATAAAGTAAAATCAGTAAAATCTAAAATATTGCTTTGACTTGTTATCTGGTGTAATGTTATAGATATTCTAGGTCACTCTTCATAGACAGCTAAAAATGGTTACAACTTAACGGTATATTACAAATGACATTTTAGCAAAAGTGCATATGCAGTCATGTATCGATCAATCAATCAACCAATCATTTACTTTCATCCACTGTGTTTCTGCATATAGGGTTTGTGTTTTTGTTATATTAAAATATCTATTTATATCTACAGAGGTAGCAGGTTCAGAGTCCACCATGTTTCTACAGTAGCCCAGAACGGACAAACCAAACCCTAGCTCTAGAGAGGGCCTCTAATGTTTTTCACTGCCACCGTCGGGGTAGGTTTAGATGAGGAGTATCCCGCTGGTTGTAATCTGCGACCTCCACTTAACCCCACACACTGGATCTTTTAGGCAGTTACTTTGTACTGCAAGTATTACTGCCACAGTCGCTGTGCCTAACCAGTACTTTCACGGACTTGTGGACATCTGCAGGTTCAAAAAGAAACAGGATTTCCTTGATCAGCTTTTTGTAAAAGGATTTAAATAAAGAAAAGTTTTTCTTTGTCAAATGTGTTTCCAGAACAACGTGAAGAAAAAAAAAAACTCCTGTAAAGAAAAGTTGTCTGCTGTATGGAGGTGGAATAGAGGAGTGATCTCTGAGGACCAAAGAAGAAAATAAGGGACTCCTTATGTTGCCCGAGCTTTTGCTTGGCAGCACTCTCACGTCTCTCCCAAAGTGCTGAACAGAAGGAGAGGGATAAGAGGGAGAAAGTCTTTAGCTGTGGAAGAGTTTTCTTTTTTTGTTTTGTTATGATGGATTGTGCAGACTGTGTGCCATGATATGTGTCTCTGGGAGTGCTGTGTTGTGACCAGTGGGGTCGCTCATCGATTCCCAGCCATCTCTACTAAACCACTAATAAGACACTTGGCATTTTCCCTAGTGCTACATTACTCCCTTTGTGAGCTTCCTCTCCTTTCAGTTATGGGAGAGGGTGGAAAATGTGTGTGTGTGTTTCTGTGTCCAACTACATATTGTTGTGTCTGTGTACGTCTGTATCCCCGCCTCCATATGTGACTGTGTGTGATAGCATTAAGTCTGTTATGTCTTTGTGTGCACATATGTACACAGCTATGTGTACGTGTCTGTACATACATATGTGCATGTGTCAGGAAAAGATAGATGACATCGTGTGTTACCACATCTGGTAACAATGCAAAAGATCCTGATTGGGAGGTGGGGGAGAGAAGTCCACTGTGAGGAGAGAGCTCAGATGAAAATGTCACCTTGGAAGCCGTTCAAGCCTTGCTTAGGGGTTTGATTCCCTTGGAGAGACCGGAGAATGTAATCTGACTTGGTGGAGAATCATCAGCCAGTACAGTCTGATGTCTAAGGAGGAGGATTAGATGCAATGTTGGTGATGAGATCAGCTCAGACAGATGGAGTATTTATTCAAGCGAGAAGTTTGAGAAACCAAGTCAAATTGACATAGAGGCTGCCTGCACTGTGTATTCATTCCTAACTTCGCTGCCAGCCGTTAAGAAGCTGCTTCGAGTTGCTGTGAAATCAAAGATGTGAATAAATTAGGTATCATGTGGTTAATATATTCTGCAGTGTTGCTAATTTGCACTCAGCGATATTCACACTTTATGATATTTGTCATGCAGCCCACTTAGGGTATTAACAGTTTGTCCAGTGTGCCGTGCAACATTTCGTTCTAGGCTTGGAAGTATTTTAACATGATTGCCAGAAAAGCTGAGTGCTGCAATTATCTGTGTTATCACCAAATAACAAAAGTGAAAGTACAACAGAATGTCAACGAGTTTAATAAGCTGAACATCGGTGAGTGTGCTCCAGTTCGTGCATACAAATACACCTGCATCTAAATCCAATGCTTTGCAGAGAGAGCCACTCACATGAGCATGAAAAAGATATACAATAACCCCCGGGCTGGGTGTCTCAAGGCCAGCGACCTCCGTGGTAATCAATTTGTCCGCGTAAAAAAAAACGATGACAAATAAAGGCCTGTAAATGTTCCTATTTTCTCTACACAACACGTCAGAAAGAATTGATGTCTCACTGTGCGATGCCACAAATTACCCCCAGAGAGAAAAACAGCTCACCGCAGACAGCTGAGTGTGGGGGATCCTCTCCCTCTGGAGAAGGCGTACTCAGACTGATAGGCTTGTGTGGAATTCAGTGAACCTGACTGCGCCCTCCACCCAGAGGGCTCGGCGTCTTCCTCACGCTGGCGCAATGCAGACACCTTGGGGGAATATTCCTCCACAGCTATCTTTGTCGTTTTTCTACTTGCTACGTTTTAGAGGTCTTGCTGCCAACTCAATTACAGATGGCTTTTACACTTCAGCAACATGCCTCCTTCGTGCCCACGCTTGTAGCATACAGTAAATCTGCAGGCAATATATTCCATTACCATATTTAGGTTTTCCCAGAGTCAAATATAGACTCAGATCAGATCGCAAACTGGAGCCCGATGCCCCCTAGCTAACCTGCCTGTGAGTCTCTCTGACTGTCCGCAAATCCCCTCTGCTCCTCATGTGCGTCCTGCAGATTGGTTTAGTGCTGCTCCACGCTCCGGACTGGGCTTCATTAACTGATAGCTGCAGAGATGGAGACGTCATGGAGACATGAGTGTGGGGGGAGAGCGGATGGGGAGATAGGAAATCTCCCGAGATGCACCACCTTACCTTTCACATCTTGGAAGAAGTGACGCATTTCTCTTCCTCTCACGCTGAACAAAACTATAGTGATCATTAAAAGACAGGTATCCAGATAAATCTAACTGCGAAAGAGGTTAATAAGGTTACCGATCAATACCGGTGACTCAATTACGCAGAGCAGTGTTGAATTCCTCGGTTTTCTTGCTCATAATTTAGTCTTGCTGGAAGCAAAACTCCCACAAACACTGATATAACAGCCTTATTATTCAAACATTTTGCGCTGTGATATATTGATGACCTTTTCACCCTCAACTTTGTTGAGTTCCCGCTCTAAGTACCTACATTTCCTCTCTTTCTTCAGGTCATTTCGAGGCCACTGAAAGCTGTGCCAGAGACCTACTGTTGGCATTTTTAAGTGATTGCCGGGTGATTTTTGAGCGCCTGTGGTTTGACCCACATTATTAAGACTGGTCTTTAGCTAAAGAGCACCCGGCACCAATCTTTAACACTGCAAGTCAAGATACTTTCCGGCCTCCTGTCTTATACGTACAGTCATTTCATTTGCCACTTGAAGGTCATAAAAAAAATTGATTCAAGAGTTCCTTAAGGATCTCTGAATGTAGACATCGTCCACTTATTTCTGATATCTAGCTCCAGTAAAGAGGCTCCCCTGTGAATTTGAATCTTTCCAAAAAGACTGTGTAACATAATCTGGTTGTTCTGACATATGTCTGACTCTTGCAGCCATCCTTAAAGTTTGTCAGGGAAGCGAAAGTCAGCGCTGAGCTGGTTTCAGAAATCTCCAAGAATTCTGGGGGCGTTTTTCTTCCCTGAGGTGAAATGGCTGACTGCAGCTAAATGTCATTAGTCAGAAAGAAATGACAGCAAATAGCTTGGAAATGTCGACACCATATATATGATCTTTATTTATTCTTTGCTCACGCATTTATCTTGATGAAACGTGGGAAATGTGCAGTTTCTTCCCTCTTCAGTCCAACATACTGTACATTATTTTATGCACTTGGGTATTTGTGTGATTTATTAGATAATTGGTGTGACTCAGTTAGTTTCCTGGGACCATTACAGACCATTACCTTTTACCAGCTGTGAGCTGTGGTGTCATTCAGCATTTAATGCATTTAAATCAAGTATTTCTACCACGGCCAGCCTGTTTTAAAACAATAACAATAAGTGTTTTTATGGGGGAGAGAATTCCAATTTATGAAGTTGCTCTTTATTGATTGTTGCAGCCTGCAGTGTTCAAGGAAAGTAGCTGATGCAGGAGACCGATATGAGGCTGAAAGAGGACCTGAGGAGGCTCTCTATGTTCCTAAAAGCTTGCTCGCAGTTCGGAAGGGGAGAGTTCAGTTTAATTAGAGAGGATTTTTAAGAGGCCCTGGAGGGACTGCTCTATTCCTCTTTCTTCATTTAAGATTCCACACTTTAGTTGGGAGCAACAAGAGAAAAGCATGCAAAGAAAGGCTTTTGAATGATAGTTTCTTCCAATCTCAATAGTTAAATGTAATCTTAATTGTAAAGGAAGTCTCTAATTGCCTGCTAACTGTATTAATGCGCATCATACTCGAGATTCAATATCTTCTGCTTTTACAAGGGCAAACATTAGTATTTTTTTGGGTGAATGGTGTTCGATGACTTTGACATTACATTCATCTTTTCAGATAACTTGAAGCATAAGGAGGCCGTTAAAGCAATGATCATAATAACGTCTCAATAATGGTGACCATAAAAGCCGGCACCAAATGAAAGGTCACTGTTAATAGTTGCCAAGCAATATTTTGTGTCACTCAAAATGGTAAATCTCTCTAATAAGATGGCCGTGTGTGGAAGGAAAATGCTCTGCTCTCTGATGGAGCTCGCGAGGAATCAGATCAGCGGTGACGATTCTGCTGGGATAACTTATCTCCCCTTAATAAATATGCATGAACATTAAATCTCAGTACACATAACAACACAATAAACAACATCACAATGGGAGGAAGCTTGGTGAGTGAAGGGAGCGTCTGCAGCAAACAGCATCAACATGAACTACACCTCATCAAATAGGATTGGATGTTATTAGTCGATGAATGAAAAACTAATAGGAAAGCATGAATGAAACAGCTGATAAAAGTCAACTAACACCATGCAACATTTGCTTATTTTAGGCCAACGTTATTGATAAATTATCACATTTCTTTTAATGAAACAACAGCCTTGTTTTTATTGAAACTCACTTCAGGTGGTTTTAGCTTTCTTGAAAAAGAGTTGATGCACTTAATCAGAGTTCTGACCATTAACTCTGTCAACGACGATAAAGCAGTTGCAACCACAGCATGTCTTATGATTATCAATCAGATCCAATCAGGATATCCCCCCAGGAAGGAAGAAAAAGAAGAAGAAGAAGAAAAGGAAGAAGAAAAGGAAGAAGAAGAAGAAGAAGAAGAAAAAGAAGAGAAGGAAGAAGAAGAAAAAGAAGAAGAAGAAGAAGAAAAAAAGAAAAAGAAAAAGAAGAAGAAAAAAAGAAGAAGAAGAAGAAGAAGAAGAAGAAGAAGAAGCTGTTTTGTTGTCATCGTCTTGCCTTAATGCCTTGACAGGTCCCCTAATAGATATCCTAGCCTCTCCATCCATCTACATTCTTGTGTATTTGATCCAAAGCAGTTGATGGACACACGCCTAATTTTAACTTTCTTTTATTTCCTTTATTTTTTGCAAAATTTCAAAAGTTCACTTACTAATTAGCTTGACGATCAGATGGAAACTTGGCTACTGTGATATCAGAGATCAGGATCAGGTGTTTATTTAAGCAGTCATCGTCTCTGATATCCTGACTGATTATTGGCCAATTTAAACCAGGGTGAATAAACAGCGTCTCCAGCTTTTGTGAAGCGTTAATGTGGGCCTCACTTAGATGATTCCACTGTTACCCAAAGATGCCAGTAAATCTGAGACTCGCCACATGTCAGACAGATGACAACCCAGAGATGATTCTAATGGATTCCAATGACTTTGTGGGATTTGTTTTTAATCACCCACAGAGTACACAGGGTCCCTCAGAAGGATGCAGATCTTTTTTCATAATCGTCACTGTTGCATGTAATGGCTGTGTGTGTGTGTGTGTGTGACAGATTAAATGGGAGGTAGTGAGTCCTTGGGCCTGGCAGGAATAGCTGCTACTAAAAGTGCCAATTTCATTTTCCGGCTGTGTGCAAGCATCTGGGCACTGACATTCATTACTGACAGTGTGTCATTAGAAGGCCAATTTCGCCCACTTTAGGAAACTTTCAAGTGCATTCGGCAATACGGGCTTCTCAAGCCCCCCACAGGAACAGTGACATTTATAAAACTTCAAAGGTATACCTAAGAAAAATGCTTTTTGTCAAACTTGTTTTAAGGAAAGGTATTCGTTTGAATATTCTGAAAGTATGTTCATCAAATGAACACATACTTTCAGAATATTACACAGTAATAGTTCAGTTCAGTAAAGTTTTCTCAGCTAAAGCTATTTCTATACTTACTGTGTATCAAATTATGTGTAATGTAAAAGGGTTGGTCGTTGCAAACACATCGCAAACTCTGCAGTTCCCCTCAGATCTACGAAGCATTTTAGCTTCGTTCAGGTATTTGTTTTGGTTGTATGGCCTGCGACGGCAAACAGCACACAGACAAGGTTTAAGAGATTATCTGGTGAACATAGTGGAGCATTTAGCCAGATATATTGCTTCTTCTGAAGCCTCGAGTTTAGCATTACGGTCCTCACAGTCTCGGTTTTTTTGGAGCCATATTTGGACTGTATTTAGGCTGTGTTCCGTCTGGTGACAGTCGTGTTCAGTGAGTCCCAATGGCAGCGGTGTGAACAGTAACATCCTCCCGTGATCCGTGCTCGCAGTCCAGGCAGACTCACATCAGCTTTAAGGGCCAGTCTCCACAGCTAACTGAGCTAACATACGACAACAGCTAAACTATAGCTACAGCAAAGAGTATAGTCACAGTTAGTCTGTTAATATGCAGCCCCGTTTGTTCAGTCTTCAAAATCTGGCCATAGTTTACATTTAAATCATATTTCCGTAAAATACTGGACTGTTTTTAAAGTTTTTAAATTTTTTTGATTAATTGTACTCGGATTTGCTTTTAAAAAGATCTCATGATTATTGGCCAGAAGGCTATGCATGTGATTTGCCTTTAAGTATAATGATTTCTTCATGTTTTCAATGTTTTTGTTTTCTAAAAATGACCTTTATTTTCCAAAAAATCACATAACCATTTAAGAAATTATTATTATCGACACAATTGGCTTACAAGGTATTGGTGTTGTGTTGAATTAAAAAAGTTTGGTATTGCCCATCCCTAGTGCTGAGATAGCGAATAGTAGTTTAAATATTGCATTAAATATAATATTCGACTAATTTGGTACATTTTGGAAAGAATCCAACATTTATTAAATACAGAGAATCATTTCAAACACTTTTAGAATATCGGAGAATAATCAAATATTTATTTGATTTGAATAAAACATCTGTTTTTTAAAAGTTTGAATCAAATTAAACATTTATTCACTCGCTACTTTAGTGTCTCTACTACAGCAAAATAACATTTTGCAACCCATTTTTCAACACAGCTCTGGTGGGGTGCTGTCCTCTGTTGTAGCCCCACTTTGTGATGTGGGCTAATATGTTGGACCTTTACATTAGATTCTACTGTCAGCTCTATTTTCCACAAATAGAGCCAACTGCATTAATGTTTTGTATTATCACTAATAATTTTTGATTTTTATTACCTTGGACTTCTGGCACACGTTGATTAACGGTTGTGTTTACTGCCTGTGTTGACACACTTTTGCAATATGGGACACCAGGTGGGAGATATGGAGCCTCTAAAAATTCTCACATCATACTTTTAATTAGCACTATGGAGCTGAGGTAAATGTTTTCCTCCACTGGCAGCTTGTGCACACAGTGGATCGTATGTGATGTGAATGTGGCATAAGTCTCTGCGCGGTAATTATAAGCTTCAGCAGTGCTTGAAAGGGTCTTTGAAAATGCTTTGGGACCGGGTGCAGCAGTGTCCTTTGTAGTATTTGCAAATGACCCCTCATCTGGATGCTGGCATCTCTGCGATGGCGTGCAAACTGATAACAAGAGGGCTGATCTGCGCACTCCACTGTGTTGTGAGTCTTTTTTAATATGGCAACAGTCCCTGACAAAACAACTGGGGATTTACAAACAGCTTCACCGGGTCTCTGTGGAGGTCATTACAATGGGGATGAGCGGCGTGTCCTCACACTGTAAAAGACCATCCATTGACAGAGGAGCAGAGGAAAGCGAGGACAGATGTGTGAGTGTGCAAAAGTGCGGACATAAGTGTGTCTAGAGAGCGGGTCAGGGAGGGAGATGGCCATAATTGGAGACACACATAAAAGCACTGAGAGCATTGGGGACATGAAAAAGAGCTACAAGGTCGACTGATGGAGCCGTGAAAAAAGAGTTTCTGAGAAAGCAACACCAGCTCGCTCTCATGTTTGCATGCAGGGCAGTGAATACTCATTTGCTTACACGAACTGATGCTCCTCACAAAACCATCAAGTACCCCATGTTGACCACATAATAGTCTGTTTCATGTTGTATTACTGCTTGAATATAGGTCAGCTAAATATAACTTTGCAGTAAAATTTCACTCGCTTGACTTCTTGTCCTTGCTTAAATTATTTATCAACATATTGATCAGGCTGTGGTGTAATCTCTGTACTAAAAGCACTGGTTGTTTATATCAGTGCTGCATGGTGAAAGAATACACAACATGAGGGACTAACAAAAACCTCGGAGTAACAAACAAATGTTTGATAAAACGATGTAGAATTTTACACTTCTGCAGCACTGTTGGCATGCAAGCATCTAATTGGCTGTTCAGACTGAAAACAGCCCTTTGTTAAAACAACACAGGGAGCTGTGCTGGTGAGCAAGTTGCTTCAGACACACTGAAAACCATTTACAGTGATCACTGATATGAAACGCTGGGAGATAATCAAAAGGCTTTTTTAATGCTTCACTTAAAGTAGTCAAGTACGGTAGTCCATTTCCAGTGTTCATCTGGGTCTTATCATATGTGACAACATATGGAAAAATGTTATAAAACGCCAGTAAATCCTTTATTTACTTAAATTTTACTTTTAAAATATTGTACTTTTCCTTGCGGTAACACATCTGTTTGTGGCTGGCTACCAGTTGTACCATTTTGTCATTGCTACAGAACATGTCATATCACGTTCACATTACATGTTTATGTCCTGACCTTCATATTGGGCTGGCAAGAAAGTGACCTTTTTGATGAGGGACCCTGGCGTTTCAACAGTTGTAAGCACGACACCGCAGTTTATTTTTAAGGCGGTACCATGGCGTTTTAACATTTGTATGCGAACCCCTGGATATAACAAGGTGTCTGACATTTTCCAGCCATGTCTGTGGCGACCAAAACAGGTATTTAAAGCGCTTAAAGGAGCATTTTGCTTTATGTCTATTTACACAGTGGCTCTGATGTTTGGTGGTTTCCAGCTGGAGCAGGTAAAAGGGCTACTCTTCTCACAGAGCCAGCAAGTAAATGATTTTTGACAGGGTTCATATCAAGTTTTACTGCCACCTCCAGGACTGGGGTAGCAGAATGATAGACTATGAATAGAAATACAATAGAAAATAAGAAATAAAATACAAAATACAAAATATATAAAGAAATATATGGAATAGAAGATAAACAAATAAAGAACAATTGAAATAAAATTATAAATAGTAATCAGTTTGACCTTGACAGACGTTTCCACTATATCAGTGAGACCTGAAGTACTCAGGATTTTACAACTTAAGTTGTAAAAGTGGCAGCAGTTTTATCTTTTGTCAAGTCAATAGCATGGTCTAGAAATACTGTATTCATATCACAAAGTAATCTACCTGGGTATGAGCTCTTGTATTTGATTGGCCTTGCGAGATTACGTCGTGTTGCGTTGCTGCAAAAGTTGAGTCCGGTTCAACTTTTTTGCAGCATGACTGAATTCATTTGTCAGAGCCCTCTGCACTGGAAACCTTGCAGTGTTGTCGCACTGGTCTCATCCAAATGAATAAGAAGGCTGTGTATTTTTAACGCACGGCTGAAGTCATTCTGAACATGGCCTAATGCGTGCAACCTTGCTCAAATTATTTCCAGCCCCGCTTGTATTTTTTATTCCATAGTGAGTAAAATTGACCTTGCAACGTCTTTTCTTACTTCGCCCGAGCACTCAGCTGCACTGACCTGCGAGATAATTTAAAAATGAATCTGATATGAGACATCACTGACCTTATTCTCCAACTGAACTAAGGTATATTGCTTTCATTTTCTACTGTTGTTTGCATATTGAATATCTAATGCGAAATGTGCTTTGAACTACAGACCATTCCTGCGCGTATTGAAGGATCGGAGTCCCTCTTAATCTTTGTCATTTCTCAGTGTATTATTCCAAAGATGATCCTATTCCAGTTTTATTAATTTGCATGCGATAATTGGTTTGCAGCGGTGAATTCAGTCGGTAATTGTCAATAACGAACTCCAAGACACACACAAATAAATAAATTGATGCTGAAGTCATCTTATGTGACTCAAGGTGAGCACCCCACTTCACAGCTAGAGGCTAATGCATGTATGTGTGGAGATGCAGCCACAATCCTATCTGTGTGAGTCAGACACACATTTCCTGTTGAGGCCTTAATTGCTCTCCCTAATCCCGTCGCTTGTCAAGGCTGCTGCTGCTGAACGGCCCTTTACTGAGGGATAATCGGCAGGCTGATTGGGCAAAACAGAGCACACCTGTCTTCCCTCCACTGCAGCGGTAGATGGATGTACAGGCCTTGTGTTGCGAGAGCTTTGATGTCAGTTTGAATTCCACATGACTGAGAAGAGATAAACAGTTTAAAGGATAGAAAAGCTGAATTATACGATTCCAGGACTAATAATTCAAGGCTTTTGTCCCCATAGTGAAATTTAATATCATCCAAAATGTTTTAAGAGTGTAAAGAAGCTGTCAAATAGTGAGACAGGTTATCTGATTTCAGCTGAAACATTTTTTTTAATCGAGCTTACCGTGAAATTCAGACTCCACCAAGTTAACTGAGTTGTGCTTGGTTAGTGAGAGAAGATCAATGTGAGAATGTTCCTCTGCTAACAACCTCTGTCGGTGACTTTAAAAGCCAGAGAGAACAGAGTTTATATTATTTTCCAGAGATTGTTTGTGCAAACTCGCGATCCATTTTGTTGCAGCTGGGTTTCGTTCAATGCTACAGTATGCCCACAGAGACAGCAAATGGGAAATTAACTTCTGTTGCCAGGGTTTTTGAAGAAATACAGTGGCTTGTTTTTTTTTTTGGTTTTCTTAAATTTCACTTTGACTGGACCTTGACAATGGAGAGGAACAGTAAATACAACAAAAGCCACGGTGTGTACATGCAGACTGAAACCTCAAAGAACACTTACACTGCATAAAGCATGTTTATTAACTTGCTCGTGTTGTTTCAGAACTAATTTTTCTGTATAATGGGACTCGTTATAAAGGACCCGACCTCATCACACTCTGGTGGATCCATTTGTCTTGTCTGATGTGATGGCTTTTCATCAGAAACATCAGAGGAAGAACAAAAAACTTTGGTTTTCAAGTCTTCTTTGGTAATGGTGAAGGCCAACTCCAAATACACTCTTCATAAGAACTTTTTTGAGTTATCCACTTTCATCCACTGTTTGAAAACATGTCTGATTGTGGGCATTTATAAAATCTTTGTTGACTTCTGCTTTAACTCTGATTTGAATAACTAGAAGGACTAAGTGAAGGCGCGAAGGCTCTAATCTGTTTTTTAACAAGCTTTTATTTTATATACTTCTATTCACCGTTTGCCAAGACACCTGGTCCTGCTTCTTCCTGCACGCAAAGAAACCCTGGATTTCTGGTCTTGTGGGGGTAAACCCTCTTCCTGAAAGTGTTTTTACACCTAGTATGGATTTCTGGTATCAAAGCTGAGAGCAAAGCCAAAGAGCAAACAGTTTCACACTGGAAATAAAAATGTACCTGAGGCTACTGATGGTGAGGGATTTGTTTGTGTGCAATGTAGGTATTAGATCATTAAAAGAGAAACTGGAGATGAGCTAGCTTAGATGATATGAGCCCTGAATGTGACAACGGTCAAGATAATGTCAAAGTAGCGATCTCAAGAGAACTAATAAGATAACTTTGTATATTCATCTCAACTGCATCAACCTGCCTGTTATAAATGTGCAAGTAGTTTTTCTGGCCGACTTTGCTAGTTAGAGGATCTCACAAGTGATGCACTTCCTTGAAAACCTTGGCCTTCAGCTGTTGTGGCCATTGATGGAGGGAAGGACTGTGGATTCAGAGAGCTTTTGTGCTTTGACACAGTTAATCACTGAGCATCAATAATGACATCTTACATTGGTCTGATTTTTGGAGATTTTGATCTTAACTATTTAAGTGAAAACACAATTTCAATTTGCAGTAAATTCCAATGCAAAATATAAGATATACACCTATTAGATGAGACAGTAACAGATAAAAAGGTGGGTTGACACACCAAGTCGCTGCTTTAGTAATTGTCTTTACTGTATGTGGTCATATACAAATAATTTGCATTAGCTAATGATAATAATAACAAATATATCACCATTATCTTCCCCTAAATAAGTGCTTTGAGTTGCCTTAACATAACAATAATCACAGAAGCATGCTTAAGTTGCCAGGAGTGGAGACTGATAAAAAATTAAACAGTGTGATCAAGATTAACACTTAGCCTGAGAAACTTACACTTTTCAGATATGTTATGTTCCTAAAAATGTTGTTAGTGTGAGGTGTATCCAGCAAAATGTTCAAATAAAACAAGGTGTGTTTGAATATAATCCATAAAGTAAGGCAGACGGTTAGAAACAGATGTCGAAACCATCAGAACTTTAGTCAGACGTCGTCTTCTCAGTACATTTCTCCCTCAAAATATACCAGCAAACATAGCAGCTTATTTCGATTGTGCTCTACTACATGTACATCTGTGTTTACTGGCCTGCATGAGAGCGAGAGAGCGAGACAGAGAGAGGGAGCATATACAGGTGGATAAAAGACATCATTACAGTATTGAAAATATTCCCATTCTCACAATGCAAGGCAACATTTCTGTGCACTTCAGTTCAGAAGGTAATTCAATGTATGTGCTCGCTCTTAACAGAAAGCATCCCTTGAATGCCACGCAGAGATTGAAGCCAGAGACACTTAAATGATACGTGAAATGTGAATCTGAAGCTGAAGTAGTGCTTGTTTGGGGGGGCAAATTTGCGGTTGTTTGCAGCACCTTTCTCATTTCAGATGGCTGCGATGGTTTGTACCAGCTAGATGATATTTGTAGTACTTTGCTTTGGTGCCTGCGGTTCAGCTGAATGTTTGTATTTTTTCAAAACTATTCATTTCTTCAAGGTGATGTCCCCCCCCCCCCCCCCAGAATGTCCTCTTCTGAATTTGATACACTCAGACATTTCTGCCTTTGTTTGGACTTTTTCAAGTTTTCCTGTTCAGGTAACAACAACATCCTCTGTCGCTTGGAAAAGAACCATCAGCGAAGCTAGAGGCTCTCAGCGTAGGTCTGCACATATCCCACCACTGAGAGGAAGCAAACAAGATGGGGGTTTCAGAATGGGAGAAAATGAAAATGCCAAAGGTGGCTATTTTGTTTTTGATGGAAGGAATAGTTTGATATTTTGGGAAATACTCTTATTCACTATAATGCTGAGGGCCAAAAGACGGTTTATGGCACTCTCATGCTCTCTGTGTGAGGTAACAATGGAGCTAGAACCAGAGGGCGCTTAGCCTGGTTGAGAATAAAGACTGGAAACCGAAGGAAATAGCTCACCTGGCTCTGCTTAAATTAAAAAAAATAACCCTACTAACACTTCTAAAGTCCACTAACTCATATCTTGTTTGTTTAATTTGCACATAAACAGAAATGTAGAAATGTCAAGTGACATGTTATGGTTTCAGAGCTGATAGTGACAAGAAATAGTTACAATATGTAACTCAAGTGCCAGCAACACTTGGTAGGTATATTTTTGAACTTTTGACAGAGCAAAGTTGGCCCGTTTCCAATCTTGACCGAAGATAAGCAAATAGTACGGTGGCCTTGAGGGTCAACACACAGCAACATTTCAAAAAACACAACAACATTTACAGAAAAAGATAAAGGCAATGACACTTCGCAAAACACAACATCATTTTGGAAAACAAATCAACATTTCACACAACACATTCATGACAATTTTCTGTTTTGTCATGTTTTGGGAGAAAAAATTGCCTTTGTGATTTCTGAAATGTTGTCGTGTTTTGACCTTCAGGGCCACCATATAATAGCCTCATGGCTCTAGCATAACAAAAAGTCTAGTATGTAGGATTAAGGCATCAAGCTGTGTGGTTAAAGATTGCAACCAACTGAACACCCCTCATCTTACAGTGGCCACTAAAAATATGATAAACACGAAAGGCCCTCTCCAGAGCCAGTGCTTGATATGTCCATTCTGGGCTTCTGTAGAAACATGGTAGCACTCCCTGTGCAGATATAAACACAGCTAATCATCCAAATATCGAACAGAAAATCGAAAAACATACTTGTGTTCCCTCAAATCAAACTATCCCTCCAAAGCTTGAATTAATATTGATTCCAGAGTGACCTAGTAAGGCACCTTGTGAAGCCACAGACGTACATATTTGACCTCAAGTGTCCACCATAACAAAGTGTAGGTACAGCCTGGCAGTTTGAGAAATTTCTCCAACAGACGCCGGTGAAACATGAGGCCTCTGAGGAATTAAAGCCATAGTTACTTATGAATGTGACAAATTACCTTTAGAGAGGTCCTGGTCCCTACACATTGCTCAGTACATACTGTGGCAAGAGGTCGATAGTGGCCATGACCTTGCAGTCTCTGCTTAATGGCTGTTTCAAAGATCGCGAGTCAAAGTTCATACAGAGCACACACCTCGGGTTGTCAAAGGCCAAGTGGAAAATATGTTTTCTGTCTGCCACTTGGTCCTGCGTCAAATCTTTGTTAACACTGGAGTTGTATTTATTCACACATCAGGAACATTTCTGGTATACATTATCACTGTGATAATGTATGGCTTTATAAGATCTGTTATTCAGATCCATGACACCGCTGAGACCACAATGATTATGGACATCTCCCTTGAGTTCTTCTCTCATCTTTTGGGGGATGGGTGGTCCTGCCCCTTTTTTAAGGGGAAGCTGAAGCATAAGGAGCTCTCGACAGGTCTAGGGTTCAAATCATAGACGACATTATATCCCCATAAAGCCAGGGGATGACGAGGGTAAACCTAGTTAAATAAAACTTGAAATAAAAGAAGAAGGAGAAGCAGAATGAATAAGTTTAAACACAAAAAGATTTATTCAAAAAATGAAAGTAATTGGGTCAACAAAAAACAAGCATCTTCAAAAGGAAGATGCTGGATCTCAACAGAAGAAAAGACAACCAGTGTTACAAAATTCAGAGCAGCTCCGGCACTAAATGTTGCTTCACTAATTAACAAAAGGAAATTACCTGACCTATCAAGGTTCACGCTCACACAGCACACTATAGCTGCTTGGCCCACTGGCCCCGTTGTTATTTTTTGCTGCACTCGAGGTTCGGCGCATGCTCTGCTGCGACGATACTGTCTGTCTATATGTGGGTTTACGTGGGTTATGTGGGTACAGTAGTTGTGTTGTGTATGGATGTCTTTCATGTATAGGTGCTATGGATGTTTAATGTATTTATGTATCTATGTTTGGGGGCTCTGTACAGACTGTGGCAACAAATTTCCTTGTAAAAGGACAATAAAGACGCTATCTATCCTAAAAATCACGGAGACCTAATGATGTGGGAGATCAGATGTGATCCTCCACTCATAGGCAAGAAAGGGGGGAGAGGGCGGCACCTGAGGGAAAACAACAAAAACAAATACGCACCAACACACCCACAACACTAAGGCTGTAACACAGCTTCTGACAGCAGCTTCTTTTAGTTTAAGTTCTTTTGAGAATGGAGGTCATGTAGCTAGTCTCTGTGGCTTTGTTTGCCGGTTTAGTTCATGCACTCTAAACTTTTAAGAGTACATAGAGAGAAGTGCCGGGTCAATACCATGTGTGGAGTCTGAACAAACAGCTGTTTTAGGCATGTGTGGGGTTGATGATGTAGTTTTACTACATTTGTGTGCCAAGAGGCGTAAACTAAATACTTATGACACCCAATATAAAAAAAACCACAACAACAACAACACAGAAAATGACTTACAGCTGCCTTTGAAGAAACTTTGAAGGTAGCATTTATTGCTGTTGTATTAGCTCGGCATATCTCATAAACTGACAGCTGAGTGTAAAAAGGTTGTCAGGGTTAGTATAAAGGCGGAAAGGCCTTGATCCTTGTTATATATTTTGTTGAGCTGGGCATCTACATGATCCCAAACAATGTTCAAACCCAGATAAATCATATTTTTTATTTAAGGTAATGCTGCATTTCATTTGGTCGCCTTTTGCTGTAACCTCCACGAGAGCAGAGAGGATGGAAGGAACGTGATTATAAGTTGAAACTCATCTGTGAACATATCTGCTATGGTGGTTGTTTAACAATGAAGACAACAACTCCTATGATCCCAAACTACTCGCACCTTTTGTTTTGACTGAGAGGCCCCCTACGGCAGAGTTTGTATACTGTGCTTTAAACTGAATTCATTATTTATACCTCATTATCAGTTATGCCACCAATATCTACTTCCCTCAAATTGAGACAGCAGTCCGAGTTGTTGTCTTACAGTAAGTCTTTTTGCCCATTGCATATTCACAACTGGTCTTAGCCTGAGGCTAATCTAGATGCGTTGTATGTTTTAGTATTGAGAATCCTGTATTTGCTGTGGATAAGTACCAGCATGTTATCAAAGCCAAATCTTCAAAGAATAAAGACAGAACACCATATCCCAGAGGCTCTGTGTCAGTTCTTTGAGTCCCTGTCAACCCATATGAGAACACTTACAATAACATCATCTTAGTCACGTCTTGTTAGTTGAAAAAAAAAGGCCATTAATATGATGAAATATTCTACAGAGATTTAAATGCTGCTAAAGACTGAAAGTGATCTCTAAAAACAGGACCACCAGAGATGTGATAATAGGGATAAGTGACACAAATGTCAAACATCTCCTTGTGTAGTATCTCTAGTGGCAAGTGTGTATATTTTTAGGTGCAAGTGGCACTTTTTTTTTTTCTTAAGTGGTCGTCATTCCTTTCACACATCTTCTCCTCTTGTCAGTCTTCATAAGTGGTTAGCTTGCCGGATCTCCCGAGAAGCTGCTCATGCTGCTTGATTGACACTGTAAAATGAACAGCTAAAGCTTTGTGGCTTGACTGTTTTTATGTTAATAGTAAGTCTTATGCACAACTTACTGTAGAGAGGCGAGTTTTAAGTTCCAGCTACAGATGGCGATGCGAGTGACATAAACCTTAAGAGATGCTACGATGTTTACTGGCTCTTAAGCAAACAAGGGGAGTCTTACCTCTGAAGCTCCACACATTGTGCTGTGTGTTTTGATTAGGTTTTCGTGAAGGGATGTGTAAGCATCCTTCAGGCTCGGATTCATCCTCCTTTAAAGCCTCTGTAATTAAGAATAAAGCAATTCTTTGAGTATAATGAGTCCTAACATTTATTCATTTGGTGTATTTACAAGGTGACCCTTATTTGCAGAGACACTACACTAGGAAAAGCAAAACAAAATAACAACAACAACAAGTTATAGTCATACTGTATACATCATGTGATGGGCTCACACCAGCGACGCCCAGCAACATGTTTACGTTCCTTCATGTATGCATCAAACTGATGTAGGGCAGGGGAATAAATTGTAGCTGCGCCACCCCTCCACTTCTTGCCACTTTGCCTGGATCATGCCCATCTATGAACTTGGCCTTCATTTTGATCTCAACCACACGTATCAAGTTTCGTGAGTCTGTATTGCAGGGCTGAGACACTATCGCACTGACAAAAATGTGTCCACAGACAGACAGAAACACCTGGTAGTCAAGTACTCAAAACTGTGTCCGTGTTAGTTCCCGCTACAATAGATGCCTCCAGGACTACAATTTGCCATGATGACAAACACACACACAGACTCATAAGGTGAAAACACACCAGCCAACAAGGGCATCACTTTGTGCTGAAAGCAGTGGGGACACGTGTGATATCAGGCAAATTAATAAGGGGATCAGTTCGGTGAGAATAGATAATTACGGCAGGAAAAACATTTTCTTTGCGGTGCATCAAAAGGGTGAATCCTAGGCTGCTACACTGTCAACAAATACACAAATATTAAGCATAAAACACAATAACATGGACTGGACTTCAACACCATGTCAAAAGAACACTGCCAATATTACATCAGCTGTAGAAAGTACCAGTGCATGTCAGCCAGTTGTTTTCATTTGTTAACATTCTTAGGGTAAGCTACTTTTCATAACATTTTTAATAAATTGTGCTTTAAAACAGTGGTGGGGACAAAATCGGCCAATTAAGAAAGTGGTCATGACATACACTCATTGTTGTTGACACCCATGCCAGTCCATGCCCTAAAAAATTGTAGCTATTAACAACAAATAATTTGATAAATAAATTAGAAAAATGTTGGGAAGGTGGTAATTGCCTCTACTCAGTGGACAATCTATGCTTCATTTTATTTCCCCTGCTCCACAAACCCCTGTGTTGGTTAATTAGGAAACGAAGGATCATGTTTTTGTCTGCTGAAGAAAAAAGAAATGAAAGACAGAAACAGACAGCGGCTTCTTGATTGATAAATCAGAAAAATGTAATTGTAAAATAAAGATACAGTTTTATAAACCAATCCAAAAGTTTGGGAGGTTTATGATCAGCTTTCTAAAACGGTGTAGTGATTTTAAGGAGGTGCTGTATTCTGTTCAGCCCATAGACATGTCTGCAAACCACAGATTCCTCTAAATTTGTATGTGGCATAGGCACTTAGCTTTATATCATGTTCACTTCACATGTTAATGACCTGACTGTTATATTAGGAGGTGGAGGGGATTTTTGTGGAGCTAAGCGAGAGGGCAGCCAAGCTAGTGACCGCAGCGCGAGACTCTGTCTCAACATTTGTAAGTGTGAAACCACAGATTCATTTTAAGGAGACCTCGGGACAATTTCCAGCCGTGTTCATGGTGACAAAACCGGGTGCTTTTTGTCTGCAGCGGCGTTTGTTGCAACCAAAACACAATCCTTTCCTAACCCTAACCAAGTGGCTTTTGTGCCTATATTAACTAGACCATAACACAGTGAAAAGTGAACGTAAAGAAATGTAAAATTTCCACATATAAATCATTTGCAAAAAAGATTACATTGCCCAATTTATTCTGGTGATTGGGTTGATTTTGCTCCAGGAGTCAGATGCACTTCAATCACATGCAGTCGGCAGAATCTGTCTGATAAAGCCAATCTGATGGTCTCCCAGTAAGGGCAAGATCAAAACATGTCACAGTTTGTAGCTGCTGGTATCTACTTCATGTATTTTAAGGTCAGTGCCCACTGAACTCATCTTGTGATAACAGAATAAGAACAAAGAAAGCTGCATGAAAACATAACTCACGTCTTGCCACCTACATCTGCAGCCCGGGGTTGTTGAACTTCCACAGAAGTCGTAATACAAAAGAGGTGAAACGCAGTCCTGGAACTTGTTAACCACAACTGTACAATACACAGCTATTAATATTCTCTGTGTTTGTAATTAGGCTGTGATCGTATTAACACTCAGAAAATACATGTGGCATCTTTCACACATCTGACCGCTTTCACCGTGTAACTGTGAGAAGAGGTGACCTCTCCAGGGAAGCATGGAGAGAAAAAGAGTGGATCTTATTTTTTCTTTCCATTTCCTGCATGAGTGGATCTGAGTGCAGGCTTTAGTCTGCTTTTGTCTCTTCTCTCTGCTGTTTCTCTCATCTGCTCGCTGCCTTACTCTTGACATTTCTCCTCCATATAGGTCAGTCTCCATAGGAGGCAAGTGAAGAAGAAAGGAAAAACATCAGGGCAACAAAAAGAAACAACTATTTAGGCAACCTGTGATGTTACATGCTGCTGAGGAGAAGGTGGTAATTGCCTCTACTCAGAGGACAATCTATGCTTCATCTTATTTTCCCTGCTCCACAAACCCCTGTGTTGGTTAATTAGGAAATGAAGGATCATGTTTTTGTCTGTTGAAGAAAAAAGGAATGAAAGACAGAAACACACAGCGGCTTCTTGATTACACAGAGGTATCTTTTAATAGAATAGGAACTGAAACGCAGACCAGATCAAATGTGATTAGCGGCATGTTCTATGAGAGCTGGCAAGTGAAGAAAAATACCTGTTTTGGAACTAATGGGAGGAGGCTTCATGAATTTTAAGTGTCTGCACGAGAGACACAGACCGAGAGGATGAGTGGGGAGATCAGATCAGCTCTACACCCTCTCAATCATCCAGCTGTGAAGTCAAACACTCGCGCCTAGCGATAGAGTCATTTGTAAGATAAATAAAGCTAGATGCAGCGGTCTGCCCTCCTGAACCAGACAAAGGAAGAGTAGCTGGGCGTCTCTCTCTGTCATCTGTCGGAGGGCCGAAGCTCAGCCTAGAAACTATCAGGAAGATGATGTGTCTCTAGAGACAAACACGCCTGGGGAAAGAGGCAGCTCTTAATCATCTGAGACCCAGTTCTCTGGTGTTTCTCTCATTGTTACGGGATACTCTAGCTTATGCACATGTATCGCATCTCCTTCGAATGCTATTAGCATACTTGCAAATCCTTACAAAATGCAATTCTGCGCTCCCATTTATTTTGAACCTTAAGACAATGGCATATCTAAACTGAGAGTGTTAGTTATTTCCTTTCAGAGCTCTGCAGTGGCTGTTATTAGGCAGTATAATAGCTCTCTGAGCAAGGCAAAGGCCTACGTGGCTAATTAGAGACGTGGACTCAAACATGGCTCATCTCTTCAAATAGAGTCTGGCATGCTCGAGTGGAGAATGACAGAGGAAATCCATCTCCAGTCGTCTCCAACCCCCCCCCCCCCTCCATTAGGTCTGCATGGGAGCAGCAGCCAGCCGCCACTGTGGGCTATTTCAGCCGGGCTGCAGAGAGCAGCCAGCAAGATGATCATTTGTTACCAGTCAGTCAAGAGGCGTCGGACCACACTGAGACAGGAGGTGAGATGGTATGACCTCAGGCAAATCTGACAGAAGCCGACTGTGAGAGAAATTAGATGTGATGTGTGATCAATACGGAGCATGTGTGCACCACAATGTACTGAAATTGTGAATCTGTCTGGGTTGCATATCTTTAATCCGATTAAGCTGCAATATACAATATGATTCCCTGCAGTCACAGGCTTTTACCAAACTTTTTTAACATCTCCTGTGTGCGAGCTTGAAGTTATTATTAGCATTTATTCAATTTAATGGGCATACAGCTAATGAAGATAATAGCTAAACAAGGTTGACAGGTCGACGAGGTTGGCGTCGCTGCTGTCCTCCAGTGTCCGCCAGAGCCACACAGAAACGGCTGTAACGTTTCAACCGTCCTCTTTCACAGCACACATTATGATTCGCCATTGTAGGAAAAGCGTGACTGATTACATCAACAATGGCTCTGTTCTACTCAACTGTTCCTGTAATCAATGCCGTGCACAATACCAGAGCCCTGAAACTGAAGCAGCTAAATGAAATTCAGCCTTTGTTAATTAACTCTATTATTTTTACACCTGTGACATGTCATTAATGCTCTTAGTAACTGGGCATCTTTGTTTGCATCTTTTACACAATTAATTAACTGTGTTTAAATCTGACAAAACCAGATTTAAACACACTCGTCAAATGTGATTCAGTATAATTATGAATTTATCTATATCTCATTGCAAAAAGTAAACAAGTGCAAATTAAATCTGTATGAGAGCCCTTGAGCAACAGTTAATTATGTACAGTTTTATACATTTGTTTCTCAATGTCTGTGACATTTAAATGATTAGTTTTCACACCCACACAAATATGCGCTCCAAGGTCAATTTTGAGTATTTCTTTTATATTTATTTCCACTCCCGACTGAATATATTATTTCAGTGTTAATTACTGATATGATGTGAGGTGCACATGCGATGAACACAATGTAACACCAATGTTATGATGCTTATTATAAATATGATTTACTGGATTTTGGACCCCCAGCTGCTGCCAAGTGCATTCACCTAATGGGGATCCTTTTAAACAAACAAAGACTTCATAATAACCATCATCAAGAAATGGCACATTTATACTTAACTAAACTTTATTTAATAGTTTATGTAGCAACTTTATAATGGCCATCAAATGAATGTTTATACAAATTATTGTTTATACATAGTGTATATCAACCACCAAGTATTATGAACATCGGTTGCAACTTTACAATGAACAGGTGCTTAGTAAATGGTTTATAAACCATAACAGTTAACAACAGTTCATTTTTTATTTCATTATATCTCATTTTTCAACGGTGAAATAACTGTAAATGTGCCTAATTATATATATTTGTATATATGTATACATATATACTGTATATCATACAATTAAAATAAAATATATATAAGTTTAATTAAATATTATGTAATATTATGTTGTAATATTTACTTAGTTCTAGTTCTATCTTACATTTGTCCTTGTTTTTATTGACTTACGTTTTTAGTTTATATACATTTTAGAGAAAACAAAGCAAACAAACAAAAAGACTATGATTAGCTGCTTATGGAAGAAAAACAGCATCACGTTGAAAGCACAACAAGATCAGATAGTTCACAGAAAATCACATTTCACATGTGCTTTGGTCAACATCTGTGTTCCATACCAATAAAGCCCCTTTGAATTGAATTGAATGGGCAACATATGTTCAATGCCACTGCCTCAAATACAGAATGAGACAGACAATCGCATGAGTCCATTTTCATTCATGATTTGGTTTTCACCGTTGTGGCCTATTGGGGGCAGTAAGCCACCAGAAACATACACCTATTTAATAAGTGAGAAGCAAGGATAAGTATAGGGCAGCCAGTCTCTCTCTCTCACACACACACACATACACTCTTACAGGAAAATGAGTAGTAGAGGGAGAAAAAAAATCTGCATTCATTGTCAGTTTCGCAGGCTCAATTAATAATGCCTGAGATGAAGCAGCCCTCTCAAACGCTAACCTGTTAAGTAAACAATCAATGGGTGAATGTGGGAAGGGAACAAGCTGCCCTCATTTTGGCTTGTTTGGGAAAACAAGGGGATCCAATAAAAGCCCCAGACACAAGGTGGGTCCGCAATTAATATTCCTGTGCTGAGAAGTGGGCTTGATTTCAGGCCAGTCACAAGGATCTGCCTCTCTCACTCTCTCTCTGCTTCACACAAGCCAGATAATTACCTATTTAGATTTCACCCTGACAGCCTTTGTGCTGCGAGTGAGGAAGGGCCAGTGAATGAATGATAGTGAAAGACAGGAAGGGGGCGAGGGGGGGAAGTAATAAACTTAATATGCCGTTGTATAACATGTAAGAAATGACTGTCTTCATTTTATCTACGTGACTTTGTAGTTGAGAAATTTGATGTTAGGCTTGCCAGCCTTTTGGAGGACATTTGTTTTCGCCACTAAAAGATGGCTAACAGGTGTACTTTGATGAGTGGGGAGCCGGCCAGACCAATGGGATGTTGATGTCCTTTGGCTGATTCATCTAAATCAGCGGTAAAAGAGGGGACATTTGTTTTCAGTGGAGAGGGCTATTTATCAACAGTGATTGATATCCAACAACTCTGGACTGCCTTAGGCTGCGCTCATCCATCCGGTGCCAATCACGGAGCTCTGCCAGAGAGATTCACACCGCCTTCAGCGTTGGAGTCTGCCTGCTCTGACAGTCCAGGAAACACTCCTGAGACTTTACACTTATATACAACACACAACCATCTATTAGCTGCATATTAGCATACATATTAGTAGCATTTTGGCTCTTTATTAGTCATTATAAAGCACTTAATAATGATCATATTCTACAGCTACAAGGACATTAACTGGGATTATTCTTCCTCAATAATCTCCTTATTACTGTTTATTGACAGTAAGTGAGGAAGTTGTACATGAATTACAATCATAGTATGCTTTGCTCTCTAGTCATTCTCCCTTCATTACAATATATATGGTCAATTCTTATGTAAAAAAGCACAAAACTAAAAGTTTTTATTGCTGGGGAGCCAAAACTCTTCCCCTCTGATGGCCTAAATTTAATGATAGGCCACAGGACAAAAGTAAACACCATTTTATTGTATTGTTAAAGGTGCAATAGGTAAGAATTTTAGTTCAACAGGGTGTGAATAACAGTTCTGATGTTATGACGTCTATGTATTGCGTTGCAAAGATATATACTGAAGTTAACTGCATTGCTAACTGAGCTAACTGGCTAATGGCAGCTACAGTTTGCAGCAGTTAACGGTTACTCTAGCGATATGCTGCCCCCTATTTGTCTTGAGTAAATAGGGGGCCTCCTGCACAATGGTCACTCTGCCTGCCGTGCTCAGAATATGGAAAATGAATCATCTTTAGCGATCGACATTATTCCAAGAGCATTTTTCTCCTCACAAAAAATAAACAGTGATTTTATTTTAGAAAGTTATGGTGGGTCTAACCAAACCTTAGGGAGTGCCAACTTTGGGCAGTGCTGGTTTAAAGTGTTCAAATAACTTTAAATGAAGTCTGTTTGTTCACTAGTAGAAGCTGTGTGGGTCAATAAATGTCGACCTACTAGTGAATTACTTATGATCCAGACCTCACTTTCGACTGGAAAACTTATGGGCAGTTAGAAAAGATTCTTTTGGACACTATTAACACCATTCAGTACCATGAAATCAATAAACATATAATGTATTGTAAACTGCACTCAGAGGCCAATTTTTCCAGCATGAGTGCATGTGCTGGGGGCTTATTCGTGTGTTTGGGTTACCATGAAACCACTTTTACAAATCGGTTGATAATCATAATCAGACCCATTAAGTCCAAGCAAGCCACCTCAACAGAGGAATATGGACGCCTCCATTCACAAGCGATGACTGCGTGTCATGCTGTGCCCGGCCATGTTGGCTGCCACTCATTATTAAATGAAGAAGAAAAAGAAGAAAAGAGCTTTCTCTCGCCTTTTGAGACTCAGTCTTTGTGTGCTCTGCTCTCCTGTGGTTGGCTAGTCTGGTCCTTGGGTTTTTTTTCTTTTATAAATAGGGCCAAGGAAGTACGTGATGTACTGTTCACATGTACATTATTAATATGCCAGGTTTAAATGTGACTGATGTCTGGATCAAAGCACTGTTTCAATAGTTTGGAGGTTGCTTGATCAAGTTTTTTAATTTAGCATCACCTTTTATGTTCTCTTTCTTATTATGTCAGCTTGATACTAAAAAATATCTCTTCCACAGGTAGCCAATCACTTAATTCTCACAATTAGCAAAAGGTTACATTTTACATCTTCTCCCTGCTCCAGTCTTGTTATTTTTTAAAACTTTCTGCTTGCTGTATTGATTTTCTATGTCTCACCAGTGCTGTATAGTTCAGGGGGGCATATGGTTGGAAAATGAACAAACTTAATATGCTAAGAAGTACTGCTGTTTTTGACATGGAGTTGGAAGACCAACAATGTAGACAGTATTATGTAAACACAGTTGGATGGAGAGTTAACTTTGACAGAAGGCAAGCGCGCTTGTTACATTGATTAGAGATTAGGGTAAGAAGGGATTACATCTCCAGAGGACTCCTCAATCGATGTTGGCCTTCATTGTGTGTGTTGTTAATGACTGAGAACTTCCAGTCTGTCAGTAAAATAGAGCTCAGGAAGTTTACATTAAACTTACAGAATGTTGAACTGACTTTTGGTTAATTTTTGTTGGTTTCATGACTTAAAAGTATGCTCAACTCAATCTCATCCTCAGTCATACAAATACTATATCAGACTGTGAATTTATTGTTTACATGTATTTAAAAGTGTTATAAGTATTGGTTGAGTTGGGCAGCAAACTTCCTGGTGAGGTTTAGACAACAAACTACCTCGTTAGGTGGCGGCAACAATCTTCCTGTTAAGGTTTAGACAACAAGCTACCTGGTGAGGTTTAGACAGCAAACTACCTGGTTAGGTTTAGGAAAGTAACTACCTTGTAAGGTTTAGGCAACAAACTACCTGTTTAGGTTTAAGCAGCAAAACAACCTGGTCAGGTTTCAGCAAAAAAACTACCTTGTAAGGTTTAGGCAACACACTACCTTGTTAGATGGAGGCAGCAATCTTCCTGGTTAAGTTTAGGCAAGAAAACAACCTGGTCAGGTTTTGACAATAAAACAACCTGGTCAGGTTTTGACAATAAAACAACCTGGTCAGGTTTTGACAATAAAACAACCTGGTCAGGTTTGGACAATAAAACTACCTGGTAAGGTTTAGGCAACTACCTGGTTAAAACTACTTGTTTAGATTTAGGAAAAGATTATGGGTGGGATTAAAAAAATCATCTCTGTTTGAAGTTACACTGAAGAGACACTCAATGCGCGCCAATGCAAATGTGAATCAGGCACACAACACTATGTGTGATGCAGGACGTACTGTAAGGCACCGCCATTTGGCATTTGGCAGATTTTTAGGGAGCCCTGTTAAAGTCTTTTTCAATTATATTTTCAGCATTTCTCAACACAAAATGTAAAATGTAGATCAGGTTTCATTGATGGGAAAATGAACCTAATAATCTTGCTTTTGATGGTGGGGGACACACAAACTTCTCTTGGGAATCCTCCACATATCATTACTGTCAGATAATGTAAGCAGCCTGTTGCTTAGCGGATATCATTTGATGTTTATAGATGATAAATATCATGCAAACCGACAACCTTTTAGGCCTTTATCAGTATCTCTGATTTAATAAAGCACACTGGGAACAACCCAAGAACTGTTGCAATAAGTTAAATGATGATCTTGATGATGATGATAATGATCTTCAAGGCCTCTGAGCCATACACAGTGCTCAGAAACCTTACTGTTGTTTTCTACTGTTTGCAAATGATCCATATAGCTGTGAATGAATGTAATTACATGAATGTAAATTTGAAACCCATTATGTTTGCATAATGAACGTTCAAAAGCTATATATAAAGCCCTCAGGCTAAAGAGAGCCATTGACTCCCGATTGTCCTCCTCTAACAAAAAGATGCATTTAAGCCAAACAAGGCTGCCAGTTGAGTTGTATGAAAACATTTCTCATATATGATTAAATCAAAGAGGATGTGAAGTTGTATATTATGGCTGAGCAGTATTGAGTACATGACATCTGATGCAATTGATGCCAAGTTCAGTGTGATGGTGCTCCGCTTTTATCATCTGCCATCGTTGGATCGAGGCCACTCTGGATTGTTTTGATCTGAAGTGATAAAAAAATAGCTTACAGGCACAGAATTCAATAACACTAAACAACAACGGAGCTCCGTGAAACATTTATTTGTTTGAAATATGGTTTGCTTATTGTAAAACGCTACAAAAATATGCTGTATTCAAACGCTCATTATCTCACCTGCAAAGGGATTCAAAATTTATCTTAATATGGAGGAGACTTTTCTTGTTCTCTCTCTTCTCTCTCTGATCTTATTCAGCTTAGGAAAGGATTTGAAGGGAAGTTATTGCTGAAACAGCTTTATTCAGCACTGGTTTCTTTTTAAAACTCTGTCTGAATTTTGATTGGTCATGGACTTTGTTCTCAGTTTTCCACATAACCCTTATCAGTATCAGAATAGGCTCTACTGTCCAAGTAAGTACACACTGAAGGACTATGTATTCCTTTTACATCGCTCTCAGTGTACTTATACTACTTATAGTAGACAGAAACATATACACAGCTAGAAATGAGGACAACGACAACTGAACAGATGAATTAAAAAGGAGTGAATACTCAGGGCTGTATTGTACAAGCATGTGAAAAGAAAGTAGGTATATATCTATTGAAACGCTATTAAATAAATCAGCTGCTCTGTATTGTAAACTTAACGAACAGTACAAAGAAGCAATAGAGATAGTTATATATATTATAAAGGTATTAAACTGACCTCAAGTCTACATAGATGCAAACTTTATTAAAGAGCGCCTCCAGGATTCATGGCGCAACATGGAAGCACCTTTCGTGGAGTATATTTTCAGTGTATATCTGCTCTGTAGCGTGCAGCTTAGCGGGCTTCTGTTCCCTTTATTCCCCCCCCCAAAAAAAAAAGAAAAATCCCTATCCCTTATCCCTTGATAAAATGAATCAGGCATTATCTGTGTAAAAAAAACAAACAATGAGCAGGTAATTCTCTTTGCACTGCCTGTATCCAGACATAAAACCAACAAAGGAACAAATTACCTGCACAGAAGCCACACACAACGCTGCCGTACCCGTTACTGCTGTGACATGTTATTCCGTGTCGGAAATAGACCATTGTATTCTCTGTAATTTTTTGTTTACTTGTTTTTGTCCTACTTTTGTCCTTTCTAAAGCATATTCAGCCATTTTTCTTGTCACAATCTAAATTATATTTTTCTATGTCATCCAATAACTAGTAACACGTTGACATGTCGGCTGTGGATGATGACCAGAACAGCTAAATGAAATCTACTTGGACTCGAGGACGAATTGATTAGATTTGGATGGTCAAAGGTCAAAGCTCTCAAAACACATTTTTACATAAATGTCTAATAGGATAAAATGATGAAGTGATTACATTTCATACCCAAAAGGTCAAAGGTCAAAGGTCAACTTCAATGTGATATTATTCTGCAAATATTATTATTATTATTCAACGCCATAGCTCAGGAACAGCAAACTTGACTGGTGCAGGGAGGCATACAACCAAGATGGTGGTAATGTTAGATCTTACTGATCCGACTGTGTGTGTAGCCAAAGCCTGATATAGCTTATTTAACAAAGTATGAGTCATGCTTCTTCAATATGGTGAATTCAATTACAGTAGTTTATTTCAGCCCAGTCGTCAGGATAAAATGATGGCAGTTAATGCTCCTGCAAAAGTGTCATATCATGTTCACATTACATGTAGCATGACATGACTTTCGTATCCGGAGGCAGAGCGGATGGTGGTGGAGTTACAGGTGACCACTGGATATTTTTTCAGAGACCTCCTGACAATTTCCAGCCGCGTTTTTGGCGACCAAAAACAGTTATTTTAGGCTAAAACGTGTTATTTCCTTACCCTAATCAAGTGGTTTTTGTGCCTAAACTTAACCAGACAATAAGCACAGCGCTGTCACAACATAAAACTGAAAACTGAACCTAAGGATAGGGAAAGTTTGAACATATGCATGCTTTGCAGAAACGTCTTGCCAACATTTATTCTGGCCATTGCGGTTGTTTATTTTGAGTCAGTCCAACACACACACTGTCCTGCTGCTGTGTATTAGTCCACTGCTGAAAATTGTTCCCAACAAATGCACTGTTTACTACCATTTGGGTACATTAGGGTCAAAACTGATATAAATATACATATTTGTGAGTATCTTTTTAAAGATTTATATTTTCTGTGTCACAGGCAGGGCAGACAAGTCAGGAAGTGTTGAAAGATGGTTTCTCATGGAATAATAAAATGAATTTAAAGTAATTGTGCAACATTTTTACAGAGAAAATACAACAAATCAGAATAAAACAAAACCACAAAAAATATGGATATGGATAAATCTCTATCAAGGTGCTGGTTTATATTGGATCTACTCACCTCTGCAGTGGCCTATCTACAGATAACATGCCTGCAGTATCACACTTCTATATAAATATGTTCTGAATGGTATGATATGTTGAATACACTTTGTTATAAGTGAAGACGGTCAAATTTCATTTCATAGTCACACACTTTGAAGTGCGTCTCCAAGGTTGGCAAATGTATCACCTAGAAAGATGAATAAATATAAAAATGGTGACGTCAGATCTTCATGTTCAAGTGTTGCACACACAAGGTTATGTTATTCATTTGATCCTTACAAAGATCTTCTAGGAAGTTGTTCTGGACGTCTTCCAGGAGTGCAGTTACCACTCTTATAAATTCCATGAAGTTACTTCCCCTTATCTGCCCTGTCCTTAACCATAAATCCTCCTACACATTAAAAAAAAAAAACATCTGCAATAATTCCATTAAAACCTTGTACTTAGTAAGTAACACAGCTGTGTCTCACTATTTGTTGTGGATCATTCAAACTGAGTGAAACTAACAAGCAACATCTGCCCCGATTCCACAACTGCTTACTTGTAATGAGCTAAAGCTTCCGTTCACTTCCACGTTACATTAGTTCATCACACTATGCCTCAAAGTCAATGGGACACAAATGCTCAGCTGGAGTGCCATCTCAGGTAATGGCACATGTACAACACCTACAGTTCTCCTCTAGTGTCCTTGGTATGACATCTGTTTACTCCTGGATCAGTGCTGCATGACTGCACATAACAGCGGTGTAATAAACAGTATACTGTATATGCATAAGCCGGTGTCCATTCATTTAATTCAGATATGCCATAAGAGGAAGAACTTTCAAGGACTATCACCCTTATTTTAATAATTTAAAATTCTATACAGCTGTCCTGTGCGCCTCAGTCCAACACTGATAGCCCAATTTACCTGCTGAATTTCACTTTCCTACAAGAGGCCACATCTCTCTGGGTGGATTGTAATGACAGATCGCTTCATTTTATTGCAGAGTAGATTAATTCAAACTACCTGCTTTCTGTGAAACACTTTCACTCAGATCTTTTGCAGTGCTTGCTCAAATTAGACTTATTGCATGACTTTGATGTCCTGATCTCTTTATTCTTCTGCATACTGTGCTGTGCACCTTGAATGAACCCTTTTCTGAGAATATAAATCATTGTTTCATGACTTGATAACAAGGAGAGTTATTTCGAATGCAAGCTTTGAAAAATAATTAGCAGACAGTTTGAAGCTGGTTAATGTTGTTTAAAATCCACCAGTTTTGTAATAAAGAAAAAAAACAACCTTGGCAGCAGATCTAATGTGAGAGAAAAGGATAATTGCTGGACATTTCCTATTATTACTATTACCCTAAATATTTAAAGATCTTTTGATGGACAGGTACAGAACCATGGGAATTCTTACACAGAGATAAACAAAACTATCATCTTGAACCAGACAATTAAAAAAATAAATTAGTACTCACAATCATAATATGTTTTTAAGGAAAAGAGATACTTATATTCTGCACCTTTCTACAAGCTCTGTAAGATGTATTATTTTAACCTGACCTTTAATGTTGTTCAGTAGGTTCTCTGCAAAAATAAATAAATAAATAAATGAATAACTAAATAAATAAATAATGGATTTTGTTTTATTCATGTAGAAAGGTCATTAATAACCCACACACTGTGGATACAGGGTGAATAAAGTTATTGAATTAAATATTGAATTCAAATCGGTTGATGCTCAAGTGACAGAAAATGGTATTTGACAGATGTAGCAGCCTCCAGTGACAGGTGGTGTTGGATATTGACAGGCAGGCCAAGAAGAAAATACAAAGAATTACTGCTCCAGCTGCACAGTTTTCTCATCTGTTCTTCTGAAATGATGCTGCAGATGTTGCAAACTAGAAACTGAATTACTAATGAACAGAGTCAATGGATTTTCAGACCCAGTTCTCCCAGGAATAACCTTACACTGTCCTCCTCGGGTTTTGAATTAAAAAATGTGACAGTTGTTACAGAGAGATGAAATGGTAATAATCAAGGCCAATATTTGCTCAAAGAAAGTATTTTATTTAAGCAAATGAGCTTAACATGTAACATATTAATTTGCTCTTGTGCACGAGACTTTTCTATTCAGAAGCTATTAAATGTTACGAGTTGTTCGGGACAAAACTCATTCCAGAGGGAACCAAAACTTTTCTGGCCTTTTACTTATGTGATCAGTTAAGAGTGTTTTCAATTTCTGAAGAATTCTTAATCGATTTCAGGGCAAACGGGTCTTCTCTCAAAGCAGCGTGGTGTGGAAACAGTATTGATGCCGCCTTCCATCTCCGAGGCAGAGAATCAAGGGAGCAGGAGTCAGGCAGCGGGGTGGATATGTGCTGATCGAGAGTAGAGACAGCTCATGATAGCTTATCAAAAGGTGAGGCTCCTGCCATCCAGCCACTCCAGGGAATGAGCTTCTTCCGCTGGGATTCCTCCCCAGAGAAGGAGTCTGTATTCGGGATTCGACATTTTTTAATCTCACTTGGGCGGGATGAGAATGAGCCACCCTCCTCCCTTTGATTTTCATCCTCCTCTAAATGAAGTGATAGTGAAAAGGCTGCCTCGCCAAAATCACCTTCATCTCAGAGCAAACTGAATATCACAGAGCAGCCATTACAAATTTCTGTTCCTACTGCGTTATGAGAAATAACCTGAACTAGACAGCAGGAAGTATAGAATTGCAAGTGTCCGATGTGATGTGATGTCGCAGGCTCGCCGTCCAAAGTGAATCCGTTCAATGTGCATACATCTTGTAACATCATTCCTACCCTTTTACTTTATAAACAGAAAACACACATTTTATACTGTGATATTTTAAATGTTTCTCTATTAGAAATTACATATCTGGCTAACTTTATCATTCCTCCATTCCTTGTCCATGTCTTGCTTTCAATGCAAGCGACAGGACTGAAAACAGAAACGTGTGTGGGGCTCAAAAAGGCAGCCAGCGTTGCCCACAGGACACTCCGATAGCACAGATTCAAATCAGAATGATTTTGTCGCTGACCGTTGGGTTTCGAATCTTGGATTTAAGTACGTATAAGGGGCGCCTCAAAGACATATTTTGACCAGATGTTAATATCAGTATTAACAACATTATTCTTGCACATTTTGTATAGTTCTTGCAGTACAACATGTACAAATTCATTCATTTCCATTCATGAATTCGTGATGATTCATGTACGCTCGCCTTGACATAAACTGTCACCCACCAAAATACCTAAAACATATTCACTTGAGTGGCTGGTTAAACTATACTTGACTTGTGACAGCAACACAATTCCAGCCTCTGCCAGGCACTGTATCCGTGTAAAATGGGTCCAGATTCTTGTCAAAGACATGCACCATCTGTCTTTGTCTCTTTAGAGCACAGGAATAAACTGGCAGATTAATGATGTTTTAACATCTCAGAGACTACTGGGAAATGGAAAAGAAAAATTGTGTTTATAGCAAACTTTGGCTACATAAACAACACCTAGTTGGAGATTAAATTGATTGTTGACTTTGTCACGTCTTTACATGATTTGTTGGTAATGATGAAAAGATTAATTACATCAGCCTAATAATTTAATAAATGAAAGCTAATGAGTGAAAAATCTGTGAAAATATTGGTATTATAAAGGTTACATACAGCCGCATTCACCCTTTCACTGTTTGCATTTTAAGTACTGCAGTTAATTGAAGGTCAGTGGTCTTGAATATTTTTCCTTATTCATGTGCAGCAACTATCAAGGTCTGTCCGCAACTTGCCAACTGTAAATATGATCAAGTGCTCTCCTGAGAGGTACCTTAGAAGAGAGAATTACATCACCATCTTATCAAAGTCCCTTATAGATTAAAGGGTTAACCAGAAATAACAAAAAAACATCAGGAAAATGGTGAAACAGATTTATCAAGGTAGCATAAAATTCTGATTACATCTGGGAAAAACTGTGCTAACAGTTATTTTTTATACTCCCAGGTCGCACGTAGTTGATTTTGTGCTTCTGTGTTTTCATTAAAAATTTTCTGCATGGCATCTCAGGGGTGCTGTACCAGTGGAGATGGTATTATGTATTCGGAAGATGATTTGCCTGAAGTACCTTACTCTTTATTATGTGAAGACAGAAATATTATTATTCCGCTATCAACTCACAAAAAACAACAACGAAAAAAACAACTTCCATTCAACAAACAGACACAGTTAATAAACTGAAACCAACCTTTCAGGGATATGTAACAAAGGACTGTAGGTGGTATTGGAGATGAGAATGCTGCTTTACTTTATACACATTTGGTGGTAGTGGATGTAGCAGCAGAGGGAGATGGACTGGGACTAATGAATTTCTCTGGCGTTGTGGTGGTGCAGTTAGCTCCAACATGTACCAAAACCACAGACATACAAATATTAATCAATATGGTCCCCATGAAGACCTTGACCAAAACATCCCCATGCTGAAAGTGATGCAGGTAACACTTTACAGCTTCTTCATAAGAATATAATATTTTGATAATAAAGAGGTAGTAATTTAGTAATAACAAGTACTTACCAAAGTAATACCAGGGTAAAAGCTTGGCTATTGGATATATCTGGGTAAAATTGGACTAAAATGTATTTAAGGGGTTAATAAGGGGCAAAAAAGATAACAAGATAGTTAAATTTAGGTTACAATATAGTCACATGCTAACATTAAAATGGTTATAGTGCAATATGTGGATCTAAAAGATGGTAATATGGTGACATTAAAAGGATAATCATCTCTTACTGTAATGAGATAATATAAAGGTTGATGTCTTCACAATATTTTTGGCTGTTGTGATTACAATGATGTGCTGTGCTTACAGTACACAGCCACTGAGCCTGCTCTTCTGCAGCTAGCTAACTCAGTAGCACAAAGCATACAGCCTCTGAGCCAAAGAAGGAGTGAGCAGCAACACTGACTGACAGTCATTCAGTCGCTAGCCAAGTAGCATTAAATGAGAGCCCTTGAGCTCCATGAAGAGCCGCTGCGGCAGCAACACACTCTTTCGGTGGCTAACATTAGCACAAAGCACACAGTCCCGGAGCCAAGCTAGCCCTGTTAGCACAAAGCACACACCTACAGCAGTAAGAAGTGATTGCCATGCCTTTCATATTCATATTTTGCTTGTGTCAATACAATTGTGGCATTTTGGTGTTTAATAGTTCCTTATTTATGTATTTGTTAGTCTAAAAAACGCTAAGATAGCTTGTTGAACAAAGCTAATAGCTGCTAATACATCTCCCTGCTGGCCCTGTCATGTGTTTCTGTTGTAACTGTTAACACTGCAACATGATGGTGAGGACCACGTTTTTAAACGGTTTGCATCATAGAGAAATCTTAAACTATTTATTTCATAAAAGGCAAACTATCACAGGATGGCAAAATACATGATGTTTCAGCCCTCTCCAATCCTGTCAGCAATAATCAAGGGTGACCTTTGTACTAGTTCCTGCTCTGCCCTCCGCACTAAAGCAGAATGTTAAACAAAAGACTGATAGTAATACGATGCAGAACATCCAGAGACATCATTGATGGCAGCAAAAGGAATGTTTGGCTCCGTCCCAGTAATCACACTTGCGGTCTGTGGATTTTTTCCAGGCACTTGTGTAACAGATTTCCAGTAATTACCAACAGTCCTGAAGTGCCCATTAAGACTGCAAGTGTGGGGTGTGGAGGTGTTTTCTTAACACACTGGGACACACTGTGATAATGAGGTCAACCTATCCTTGGTGCGAGAACACAGCTCCTCGTCGCTCGAGATGTTTGAAAAAGAGATTTCCAGTTATGTTGAAACAAAAAACAATAAAAGCTAAACTGACAAACAAACAAAATAAATAATACCACAGGTAGTGATACTTTTAACAAAAATGGGATGAATATAAAACTGTTAAAACTTCTCGTACAAGTAGTTCAGCAGAAACTGCAAAATTACAGCAGAACTTTTGTTTTCTGAATATAATTTCTTGCCAAACAAGTTGAGGAACTCATTTTTGGCACCGTTGACTACATCACCATAGTCATGACTATGCATTAACCAGTTAGCCGGAGGGGATCTGTTTTCCCAAGAAAATTCAACAGTTGAATCATCGACTGAAATCAATTTCATCTCCTCAGTGAGCCTACGCTCTTCTGAGAGCAGTGTCGTACCTCTGCATGTCTGCTCGGCTCATCTAATGACCCTCTGTGTGTCTCTGGAAGCTGCATGATGTTGAGATTTACTCTGCTGGTGTTTGTTTCAACAATGCAACACATTCCTCCAGTTTCTGAATCCATTCAGAGATTAAAGCAGCATTTGATCTTTTTTTCTTCAGCCTTTCAAGGAGATGCTCTTGTGAAGCAGTGGGTGGAGTTTGTGCCAGACATTTTTAAACTGCAGTATTCTGTTTAATGTGGTCTGAAAGCAAATGAATTTAAGGTCAGGCAGGTTCTGCAGTGTCCAAAGTAGTAACAAAATGACAATGCAGCTTTCCCTGGTGGTGTACGCTTAATCTCTGCTGCCTTATTATTTTCTTGTAACATTACAGCTGCCTAGTCAGACATCAGACCTGTCTGTTACATGAATACAAATACCAAGATATTTTATATTTTTTGACAAGAACAGGCCAGGTTGGCTCTCCTTTGTTTCTAGGTAACTCCTCAAGTCACAGTTCTTCAGCAGTTGCAGAAAATGTGTCTTTTATCTGCTCTCCAAATGTCCCTGTTTAACCATTGTTTGTACAGTAAAGTACTTATTTTTTATAACTTTATGGCTGCTGTTTTCAATTTGTTTTTTATGATCTGTTTAGCACCAACGATGATGCTCATTAGCCCTCAGTAATTGTCTGTAATTAGCTAATGCTTTGTAGTCAGAGGTGAACCGTCAGGTGAGGCAAACTGTTTATCCCGTGTGCATTGCTGTCACAGACAGACCCTGCTCATAAGCCAGTCCCCTAATCTAACTTCTCTTTCAAATGGCGATGAATTGAAAATTCAAGATGGGGCAGTGCTACGCCTGCAAAGTGGTGAGACTGTCCTGTCAGATCTGTCTTAATTCGGTGTCTGTCTTTGTTTAATAGTCCACGCTTTAATCTCGCTGAATCCTTGCCTCTCGCCAAAACCTCCGGGCAGTTAATTCCTGGAATCTGCTCCAACCTTGGAGATCTCTGGACAGCAGCACTGGAGGCTCCTGATTGACTGAATAGAAAACACAAACTGGACTTTATAACTCCAGTGAACTGATAGTGAAACTGGAAACATTACTTTTGTTTTATTGTTTGGAGAGTCATTTGCTCTATTGCTTTTTGGCCTGTACGTTTAACAGTGACAACACCTATTTGCATTGAATGAAAGCTGCGGTATTGTTTTATTGTCTGTCAGCCTGTGCTTAATGTTTGCTTTTAGGTGTGTCTGCCACCTGACAAGAAACGTCAATATGGGTCGTAGCTGCAGTCGACCTACAGTATACAATTGTTTAGGAACAGCTCAATTATAGTATTGATTCCTTCTGTTTTACCTCAGTTAATTCAACTTGTGAATTCAAAGTATTTCTTGACACCAGAGCTTATTATTAGTTATGAGGTCAAGTGACAAAATCTCCACACCTATCACCAGCACTCTAATTTTCATATAATTATATTCAGTGCCCTTATAATTAGAGGACGTTTGATTGGTCTGAAATAAAAGTAGCAAAGCTTTTGACCTTTAAAAATGTTGTTTGCGTTACGGCCATAACAAAACATCAGCAGTTAACCAAGTGGCTTCAGTTGCAGATAAACTTTGACCCTAATTCTCCCTCTTTTCACATCTGTGGTTCATCTGATGTTTAAAACTTTACGTTTTTTTCTTCTCCTATCTACTGATGGACATCATCTCCGAACGAACAGTGTTTTTACTCCTTGTGAACAAGCACATTCTTGTAGAGAGCACATGCCCCCCTGAGGTAATGGCCCCGTTCATACTATCACTGACAGCTGATTGCTCCTGATGACACGTATTGCACACAAGATAAACATGGCCACACCGATGTTTCCCTGGAATAGCTGATTAGCTGTCCTCCTTGATGTTGAGCGCACCTGAAGACTCTTTGGTGTTTTCCTCGAGCAGACATCACAGTGAAGACATTTCGCTTATTTTATTGTTATTGTTGTAAGCGGAAATGATTTTCGAATGTAGTTGCAGGGTCTTTTTGTTTCATTTCTGTGGAATTTAATTTCTACGATGCCAAAGGTCATCTTCATTATTTTGTTTCAGGAGGGAAAAGCCATGGCAACCCAACGAAAAGGCTCCTTTTTACCCACACCATCAACAAAACACTCCTGAAAAGGTCATGATTCTTAAAGTTAATGAAGGAGGAACAACTAAGACTCCATGACCAATTTCTGTCATAACCTTTTGTTCCTTGTAAATCTTTTGAATATTAAGTCCTGAATTATTCTTATAATATCAACAGATAGCATTGTGTGTGATGTATCATCCCTTTGTCCTTTTTTCCAGCCATAAAATCTGCTGCATGAAAAATCCTGCATTTGTAAAAGGCCATAAATGTAGCGATTGAGATACAGTGGTTGTTATTTCAGTAATTAAGCATAAATCAGACTCGGGTCTCCTCTAAAAAGATAATTGTAATGGCGACTTGAGGCCATGCTGAGCAGTGCAGGCAGTGTAGGCCTGTATGCAACTGTATGCCCTCGTTTGGTAGTAGTCGCTGTCCATGGTGCTGAAATGCACCGCTGACAGCAACTTTTCTGTGTCTGTGTCGGCCTTGAAGAGCAGATGATCTTGTATTTGACTTGAATTATTTTACATAGATTAGATATATATAGACAGTGGCCTTCAATCCACTTCAAACATGGTTTCCAGTATTTAGTGTGTGGTGGAGAAAACCCTTTATCTGTGGCGTAAACCATAAACTGCTGCTGTCTCCAGCTACATTTTTACTGTACAGATGTGAAAGTCGTATCGATCTTTCTAATTTACCACTTGGCTTTAAGCTTTTAAATTGTAGAATCTAAAAATGTGATAAAAACCTTATTAGTTGTGTTTTTGTAAAGGTGTCATTTGTAAAAAATGGTTAGAAAACTATCAGGGGCAGCATAACCGCTAACTGCTGCTCACTATATTGGACTTGCTTCTCTCAGCTGTAGCTATCTTTGGTTGTAGCGACTAGCTGCTGTTAGCAAAAAGCTCATTTAGCCCTGGAGCTAAGACACCCTATAAGCTAACAGGAGTTTTGTATTGTTTATGTCATGTCTGTACTAAATGTGTTGCTTTACGATGACTTAACGCGACAGTGAGGCTCGTCTTAGTGTGGTAAAAGAGAGAAACTTGAATTGTTTACTGTTGTATTTTTCTGTTTAGTAGGGAAAATAGGTTTAAAATGATCTATCTAGTTTATTTTTTTTACTGATTAGACTCACTGATTTATGAAATCAAAATCTGGATACAGCTTCAGACGCAGAGCCCTGTTCATTCCTAAGCTGCTCAGTGGAAGCTTGACCTTCTAGGTGTAATATTTCTCGGATCTTCTGGCATTGTTGGGCCCAAAGAGCGTGCACACTAGAGATGTCCGCTGACCGAGCCGGCTAACTTTTGGTTAAGCGCCTGGCTAACATGAATGGGAATAAAAATGATTCAGTCTAGACTTTCTAAATGTTATCTGACGAAATGACTGAAAGAGTGAGTGAGAGTGAAATAACCATTTCACAGGGGTTGTGATGATAAAATAAAAGATTTCATCCACCGCTTTGCAGCTGCTTCTTTCACAATGTCAGCTCAAGTCTTTTTGGGCTGTTCAGCATGTGATGTTGTAATAACTGAGTTGAAGCAGTGGTTGCAAAAACACATAGCTCTTACTCAGCAGATGAACTTTGAGTATTACTTCTTTCAGGCTTCAGTTCCTGTCTCTGTGCTGCTTTTAAGCCCAAGACGACTCCAGGATGTGAGCAAAAATTGGCATTAACTATATTTGAGGCAAGAGTACAAAGGAGCAATCTGAGGTCCAGCGAATAATGCCCATTATGAAATATATTCTCATCCTCCCCACCAGCATTTCTATAAATGTAATGTTCCAGTGGGCGACCTTTAAGTACAAATGCATACAGACCTTTTGATAACAAAGAATCTTTTTGCTATACTTTTCAACAAGTGACGGCGACCACTTCATCTGAAGAGTCACTGTAGAAGGAACCTTTAAATTCTTAATCACTCTAATTAAGTGCAATTAGACAATGAGGACCTGAAATATTCATGCAGCACTTAACTTTGCCTTTCTTCTTCAACTGATGATTCACTGCAAAGTGGTTCTTAAGTCTGGACATAGCATGAATACCAAAATACTATACTGCAGGACAGTCATCAAAGCCTGGATAGAGGTGGTCTCTTTCATTGTTACAATATTTAGCGAGCGAGGCTTCCACATCACGTGCTCGATGATAATCAAAAGACAAAAAAATGAGAGACAAAGTGACAAGATGCCGCTTGGTGATAGCAGAACACAGAATGTATCATTGTGTATGCTGTCTTTTCAGTAAAGATCATCTCCCTTTTCACATGAAAGGTGGAGTGGCCATCTGACAATTTTGGCTCCATGCACCCCTCTGCAGTGATGTGGTACTCTCCCAACACAGGCACAAAATGGCTGGATCTGTTAATAGTGCTGTCCTCATATTGTAATACCATCTGTTCCATGGCAGGCCGTCAAGGGGTATGCCATCAATTTCGCTGTGTGCAGATTGAATTTTCATGCTCTCGCTTTTTCTCCCCGACCTTAAAATCTTACTTTGATGCATCTTGGGAAAGTAACTCTGAACAAGAAAGAGACTTCTGTGTGCATGTTGACAGTTGCAGCCCTCTTCTTTAGGCAAATTCTAATCCGCAGATGAGAAAAAACAACACAAGGTAAGGGCATGCGAGCGTCTTTAAGTCAAAATATCCACACTATTATTGAGCTTAGGAAGTAGCTGCATTACATTATGCCTCCAATCTTTCCCCTGACCTTAGTTGTAGTTTTGAATGCATTGCAAATAGCATTTAATGACTCACACTGTATTTTGCTGGTGCCGAGCCGGAGTTCAGATTTGCAAAAACCTTCGAAGAACACTATGTTTGTTTGTATTCTATTATGAGCCTCTAAATGCATGTTATTGTGCCTGAAAGGACTAGAGGTCAATTTTTCTCTCGTTCTATATTGAATTGAAAACAGCCTGATAATAAATTCTCTCCACACATTCCTATAAACATGATTCATCACTAGGAAAGCAAAAGAAATTAGGTTCCTGTGTGGCGTGAGATAAACAAAAGCGCTAGTATTACATGAATACCGCAAGTATCGATAGGTCGTCCGACCTCATTCTGGATGGAAGAGCTGGGAGGTTGTTGGTGTCCACAAAGACATCTAACAAAACTCATTTCTCTGATTTTAAATAGCCTCCAGCCTAAAACTTGCTTTCCTATGTCTCCAAAAAGTGCCTCTCTGCATGAGCGGTCGCACTCAAGAGGGGTTTAGACTGACGGCTAAACTGCAGTCAAAGCCAACAGTGGAACAGACAGATGTAGTCTAAGGCAGACGGTGCTGAAGACAGGCAGTTTTATTTGACCAAAACTGCTCAGGGAAATAGCCAAAGACTGCTTTAATGCCATGATATGAGACACGGAGAGATGCACATTTGAAGCCCTCAGCGAAGAGCAGATGATAATCAGACTTGCCAAGTTGTCAAAGCGACGAGCAAAGAGCTGACACGTACAGGTCGGTAGAAACTATTATTCTTTTGGAAACCCACACTTTCATTTCTCTGTCCAGTGAATTATAATCCCTGTGATAACCCTCTATTAGCTTGTCTTTCTACAACTTTTGCCTAATTGTAATGTTCAGATAGCAAAAACAAGCCAACAAGAGTTTAATTAAATGAGGTGATTTTTTTTTTTTCCTGTGCTTTCTGTGTGGGATACGGGAGCAGTGAGGGACTGAATGAGGCAAGTCTCTGCTCATAAGCATTAATTGTACAGTCTCACAGTCTCACTCCCTTGACATGAGGAGGAATATTGCTAGTGGGAGCAATGGACTGTGTCATTTTAATGCCCAATTTCAGCTTGAGCTCAGACCTCCCGCCAACCAAATCAATTGCTTTTTTACTGCTGGGCCTTTGTTGATGAGTTATGTCAGACAGAAGAAGCGCTAAGCTTTAATCAGGAGCACATTGTGTTCGTCCCTGACATATGAAGACATTTAGAAGTCCACAGATAAAAGCTGTAGAGTTGGAGTTCTTCACTCCACTTTATTCACACCTTCAGAGCACATTTTTAAAACATGCTTCGCTGTAATTTTATATTTGATTGCATGTTGTGTGGTGGATGGCGTTTGTGCAAAATTCCCTCAAACCGAACACATAGAAAGGGTCGTGGCAATCAGAAGACCTGATGCCGTCTGGTGCTGATGAGTTGATGTAAACAAAATACTGGTTGATGTAAACAAACTGTTGTTTGTCTCGAGTTTCTAAGAATTCTGGACTCAATGCACAAATCAGTGCGACTGACTAAACAGGCAGTTTATACCGAGACACAAACAAATCACAAGCAAATCAAAAGTTTTACCTCCTACCTATAGAAGTGTTCAACTTCTCTAATGGAGCAATGTCCCATCAATCCCGACATGAAGAAGAGACCTTCAATAAGACTTTAAAAAAGTTACTTGATAAATGTGCCAAATAAACATTAGATAGTAAGTGAGTATAATGTATAATCTGAAATCAAAATAATGTAGATTAAAGATGTTTTATGTTGTCTAACGTTAGTGATAGGTGACATATGTCTTTCTGGGGCACAAGAATCTTTCCTGATTGACTGTGATTGTAAGTTGCCCGTGCAGAGTTCGCTCCTCTTCAGTACCAGAGATAGAGAGTTGTTATGTGCATTTTTCCAATGCCGTATCATCATTCCCAAAACAACATAACCGTTCCACCGTACCAGCAACAGGCACACCGGACCTTCGTCAAAACATAGTGGCCTGGGTTGAAATAACTATTTGTACATACCTACATTAAGTAACTTGCGCTGCGTTTGGATGTGATCTTTCTTTATTATCTTATTATTATAAGTTTAAATAACTCATCGTTGACTTGTGGTTTCACACTGGACACAAACAGCAGCGTCCTGAATGAAAGCCCTTTGCTTGGTAAACCCATCGATCCATCTCTGACCTTCTCCCTATATAGACTTTCCCACTCTTTAGACTAATTCTCCCCTCTTTCTCCTTTGCAGCCATAACCGTTACTACAGCCACATGAAACATAAATCTGGGCTGCAATAAGCTGCTTTCAAAGTCGACCTATATGGTAATTTCCTGATAAGGACTGGCTGTGTATTCAGCTGCAGCTTGGCCGAGAACTCTTGGCTTGGCGAGAAACGGCACACGCTGGGCCTCAGGGAGGTTCAGAGGGTAGCTACACAGGTGATATAGGAGCTAAATGTTTGGTCTTGGTCTTTGACCATGTTAAGAATCACAGTAGTGCTGAATTGTGCAGAAATCTGCCACTTCTTTGCATGTCCTGTACCTTAAAATAAATGAAACATAGTTGTTGTTCTTCTGAAACATATTCATTATGGGTGTCATTTCCATTCAGCTGTTACATCCTGGCAACAGCATGTGTGATGTGATGTTGTGCTACACGGACACAGAAGAAACATAGAATTTCTCCAGGTTTAAATATAAGCTTTTTAACGCAACAGCTTCCATAACAGTCGATTTTACTCCTAGTACTGTGGCAGTTGAACCACAGGAAATTGGAAGAAGTTTCCCGAAGGAACTCTTCTCTCCTTCACGGTACGAAAAACCCCTGTTTTGCTCGTGTTTACTCACTGGATGACCCTGTTTCATACAGTGAATTTATGATGCAACATCATCACATCACTAATTCCAGTGGGGTTAACGAGACTAAGAAGGAACACTTTGATGGACTGTGGCACCCTCTTTTCTTTTATCGAATCAAGACTTGTCAGATCTTCCACAGATGACTTCCAGCTGTGCAACCACAGAGACTTCAGAGCTAAATAAACTCAAATTTCAAATCTCAGACTAGCCAAGTCCATTTTAATTAGACTGGTTGTTTTAATTAGAGCAATGATAGCTTCAGTTATTGTTGCATATAAACACTGACAGCTGAAGAGACACAGAGGCCCAATGCATAGATGGGGCAGACGGAAAGATTCATTTAGACGGCGGTCCACTGAGAAAATTGTTATATTGCAGCAACAAGCACATTGTGAGAATACCTATGAATAAATGGCCTTAGAGGCAACAGTGGTGGTGAATGAGGAATACAGAATATTTGTTACATACAGAAAGATTTCTGTATGTTAGACATTGATAAAAGGAAAGCGAAGATAAGAACTGGAATGGCTTAATGCAGACAATGTAGCAGAGTACATTTTAGAGCAAAGCTGGCCTGGGCCTCCCTCAAGTCACTCATCACCAAGAAAGCACTCAGGATACCTGGCAGCACACAGCCCAAATGTTTTGCTTTCCCTAAGAGTCAACATTATGATTCTAAAACTTGAGGAAAATATTCAGATAATGTATGCAGCCAAACCAAAGGCAAGGCTCTGTAGAAAGAAGACTTGTTCTCTCCTGATTAATTGGTGGAGCTGCACAAAGGGAATACTCTACCCAGCTACAGTGAGCTTGATGCACAGTCTCTGGAGTTCTCCTTTACTTCCTCGCGAGAATAAATCAGGAAACACAGTCTGGTAGAAATTGGAACAACTGATAGCTGTACCATCCTGTAGAAAGGGAGGATATTATCTACCTACCTGATGGGTGAATCTGTGAGATGTTTTGTGCATTTAGGTTTCTAGCACTGGATCAATAAGTGCACTGGCCTGCACAGAGTTTAATGGGGAGAGGAGATCCATTCAAAACCCTGGTTTATTAGGGTTGGGAGCCATTTGAATAAGTCTCCTGCAATATCATCAATATTTCTTTTAATAGGTGTAATTTTATTTGCTATCCATGTTTTGTTTTCGTTGAATTATAAGCAAAGTCATATTCAGTCCATGTTTATTCTACTGTGTTGTAGTGTACAGGTGCATACATGCTACTGCGTCCACCTGCTGTATATCCTGTACAGTTTATATGTGAGACCAGGGCTGTCACAATATCAGACTCAAAATACAAGTACAGGGAGGTAAAGAGAGAGTCTGTCAACATAAATGTTCAAAAGCCTACAAAAAGAACAATTACACTTAATAATTATTATTAATTATCATAATTAAACTTAATTAGTCTAACTTTCCTTTTTATGGTGGTCATTGTACGTGATACATCTCCACAATATCAATATTTCATTTTAAACAAAGCAAAAGATGCTTGCAGAGTGTCCACATCTGGATTAGAACCAGACCAGTGAATAAACACCTGGAGTCACTTCAGATTCTGCTCAGAGATTATTTTTTACTTTTGGGATTAAAAAGTGGATTAATCTTCACTCCTGTTTATCAACCTGACTGCAGCAGTGATCCACAGAGCTTACCGCCATTGTCAGGTGTTTATGTGCTATAATGTCGACTGCCGACTGGAGCTGGAAGGGAAATGTACTTTACCTCATGAACAACGTTACAGAGGGAGAAGAGGGTGAGTACTGAATTCACGTTGAGTTGTCCTGAATTTAACAATGTGTGGTGTTGCTCCCAAAGAACATCTTACGGATAGTTACAGTAAAGTAATCTGGCTGTTTGGGGTGGATAAACACTGCATGAGTAACACAAATGTTCCTGCCGTCGAACTTGCTTCACTGTTGATGTATACGCTATTTCACAAGCACCACATCTGAGGAAAATCTATCTGGTGTGACTCAGGCACAAATGTTCACAGATGATGTAATGTTTAAAGTTGTATTCACATTAAGTTTAGTTTTGTTTATCGTCTTCTCTATCTATTCTCTACTTGTGGATTCCTCTGGGTTTGAACATTGTTGGAAACAACTTTTGGTAATTTTTTGGCAATTAAAGCAGAATTCCTGCATACTATATCTTTAAATATCATGATTATAGTCAATATTCGAATAGCATGACACCCCTATACAATAGAAATTGTATAATTCGATCTTGTAACAGGAAAATTCACACTTAATGGGTGTTTTGCAATAATAATTGCAGCTTTAACTTGTCTGTATTCTGCAGCTGGACTTATAACAAGTCATATCCCACATTATCTAATACTGAAGTGAGCTTTAATCGGCAGGACTGGTAATATCCTGTAGACACCAGACATCACTGAAACAAGCTGCAGGGGTTGGTTTCATCAAGCAGATTTTTTTATTGGCACTGGGATTAAATTTGGTTTCATTAGTGGCCAACCACTGATAAATGGAAAAGAATAGACACTCCTGTTAATTAAATTCTGATATCAGTCGGGTCAGACACTGTATGTCTGAGAAAGGTGTAAGCAGGAGTTGAATTGGAGCCCTGAAACTTGGATGTTAGAGGTCCTCTGTGAGGTAAGGGACCAGTCTTTCTAAATTCATGCCAACACCTGATTATAATCAACTTTTCTAAAATTATGCAGTGAAAATTAACAGTTAATGAATAGAGTTATCAAATCTTAAATTCCTGTGAACATCACCTTACTCACACTGATGCTATGTTCAATAGTTTCCTTCTCCTACTGCAACTCTGTAATCAACAGGTAGATTTTCTCTGGTTTTGTCTGCCTGCTAATGGGGAGAATATCTCTAAATTTCTGCCTTTCTAAATATTCAACCTTATCAAAACTACTTCTTTAATTCAAACCGCAGCAGATACAATCATAAGAGGAAATGACCCCCCTGCACTTCAGTAATACTGAGCTCTCTAATTCACATTTATTCATAGGCAATGAGGTACAATGTTCGTCATGACCTATTTGAAAAGTGCTTTTCGGAAGCAAAGTCAAGGCAAGGCAACACTCACTTCCTAGATGGTTTAAAGTTTCTTTTGTCAGGGTTAAGTGCCAAGAGCATACCACAAACCTTCAGGTGATAATGTGTTCATTGTATGCTTACCTTTATTGGAGGAAAAGCATTTGCTGCAAGAATCTCAATCATAATTCTACAACCCGACAGGACAACAGGAAACATGTTCGCCAGCTGATTTTTGAACATGGTGGGCATCTAGACTTCAGCAGCTGGAACAAAAGCTGGATATGTGATGCATCTGCATATGATTGCATTATCTTAAGGCCAAGGACAAGAAGCGTTCTGGTTTCCGTTTGCAGCCCTGTCGTTGTAATCCCAATAGCCAGAGTAACAATTTCTGCACTTTATATTTCTACAAAAAACAGATATTCTCAAATGTGTATGTGTCATACTATGTGCCCATAATGTCATGTTCACATTACATGTATATGAGCTGATTTTCGTGTTGTGAGGTGGAGAGGATGGCTAGAGACCGCTGTTTGAGACACAATGGCGACAAACCCGGTGAGCCAAAAAAAACCCACAATCTTTTCCTAATCCTAACCAAGTGTTAACGCTAAACCTAACCAGAACATAAGCACAGGGTTGTCACGACATGAAATTGAAAACCAGACCAAAAAAATTCAGACTTATCTTATCGATATCGGCCATGAGATGCAGGTAATTATTGATTATCGGTATAAGCAACAAGAAAAAAAAATCCATATCATGCATTCCTACTTTCAACATATTTGTACTTGACAGAAATATAAATTGGTAATATTTATTCTGGCTGTTGGGCTGCAAAGTAGTAACACGTTGCAGAGCTGGTTGTGGAGAGCAAAAGAGGCAGAACGCATTAGCTGAAATGCAATCTCAGAAACCACTGGCTGTTGTATATGCAATCATTTGCAGATATCTGTTTATAGGGATAAGTTGACCCTCAACTCCAGCTCCATTCTAGCATCAATCGGACTGTAAACAATAACTGGTGCACAGAAGATAAAGTCTTGGCCCTGATATCTGCTGGCTACAAAGGAAGCTGCAAATCATTGGCCGTTGCCCCCCAGATGCTGAATTGTTGTCAGAGGACATCCGAGAGGTTCATACATTGTTGGGTAGGTCTGTATCTCCATATGTGAAAGGTAATCTACCTAGCTGTAGCTGTACTGTAGCGCTTAACCAAACCCTGTATTTTATGTGCCATTTTTGTTTATTAAATGTATTCCGGTGTTTTTTTGAGAAAACTCTCCGCACCATTCGCCACAGCACATCATGGTGGATAAGGAAACGGCCATAAAGGGATCAGGGGATGAAGCCGATGTGTTTGGTCACGACTGATAGTTTACTAGCCTCTAACCTTCCTCTAACACACCAGCTGATAATATATGTTAATGGATTTCCTCTTAATCCCACCCTGTTTTCCAAGTGGGCTGCCGGTTTGCTGCATATGAAAATACCAATAAATGTGCCAGTGCGCCCAGTCTGCACTGCGCATTTCACTGAGCTTTGTGTTCTGGCCTTGAGTAACAAATATAGGGCCGTCACTGGTGAACTCTTATTCAATTTAATCTATGTGAGCACAAATATGATCCCAAAGCACATGCAGCTGAAAAAAAGCACACACAAAAAATTAGCAGCAAATTACTTTACTCTCCCCCCATTAGCGTGTTTTACTGGAGGGCATGGCTGCATAAAACATGAATTACCCAGATCTCCTCAGTTTCCTCAGAGCCTGACCTCCCACTCATTCCTTTGGTGGATTGTTTCAGTGAATTTTGACAGCACTCGTGTGTTCATAGACCAGGATCAGTAACACATGACTGCTTTAACTGCTCAGAGCCCTCCTAAGGACATTAGAGAGAGTCTGGGGTGCTGTATAGAAAATCTGTTGTTAAGTGTTGGGTGGAGAATGGGTCAGGTGTTTTAGAAAAACAGCACGGGTGAATTTTGTAATTAACAGTAGCTTTCTGCTGGAGGCAAAGGACAACACCCACACTGTCAGTATACTAACTGCATACCTGTTTTCATATATTCAGTGTTTTTTTCTTTTTAGCTCAGAGTAAATGATATGTCGCTGTGCATATTTGGGTAAGAAAAACAGCACTTCAATTCAGGCATTGACGTGGTTGGCTGCATTTTGGTTTGGCTGCATTTAAATGAGGACTGGGTATATTGTGAGCCATTGTGAGAAGGAGCTCATCATCACCAATTACCTACACTGACAGGCCGAAGAATTAATTCTGCTCCCTGAAGAACCTGACATCTCTCATTCTTTTTCCTACAATACAATTAGTTTGAATATAATTAAATTCATCGTGTGACGGTGAGACCTACACATCCTCAATGTCACTGTACCTTTTCTACAAATCAAATTAGACTGCAAAGCAAATGTGGGTTCAAAAAGATGAAGAACTAATGAGAGAGTTTCTTGCTGATTCCATGAACGGTATTCAAGGGATGGTCCACAGGATCCCTATTAGTGTCATGATCTTGAACAATTTAGTGAGAATATGTCTCTGCTACATCAAGATTAAAGGGAATAGGGACCGCTCACCATTAAGCAAAAGTCTCCTGAGATGCTCATCTGCTGAGTAAATGTGACGATGAGCACACTGACAATGGCCCTGTAGGAGCACAGGTCACTGTCATCATACAGAAGAAAAAAGGAGAGCTTCTTCAGGTGGAGCAATACAGCAATTAAGTCAGTCGCTGCTGATAAAACAACCCCAGAAATGATCTCTCACCTTCATCACATATTTGATTCTCTGGTGTCCTGTAGTCTAATTGTGGTGGGATGTTGTTTTTGTAACACCATTGCTAATTGAATTGTTGCTGTAATAGCACAATAATAATAATTACAGAAAAGTAAGAAGGTTTGGATGGTTTGCACCTGGTAGGCCGACTGAAAACACGTGTAAGGCTAAAGTAATGTAATGCTTCTTGAACTACTCACAGCAGCTATTTAATCACAAGCAGCACTCATTTGCTTACACATACATTAATATGTGCACCATATTGTTAAGTGAACCCCTTCGTTAAGCTCTTATCAACAGCTACTTAAAGATCTTAGCCGAAGTTACTTGAAATAAGTGCACAGTCATCAAACCACTGATACATTCATATTCAAGTGTCATAGGCTACCACCATATTGTATAAATATTTTTGCAATATATCTTATCGGGTCAATATTACATGTTTATGACCTGACTTTCGTATTGGTAGTTGGAGGGGATGGTGGTGGTGTTACCAGCAAGGAGGATGCCAAGCCATTGACTTGAGACTGCGTTTTAACATTTGTAAGTGTGAAAACTATTGATATTTTTCATGGGTTGTGTAACATCTCCAGCCGTGTTTGTGGTGACCAAAACATGACCTTTTTTCCAAACCTAACCAAGAGGTTTTAGTGCCTAAAAAAAACAGACCATAAGTGTTAAAACGTAACCTTAGGAAATGTAAAGTTCCAACATAAAGAAATGTAAAGTTTCAACATATCTGTAATTTGCAGAAATGGCGATTGGGTTAGGAAGAAACCATAAAGTTATAATTAACAAAGTCCAAAGTGTTTACAGTTCTTAGCAATATGTAAAGTATAATGTTTATATGTTAAGTATAATGAAAATATGGATAATATAATAAAAAGAGACTTTCCTTTAAGACAGATACAGCCTTTAAGATGTACAGGAAATAATTTTGTGCACTTAAGCCTGCAATAACTGATAGTGGAAATAAATTATCTCCTTTGAAGCTGATATAGTGAACTTGTTAGCAAACAGTTGCTATTCACCATAAACAGAACAGTTTCCCTGGAGTCTGACTACCTAACCAAGTATCCGACAACAAAACTCAACCCTAGTCTTCATGAGTTGTGGCAGCCGGTGCACTAGCTCAGTAGAGGTGACCATAAAACTGTCAACCATTCCCAAAAACCAGGAACGCACGATGAGCAAATTTAGGGCAACTGGGAAAAAGTAACCTCCAACTGCCAAACCTCAACGCTACAACCTCTCTACCTTGACAAAACCCAGAGGACGATTGCCATTAGACCTACCAGGGGAACCACTCCTTCAGGAAATGCACGCTCAGGCGGATCAGCAATTACTTTTGGATGCCTCAGCCAATATCTGCAGCCGGAGACAACAGCTGCAGAAGAAAAAAATGTCTGTTCAGCCACAAACAGCAAGAAAAAGCTCCTGCAAAACACCTAAACCAAACATCTCAAAGTGCATCCTCCAGAGAGTCACAAACTCAGCACATAACGCTCACTACATAACAGTGACAGGAGGGAATCCCTTTCAATAACTCAGCTCAAGGAACGTCTCCATGTGCAGCCAATTAAACTTGAATGATGTGTAACCAAAACACTCAAATAAACCAGATTCGGCAGAAAATAAAACATGAGTTCACTCAATTTTGAACTAGCAAAACATGATCTGAACAACAGATGAGCCTCCAATTTGTTACACGACAAAGAAGAGGAGATGTGTGCCAAACTAAGCAGTAGTAAACTGAAATCATTTCAAATAGGTGAGGTCAGTATCAGTGATGTTTTAAAGTGTATGAATGAATGCAGTTGGTCGGTGTTGGTCCGTCTGATAGAGAGCCTTCTTGTTTTTAATAGTTCTGTTTGGTACGGGCACCTGACTTTAAATAGAGACAAGCTAGATAGTATTGTTAAGACAGTAGGGATGATAATAGGCTGCCAACAGAAGCAGCTAGATGATCTTTACAGCACAGCTGTACACAGGAAAGCCCAGCCCATCATAAATGACAAAACACACCCTCTCTTCACCGGGTTTGAGCTGCTCCCCTCAGGGCGACTGTGTGGGGTGTTGTCAATGTAAAACAAATGAAAGGTGAAGGAGATGGCACACTGGCTTCTCGGCAGGTAGGTTTAAAAAGCAAAGCGACGCTGGCCAGGTGCTCCACCCTGCCAAGGACCTGCAATACACACAAACACACACAAACACCAAGGACAGGTGCTAACATGCTGAGGGTGCTCACATTTGTCAGACCACTGCTGGGTGAACAGTTACTCAAATACATCTGCGCTGAGGCTATTGATCACTATTAAACACCCACAAAGGCTAACACTAAGACAGCATACATCAATGCCACCTATATTTTGTGATCATGTGTATTAATCAAAATACGACAAAGCATCCAAGTCTTTTTTCACTCTGCTCAATCAGCCTCTATTTAACCTTGTGCGACACAGTCCCTTCAGACTCACCACTTCAACTCCAGTTTAAAAACTTCTCAAACCTGTATTGACGACAAACACTGCATAAGAATAACACTTTTTAAAGCTAATCTTTTATTACCGAAAAGACCTGATATGTGTCATTGTGAGATCAAGAGCCTCTCAAATGTAATATTTTCAGTCTTTTGAGTGTCACGTCTATTCTTAGCCAGAAAAACAACATCACTGTCAATGTGTCCTTCATCCATTTAAGTCAGGTACTTCAGTGTGTCTTTAAGAGTCTACTCTTATACACAGAGCACTGACACACTCACTATCAGAGTGGGATTGTGTTTAAATTCAGTGAAGTCCTCTTGAAAACCGTGTCGGTAGTATTGTATTCTGTGGTATCTAACAGGGCCATTTATTGGTTCTGTATAGAAAGATTTTTTCTTTCTAGTTCTGTGGTTAGAATAAAATATATCCCACATTACTGAATGACTTAAAGGCTGTGCTGACCAAATGATCAGTTTCTACAAATTTGACTGTAGCTTTATAATGGGAGACACCACTGCACTTTAAGAAAAATGTAAAATGATTTCTTTTGCTGCTTTCAGGAAGAATCGGATCTAATTTAACACAAAGGAGTTGTAATTGTGGAAAATGAGGGGATAGATAAACGCTCTGTGCAGCTGTTATAAAGGATTACACAGTCTATAAGGAAAAGCAAAGGAAAATGATATCCTGAGACAGCTTGGTGGTAACCAGGAGACCATGAAATGGAACTTCAGGGCTTGTGTGTCAGCTGGGCAATTTTCCACCGTCTGAGGTCAGACACATTCAAGAGAAAGCGTCCTCCTGTCTTTGTGTAACATTTTACAGTAGGATAGTTCCCCCGAAGATCATACACGGTTGCCGTGGTCGCATAACCTTCAGTTTATTCTCCCGTGTTCAAAAACATGTTCAGCGGACTAAAAACATTTTCTATGTGTGTGTTTGTGTGTGTTGCGGGTGCTGGCAGAATACATATGGATCATTATAATCCTAGTATTTGTACTGTAAAAAAGACCATCTGTCTAATCCATGTGTGCTGGACACAAATCATTACACATTTATTGTGAGCCAAGTTTTGAAAATGATTTTTCTTGATTTGCATGTGACGGGGAACGTCTGCCAACAGTGTGGTGAGTATAAGAGCCCGCTATGTTTGATGAGCACGGTGGATGTGGTTTCCAGCGTGATGCGTCGTGTGAAGTGCATCACACCCGTGGACCTTTGTGGCTCAGCTGCTTTTCCTGGCACTGATAAAGGAGATGGACGCATTTTAATAATGACGCATTTAACATTTATACATTTCCTATTGCTCTATGTTGGAAATGCAGGTTGACACTTCTGGCTAGTGACTTGTCCAGCAGCTCATATAGATGATTTATCATCGTGGTGTGGTTTCGGATCGAAGCAGTGGTGGCTCTCTTGCCAAGAGGAGGCAATAATATTTGTCAGGGTTGTTGATTGATTTCTCATTTTAATGCCCCGGTTTCAGGCCTTAATCTCAAGGTAACATTTTGTGGAGAAGTGAAACTGTGGAATGGAGCCAGGGCTGACATATTTGTACTTCATCTAGGGGCAAATCACCCTTTGTGTCATTACATTACTGCACCTAATGGTTTTACTGACGAGCAGCACGAAATTGTGCCAGCAGAGAAATGCAAGATGTTTTTTTTTTGTACAGTAATGGCATTTCAGTAAAATTAACTGGAACTTTGATGTCACAAATCGAACCTAAATCAACGAGGAGCTTTAAGACAAATCCATGCGAACAAAGCTCTTGTAATGTCACTTGTAAAATTTGCTGCTATTTAGTCCAGACAGTGGGAGCATATCTGCATTTCATAATTTATTACTAATCACACCTGTCAGGATCTGAAGGCTGCAGTCATGGAAAAAGGCATGTTGGACGGCTTAAAAGCTAATTATGCCTGGGATTTGTGACTTGAATCATCTCGTGGGCTGCCCGAGCCTGCAGACCTGTCCTGCTTTATTGCGCCAAGAGTGACATTCATATTGTACAAAAAGGTTTTAACAGAGTTCTCGGAGTGTGCCGCCTCGAATTAGCACAGTCCCAAAGACAAGCTATAATTTCCACATCACTCTGATGTACCATTATGGTCATAAACATAACCTTCAAAGAAGTTATTGTAACAGAATATTTCCGCTCTGATATCAAGTGGCAGCTGTTCAGGAATACATTGTGTTTTATTGCTTTATTTTTGAATTCACAGCATGCTGTTAAGATTGTGAGTAATAAATACTTACCTAACATGTGTCACATGGATAATTTAGCTCCCCGGTAACACACATTTTACACTGTGTGACGCAGCATGACTCATAATGCATTTCACGGCGGGATGGCTGTTCTGTCATCACTAATGGACCCCTCATCAGTGACTCGTAGCATGTCCCTTTGAGACCAGGGAGAATAAAGTGTTCTGCCCTTTAATCTGTGTCTTTAATCTTTATCTGCGCCTCTTCCCCGAATCTTGAGAAGACATCGTGTCTTCTTGTCTCACTTGTTAGATTTTTTTTTATCTGTTGCTCATACAATTTTGCAGAATTTAGCTCCACGCTTTCCTCCAGTTCTGTTCTCCTTTTAATCTCCTCCCTCTCAGCTCCACTTTTTATTTTTTTCATTTCTCTTACTCTCGCTCTTATCGGCGCTGTCTATTTTTTCTCCAAAGTGGGCTGAAAAACAAGAAACACGGAAACAAACTGTTATTTCAGGTTTACTGGCAGTGTGGAGCTCTTTAGAGGATGAGTCACATCATCGGTGTCGCTTTCATTGTGTGTGGAAGTTCAAGGCTGTAGATAGTTGACCATAGGTAATTCTAGGCTCTTTTTAGCAGTGCTCAACAACACCTCTTCATCTCAGCACCCCTAAAATTTTAAAATCATTAGCCTAATATCAAAGTCCAGTTGCCTATGATACAGCACTTAGATTTACCATGACCTGGAGGATCCTTAAGTCCAGAGCCTAACCCTGGCGCAACATGAAAATGAGACTCCTCTCTTCCCCTCTCCCGAGCACCACCGGCAGCAAAGTATTTTAAAGGTTTTATTTAAAAATATGTCTAACACACAAACAGACATGCCAGCAGCCTGGCTGAAAGTGGAGAGGAACTGGGAGGAGTCGGCCTTTAAACTTCTGGCTTGGAGGCTGGAACCAATCAGCTCCCTCAGACAATCTACACTCACACGTCAACGTTCACTCAGCCAAACACACCTGCAGCCAATCACACACTCACACAGGTAACAAGACAGAGGGATGAAATCGGAGGAAAATAAAGAGCAGACAGGAAAATGTTCATACGTCCTCTGGGGTCGTAACATGCAACATGAATTTGAAAGCAGTAAATTTCAATTTCACATCTGGCTCAAAAGATATGTCTGATTTTCCAAAGATGGACATAGGCTACATTTTTCCCCCTGCAAAACAGCCAGGTTCAAGTGAGAGTAAGGTTTTAAAGTGAAATGACTACATTGCCCAGGAGGATAGAGAGAGCTATAGAGAGCAAGAAGGTGGTTAAGAACACATAGTTATAAGGCAAAGTCACATTTATTGCAGTGGACCCCTACATTTGCTGTATTTATTATCAGATTACATGTCATCTTCTAGCTGCACACAGTATACTCGTCTGTGATTGTCATACAAAAAGGGAAAGACGAGAATGGAGAGTAAGAACAGCGAGAAAGCAGATGAGAAAGTAGACAGATAACAAATGGCAAAACAGTAACTGTTTAGCTGAGGGGGAGAAAAAAACCCAAAACATTTAGTTGATAGAATTTAAATGTGTGGGAGCTGAACATCTCTAAAGGTTTTGATCCTAGAATCGACCCCGGAGTCAATCTCTAGATCTGTTAGAAAGTAAATATTCAATACTTTAATACAAAAATGACAATGCTGACTAGTATTGATTTCAAAACTGGGCAGCCCACAACGTGAAACAATGAATTCAGGGCATTCAGGGAACAAACAGACATTATCGCCCTGATGCACAGACTCTTTTCACAACAATTTACAAGGACAAAACAAAACCAAAAAGTGGCATGCATGAAAACTCTCACAATAGGAGAGGTCGAAATGATCCGACAGCAACACAAACAGCCCAAAATATGTATTAAAGTGTTTTGTTTCCTTCTTTCCATTTATTTAACTTATTTTCTTTCTACACAAACAGCCTTGATATGCACTAAAGTGGAGCTACATTATAAACCAGAGGTCAAATAGGTCAGAAAACAATTTTGGATTTCTGATAAAACTAGGTACATTAGAAAGATTGGATGTAGAATAAAGGACTGCAATTTTGAGATGTAATTTTATCACATTCGATTTTATTCCACTGGACTGTCTAGGACAGCATACTGTCACAGCAGTTCGTAAAATTGTCATAAAATATAAACTAAAATGTGTCTCCATGTATGTGAATCCTGTAAATTATTTTCTTTGACTGCATTAAACACTACATTCATGAACCATGATGTAGCTTTCAGAAAGTGGTCCAACATACACAAATAATTATCTTTTAATTGTGTTTTGATTGTATGTAAATGTGACATCTTGTTTTACAGAATTACTATAATTGTGTTTACACTGTAGAGGCAATATACACATAACAATATTTATGAAGCTTCTTTCTCTTTACTTCCTTTTGACCTTTTTTTTCCCATTCATCCCTTTTTGTTCAGAGTCTTGTTTAGTTCAGGCTAGTTAGGAACTGAAAGCAGAAGGTTCTGACTGCAGTCAAGATGAACCCTTAAACTTCAAACACACATGACCGCAGTCTAAGTACTGGTTTTTCTGAAGCTGTTGCCTAACCCATCACCAATCCTTGTTAGATACCACTTGAGCCTCAAGTTCAGCCCTTCAAGAAACCCTGACTTATTTATGTGAATCTAGTTTCCATGGTGTTTATCTCCCCATCCAGTACGGTCTTCTCTTAGCCCATTTTTATTGCCAAAAACACAATATGAGCAGACCAGAACTGGTTCTGACCTTCCACCTAACAGTGGTACAGCTGCAGCAGAATCCTGATCCTTGAATAAGTGATTGTTGTTTGCCGCCTGATATGAGAGCCAAAATCCACCCACTGAACAAAAACATATCCAAAAGACATCTATTCACCGTCTAAACCAACCGTGGAATATTAACCTACTCGATGGAGGTTGGATGACCAAAACATGGTACAAAATGAAGCTGATAAATAGCTCTCCTGGTAAAGTGTGTTCCTCACTCAGACTGTTGAGATCGGGGGTTCATATCTGCCCTGCATGGAGTAAAGTAAAAACTTTATTTTTGAGCCACAAGAAGTTCTTTAGACATCTGTGACTGAAGTTGAAGAAAAAATACATTGTAAAACCTTTAATTTTGAGGATATCACTTGGACATCACTAGTGAACGTTGAAAAGACCTCTGACAAAGACGTCAAAAAAACTTTCATTCTGGCTCTCCACTGGACGTCTTTTCATCCAGAGGCAATTAGAGTCAATTACCTTTTCTTCAAAAATCCTAACATTAAAGATAAATATGCAGGCACCACCCGCCAACTCCCAAGACAGACAGCATTGTTTCCGATCCTCTGCATCTGCTCTGTTGACGTCTTTGCAGCCAGACCTTAGCCACACCTTGAATATCACCTCAATAACCACCTCTAAACCAAAAACTTGGTTTAACTAAGAAGAAAAACTAAGAACCAAAACAAACAACATCAAGAATAAAGATTGTGGGCTCCCTAAAGTTTTTCTCATGTAAGTTTATATCTTTTTGTTACACAATGTTAGGTTAGTATTTATGCATACACTTTCTAAATGGTAAACAAACACTCTATATTTTCTTTGTATTTCCAGATGCATTGTGAGAAATGACCAACAGAGCCCAGAGAAGTGGAAAGCATTTGCTGTCGGGTGGTATGGAGCTAAAGTGTTAGCATTCTCAAGAGACAGTGTGTAACACAACAACTTAAATTAAAAAAACATTGCTGTCTGGACGTCTGAAACCTGTGTTTTTTTCTTGCAGAGCAACAAAGTATCATGGGTAATTGTCATGAAATGTAATCAACAGGATTCATGTACATGGCCAGACCAGAATCTAGGGTTTGCCTCCAGTGTGTGTGTGTTAGGTCGAAGCAACAGAAACACTTTGGTTAAGGTTAGGGAAAAATATTTTCACATTGAAGCCTTTGAGTTGGCTTCCTACCCGTGCTATCAACCCAAAGCATTATTTGACATTCTTGGGATGAGACTCAAAAATTAAATATCTTTTTCCAGGAAGTTTAAGTTAGTAACATAAGTTATATTAGTTACATAGTTATTCTAACCCAAGCCATGACGTCTTCCTGTAGTTATACAGCCTAAGCCCAACCAAACTCTGAGCGTATGACAAAGGTCACTGGTAGGCTGAGATAGTCCCGTTGTTTTGGGAGTACCAATCTAGCAATCATTCAGCCGTTCGGATATGATTATGTTATGACAGCGCAGTTGGATGCAAAGTGTTTGTGCCAAACAAGCTCTCACAGTATGCTGTTTCCTGTCCCTGCTTGTCTCTACAGCCAAATTAAACATCATCCTATGATCAAATTACTTGCCAAGCGGGAGAAAAAACTGATGCATGACTTTCTACAGATAATCACAGATCCCCATCAAAATATTTTAATCCTCCAGCAATGATTGAAAAACCAGATATGCATGGCCAAGGCCAATTCACCAATTTGCCCAAATAATTTCAATTCGATCCCTGGATCCCTATTAAGGTGGAATTTTCAAATTAGATGACAAATAAGTTATAATGCATTTAATTAATGTATATGTAAATTTGACACTGTCACTTACAGTACAAGTGCTTCTGAATCAAACTTTTACATAGATTTAAATACGTCATTGACTTAATGTTTAGCCCTACAGGTCAGAGTCAACTGGATGACTGGCAATCTTTAATTATAATAAACCGGTGTTTGTGTGTGTGTGAATGATTTGGGGACCATTTGTCTAATCCTTTATGCTCCCACAGACACCACAAGCCTTGAGTCTCCAAACAAAATAATAAATTAACAATTAGATAAGGGAGCCTGAAGAAACAAGGTTTCCACACAAGAAATAGTGTTGATTTATTGCTGGTTTAGAAGGTGGCCCCCTGAGTTAAACCGTGGTAGGATAGAGGAATAAATCTCCCCTGATCTGACTGAGCCCGCAGACTCAAATATAACAGTTTGTATGGTCCCACAGGTCATTCTGCAGCCCCCGGGCCACTTGCAGTATTTAATCTTCAGACCTTTGGCTGCGCTAAAGCATGGATTATCCAAGCCTACATGGATTCATACAGTCCCCTCTCCATTCAGAAAGACTTGCAGATCCACCAGAGGTTTCATCAGGTTTTCTTTTTTTATAGCTCTCTACTGTTTACAGCATCTGGTAACACTTTACAATAAAGTACACAAAAGCAGTGGTAGAAATAAACTAGGTGATTTCACTCAAGTACTGTAATTAAGTAAAATTTCGAGGTACTTGAACTTTATGTGAATATTTCTGCTACTTTGTACTTCTACTCCACTACAAATATTGTACCTTTTAATCCACGACATTTATTTTAAACTTGGTGATAAACACATTATAAAATAATGCAATGCAAATACTTCTGTGCTTTTACTTGAATAATAAATTAAATGCACAACTTGTACTTGTAACAGAGCATTTCTACACTGTGGTATTGCTACTTTTACTTCAGTACAAGATCTGAGTATCTCTTCCACTTCTGCACTAGAGTAGTTACAAAGCAACAAGTCAGCAACAAACCAAAGAACTAACTGTTATCAGCAGCATGTTTGAAACAACAGTGTAGATGTTATGTCAAAGACACCTATATTTTGTGTTGCAGACATGTCTACAGATGTTAGCATGCTAACCAGCGAGCTCCAGCCTATTCTTTCTCGTAAAATTACAGCTGGGAGATGTAAAAGTGGCAAATTCACTACTTAGTCTAACAAGTCAACAAAACGAACCCACAAAATGTCAAGAAAGGAGATACTCTTGCCCCTATTTTCCTTACTGAAGACAAAAATACAGCCCACCATCTAGTTTCTCTCCCTTACCGAACTAAGACGGGCTTAATTTGCCTCATTTGATACACGCTTTATTCAAACTCGATATTATTAATATTCTGGCCATAGACAATGTTTTTTGCCCACTGCTGATGCGTGACTGTCTCGCCCTCCTCTGCCGCTTCATGCCTCTCCTGTTCCTGCCTGCCATGCCTTTTATCCTCGGAGTCATAGTCCTGATCTCTGCCTCTGTAAATCGCCTCCATTCTGTCTTCAAACTGGCACCCGTTGGTTTCATAGTCTGTGTTCAGTCCCAGTCTGCTGTCCAGCCGTGTTCACTAAGCGAGCTACTTGCTCAACGGCAGCTAGTCACTGCAACAAAGAGTATAGTGAGCAGCAGTTAGCGGTTGTGCTGCCTCCTCTAGTTTTGGAGCTAGATTCAAATTCCGTCCATTTCTTACAAAATACACAAATGATTGCAAGAACAAATAAATAGTTCCTGAATAACATCACGTGTTGGTATATCTCAGTCTAGAATGCACAACAGGCAGCTTAATGACTGAAAGACATTGCCTTCATATTGTACTTACTGATATGATTGTTATTACTTAAGTATCCTCTCTCACCTTTTTCTTTTTATCCTCAAACCACATCGAATTAGTTACTGAACATAAGCATAGCCAGGCTGATTATACTGCGTGTGTGCCATTTATATCAAAGAATACATCCCGTCAGACATGAAACTTCCAGAAGTTATCATGTCTTGCACTCTACCTCTGATAAAATGTGAAATACAGTCATGCATCTGTCACTGAAAACCACCGTATGATATTTGCTTACACATGCAGTTATTTTGGCTTTGAAGTCTCCCTCTAATTGCCATTGCCTTTTGAAGTTAGCAGGGCTTGTATGCTTCAAATGCTCAGCTAAGATGTCAGGTGGAGTCATTTAATCCTTGGAGCCGTTGGTGGTGGTTATCTCCCAACCTTGGCTCCACCTGGGAGGACAGTCCTTGGGGTTTAACACCATCCCTCTTTGCTTTTGTCGGCGTACTTTATGTTAATAGACGGATGCAAATATGGTGCCCAACGACAATTTCTGTCACAGTCCTCCCAGGTGTTACTCAGAGTTTATGACCCTTATCAAGGTGTGTGCATGTAAGTATGTGTGTGAGGGTGACTGAGGGAGCAGGAGAGCCAGACAGAGGGAGAGACAGGATCTGTAATAGAATTAGGAGTGATTGAGTTCAGTGGCATGCACAATTCTAATCACCCTCACATTTAAAAGACCCCTGAGTAATTGACACGGTTTGTAGTTGGGCAGATGGATAAGCGGTACAGTCTCAGTAGGCGAAATGTCAAAGACAGAGAAAAAAAAACCACACAGACTTCAAGGACACAGTCAAGGACAAACCACATCATGGATTAAAGACTACAAAAGTTTTATATGCAATATAATTTTTATCAAACCTCAATTTACACTACGCATTTCATCAAATAAATTGTCTTTGCACATTTGCTGAGAGACAAAAAGCCGTGTTGTTGGTTTGGTTTTGTTTATGAGAAATCTAGGCTAAGTATTTTGTCCTGAATATTTAACCTCAACACACCCGTACTTGTTTAAAATGCAGAGCATCTGCCTCTGCATACAAATGTTCAATGATTTAGTCTTTGTCTCCACCTCCCACTTCTTCCAGCAAGTCCCCACTGAATTTTGATGGCTCTCTTTTTATTCACCTATGCACCCACGTTGGCGATCGTGCTGGTGATTAAAATTTGTGTTATTTGCTAGATTACCTTCACATAAAGGGTGTGCTTAAAATGAGTAATGTCCCAAAAGAGCACTTTAAGAAGTGCATGCTGGCCTGATTATCAGCAGATAAAAGCCTCCTCTCTCCTCTTGTTCCCAGTGAGCAGGACTTGGGAGCTCTAAAGGACAGGCAGAGCCATTATATTCACGAGGAACAAAGAGGAGGCGGAGGGCTTGAGTTCAGAGCACACAACTTTCCCGAAAGAGCCACTGTCTTAACACCAAAGCTCAGAAAAGGCAGAGAGCATCACAAAGAAACCAGCATACAAGACAAAAAAAGATCCAATAAAATTGATTTAACATGCTGCTGCTTTTCACTGCAGCTTTATTAATGTTAAAAAGGAATATAAAATGCTGTGCTGACACAAAAGAGACTCTGAACATCAACATCATTGGTCATTTTGTTAGAACAAAGCAACCGATGTTTCTGCTGTCCTGAACAGCGACTTCCTGCTGTGAGAGTAATTGTCCTCTCTTTGAAGTGAAAGTGGACATGGTGTGAGATTATTATACTTTGAGAAAACATCCCAGTGACTGGTTGGGTAAACAAATTGTGGGTCTCAACACTTTCAAAGGGTACCATATAACGATCATTTTCAGGTTCAAGCTTTTATTAGCATTATTATAACACGCTTTATCTTCACAAAAGAAATAATTTTTTTCATTCTGGCCCCCCTCACAAAAAGCCACCACCCACCGTTGTTCCACATCAACTCTGCCGGTGTTTTTTACAACCACGACCACGATGGGGCTGTGGCTGAGGACAATAACTTCATGGTTGTGACATCACAACGTTACGAGAGTCCTGAGGGCTCGTTTAAAGGCACAGTTTCTGAATACTGAAAACTCACTTTCTACAACATGGACCTTTAATGTTGGTGATATTTTCCTAACCTAAAAGGATATATCCAGATTTTTCTAATTCCATTGAACATAATACAATACTCACATATCATTTGCACATTACAATAACAAAACATGCCTTGATACAGCTACACTGTAAGAAATGGGCAACAAAATCCACAAATCTTTGCTGCCATTCAGCTGAACGAGACCCTGTTTCAACATCTCAAAGTGTGAAACCACTGGATGTATTTAACAATACATCAAACATTTTCCTGCCTGATCATAAATACAGCCCTGTCACGAGATAAAACTTAAATTTAACCTAACAACATAGCCATGGTGTGCAGAAACATACTGTCATGGCTTGTTCTTTTAAAGTCTTTTAAGCTGTGCCATCTTAACTGGGCTCCGCTTCTCGACTCACACATTAAACCGTCTCAATCACAACACTGCAGATAGCTGATTCTGTTGCATCCATTTGAATGATTTATTCTTACTTAAACAAAATAACAAAACATTTCTCAATCTAACATGAGGTCAAAGTCACACTATTGCTGAAGACTGATTGCAGAAACATACTTTGCCAACATTTAGCGTGGTGAGTTCAAGATAAAAGCTTCTGTAATGGCTCTACAAGAGCGACACCTGACAGTTTGAGAACCACTGAATTAAAGCAACATGATACATGGCAGTTCCGTGGGATTTGGCGCCCCCCACAGTTTTTGAGTGCAAATCCACTGTCGTAAATACAAATCCCAGGTTGACAATTTGTCAGAAGCTAAAGCCAAACTCATTACATCATAACAGTGTTATGTGTTGACAACTTGTATCTTGAAGTAAACATGTATGTGACGCTGTGATCCTACCCTCTCACTGAAGTTACATAGTGTAGAAACAAGTGATAGATGGGCGGAGTGGCTGAGACAGAGACACCATTCACCCTGTTACAAGACACTGTACCATCAACATGATGTTGAAGCTGTTATTTTAAAGTAAACACGTTGCTTTAAACTAAACCGAGGACACTCACGAAGTTAAACTTTGTGCAACCTTGTGTCTAAACACAACACGGCTCAGTAAGAGGTCCAGGTAATGTAAATTGACTGAGCCTTCACCTTATCCATTGTCAGCTGTGAATTGCTGATGGGCATTCTGTTGATGTCATCCTCAAAAATGAAAGATGCTGTAATGTATTGGCGTGGTGTGGGAGTGAAGCTGAAGGCCAAGTGTGGAAAACAAAGAAAGATACAATGTATAGCACATGGAACTTATATAATTAAGTATCTTTCTCATTTCTTATAGCTTAGTTATTATTGTTCATGGCCTTTGGTGCATAGCTTTTCTGTGTGCAGTTACCTGAATTCCCCTGAAGTTTACTTTACAATCATATTATACACAATTTGAAACCTATTGTACGGTAAATAGAAAAGAATACACCAATCTCAGTGTTTATCTGCAAAAACATTAAAGACATTCAGAAAATGAACAATCAACATCAGTTTGATTGATATTCCTTTGACGGCACAATAACAAAAAATCTGATATAGGAAAAGAAGACATTTTTGAGGTGTCTTATCAAAAACAACTCAACACCAGTGTGATTGATAATCTCTGGAGTGCACATTTAAGAAAATTTATCAAAAATGGAGATAACTGTTTTTGCAAATGAACCCTTCAGTCTTTTATGTTGAGATTTCATTCACAGCAAAAGTATTTACTGCAGATCGAAGGCATTCACTGACAGCTTTCCCAGCCTCTGTGGAGGCCTCGTGGATGCCGGTTACCATAGCTCCAGGGTAGAAGCTGCTTCAAGGCAGACAGCTTATCAGGATGAGTGACAAGTGCTGAGGTGGGAGGAGGCGAGAAGTGCTGAACAAATGATCCAATTTCTGCCTCAAGGAAAGAGTTTGTATAAAGTAGTATTCAAATCATTGTATCGAGACTCGGATAATGTTACGTAAGATTACATCGGATCATTTATCAGAATTTCTTCAATTATAAAACTAATTATAAATTAATTCACCCTCGAAAACAAACCTAAATACCAGAACACATTTAACAAAATCACAATTTTAAAGCACAATGTTGTCCTGATTAATCCATTCTAATTGTCATTATGTGACCAAGTATTGTAAATCTTGAATCAATCATACAGGAAAGTGCTAATGTCAGCTCAGAATTACCACATCTTAATGAAACATGATGACGAATACACACTTCACATATTTCACACTTCATACATTCAAGCAGGTCTGATAGAGGTGTGAAGAAGGAGGAGGGATAGGGTGTGCAATAAAGCCACCTTTTACATTGCTGATGACATTTAACAGTCAATAAAACGGCTCCATATTGCTCTGCCATTTGGAAACTGACCCACAACAAGCCAATCATGTGACGGGGAAGGAGTTCAGTAGAGCCATGCATTATAGTGCAAGATGAGCAGGATGTTTTGGTTGGCGGAGTTTTGAAGATGCAATTTAAAACGAGTGAACTATCAGGTAAGAAAGAGCGGCGGTAAGAGGAGTGACACCTTGGCGAGACCCAGGCAAGAGGCTGCCAAGTGACAGACCACTGTTCAAGAGGGCGTTTCAACAAGGCCATTAGATGTTATTTAACAAGACGCCAGGACATTTTCCAGCCTAGTTACTGGCAACAGAAATTGGATATTTTTAACTAGATGTCAGGGCAATTTGCAGCCTGTGTGTGTGGTGACTGAAAAAGGTCAGGCAAAACATGATTATTTATTTTTTTAAACTAAACAAACCATAAGCACAGCATTGCCACAATTTAGAATTGAAAATTGAAATTTTCAAAAATTGCCAGCATTTATTCTGCTGATTGCATCGGTGTCATTAGCACTGGGCACATGTCCCCACATCTTTTTGAAATGGCAGATTTAAAAGTATAATTTGTCAAAAATGTTCTGAAATAGCTCGCAACAAACATGTAAACTAACAAATGAGAAGATTTTGCTTTCCATCAGCTACCTATCTGGCTAGAATACCCTATGGTTTGTTAAGAGGTTTAAGATTCTGCTGGATTTTTTGTGATGCATATGAGTGTTACTCAACAGTGTTGTGCTTTTTATCATGAATTTATTAGTATTGCTGACTCTATAGTGGACTACAGTGGCGTAGGCTGTGCCCTTTTCATGAGTCATTATGCAGTTTTTTTTCCTGATGTAATTCTGCCCTTACATGATCTCCCCCATTACATTGCCTAAAGTTGCACATGTTGAGACTGTTGCTTTTCATCTGAACCCTTATGTTCCCACCACTTTGACACAAAGTGACACCCTTGGCCGATTGAAGAAAGAGATATCTCAGCAGCCCTTCCTCAGAATGCGAAAGGTATTGATAAAAAAGGACCAAGACCTTCAGTAATGTGGTGATATTTTGGTAATGCAGCATTGAAGACTTAACTACTCCAAAGGGTAAAGACCCACAAGCCACGGTTCAGTCCAAAGAGATTTTTGGCCTTATTGAATTTCATTGGGATGCAAATTAATCACTTCTCAAGGCTTTGGGAGGAAGCAGGCAGTGTGGGATTGAGTCAAAGTGTGAGAAAAGACAGGGGTCAAAGGTTGAACGTTACAACTTTATGCAAAGATCATCTTTAAAGCTGTTTTTTAGTGACATATTATCACCTTATAAATTAGCTACAGGCTACAGTTGTTGGATGTTCACGTCCAGCAGACACAAATCAAGACTTGCATGTATTTATAGCCCTGTTTCTGGTCACCTGATGAATGTAGGTCCATTATTGGCTCTCTGTTTTCCCCCCACTCTTTGGTGGTTCGTCTGCTTTTCCTTTGTTCTCCGGTCCTGCGCTGCTCCATGTGTTAATATGTGACATAGCCTGGTAGTTTATATGGCTTTATTTTTAAATATCAGACCAGCTGAAATAACCTGCCCACTGCATCTGAAAATATATTGTTTAGAGCAGAATTTATAGGCCCTAAAACCAAAACAAAAAGCTGAAAGACACTCAACTTGAAAGACACTTGCCTTGTTGCAAATGGCCACACAGTTTTGCCAAACATATGAGCGCATTCAGTGAACACAATGATATACATTTCTAAGCAGCCTACAGTATCATACCGGGATCTACAGCACAGACGCTCTACACAATGATGTAATATCATCCATCAAAACATTGCATGGATGCTACAAAATGTGTCAGCCCATCAGCCAGCCCTACAAAGACCCTACAAAGATTGTAAATGCTGTACAGTACATATATGTTGCAATATAAGGCCTTCTTCTCTAGTGATTTCATCTCAGCTATTCCCTGTGCAGCGTGCACTTTACAGCTTCTAGGTGAGGTTGCTGCAGATAGAAACATTTGCTGAAAATGACAAAATAATGTAATGAAAAACAATATCGATGATTGATAGCACAAGATGTCTGTTTTGTGATGATGTCTCTGCAGGACGGCTATTCTGACTGCAATCTTCTGTGGATAGCACTTTACAAACTATTGATCATTACATTTCCAGCAGTGCACGTATTCTTTTGGCAGACTGTACATTATATGACTCACCTAACCGCTCGCTGGCAAACCCAAGCTATTATCCAGACTGAAACGTAGAAAGACATAGCAGGATAGCTTTCCAAGGCTCCTCTTCCTCTAATTGGTGAGACACCGTCTGACAATGGAAGGCTGAGAGAGCAGAGGGTTTGTCAGTTGGGAGCAATGAAGTGAAAACAAGAGAAATTTGGGAATAACTTTGCAGCATGAGGTAGATAAAGCACCCACTGATCACCCTCCATTTGCTTTAAGTGCCTCAGATTTCCCCATATTACAAAACGTGGGCATTTCACAAGATATACTGTTTGGTTAAAGGCTCTTTTCAGCTGAGCAGCGTTTTTAAGGATCATTGACACAGCCGCCCGGAGACTTCAAGCCTACTGTATGCATCTTGAACTCAGCAGGAGTGCACACTTCCACCACCCCTACAGACACTCTAATGGTGGTCACCGAAAAAAAAGAAGCACTAGAAGGTAAAAATACCAACTCCTCGGTCACATAGCACCACATCCATCTATACAAGTGTTTGTTTTATAGCTGATTCAGGGAAGCCCCTGTGGTGATTAGGTACAGTGGTGAAAGCTGAAGCATATGGAGTGCAACCTATTTTTGGAAGTTGACTTTTTTGCTGATGGTGACAATTGCTCGGGCGAGCTGGTGTTTAGGTTCAAAGGCCACCGTATCTCTCCCTCTCCTGATTCGTCTCGCATGGATTAAATAGGCCTCTTCTTTGACTGTCCATCCTTATTACAGAAATGTGCTGCGTTTGCATTTGCACACAGCGGCACCTCCGTTTATGCACCGCTACGGTATCAAAATTCTCCCTCAAAAAAAGAAAAGCAGTGGGTTCTGAAGGCCGGAACAGCATTTGGCAACCAATTATTGTCTCTCACTTCAAGGTAAAACAATGCTCGATGACAGGATGAACTCGTTCGGTTTCACATTTTAATATTGAGTGCAGCCCTATGCAGGTGAAGAATGAGAGGTGTGAGAGCAGATTTTAGGAACCACAGCAAATTAACCTTAACATCAGACATGCCAAAGCCATGGGACTAAACTCTATGCTTTTCCCTCTGTTGAAGACAAGCTGAACTCCTAAGGCCCTTTTAAATTGCTTCCCTTGGTAAATTAATCATCCATTGATTTAATCTAAATCCAGGCTTTTGGTCTGGTCCTCGCTGAGTTCATGCACTCAGTGAGTGCTCCATGGTGAGTGATGATTGACACTAATGTTAGAGGTGAGAAAAATAATGGCATAGAAAAATACCGCAAATGCATCTCATTTATCTAAATAAGACCTTTTATTCAGGAACCCATTTATCTGATTTTACATTAAATATACATTTGCTTAATTAAATGTTTGATCTGTCATTTTTGACCATGTAGTTCTTGATACAGTATTCGACTTTCACTTGAATATAGTCGTCTCAATCCAATGTACAATTGACAGTGTTCAATGTTCAACATACATTTCAAATTTGCTGGCAGGATTTTACAGCTTCTATTTATATGTGGACCTTGCATCATGTCTTCCAAAGATCCACATTCACTGATACTGTTATCTTCATTTTTACTAACTTCAGTGAATCATACCAAGACCAGCTCACCACATGCTGAATATGTAGTCAGACATCTTCACACTTTTCTTTTAAAGATTTGACTCTTTCTCAGTAACATCTCTGAGTGCACAAAACAGCCTAGCCTGCTTCTAATTAAACTTGCAATTCATCATCAGCATGTTACCCATAACCACTGGACAATGAGATGTTTAATATTGGCATAGACAGATACAGGTCTGCTCCAATTTCCCTAATAATTTCCTTGAAATTTTCTGGTGAGAATTATATAAATTGCTAATGATTATAGGGAAAAAAGTCAACTTCCTTTAAAGATAAGCATAATTAACAGCCTAGTCGCCCAGATATAATATTAGCAGTTAATGATAAACTACGGATATGTCCACGGTTGACATTCGTGCCAAATGTGGCATATCGTGTTCACATTGTATTTTTATTAGCCCGCTTTCACCTCCTGAGGTGGAGGGGACAGTGGTGGGGATATGACAAACCACAAGGCTCCCAAGCGAGCAACTGCACTGTGGCTCTGGGGAGATTTCTAGCTGTTTTTAAGGCGACCAACACAGGTAAGCTATTTAAGACAAATCATGATATTTTTCTTCACCCTAAGAGGTTTTTGTGCCTAAACCTAGCCAGAGCATAAAGTACCAACAGAAACGTTCAGTTTTAACTTATCTGTGGTTTTGCAGAAACATGCTTAGCTAACACTGACTCTGGCGATTGAGTGGATAATTAAACTGTGTATTTTTTTACTGTTAGTTTATTGCTAGAAATTGTGCTGTGTGTCGAACTACAGGCTTACTCTACTTGAAACACTCTTTAGGTTGCTCTAGCAATTAGTGTAAAAGACCAAACATGTTCTTGCTTCACATTTTCTGGACAAGTGAAACTATTATAAGCCTTATTAGAATCTACCTGAGCAAACATTGAAACGTGACAGTGGCAGGAAGCAAATATGACATTTTTCCATCATGTTTTGTCCATTAAACAGGACCACAGTGAGATACTTGACCAATCCAAAGGAATGTTAAATGCTGAAATTAGCTGTTATGTTTTAAATAAAGGCACCAAGATGAAAGCCAACAGTTATATTACATATGACAAGTATGGGCCCAGAATGGTAAAATAAGCCATCACTCTGCATCTCTCAGTACAGAGATAACACTGTTGCATTGTGGCATACTGATGCCATGTTTGTTTACTCTTGCTGCAAGCAACAATGACTTAATCCCTGTTTTGTACCTTTGCCATCTCAGGACAGCAAGCCACCGGGACGCCAGCGTCTCTGGCCATGTTTCGTATCAGCTGATCTAGCACAGCTACGGTGTGTTTTGTAAAGCATGCCCTGTGAGAATGATAAATTGAAGTGATACATGTGTGGTCTCACCTGTGCTGCTCAGGAGTCTCTTGGGTGAATAACTATAGTCTGTTTGTGTGTGTGTGTATCTCCTCTCCTGGGGGGAGTTTGGGGTGCTGCATGGGCTCAGTGGGGCCTCTGGGAAGACATTATTGCCCACCCACCAATCCCCATGGGTTGTAGCTGCCTATATCTCTGCCAGAGGGGCTTGAATGTCATTTGTTACTCCTAGCATCTTATTGCATTTCCTTCTGCAGGTGTGGTTCTTTCTTTATAGAGCTTATTTCTAATTCAAATGAGGTGAGTTACTAAATATTGAATCTTTAGTGTTCCACAGTCTCTTTCCAGACATTTGCAGTACACTTTTCCTAAAAAGTGCTACTACGTATGTAGAGTGCTACATTTACCAGCTTCGACAGATGAACTAATTGCTCCTGACAAATCTGTGCTTCATGCTCTGCAGCTGGATCCATTGAAGTGAATTATTTATTTCAAGTCAATGAACTGAATATTTGAGGGTTTTGTGTGTCTTTGATTTTTTCTTGAGTAATGTGGCAGCCAGTAACGGTTATTATAATGTACGCGGCGCACGTTTAAGGCCAACTGTGAGAGCGTGGTTTTCCACTTTTTGCTAATATTGTGAGGAATTCAACACGGGGCCTCGCATCCAATTTAATTTGCTATTTTGTTTTTTGTCTTTATCTTTAATTAATCCCTGAATTTTCTGGTGATGCAGATTCAGAAGTAACAAGTTTATATATGAGTTCATCTTAAGGTTAAAAAGGAAATGTCAACTTCTGTCTTGCTAGTAGCTCCCGTGTGAGCAGCTAGTGTCAGAGAACTCAGATTAATCTGGTGGAATTGGGACTCCCGGTCTGACATTTGATGCATTGCAATCTTTGTAATGATATATTTTACATTGAATGATTTCCTGATCAGTGCTGTATTATCTAAACTGGTGAGACTGAACGCATCCTTGAGCAAGTGCAAGCAATTGACTAATGACAGAAGGAGCAACCTTTGCCTTAAATAGCCGGGCATTAATGTCCTGAAGGCTGCTCCCAAAGCACTTTAACAACTTTAACTCCTGCTCTGAAAATATCTCTCTCCTCAGAGAGCCTCTCTCTTCTGACCATCATTTTGTCATCAGTCAGGAATGAGTTAGCGAACTCTTAAAATGTGTAAACATCAGGAAGGCCTCTGGTTCAGATCCCATTTGTTTGCTCACAGTGCGATACTGTGCTGACCTGCTTTGCAGGTGACCTCCATTCATCTTACAGATGTCATTTGATTGTAAACAAATCCCTGCCAGTGTTGGGGGCAATGTGTTAGAGTACTCAGATTATGTTCTTGTTGTAAAACGGAACATAATGCGTTCAAGTATCTTTTATTTCTGTTACATTTTCAAATAAGTAATCCCTGTTCCCTGTTCCTTTTGTTTCCATATAATAAGGAGAATCCCTGACACATTCGTGCTGTTTCTGTTTCTGTCCTACTTCCAGGCGAGCAGTTCGGAGCCACTTCGGATGTGTAAGTGCTGCAGGTGTAACTCAACTAGCAAGATGTTCAGAGCAGCGTTGAAACATGATGAACTGTAGGCTATACCAGCTTGGCTCAGTCTCTGTTTACTTCCATGTACTTCAAATAATTCAACCTTTTTAGTTGCGGTAGAATTGGAAAAGAAATACTTGTGAGGGCATATTCTCACCACTGCCTCCAGGCATGAAACCTAACAATGGGAAAGAAAATAAGTGATAGTAGCAAAAGTAAAACAAATTTTAATTTAGTGTTGTTTTCCACAGTTGGAGCAGCTCTTGGTTTGATGCCAAACTTGCAACATTTATTGTAGACTGTAGACTGAAGGTAGCAATGTATAACATTACTGACAGTGTTACTAGGTTTGCTAAATTAGCTTTTTGTAAAAAGAAAGGAAGACCTGACATGCATTTCCTTGTTTATTACAATGAACCGTGACCTGCTGCCCCCCGATTTGTTGTGGTATGGTTTCGACGGGTGGCAAGTTCTCACATATAGCGCCGTTAATAATGAAAAAGTTTAAGAAAAAATGTTTTAAAACCTTGTTGCTTGCTATTGCTATATGCTTACCAGGCAGGAAGAGGTGTGAAGGATGCAAACCTTTGAATAGTCAATGACCTATATAAGCCCACTCAGGCTTTTGTTTGCAGACTTTTTATCTGCATTCATACGATGCAGCCGGATCTTTTAATAGAAGGGTTGCTATGTGATTTTAATTTGCCTCACCGGCTCATATTATGGATCCTGGACTTCTTGACTGACAGAGAACAGAGGGTTTCTGTAAGTGGTCGTTTCTCAGACGCTCTGCATCACCAGTCTCACTAAAAGGGTGCTTCCCTCCGTCCTTACTCTTTGTTATGTACACTATGCAGGAGCACTCAGGATGGCAGCTGTTTGGTCAAATTTTCTGACAACACTGTATTTCTGTCCCCTGACCATGGGAGTGCTTTCCCTGAGTTTATTTGTTGGCCCTGCATGTTTATTTCTTGCATTTAAATGTATCTAAAACAAAGGGACTGATTATTGATTTCAGACATAACAGAGTCCCCTAGACAGCCTAAATTTGATCCGAACACTGAGGTTATTATAAAGCGCGGGCGACAAAGAGTTCACCTTTTCCACAAACTAAATTCCTTTTGTGTCACTCCCGTCAGCCTCTGTCATTTATATCAATCTTTTATTGAGCGTCTCCTGAGTTTTCCTTTTATCTGCTCCTTTTACAGCCTCACAGTAAAAGTCAGAAACCGCCTGAACACAGCATTGTTAAAATCTGTTTGAGGCTCACCGGAGTGAAACAAAGGGATTCATTTTGCAACCAACAAATCCTCAAGAAAGCAGCAAGAGTTTTGTTTTTCTTCATTTTCTCTGTTGCCATCGGGGCATCATTATGTTTTAACTGCTTTTAAAGGTAACCGCTATTGTAAATTGCTCACTCTCGATCATTATCTGATGTTTTTATTGTGTTTATTCATCAATATTATTTATAGATTCTATTCCACATTTCCCCTTGAATCATTTATTTGTTTGTATGTTACTGTTACCGTGTACAACACGCTTTGTGTGCCTCAAATTGCCCCCAGTTGGATCAATAAAGTTGTTGTATTTCAGCAGATATTATTATGTTTTTAATTTTTGTTTTCAGTCAGTTAAGTTTGAATGTTTGATCTAGTTTTTTAAATTTCAGTATTCATTTTGGTTTGTCTTTATATAATTTGGGGTTTATTTTTCAGGGGCATGATTAAGTTCAGAATTGGTATTACATGTCCTGTATACCTTCATTTTATTTGAGTTAGCTGTAAGCACAAACACATAGTTTCAGTTAATTTTTTTAGTTTTATTATTTATTTGAATTGACTAAAATGTTTTTTGACTCGCTTAGTTATAGATAATTATAATAATCTTATATTGTAGTTATTGACTTCATTGATATTGTGTCTGTAAAAAGCTTCTCACTCCTCCTCTTCTTCAAGCCGTGCAGGGAAGATGTGTTGGCTGTGTCAGACAAGGACATTCAGTTTACCAAGGACATAGAAAACATGCTGGAGGCTCTAAAAGTAAAGCAGTCTGCAAGTTTGTGCACAGTTGTACTTCCTTGACCCTTGTACTGTGTAGGTCTGACGAAGATGCGGTTACAGGCTGAGCTGGAGTCAACCAGAACCTGCAGCAGCACCTCCAGTGGCCATTAGAGCCGAACCAGACCATAAACAGGAGCATTGTCACAACAAAAAAAATTAAATTGAACCTGAAGAATGTAAGTTTGACATAAAAAAGAAAAGTAAAGCTTCAACATATCCATGGTTTGCAGGAATGTATACTGACGACCTTATTCTGGTGATTAGGATGGCTCAGTCTGTCATACATCTTACTCAAGCAGAATAAAGCAGATAAATATTGACTTTATCCTACAATCATGGTCTGGGTCAAAGGTACAGCACATTATAAAGTTGTAAACTAAAAGATAGTTCAATCAATATTTGGCTGTGCTGAGTTTTTATATATTTTTCATTTTTGGGTTTAGTATATTGCTGCAGACCATGTGTGTTTAACTAAGGGTGTAATCATCTTGTACAATTGTCCTTGTTGGTCATATTTGTATGTGAAAGAAACATTGTACATCATAATATATCTGCATTATAAATAGCTTTATATTTGATCTTGTTATTAGTCTTGTTTTCATTTGATTTGTCACTGAATCACAGTTTTTCACTCAGCTTTCAACTCTTGAGCTGTTGTTACAAGTGAATTTCCCATGTTACATTATGTCATGTCATGTCATGTCATGTCATGTCAGGTTATAATCTTATCATATCTCATCTTAAGTAACAAAATGTAACTTCCTGGAGAAAGATCGTTGATTGTTGGGCCTCATCTGTCGGTTGTCAAATACTGACACTTTGGGTTGGAGTCCCACCCAAGCTGCCAGCCCAAAGTGTATTTGACGACCTGATGACGCTCAAAAATCATCTAAATGACATTTTGCTGCTTTAAAGTGACTACGAGGAACTTTCAGTTTTTGTTGATTCCAGCAGTTCATTTTGACAAAAGTGGTTTGACACAAGCGCCTGCTTGATTTTGGAAGCAAGCGACAGAGAGACCGCAGGATGGATCGCAATCAGGTAATGTATATATATATATATGTGATTTTATATGTGATCGGCGAGAGCACATTCATTAATAAAAACTAATATAAAAATAGCAGTCTTTTCGCTGATGGTCTCGTTTGCTGTTACAGGTCATTTATAATCATCAGAGGAATCACTAGACTGTTTCATAAACACTTAAAAGTTCCTGGTAGTCACTTTAAGTAATTTTAACCAGTTTGGTAGACAAATGTTGGAGAACTTGATGTTGGAGGGTTCTACTACGGTCAATATTTTGTAAATGAACATCTTTATTATTACATTTTCAAAATGCAATTTTCTGAAAATGTACTTGTGTCTTTGCCAGAGGCTCAGTAAAGTGTATCAGCCATCTTGTCATGGAAGAGTGGAGCGTTCTCTCTTCCGTGACATTACAGCATTAGTTTTAAAATCAGTCCATGATTCTGTATACTGCTGCGAAATCTGGAGGAGATTTAAAGGTATCAAAAAACTAACACTGGTAGAGAGACATAAATCTCAACACCTGGCCAAGTAATCTTCAGGTCACAATGACTGATAACAAACCTGTCACAAATGCAAAATATTGTGATCATTTTTCAAAACCCTGCCTACCAATTTCCATGTCTGATCTACAAACTTTCCATACATTTGACCTTCATCAAGAGGAGTTTGAATGCTTCAACTTGACAGGGATCGCCAGCAGCTCTTAATCCTTTTGCATCACTCATTGTCATGTGACAAAAAAAAAAGGGTTACTGCTGGCTCCATTTAGACAGCAGGGATTTCCTGTCCATACAGAGGATTTAAATCAGAGCCTTGTTATTGAAGCCCATTGATTCACTGTCATCATAATCTCACCTCAGCGGAGAGCTGAGCTCCTATTACAACACATTTGGAGTTGTTTGTTTACCCAACGATTAGCCTTCTGGGTGCACCGGATGACAGAGCGGGGGCTTGTGTTATTGAACATATCGCATGTACAATACCTGGGAGGTGAAGAGATATTGTAATATACTGATCCTCTCCAAGTGGGGTTGTGGTTGAGTATAGTTCTACCATTGCGGCTGCCCACTAGAAGTCTAGTGGGTTGAAAATGCACTCATTTCTCAACACACAGTGGTTACTTGGTCTAAATATTAATGGCTCCTTTTATTGCCAAGAGCTTCTGTGATACCACATTCATGACTGGGAGAAATAAATGACTCAGAGTGTTGGTTTTAATAATGCTCTCTACATTAATATGGGATATGCAAATATTCATTTTGACTAATACGATTCTCTTTTATAATTTATAGATGCTGACACAATAGTCTGCAAGCAGCATGATGTAGAGCTTCAGAAGACAAACCTATGACTTAAATGGATGCTGAGTTGTACAGAATCTGGGTGAAGAAAAGCAAGCATGCAACGTATCTCCTCTGAAGAGGGATGGCTTTGAAAATGGAGTTACTGTGATGAAGCATGGACATGCTTTGTGATATGCAGCCCCCCCCCCCCACACACACACACACACACGCACACACACACACTGCTCCAACTGCGGTGCATCCTTCACGAGAGCAGATCTGTCCCCCGTGGACGGGACTCCCACAGTGAGCTACAAGCTTCTATTCCTGTTTAAACACCATTTACGTCTCCTCTGTCTTCCCTCACACCCCCACCCCTGGCCCCCACAACCCTCCAATTCCTCCACAGTGTCACATCATATCTTAGTCAACATGATAAGACACAAGATTATCTCCAATCATCCTGACCTCTCTTTGATTCAGGTCTTGTCCAGGATGGTGTGTAGGCGGGGAGGGGGCTGATGGGTAGCAAATGGCGTCAAAGTGTTCGGGTATGCGGACTGAATGCATGAAGACAACACGCCTGCTCCATTACCCCCTCTGTCACATTCTGTTTCATATATCAAACTGATAGTGAGGCTCGTTTGGCTATGAGACATGTAGGATTATGCACTCGGTGAAGATGGACAAATAGAGCAGACAGATCTGTTATGCTTGGTTATCAGGGGGCTCGAGTCTTGTCAAAACATTGCCTCATCCGCTTATGAACTCCTCTACACTGCTTTTAGTTACCACTCTTATCCTCAGAATGTTTGTTCGGTCTTTAAATTAACATAAAGCACCCGCTGCTGCATGAACACCGAGTTCTGCCAAATAAGGAGAAACCAACGGACTACTTGAGTGCATATTCGCCTGCATTGTTGCTAGTCTTGTTAAAGAGCACTTGTCCCTCAGATTTCTGAATGAGGCTCCAAAACACATGAGGTTTCTGTGAACCAGGTTCATGATTGCTGAACAGAATAATTCTCACAAGCTGTAACTCTACCACCACTGCCACCACCGCCCGATATAAATGTATCATTTATGACAATTTATGAAATTAAGGTCATAAACATGTGACGTGTACATGAAATTGTACAAACGACAGTGTGGTTCATGTGGTTTGCAGAAACATGTACTGCCAGCATTTTATTTCTGGTGACTGGGCTGAGTGACAACAAGTGGACAGCTCTAAGTTCGTCATTAGACATTTCACAAAGTTAATAAAGTTTCTCATAAGTCAACAACTCACAAAATTGTGCAATTTTTTAAGGGAGTCTGGGGACTTTCTCCACAAGCACCAAAGAAGTAGTCTATATTGCGTATTGTTTACTGTATTTGTAAAATGTGGGCATTTTTACCATCAATAAAATGTTGTCTTCTTTCATAAATTCAGTGTAATTGGTGAAATCAGTTCAAACAGTGTGTTTAATGTTGACAGGTAAGAAGTACAGGGATTTCACCACAAACTGACACTTTTTACAAGGAAAGAAATGACTAAATGTATTGCATTTAATGCTGAAATTACAAGAAAGCACAAATAATTTAGAATAAGCTGTAGCTTTTTTGAAAAAGTTTGCTAAATATCTCCTCACGCCACAATTCTTAAAATTGCACGATTTGTAAGGGGAATCTGGAGTTATTGCTATCACTGGTTCATTGATAAAATCAGTTGAAACAGACAGTGTGTTCTAAAACACCTACTGCTGACATCGACAGCTTAAGAGAGCCCAACACATTATATGCAAATTATATGTGAAAACTGCCCAACGCATCACCGGTTCCCCACTCCCCTCCATCGAGGCTCTCCAGAGCAAGCGATGCCTGCGTAAGGCACGCAGCATCGTCAAGGACTGTTCCCACCCCAACCACAGACTGTTCACCCTCCTCCCCTCTGGGAGGCGCTACAGGTCTCTCCGCACCTGAACCAGTAGGTTCAGGGGAAGCTTTTTCCCTGTGCCTGTCACCCTACTGAACTCTACACCCCGGTGACGACCAACTGCACCCCACCCCCCCACACTCCTTCCCCCTTCCCTCAGTGACTGATTCCCCCCCACCCCACCTGGACACTGCACTACTCTTGACTATTCTATACTTCATCTAACCCCACCTTTAGTACTGCTATAACACTTATATACTGTACACAACACTTATATACAGTATATACTGTACAAACAATCTTCCTTAGTACTGCCAGTAATATTTATACACTGTACATACTGTACATAGTCCTACTACACTCTATTTATTTATATACTGTACATATTGTAATATCTGTCTGCTGCACCATTTATACTGTACATACTTTGCACTTTACTGCTTTTTGCACTTCTGGTTAGATGCTAACTGCATTTCATTGTCTCTGTACTTATACTGTGCACAATGACAATAAAGTTGAATCTAATCTAATCAGACAGCGTGTTACCTATTATGTCTGTTGTTGAGGCTTCTTGTTTCCCAGTTTTCCTAGAGGACGTCAGTTGAGTAGGCAATCCTTCAGTGTGGCCCAGGACAATTCGAGCATTGCTAAAAGTCATGTGCATCCACACCTCCTCCGAATCTTGTCTGATTGGCATTTACACCTGCATTTAGAGCTGTCCACTCGAGATTGCCTGTTAATACCTGGTCTTAACAAGCCATAAAATGCTCTAGTTTGAGCCTGATCACCTGTTGAACATAATTTCCTGCAATTGAGACGCCCTGTCTTTTTCTGGCACAGTCGGTGTTCTTTCTAAGTAATTCAGCCCGAGCACTAGAAAGAAAGTGGCATTCAAATATTTAAAATTCAGCAGAAACATCAGCAGTCTGTGCAGCGCTTTGCTTTCAGCAACAGAGTTATTCGTAGAAAACCGTCTGATGTATTAGTATTCCGCGAGAAAGTCACTCCTCATCCAAAACCACTGTTGTCTCGTATCGAACCGCAAGCCTTAATGATATATTATTCTTCCCCCTCCTCGCAATTGTGACAGAGAACACCTTGAACAACAGTGAGCGCATTACCGTATGTTCACAGCATTAATCTCGGCTGCAATATGGGCTGGAACCGCAGCTGTGCCAGAAAAGAGATGTACTCAATGGGTGCTTTCAAGTTCAAGTATGTGATTGGCTCCATTCTCTAAATTAAATTACATTTCTATCAAATCACACTATTAAAAAAACACACACACACTGTGGTTCTGTGGAGAGAGGATTATGTTTAGCAGTGGGTAAGACTTGTGATGTATTTATGTTTTTATTCTCTTAACCTTGGTTGTTTAATACGCATCATTTAACACCAATCACCGATGATCCAGTAATTTGGAGTGCATGCTAAGGATGCTTGTGCCCCTCAGGGCTTGGCTTCTGTCTGGCAGCCTCACCAAAACTCCCAAGAGATTGAAGAGAGAGAGCAAGACACAATGTGACATCCAGGACCTGGAAGAGGATGTGGAACACCCGACTGTCTCCTTAGCTTTGATCTTCAGGAGGTTTGAGAGTCGACACTTTGGTCTGCCAGTTAGTCTAGTATGTCACTACAGAGGAATAAAAAAAGAGCTGAAAAGACGCTGTAAGTGTCTGCATACTCCCCTTGCATAAATTATTCTGACAGCAAATTCTTCAAAAGATTGCTGAAGTGATTCCAGGATAGATCTTGTCTTTCCAGCGCTTTAAAGAACAGGTACAGTTTCAAACGGAGACAAAAAGATAAAAAAAAAACTCTAGAAAGTTCTCTCTGCTGAGGGGAACGTCATGGTTTTGTCTGCCGTGAGATGAAAGGAAAGCAGCAGGGTTTCGATCCGGACTCAGCACGCCACCAGGAGTTAACCAGGCCGTTCCTCCAAAGCTCATGTCACCAAAGAGATTAATTGGCTTGGGTCTCTTCAGAGTATTACTGATTGGCTCTTACAAACACAGAGGCCTTTATCTCATTGGCTCAGGCACTGCCTCGGGTACAATGAAAGACTGAGACCTTTCAGCAGCCCCAAAGTCCAACTTGCTATCTGACAGCCCTTTCATGAGCCTACTTTGTCTCTGGCCCGTCCTAGTGTTGTTGATTACTTTTTCCATGTCTTTGAGGGAAACGGCTGTCATGCAATGAATTGAGTTTCCGCTTATTTGCCAGGACAGATTCAGCGGGCACTGCTCTGCACATTACTGCATGTCATCTCATGCAAACATCTCATTTTGTAACCTCGTTGTCATATTCTCTAATAATGAGGCTCTTTTTTTGACATTTCTGTGGAACTTGTAACACTTCACAGTTCAAGGAGTAATGCTTAATTAATATTTATTAGAAAAGAGTTAACATCTTGCTTATTAGGTTTATGAGAGAGTCATGACCTGCTTATGAGGCTGATAAATGTCTAACAGTGCTGGTTTATGGTTTAATGACGGTAAAGGTGCCATGTACAGTTTTCTTGTAAACAAACAAAAGTGATTACATTCTGTGTTACTTGCCTAGCTGCCTTAACAATTTTCCATTCACCATTAATAATATATGAAATATGTTGGATGTTTTAGAAAACCGTTTTAACCAGTGACACGATCTATGTTCGATGCAAAATTCGAGTGGGATGGATGCAGAAACTGGGGATGCTGAGGGTGCCACAGCAATAAAAGAAAGATCTTAATGTATAACATATGCTGAACTTATAAGAAGGCCCAAATAATTAGTAATTTGTCATAGATAGCATTGAACAAAATGTATTACAATTCTCCTAACTCAACAACTCACAAAACTGAGCGATTTTCTAAGGGAGTCTGGGGAATTTCTCTCAGTCTTCATCTCCTTGCTGTTGACTGTAGTTGTTGTGGCTGCTCAAATTGTTTTAAATTGACGTTAATAACTATTTGCTATAAGTTATCCTGACTGTCTAAATCAATACAATAAACATGAATGTTGCGCATCATTTACAATATCGTCATTATATAGACCGAAGCTTCAGCACCCCTATACTGTGACTGACTTCCCACATCCCTGATACAGTAGGAGTTAAAATAATTAATAAAGTTAAAACTAAGTCACTTGAATGATAAACTAAACACATAATAATAACTAATTTAGCCATTAGTTTTAATGGTGGTGCTCCCGTCTGTTATACAACTTGTTACTTGTTTTTTAATTAAATACATATTCTCAAGCTGGTATTTTGTATTTGAGATTGCTATTCAAGGAATTATTATAGTATTTTAAGGAAGTATTTGTATTCTGTTGCAAGATACTTTGTGATGTTTTTATGCCCATCTCTGACTCAACTAATACATTTTTAATTGGTTAAACTCTTAACGGCAATTAATTGATTAATGATTAATCACTACCGTCTTTATGCGCATCTATCTCAAACATTATGTAACCACTGGCAGAATGAACACAGAATGTGCATCATGTCGGCTTCATGCAAATGCACACAAGATACATAAAACAGCTGCAGAAGGTACTAATTGCTATTACTGAAACGCGAATAGAAAAGAGGCCGTGCTGCATATCAGTCATACTAATGTGCCCTTGCTTTGTTTTAACTTATTAAACTTGTTGTGCAATGCATATGGGAGGTTATGTGTCACAACAAGCAGGACAATGAATAACTAAAGCACAGATGAATAATTCAGTAACAGGCATGTAAACAGCATGAATGATAGCACTTCATAATGGGGAGTGTGCCATTCAATGTTGCTGAATTTATTTTCAAATGAGCTCAGGATGAAAATACTATTCTTTCTAATGTTTATACATGACTCTCCTAAACAAAAAAACAAAAAAAAACACAATACAATAAACACAATAAACGACAATTTCTACATTTAACGTGACTCATCATGACATATATAATTTATACAAAGTTTGATTTGATTATCTCTCATAAATAAATCTTCCCTAATTTCCTGAATATTCAGGACTGGTTGTCAATTCTGAGTTCTGGTCATTTGTCCTACACCAGGGGCAGATGTCCAGCATATTTTTAATCACACTTTATTACTGTTATTTTATGATCTGCATATTAAAAAAGTCATAACTCATCATAACTTACGCTCTATGCCCCTGAAAGCAAATGAATTAAGCAATAAAACTTCTGTTGATGTTAGCTGATCATAAATCTAATTGTCCTGTTAGTTGACCATACCTGAAGGATGCAAAACAACCATCACTCAAGTCTGACTTTTGCGTAAGTCAACACATAGTGATGCAAATTTCCATTTTGATCCCCCTCATTAGGACATCATTTTTTTTAACATATCAAGTCCTATTCATGCATAAGTACTAATAATTAATAAGCTTTATTCATATATATTTACACATTTAGTTTGTCTTTGAATTGCTTGTTTTGCACATACATTACAACAATCAGGCAGGTATGGGTAACATACTCTGTATATCTTACTGCTTTATGAATATAGATCTATTTTCTAGATATGCTGTGTATTTAATGGCCAAAAGTATATGGACACACCTGGTCAAATTAGTGCCTTTGACAAAGTAATATGATATCAACAATCACAGATGGGTGGAATTCACACTGTCCACATACTTTTGGCCACATATGGCAGATAGCAGGAGCTTGTCTTATGAGCTGAAGAAGAAACAATAAATCAATAGCTTTCTCTTGCCAATCTTTGTGTTAAAAAGTTCATCGTTCAAATACCCCACTGTGTTCCTGCAGACCTCAAACCACAAGCAAATCTAAAAGCACAGCATGACCTGGCTGCATGTTGATTTACTATGCAGCAGATGTGTTTGTGTGAACCTCTTTTGGAGGATTTGCCTTTAAGTTGTTTGTGAGTGGGAGTGAACCATACATTTCTTTGTGCCAAGCTTCTCCCCTTACAAGTGTATCCTTGGAGATGTGGCAGGTATTGACCTTCGCATTGTGAAAGTCACACACCGAGATTGAAATGTCAGCACTCACCATCAGCGCTCGACAATAACTATAATGAGGACTTTGTTTCCACAGCCATTAAATGTTCATCAACTGATGGAAAATGCTGAAATCTTCCCTTGGCATTAGGAGGTGGGGGCAGTCCTGATAAAAGCCTCATATGGGGATAGTTATAGGCGATCAGGCCCCTGGATGAACACCATCAACCTCCCTACTTGATGGAGATTGCGCTTGATGACACATTAGGCCATATGTGAGTGGGTTCACACAGAGGGCATTTGTTGACATCACAAAAAAAAGCACACTGCTCTTGAGGCATTCTTGCAATCACACTGCAGTTTGCAAGATAAATTATTGCAAGCTGATCTATTCTGCAAACTTCAAGTTAAAATACTTAAATAATCTATTACAGAAACATATAAGGTGGAATATATATAGGTGGAAAGAGCATTAAAAGTCTGTATAGTACAAACTATTCTTCTCAAATGCTACTCAGAATATCAGTTACTTCTAACTGTCGATGTTAGGGTTAGGGTAATGCATTATCAATCATCCTCGCCTCACAAAAATGTCATGTGAAAATCACAATTTCACATGTGATTAGAATATTTTCACATGTTAACTAAAATTTTAACATGTGAAAATAACACTATGTCACCTGTGAACTGGGCAATTCCACAATGATTCACAGGAGTTTTCACAAGACATAAAGAATTTACATTTTCATATGGGAAATACATACATTCTCTAAAACAGCTAATAAATAGGCGAAAAGATGCAAAGGCTCTGTCTAGAGTCAGTATTTGGTTTGGTGCAACATGGTGGACTACATGAAAGAGGACCTGCTCCCTCTGTAGATAAAGGGCTCATTCTAAGGAATCAAAAACACAACAATTCAATACAATTATGAACTTTAAGTAAATGAAAGATGAATGAGACAAATACAACATACAGCACACTTGGCAGTGTTCGCTGGTGGGCGGCCAGTCAGGTTTCCAGCTACTGGCAGGTTAGTTGGGGTGCTTTCACAGTGTGGGGTGGAACTGAGGGGGATAGTATGACTCATGCATTACACCCTATGAAGCTCATTGCTGGCAGGTAAAAAGAAACAGCTGGTGACAAATGTCACAGTGGTAGCACACATCTGTTGGCAGCACTCCTGAGGTCAGCAGCAGGGTTAGTAGTAACTAGGACTGCAGTGCACAGGGAACCGTGAATCACAACCAAGGTAAAAAATGGACACATTCACAGACAGAAAACAGGAAAACACACCCAAAAAGGAAGACAATAATATAAGACCTCTGACAGCAAAATCCAAGGTAACTCTTTACCATACCAATAATGAAAATGTGATACTAGGGAGCGTAGTGTACTAGGGAGCAAGTTAGGAATTAATCGGGAATTTCTTAATCATAACTTACGTTTTTTGTGCCCCTTCAAGTAAACTGTTTCTGTGTTCTTTTTGTGCCCCCTTAAGTGCTACTTTATACTAAGTATTTACCAGTATACTCATTAATCACTAATTCATATTTTTTATTACCCTTTTTGTGCCCTCAATTGTCCTAATTATGAAGTAATGAGGGACTACTTAATAACTACACAGTATTATGTTTCACTTAATTCAAGGAGGCACAAAAAGAGTAACTAGTGATTCAGTAATTAGTAATTAATGAGGGACTACTTAGTAACTACTCAGTATTATGTATCACTTTCTTGAGGAAGCATAAAAAGAGTAACTTATGATTCAGTAACTAGTAATTTATGAGGGACTATTTAATAACTACCCAGTATTATTGTAAAGTGTCACCAAAGCCCAAATAATGCAATGCCCTGTTAATCATGTCATCCAGTCAAGACCATGATCAAAAAGAAGCATCACAAACTGAAAAGACTGATCAGTTAAGACACACAGCTGTGATTTTTCCTCAATAGTTTCATTCGTCTCTGAACTATAAACTGCTTCATGTTTTTGATATAATGTGACAATCACAGCGATGAATATTTGCAGCTCACAAGTGATGACCTTGGTTAAATGACAAGTAATAAAAGAGAGAAATTAGGTGCATGAAATCCTTGTGTTTTTCCACTTCATTTTCTCTCTTATCTGGTAACAATGACAAAAAGATTTCAGCCTCTTTGGAAAAGGGCCTCAGCTCCTTGTCATTCACATCAAGTGCTTTGGGGTGGGGGCGCCCTCTCTGCTGGGATAAGGTTATCTTGAATGGAAGAAATCCTCAGAGAGGCAGTATTGATCCAGCCCACTATTTCACACAAAGCTCTACATTCACCATAAAAACGTTGGCAGGGAATACTGTCATTGCTGCTCATTTGAGGCTTAACACAGAGTTCTCGGGAGAAGCTGGCCAATGGCCTTACTTATAATATTCAGTCTCCCTCTGGGCCATATCATAAATGTCATCATATGCAAAGAAGGATTTCTGAATGCCCGGCTGTATAAATTGAGCTGAAAGAGCTGAACACTTACTCCTTTATCACTCAAAATGACCTTACCACCTGGCACAGCACTGCCTTAACTCTTAGATATAACCTTGACATTTCATTTATTATGCAATTAGTGACAATTAACTAACTTGTTGTAAAACAAGCCCCTTACATTATGAAGGTTGATAAGACAACAATACAAGTTACAAATGAGTAGATTAAAGCTGGACAGTAGACAAAGCAATACATTAAACTATGTGTTAGACCGCTTTCACATTACATGTACCTGTATATGAGCTGACTCTAATGTCAGGAGGGGAGGCTGGGGTGTGACAGCCAGACATGTGTTCAAAATTTGTAAGCGTGAAACAGCATCTTCCAGCTGTGTTTGTGGCAACAAGACCAGATATTTCTGGTGAGACGTCGAGACAATTTGAAGCCAAAAACCAAGTATGTTAAACAGACGTTGGCACAATTTCAATCTGTGTACGTTTGTCAATATCGCTTTTACATTACATGGATGTATGTATCTTAAACAAGGTGTTGGGACAATTTCAAGCCATGTTTGTGGCAACAGAACTTGGTAAGCCAAAACATGATCTTTTCTGAACCCTAACCAAGTGTTTTTGTGCCTAACCAGAACATTACTTACAGCATCACTGTTCAATCATTAATGATGATAAGCACACCCTCTTGTATAATATTGCTTAATTGTAGCAGAGGTCGTGACCCATTTGAATCCTGTATTATTCAGACTATGATCGCATATCTGCAGAGATAAAAACTCCTCCGTTATTGCTGCCTGAATGGTGTGGGGAGAAGGACACGACTCGAAGTCTTGTCTTTGTCTGTCTTGTTAATTGACACATTCGGGTGATGCTGATGTAAATGATGTGTTTGAAATGTTTTCACAGACAAATCCAACTTCAGCTGAACAATGTGGGCACACTGTTCGACACTAATTGTTGTCACATTGCAGAGCTATAGTACAATGAACCCGACTTAAAGATGCTCTATGTAACCATTTGCAGCAATTTAAATGTAATAATCACTTTTTTATTGGCCATATGTGAGCGGGCACTAATGTGATGTGAAAAATGAGACCGTCCCTGTCTCTCTCAGTTGCCCATACAAGCCTGTGGATGATTTGTTTACGTTATTTAATGCTGCTGGATTGTGGATTTCTTTGTGAAGGACTCTGCGACAGTCCAAAGGATGTGACTTGCACATTCTCGAGTGCCGCTATCCGCTCAGCTAACAGACAGCAACAGTAGCTATCGTTAGTTAGCCACTGTTGTCCGCTAACGTAAAAAGAAGACCAGCTTCCAGCACAACATAGACGTTCCACAAAGCCCTTTAAATCAAAACTAGACCTTAAAATCACAACTTCTTTCTTTAAAGGGAATGTTTATGCAACATTCACGTCAATTACTGCATCATGGTTGGAGCTTTGAAGCAACACAATGACATATTTCACAACGGCTTTGTGAGTGTATTTTCAAAACCAAGAGAACAGAGTATAAGCCATTTGATCTGCCTTGCAAAATAGGACAGATGAGCCAAATCTGCATTTGTTATCTGGAGATATGAAACAAATTGGCAAGAAAGAATTTTGTACCATCTCAGACCCTTAAGTTGGGACTCGATGTGACCATCTGTCACCGCAACAAAGCCACACACCCCCAGGTTGGTTTTTAAGGATTTTCCCATGGTTGACGGATAAAAGACTAAAGAGAATTTTGTATGGAAAGCTGTATTCTACCTGACCTTGAGAATCTCAGTAATGTATTCTCAGCCTTCCAAGGAACTAGCACAGAGAATGATATTAACATCTGTTGGGTCAGAGAGCACACCTAAGAGCATAATGCTGCCTGAGATTTTCTTGCATGGCATGTGTGCAACTGAGATAATCTGATGGGATGCGTAAGACTAAGGTCAGATAGGACAAAGTGAAGCGCAGGTTTCCTGATCATAAATTCATGTATTTTGTTAAATATTCTTAAGTGTCAGAGTAATATTCTTATGTTTTCTCCAGTGATATTGTATCAGTTTATAGCTACAACAGGCTATTTATTATTCTACTTTGGCTGTCATGCTGTCATCACTGCAAGTGAATACTGGCTGTTGAAAATGTGTCTATATGTGGACAACAATGAGGGCTGCCAGAGTGATAGACAATACAGCTGCAGGTCACTGTCTAGTTTGACCAATGACTTTGAGATGATCACATCAAACGATTGACATACAGACCATTTCTCAACCTTTGATCATCTGACAGAGGTTTGTCGGGTTTTATTCACAGACTAGAAATGAATTTATACCCACGTGTGATATGAAATGCCAGATTTTTTCCCTCTGACACAAGGCATGCCATTTATTCTGTCTTGAAACAAATATCACTGAAATATTTGCATGCACGTACTAATTTGTTAAAGGGCAACCATGTCATTTTGAGAATTCTTCATATTGATCCATGTTTATTTTCAGGATATCAAAGTAGGCAGCAAGAAATTAGAAGGGAAACAGTGCATCAGGGTTTAATAAGCATTGTGTAAAAAATAATGTCCTTGAAACATTTTTTCACAAAACAAGCTCTTTTCAGGGTGGATGGTTAAATGGAACCGAGTTTATCAGAGGTATTACTTTACCATTGACAGAAATGACTGGAATGCTAAAATTTAAATATGCACAGCATCTTTAAAAAAGAGTCATGTTGAGAGCTTTAAGGTGAACAGTCAAAACAACCAGTATGCTCTTAAAAACACCAAGAGTTTAATTTCATCTGCCAAATCTGTGGCTACAACTTCCACCTTGGTGAGGTTGCGGATTGTAACCAGCTGAGCACCCCTTGTCTCACCCTTCCATAACCTCAGATTTCACCAGGCCGATCTCGGCCACAATTTCTGCGGCAAGTCAATTTTGACGGAAAGTTGTATTGAGCAGATGGAGCCAGGTAGGAAGTCAGACAGTAAAATGGCATAGTGCATCTGGTCAATTTTCAAAATAAAACAGACAGACAGAAAATTAAACGTTTTAACTATGTAGCCTAATCAAGGAAACATTACGAAATAAGGGGTATAAAGCCATGTGGTGGATGGAACAAAACAGCGTCACACACGCGAGGTAACGGAGACGTCCCTCGTGGAATCAAGCAGTAAGGGACGCGTGCAAACCAGAAAGGCCATCTCTAAAGCTAGTGTTTGGTTGGTCTACCAGGAATGAGCAAGTACACCATTATTTGTATCTGTATATGTATAAGTATCCATACTCGCAATTGGTGGGACATAAACCTGAAGTAGGTGGTGCTTAAACCAAAGCAACCAAAAGTTGTTAATTTAGGCCCGAAATTTGGGTTGATCAGAATTTGCTTTATTTATTATTCATCAGAAAGAGCTGCCTCAGAATTTGAGCTTGAGATAAATGTTTTCGATCAAAAGAGTAAGATAAACTTCTGTCACCTACCAAATGAGAACTTTCCTTCATTAAGAGTACAGATATTGACACATTTTACTTGTACGAGTATGATAATATAACCCTCACCAATGGAGTACTGTAGCAACATGGCAGTGCAACATGGCGGACTTTGTAGAAGAGGACCCACTCCCTCTGTAGATATAAAAGGCTCATTGTAAGGTAACGAAAAAAACGAATATAATATAGGCCTATTATTTCTGCCAATAGATCCACCTACATCTGACACAGTGGACCTTCAAGTGAATGAAATATGAATGAGACGAATACAAAACACAGCTTGACAGTGTTTGCTGGTAGAAAGCCAGTGAGGGATCTAACCACTGGCTGATTAGTTCGGGTGCCTGCACATATTCCATGTCTGCCTCAGTGTCTCACACAGGCGATAAATACAACCTATAATAAACCTATTTGAGCAGTTACCTAAAATAACAGTATGAACCTGAAAATAAAACCCATCAGGTGCGGCCTGTCACACTGCATTAAGATAAATTATGAAATCAGGTTAACAGAGGTCATATATGTCAGATCAGCTACAACAGACTGTACTATTCCAAATGTTTTCTATATTTGTTCCTCATTCCTCTACCATCATTTCATGACTGCTCATCACAGATAAGTGGCAGCCAGTGGAACAGTGTTTCCAAAAAAGCCAATAAGCGTGCCTAATCCTATTTTAAAGAACTCAACTGGGGGGATCTGGCTGATATCCACTCCAGCCAGAACCAAAGCATAGAGATGCTGGTGCTCCACTAGACCCTGCAGAGCTGGACCAGAGAGACAAAGAGTAGCTGAACTGCAATATGCAGATGGTCTCATGGGCTATTCAGCGGGTGCCACAGTGGAGCTTCACTGGAGGCATCAACAGTCGAGTTGTAAATACAATATGTGTGGCCAGCACTGGAGGCAAGGATGGGATCATGGAAAGCGCAGGCGGAGTGAAAAAAAAAAAAAGATAAACTGCACTTCAGGCAGAGGAAGGAGAGAAAGGACAAACAGCCAGGGCCAATTAGATGAAGACAGCAGTGACGGCTAGTGTGAAGGTTTGAGGCTGGTTCTGTTCACAGTCAATCATTGTAGTCTCTGTCCTAATCCTATCTACTGCAGTAATGAACAAAAAAAATCACATAAAGTGCCAGAGTATAAAAAATAATATTAATAATTTATCACCAACCTTTGCAGTTTGCCTCAGTTCCATGGAATGTTTGAGCGTCTCCTTTTACAGCACACAACTTTTACTATTTTGGTTTTGTCTCACTGCTCTCAACAACCTTGTTTTCAGAGATAGCAGACGGCTTTTTACAGCACTAAAAAGAAGACAGACAGCATAAGCGACTAGGCAGTGAACACAGTCGAGCATGTTGCTGCTAAAAGCTGGTGTTAGGTTTGGCAAAAGAGGACCCGAATGCAAAACACAAAGACAGATGATTGAGCACAAAAGGGGAGCTTTAATATTGTAAGCTGATGTCCAAAAATCAAAAGGCAGGCGGCAAAACAAACAAAAGCGGGCTGAGACAAATCAAAAAAACTAAAAGGAAATTCAAGACTACACTCGAAGCTTGTGAACAGGCGGGATTGCAATAAACACAAGAAGTGACACGAGGAACAAAACAGCACTGAAGGTAAAACACGAGGGGCAAAATGCAGAACTGGGAAACATAGATACACAGGACTAACATGAGGACAAAAATAAACGAACTGACAAAAAGAGAGGGAAAGACAGACTTAAATACACAAGGGAGGGAAGACTAAAAGGGGACCGGTGAAACTGATAGGCGGGACAAACACAAACACAGGAAGTGTAAAATCAGAGGATAACACCTACAAAATTATTCAGGAAATGCTTAAAATTAAAACCCAAAACCATGAAAGCCAGATTTTTTTCACAGGGTTGTTTTGACCAAAATAGAGTTAGACAGAGTGGCTTTCAGTCAAAAACATGACTTCAAATTAATGTTGAATGTTACTGTGTCTGCTGGATAACACTACCAGCTTCCAGCTTCCACCAGCTTGTTATGCACCTACCACGAGTGGCGTTAAAAACAATTCAATCATTTCTAAATGCAAATTTTTTGTCGCATAACTTTTTAAAAATTGAAAGAGAATCCCAAATTAAAATCTGTTCCTTGACAAATAAAACTTCATCCTCCTCCTCTACCTCTAGCATTTAGATAATTGTCATACTGCTGTTAACATGGGCACAAGTGACGATGTTAATATCCAGACACCACATCAGTCAGACATGGGTGAACAGAGCTCACAAGAAAATTTAAATGACATGGCCCTAGACATGATCAGTCAGCCCTCAACATCTCATATGTCAAAAGATCAGGCAAAAGATATGTGTGCTTCAATTATTGCGAAGTTGCAAGGCAGTGGTGTCGCAAACAATGTTGTGTTATCTGTTGTTGAAAGCATGGAGGAGTATGTCAATGAAGTTCATGAAAGTCTTAAAGAGCAAGTGTTGGATGCAGTGCCTGCTGATAATCCTAGTAGAAATGCAGTGGAAGAAGTCTTCAGCAATACTTTTAATCCCTTTAGTGACTTAAACACCAACTCGAAATGGACCAAGTATTTTAGTGAGAAATGGGATCTTGTTGAACCAATAGAAATTCATTTAGGGGTCAGATATGATTCAAAGAGGAGCAAAGTAACTGGATTATATGAACAGGTGCCAGTGAATGACACTTTCATTTATATACCTTTGTTCAAAACATTAGAGTTCATTTTCAAGAATGGTGAAGTATGTCGTCATATTAATAACCCTGCTGCTCTTGGTGACTTGTATAAGGATTTCTCTGATGGAAAATATTACCAACATCACCCATTATTTTCCAAATCAAAAAATGCTTTGCAACTTCAAGTTTATTATGATGACTTTGAAACATCAAATCCACTAGGGTCGAAACAAGGCATTCATAAGCTAGGATGTTTATATTTTACACTCCGCAATTTACCGCCACGTTTAAATTCATCCCTCATGAATATACATCTTATTTCTTTATTTCATTCCCATGATGCAAAAAAGTACGGCATTGACAAAATACTCACTCCGTTTGTTGACGATGTAAAGGTTCTAGAACAAAATGGAATGAAAGTGTCATTTACTGAACAACCTCTCTATGGCACCATTGCCCAAGTAACAGGTGACAATTTAGGTCTAAATTCGATTCTTGGGTATGTGGAGTCTTTTAGTGCAAACTACTACTGTAGGATGTGTCTCATTGACAAAGCTTCAGCTCAAACAGTGTTCAGCGGAAATGATCCACGGGTGTCGTTACGCACCGCATTAACCAATAAGGAGCATTACAGTTATCTTGTCGAAAATCCAAGGGAAAATTCTTGTTTTGGGATCAAACGTGATAGTATACTCAATTCTTTGTCATACTTCAGTGTAACAGATAACTTTGTTTTTGACATCATGCACGATATCTTAGAAGGTGTGGCACAGTACGAAATTAAGTTACTTTTTGAATATATGAATCAAAACTTCATCTCTCATGAAAACATACTCCAGCGTGTATATGCATTCAACTATGGCTTCATGGATAAAAAGAATCGTCCAACACGTGTAAACATGACATGTACTGGTAGTGGCATTGGGCTTAATGCTAGTCAAACGTTATGCCTCGTTCGGAATCTCCCTCTGATCTTTGGTGATGTTGTTCCTGAAGGTGACAGACATTGGCATTTGTTGTTGCTTTTGTTGCACATCATTAACATTGTTTTTGCTCCAAGTATTACCGAGGGCATGACTGTATTTTTGAAGCATCTTATTGAAGAGCATCACAGGTTATTCACAGACTTGTATCCTCAAAATAATTTAATCCCAAAACATCATTTCATGATCCATTATCCTGAATGCATACGTCAGATTGGTCCCTTAGTACATGTTTGGAGTATGAGGTATGAAGCCAAGCATACATTTTTTAAGTCAAGCATAAAAAACTTCAAGAACGTAACCAAGTCGCTTGCAAAAAAACACCAGATAGCTGTTGCCTATCACTGGGAATCATTGTCTGCCAAAGGTATTGAGTCTGGGCCTGTCAAATCCAAAATACTGACTGATGTTGAAAATGGTGATTTGATTTCAAAGCATTTTCAAATTGATGTGTCAAGTGAAATAAGTGTTACTACTTGGGTTAAACATAATGGCACTGAATATCACACAGGTCTTGTTGTTTGCACAGATTTCATTGATGAAATGCCAGTGTTCAATAAGATTGTTAGCATATTTTTGAGAAGTGAAGTTTATTTTTTGGTCTCAGAGATGGAGACTACATTTGTAGAACATTTTCATGCTTTTCATGTTGTTGACAACATGCACAATTTTTTTGTTGTCAGACCTGATGACTTGAGATACTTTAAGCCTTTTGATATTCAAATGTCTTATGGTATTGACTCATTTTTCTATGTTGTGCCCGATGGCTGCATTGTATAGGGCAGTGGTTCTCAACCTGTGGGTTGTGTCCCCCAAGAGGGCCCCAAGATAAGTTTCAGGGGTCTCTAAGTCACAGTTTTGAGATAAAAATCATTATTCTGGGACAAAAAACAAAAATCACAATTTTGAGATAAAATAACAGTTCTATGAATAAGGAGTTGCTACTCTGAGATTAAAATTTTTTACAAGTTTGAGATAAAAATTAATATGAGATTAAAAAATTCATAATTTTGAGATGAAGTCAAAATTTTAAGAATAAAAAGTCACAATTCTACAATAAAAAAAACACAATTCTGGGATAAAAGTCACAATCCTGACATTTAAAGTTAATTATGATATAAAACATAATTCTTTCCAGGAGTCTCCAAATGGATGTTGAGGAAAAATGCCTTTAACATATATATAATTTGCCTTAAAATCATTTTTATTGAGTTGATTTGTACAATTGTACATGAATTCTGATTGAATATGTGCAAAAACCTCTTCATGTTTTGCAATTAAAAACTGAGAGTCAGAAGTCTCAGTGCTGGGGGGACAGGGGTCCTGAATGACCAGCCTGTTTTTCCTTGGGTCACCACTCAGAAAGGTTGAGAACCATTGATTTAGGGCAACAACAGTTACAGGCTACCTCATGTTTTGGACAATGTTTTATTTTAGAGTGTTTTGAGTGCTCTGGTTGTCCAATTGTATGTGAAGCCCTTACTTAAAGAAAAATAAATGTTTCTTTCATTGCAGTACTTTCTGGAGTGATTATTACACATGCGTTGAAGGATAGTTAGATTAACGGTTATTACATTTTAATTCAAACAATGTTAATCTTAAGAGGGTATCAGTCAAAACGAGTTAAATTGTAGTGTAATTTTTAAGTATAATTAACACCATCCAGTGTTAAGTTAACACTAATGCAGTGTTAACTAGTTATTCCAGGAGTGTCTCAAATGAGTGAACTTTTAACACTGTTAGGTGTTACTGTACTCCTTTACAGTGTTAATATTTTACACTATAAGAGTTTGTTAGATAACACTGTCATAGTGTTAATAAAAATAACTCTTTGGAAAGTGTTAATTTAACACTTTTACAGTGGTTCACATATAAACTCTGGGGGAGTGTTAATTTCAACTCTCAGGGTGTTAAATGTGCGATTTCAAATTTGCAGTGCATGAGGATAACACCTACAAAATTATTCAGGAAATGCTTAAAATTAAAACCCAAAACCATGAAAGCCAGATTTTTTTCACAGGGTTGTTTTGACCAAAATAGAGTTAGACAGAGTGGCTTTCAGTCAAAAACATGACTTCAAATTAATGTTGAATGTTACTGTGTCTGCTGGATAACACTACCAGCTTCCAGCTTCCACCAGCTTGTTATGCACCTACCACGAGTGGCGTTAAAAACAATTCAATCATTTCTAAATGCAAATTTTTTGTCGCATAACTTTTTAAAAATTGAAAGAGAATCCCAAATTAAAATCTGTTCCTTGACAAATAAAACTTCATCCTCCTCCTCTACAGCTGTAGAGGAGGAGGTAAGGAATAACAGTATAAGAAACGACAAGTCCGTTATAGGGAGAGGTTGGGTATGGTGGACAGATTCAAGTAAACCAAGTATTGTTCTGGCCTAACCCTAACCAAGTAGTAGTCATCTTGTCTTACCTTAACCAAGTTATTTTCTTGGCTATTTTCTTGGCAATTATTCAGTTGTTTGGTTATGGGGATAGGTGTGCAACAACCTACAATTTAAATTTGACAGCATTTGTTGTCGTTTCCATCTGTCATATTAAACACAATTCAGAACTCTACACGAAAACTCAACAAATAACTTTTTAATAAACTGAAATTATATCAAATATCTACACAGCGTATGTGTGACTGTACTGTAGTACTTTCAGAAGCAGAAGGCATCTACTGGTTTTGTACCGAATCATTAATTATCCTTTCTATCTCAGGCCCTAAAATGTCTAACAATTAATGATCGATTTTTCCTGCTCTCCAAATGCCTCCCTTAATGTCCCCTGCTCAAGAGCATCACAAAGATAGTGCAGCAAATGACTCTAAATGTGGAGATAAGAGTTTTCTGATTAAGATGATAACTGCAGGTATACTGTATAGGTTTGCACGCTTATGCATCTGTACAATGCCCTGAGCTAGCAGCGGGTCCTGCTATATTCTCTTCTTTCCTATTGGGATATGAGGAAAACAACCCCCACTGATGTTTAGAAAATAGGAAATAAGATTAAGGCAAAAATATTTACAGACCTTGTCAGCAACCAAAATGCTACAACTATTTATACTGCTGGGACAGAAAATGTCACTTTCTGCAGAACACTCATAACACGTTGCAAGGACTACATTTGCATGTTTCAAGGGGTGACAATGTCATTTGCATAAATTTAATGAGTCTTTCGGAGGAAGAAAAAACTGTGGACACCTGCGGAAACAGGCTGACATTGTTCAAGAGCTTTTTTTTTCTTCCCTTTATAACTCACAATATTGGCCTTGGCTTGCAGACAAAGCACTGGTACAAGGATAATCAGGAGGTCTGACATCTTCGTCACAGAGAGGTTGTTTTCTTTGGAAGGGAAATGTGCACAGGAGATGGAATTTCATCCCCTGCTAAATGGATGACATAGATAGTTAGGACGATACAGGTATGAGGACTTGCTTCCCATCGGAGGGGCTGGCAATCACCAGTTACCAAGGCTAGGCAGTGTCACCGCTGGCAACGCGTGGCACCTCTTCCTGTGGTATGTTGATGAAAACGGTTCATCTGTCAGCAACCAAATGGGCAAACTAATTACCAGTGTAAGCTGATTTCCTGGTTCAAGCTCTCAACAGCAGTGGCTCTCCCAAAGCACTGGGCATGATTGTTAAACTGAGAAAAGGTACATGTTCTGGGTAGATACACAAGAGACTGTGTAAATGAATGGGATTGAGTATATGGAAATGAAATAAATGTGCTCTTCTTATTGGGGATGGCTTTGTGAATTCCAATGAGGGGGAACGCAGTCTCTGTGGCAACACTGGCAAGGATTTACCTCCTCTCTGTCAGTCAGGATTCTAATGTGAATCTATGGCGTGGTGCCACACACGGTAGCTCAGACCTTTTGTCTTAATATCGGCAGATATGAGATGAAAGTCTACGCGAGCGCTTCAAAGATGGCATTTGTGAAAATTGTGGCCATACTTTGTCATGGTCACTTACATTTTCGGCACCTCCTCCTGTTTGTGTATCTATAGTCAGCAGCATATTGTTCTCTCTCCTGAGTCATTTATTAAATACTGATGGAACAATGCTGACACATAAGCTCTCCTTTGTCAAGCCCTAGCTAAATTAATTAATTAGCAATCCATGCCGCAGAGCCAGGAGGTTGTTGATTGTATCGTTCTAAGCCGTCATCCTGTGTAAATTGGCTGAGATTGAGATCTAACAAGGCTCTGACCTGGATCCCTCCCTAACAACCTGATGTGTGAAACTTTGATGAGGGGATTTAGCTGGAGGTTGCCAGAGGACATGTTATCTTTAGCCATGCCATCAGCTCCATTAGCTGGAGCGAATGCACCGGTGGTCAGACTCACTTATTGTTTTTTTTGTATTACTGTACTATTTATGTGCAACCTAGGAAAGTGACATATTTTTAGCTTTCACACATTGTACCAAAACCTGGGGCCTCATTTATAGAAATGTTCTTGGATTTATACTTGAATTTGCGCTTGTTTGATTAATAGAAAAGCTGAATGACTAGACCTTTGTTAAATATTTTGTTAAGTTGTGTACTTACATTATCCCAAATGTTTCCTCAAGGTTAACTCAAGGTAACAGTGCATTTCTGTCTAAACTTAATGATATTAAGCCCCAAACAGCCAGATTACTTCACTGTACATTATGCCTTAAGCTAGCGAGCAACAACACCACACAGCGAGGGTTTCTGTATCTGGGTGTTAGAATTCATATCATCTCTCATCAACTTCAATGCTCACCAGTCTCTGTGTTACAGGAGTGCCAGTGGAGTTCATTTCAAAACTTGCCACCTACATTACCCACGATGTAATTTAGCCACTGGGTGACATCACTGGAGGCAATTTATCAGATTACATGTAGCTTCCTCAGGAGCCACAAATGGCTTTTTATTCCTTTTTTTTTTTGTACATATGCTGTAGTACTCCCCAAGACCTGAAAACACACTTGAATATGTAAAATTGGTGGAGTGACCCTTCAAGATAGAAATTGGGTAGCACAAACATAGCACTGCGTTTATGTTTCAGTCCTAACTTTGTCTTCCACTATGTGCTTTAGCCTCTGAGTTTGCTAGCAATAGCGATAACCTCCTGTGAAATAACTCACCTGGGAGTACAATGGCTTTGAGCTCTTTAAATTGTCATTCAACTACCGTATACAAGCAACAATATTCAGGAGGTGTCTTTCAACCTGCTTATTCTTTTAATGAAAACACAAGCCAAAAATGCATAGGGGCAATTGCTTCCACATCCTCAGAAGTGACATTGCTGGTCACACCGAGGTGGTTTGTGAATGCACCGCCATCTCCACAGGCCATCTACCGCTGTAAGGCATGGTGACTGTCGAGTGAGCAGGTCCCATGGGCCCAAGAGGGAGGTTAGAAGTCTGTTCACTCTCATTTCACATGCTCTTGGACAGAATAACAAACACAGCAGCTACCTTCACATGCCAATGCACAGTCAAGATGAAGAACTGTGTTCAATGCTTCATAATAAAATGAAACATTGTGTCTGAATCTGGTGCTTGATTGCTCATGCATTTATGATATAACCACACACCGCAAAAGACGTAGCCGGTACCCTTACGTACATGTTCTCTATACCAGATGGTCTGTTATTGTGTGACAGCATTCCCCCATGTATGTATACTGGGAACGTGGCAAACGTAAGTACACTTTATACAACAAGATGGCACTAGAAGATGAAAGTGAGAGGATCATAAAAGTCTGCAGAATAAATTGGCTTGGCAACATTAATATTCTCACCAAATTCTGTGCCAGTCCATGTAGTAGATGTTGAGATGTTTGACAAAATGACCTAAGAACTATGACCTACTGGTGGCGCTACAGGAAAAGTAAGGTTTACTTGAGTTTACAAGTAAGTTCTGAAGAAGAAGAAGAAGAAGAAGAAGAAGAAGAAGAAGAAGAAGAAGAAGAAGAAGAAGAAGAAGAAGAAGAAGAAGAAGAAGATTTATTTATGTCACAGTGAAAATGGTACTCAGCATTTAACCCATCTGGAGGGAGCAGTGGGTTGATCCCCAGCAGCATACCTGGGGACCACCTCCAGATGTCAGTCAGTGCCATGGTCAAGGGCATTGACTGGGGAATCAACCTAGTGCATGTGTCTGTGTGTGGGTGTGTGGATGAATATGTGATTATGCATACGTGTAGGCACGCATATGTATCTCCATATTTAGGTGTGTAAGTGTGATATATGGACGCTTTGTGTATATATTTTGTGTGTAACAAATGATCACTGATTTTCTGACATGTAATTTTTTTTATTGAACCCTCTTTAACATATGTATATATATATACACACACACACACACTTAATATATATCTGAATATGTACATATTATATGTAGCATCTAGAGCCAGATGCAATGTAATTTCGTTCTACTGTGCACCTGTGCTAAAAAGGAATCTTGACAGTTGTAATGCATGTTTTGATGTTTGTACAAGTACAAGGAGAACATGCAAACTCGACACAGATAGGCCCTACCCCAGTCGGGATTTGAACCCAAATGGCTGACTGCATTAATTCAAGAAATGAAAATTGCTGAATGTCTCAAACTATTTATATAATAATAGATTTTAGCATTAACAGTTCACTTTCAAAAATAATAGAGAAAAAAACTTAAACTGTTAGGTCCAACTAACACTCTGACACTAACACTAAAAATATGAATAATTCAGCACCCAACATAAGAAAAACAGCAAAAAAACTCAAAACTAATTAATGACAGTGTAGGATGGTTAATTCTTCCAAGTTTCTGACCTCTATTTTTGAGGAAAATATTCTGAAGAAGCTTTTGTTTGGCTTCAAAAGGCTTTCATTTAGTATGCCACCCTTACTCAAGTGTCTCTGTTTTACTGCACACAAGACACATGGGGCCAGCGCCTCTGTGAGTATCTGTCATTGAAGTGAACCCAGTAGGCTTCATTGTCTGACTTTAATCATGTGCTCCCCTCATTCATTACAGGGGGTACACCTGAGTGATGAATACTCAGGGTAATACTAATGAAGGTTTCTGCTGTTATTATTTAATGGGCTTGCCTGCCACACTGGATGTGCTCAAGCTGTATTATTTTAGTCAGTATGTGATTAGCCTCTCGTAGGCTTCCCACAGAGAGACATCAAACTGAACTGGGCCTGATTAAACAGCCTGCTTGAAACTTCACAAAATAACTTTAACAGTTTAACCTCTGAGGAAGCTCCACTGGTGATTAATTCTGCCCCCCTTTATATTATTGTAATTGTTCACACTGGGGGGGAAGTTATCGTACCATAGGCCACAAACCCAAGACCCTGTTTCATTCAAAGTGATTATCATGCCTCAAGGAAAACTGGCCAATTATGTTTAATTGCCACATCAGAGCATCCGAATCTTCTTTGAGCATCATGTATGCGGTTTTTCACAGAGCTTGAAGAAATTCCAGCTGGTCAAAACAAATATTAAATGATGCAACTTTGACCTTTAACCTAAACTGTCTGTATTCATGAACTTGTGTTGCGGTTGCTCGTGCGCATGACATGCACGAAGTAGGACAGTGAATCTGTAATATTTATGATAAGGAGTTGTAAGCATTCATGTTTGTAATGTATCATAATGTATTATTCTATTTTTCTATATTTGACATATGAGGAAATTCATTGTTGTTGACTTTTTGATGTGTGTTTGTATTGAGGAAAGTGAATTCGTTGGATTCTCTGCTAATCAGCACCTAATCATTTAAAGGCTCACCTGATGGCAATCAAGCGTAGCGTGAATCTGATGAAGCAACACGTGAAACGCAGTAAAGATAGTTGTTTGCTTTTTGTTGTTTTCACTGTAATTTGTTAATAAAATAGTGTCAATCCTGGTATCCTAATGTGGGCTGGAATATTCATTTTCTTGGTCTGCTGTAGGTTACCCTGCACCAGCAGGAGAGCAGCAGGAGGGCAGCAATGATGTGCTAAAAAAAGAGCAAAAGTTGCATAAGAAAGATGAATTATGGGCTTTTTCATGTTTAATTAATTATTATTATTTATTTTTTTGGCCTTTTCATGGCTTTATTAGGTAGTGCAGCTGAGGAGTGACAGAAAACAGGGTGAGAGAGGACAGGTGACATGCAGCAAAGGGCCACAGGTCGGATTTGATCCCTGGGCTGCTGCGGCAAGGACACAGCCTCTGTACATGCATGCTTTAACTAAGCTACTGAGGTGCCCCCTTCTTTCTTTTCTTTCTTGAAAATTATTTTCTGGACTTTTTCATGGCTTTATTGGACAGGACAGCTTAAAGAGATGACAGGAAGTGGGATGAGAGAGGGGGTGGCACGCAGCAAGGGACCACAGATCGGATTTGATCCCTGGGCCGCTGCGGCGAGGACACAGCCTCTGTACATGGTGCACACCCTCAGCCAACTGAGCTACTGAGGCGCCCCAATGTTTATTAAGTTTCATTTTCATTTATCAGATAATGATTATTCGTTTTTGTCTAATAACCAACTGCTGGCCTCCTGTCAACTTGCAGAATTGGCCCTTAGGTAGAAAGGAAGAAAAGCAAATGCACCCTTGTGTTAAAAGTTGTGTGTTAATATTTTCACTGGACTTTTTGGGAAGCTGGCAGCACTGCAGCTTCATAAGAGCTGAGGACAAACTGAGCACTGTGCTAAACATAGCTTTGTGCCATCCTACATTTCAATTGCCAGCTAATATAATGAGGTACACAAAACCAGAGGTTCACAGTGCTACTTATGACAAAGTGATAGCGGAAGAGAAACTTGAGTCAAGATGACATCCTGCTGCGAGCAACAAGAAGATCCAGTCTTGAAGAGTTAGTGACATCAAGAAATGGACTTCACAAGCTTCGCAGCACTACGTTCTTCATAAAGGAACCTGATTTTATGTTGGTACAGACACTACAATATCAGTCACTGCATCAAAATAATCTTAATCATTTGGAATATTTTTGTACACGATTTTACTTGGTTTAAAACAACTGTGTTGAAGGATTAATTATATTTCCAGTAAGAATAAGATGCAAACATAAATTTAAAAAAAAATGTTTGATGTATATGGATATTTTTGTGAATCAACACAATTTTAAACGCAAGAAGAAATAATCCATTATTCAAATGTAATGTCGCTCACGTACAACCACTTTGCTTCTTATCAAGCACAAAAGTAATATTTTGAAAAATGAAAAATAAAAGACGCACAACCCACTCAAAAACCTCAAATACCGGATTTGACGTTCCCAGTGCTTATTAAAATACTGTACACTTTTGGCTATGAATTGCAAACTAAACTTCCAGATGGACAGAACTCCTCCCTGTCAATCCCAGCGCTGCAGTTTAGCCGTATTAGCAACAGGTGAGTGAGAAGGAGGTGAGGATTACACAGGCACCATTTGAATGTTGATGAGTAGCAGGTTACTGGAGTGTGAGCTAGATGAAGGCCTTCCAGCTGGATGCTGTCAGATGTGAAAGGACTGTTAACACAGCGTGAATTGGAACACTAACAACTTGTAAATAAACATCAAAACGCAGAGGAGAACATAACGTTTAACGGCACAGTAGCCGTATTGATGAGATCAGCACATAATTAATCATGACTTCACATAACAAAGACCTACACATGGTGCTGGCTGCTATGTGCATATAAGAACTTTGTTTAATTACAGTGTGTATTTTAATCATTTGGATGTATTTTGCAATTATTTTTGGAATTCAAACACTATGAATTATGGGAAATTCACTTAAAAAGGTCCCTTACCCAACCAATCACGAGTTTCTGTGAGTGTTTTGGATGTCAGCAGAATGTCAACATGCATTTCTTTGCTTTTGTTTTTGTCATGGTAACATGCTGTATGTGTTGAATGTATTTTCTCAAGTCATGATGAAATGTAAGAGGATGTAAAGATGAAACGTGAGAATTTGCCTGCGGTTTAATTCATTCACCAAACAAAAAGGGGGCAGAATATCACCAGAGCAACCTGCTAACCGTAGATGCTAGTTAGCTCAGTTAGCCTTGCATCTAGCGATTCGGACAAGGAGCTCAGAGCACCTGGGGAGTGTTGGTGTTTAAACCGCTAGCACGGGAGCTTTAGACCGGACAGGCCGGCGCTAGCTGGTTAGAATGATAACCATTATTTATAAGAAATGTAGATGTCAGGACATGAAAATTGATATTTTTTCACATTATGTTGATCATTTTAGTTAATTTTGAACAAAAACTCTTAAATATTGCACCTTTAATTTACAGGAGCAATGTGTTTCTTCACTCAAGCAAACTGTTTTTCTTTTTAGGCAGCAGGTTATGTAACTGTGGCTGTTAAACTCAAAAAGATCTCATGTGGTTAAAAATAAATTCATAATGATTGATTTGATAAATTCTCTACTGTATGAGCTTTTTGTTTTTTTAACCCAGGAGTTATAACTTGAAGTTCACTTTGTGTTTCTAAAACTGATTAGTGAAAGACTTCCACATTATATATTATATTATATTATATTATATTACATATAAATGATCCCACCTGGGAAGTGAGGTATCTATTAATTATAAAAAGGGACAGCACTGATTGGCGTAATAAACCTCAAAACTTTCATCTGAGGCTGGGTAATTGACTTGTTCCCATTGTGAACTTGAAAACAAACACTGCACACTGCTGCTCTGTGCTACAAAAAGGAGATAATTGGTTTACACATATCTCAAACCTGTTCGAGGGTGAAGCCTGTGTGAAGAACAGCATGCATACATTTAGCAATTAACAGCTAGTATGGCAAACTCCCTTTTTCTTGAAAAAGGACGTGCATTCAGACACAGCGAGCTGCAGACCAGCGTGAGCTGCAAGTCCATCAAAGTTATAACACATTGCATGACTCTTCTCCAGCACACCAATCTTTATTCACCAAACTTTTAACTTGCCATCATCAGGGCGGTGCCTGAGGCTGTTTCTGGTTTCCTGTCATGTGACCAATACATCACCATTGACACCGTGTATACAAAACATTACATACATTTTAAAAAACAAAATTTACACATTTTCCCTAGTATAAACAGAAACTATAAGAACAATAGACTGACCAGAATGTTTTATATGTTTAAACTGATAAAGAAGGAACATCAGGTGGGAATTGTTAGGAACTGAATTATCTCAGCAAAGCCTGTCATCTGTTGAAAATTGTAATATGTTATGACACTTAATGGCATACCTTTATTAAGAATTCATTAAGTGATTCACAGCTATGTCATGTTCAATTATGAAAGACTCACACTGAAACAACTGTGTTCGCAACAATTCACAGAAGGTTATAATCCACAAACGTGCTGTATTAGAGGCCTTAAATCAATATTATGAACTGTGATAGAAAAATGTATGTTTTAAATTAGTCTGTTCTTGTCATTGCAGTGTGACACTCAATGACAATACATTAGTAATGTTGTAAACTGTTTGTGAACATGTTTGCCATACAACCCTGTTAAAATGATAATATCTCATTGATGTGTTTCAACATATTCTGATGTAACAGAACTACAATAAAATAAACTAGAATGCCACTTAGTAGAGTGCTCATCTCCACCATGGCCCAACATGTACATGTACTCACTCAAAGATACCAGCCACCTAAATACCTACCCTATATACCGATTATTTTTCATCAAGATCCATGTATTATTGCCTGAGAAACTAATTAAAATGTTGAAAAACTCCTTGTCTTGCAATGTTAAAGAAAGTGAGAAAAATGGAAATCCATTCAGCAGTTTTTGTGTAATCCTTCTGACCAACCAACCAACCAACTAGCGAATAAACGAACATGAGTGGAAACAATAACCTCCTTGGTGAAGGTAATGAATGCAGCTTTACGATGAACTCTGTGAGGCTTTGGCTCAATTGACTGTTATGTATTTTAACTTTTGATCTATAGAAAGACAAATCTCCATTTCCATTCAAATGTTATTCAAATGACACAATCCAGTTTTTTTGTGTTTAACTAACGCAGCCCCTCAGTCAGCTGAGTTACTTGTATTCCCTAATGGTTTCGATCCAAAATGGATGATATTTCTGCATTTATATAGTTCATTATGTCTGTTCTCTTGGACTATTTCATATTTCAGTATTGCATTTTAACCAAAGCTAACCTTTTTTTCTGTCAGAATGCATTAGATCCATGGGAAATGCTTGTCAGGACCTATTTGAGGTTATGTTGGATAGGCATTAATTTCCTGCAGTTGTGCTGACCTCAGGTTCAAAGATGAAACAGACTCTGGCTGGGATCATTTAAACCTGACTGCCCTTGAGGGTCCATCCCAAGGCAGTCATTTGGACAATTTTCAAATGGTCGAGAGATTCCTCCAGTTAATTAAAAATTAACTACAGATGATTAATTGACACCCTTGATAAGGAGATCTTCATAGGCTTCTACCATTTGTGTGAATTGAGGGTGGTATTTGACTCACAGGAGCCAATAATGATATCCATCAAAATGATTAAGTTTATGGCCAATTACCATTTTAATTCTCATTTCTCCATACAGTCTTTCATTGTGATATTAATATGACTGAAAGATTGTTCTATACATGTATGTGATATGAAAAAATGATTAGTGAAGGCATGGATGTGACTTCCATCACCCTTATCTAGACCTACACTGAGCCATATCTTGGTATCTTCCTGACTTAATCTTCGAAGCAGCATTAACGTGACTGCAGCTGGTTCATCCTGGCTACATCTCTACAGTATGATACACTGGCTGATCTTGTAGCACACAGGACAACCCTAAAATCTACAGATTTCCTCCCAGCTCATTAACTGTGAACTGCGTTGGGTTTCAAAAACATCCGCAGCGAGCTCAGAAAAATGAAGGGCTGTTGCTCTATCACTCAGAGTTCAACATAGAATTGCTCTCACAAAAACAAGCACAGGTTGAGCTGAACTGCAGATAAACTGGGTGTATTATAAAGTTGTATTATGATCGACCCATCACAAAGAGCACATAGGAACACGACATTATGATTGTGTAAGAGCACTTTCTTCATATATAATGCACTATATTTTCTTTAACTACCAATTGATATTATGAGTCTATGTACTGTACATTAAATGCATGTTATTTTCAAGCATTTGCTATTTTGCTAGCTTCAAGGGCCAGGTAAATAAATAAATAAAAATAAAAATACACACACAACACAGACACACAAAAGGCTCTACTACTACTCTGCAGTGGATGGTTAAAATCACCCAGAACATCATTGGTTCTCATCTACAGAGCATCAGTGATATCAGTGAGGTGAGGTATCTGCACAGAGTCCAAAGGATACTCTAAGACGACACCCACCACAGTCTGTTCACCCTGCTGCTGTCTGCAAAAAGCTTATTATAATGTCACCCCTAGTGTCATGTTTTCCTGTTTTCAATCAAAGATGTGTACAGGAAATTTTAAAAAAAAGTTGCATTGTCATGTGTTCTCAATTTTCAGTCACGACAATTCATTGACAGACCACATTGTGAGCAGATACTTTCTGCCATATGTCAACACAAAACCTTGCCACAAGACTTAATAAGCAAAAACTGCAGGGAAGCATAAAAAGACGCATACCCGTGAATCACTTATTTCCATGCATCTGTTTGTTATTTTCTTTTTTCTTAAAATCCACAAAAAAAAAAATGTTCCAAAGCCATCAAAACCACAACAACGGTATAACCGTAAATACTCTGAAGGTGTGAGTCTGATGTCCTACCTTTAACCAGATGTTTTTCCCTCTAGTTTCTGGGCAAAGGCACACATCGTGTAATTAAAATCCAGGGATGTGCAGATGTGATCTTCAGCTTGTCTGGAGGGAGAACAAACATCTTTGACTCACTCCAAAGGGTTTGGCTATATTCCTGCAAAGAAACACATCTGACTCAAACAGAATTACTGGAGGTCTTAGTAACAGTGATCGGACAAACATCCCACTCTTCCTTCAAAAAGCCATGCGTCACCATTTTGATCTTATTCCAACAGCGTCTCTAAACACATCTAGAACAACATCATAATATACCTCTTGGGACAAAATAGAGAAGACACTATCTGTTTCAAGAGTGAGAAAAAAAGCTTGCTTTAAATGCAACACAACAAAACACTGGGTTGAGTATCATGGTTATATGCTCGTTGCAGATAAACATTCTGGTTCAGTAACCTTGATAATCCCTAATCCCAGTTTCAAGACACTCAATTATGCAATCTGGAGCATTTATTTAAACAGTGATCTCAATTTGTACCGCCTGAATACTGTGAACATAATTTTCTAAAACATCCTGAAGATCAAAATTAGGCAAAGATTCAAAACCAGGAAACTTGTGTGCATGTAAACATAATTACTGACTTACAAATCTTGGAAGTACATAAACAAATGCAGCTCAAACAGGTTACATAGAAGCAACACACATCTCAGAAAAACACCTGGGACCGTTCAGTTTCATGCAAATTCCCATCAGCCATAACTAAGACAACTTGAAATGCAGGTATCATCCTCACGTTTTTTATTCCTCTGACTTCAAATAAATTGTTACGGTTTAGAGGGAAGGGTAGGACCCAAATGCAGAAACACTCGGGAGGCAGACAGGATTAAGGAACTAAGGGTGAGCTTTATTAAACGAAAGCTGAATGATACAAAAAACCAAGAATCCAGGCAAACCACAAGGAGTCAAAAAGACAAAACCACAAAGTTGCAACAAAAGAGCTTAAACAAAGTGCAAACAAAAGCAAAGTACAAATCAATGAAAACACAAGGAACATAAAACTAGTACATACCATGAGGTCTAACAGAGAAACGCTAGATAACACTGAAGCTGGGTTGACACACAGGGGAACAACGGAGGGAAACACAGGAGAAAACAGAACAATCTGACAAAGACAAGAGGGAGCACAAAGACTATATACACACACTAACGAGGGGATGAGGTACAGGTGGAGTGAGGCCGGGTAAGGACAGGTGAGGGAAAGGAACGGAAAAACACTGGAAGGAGGGAAAAAAATCACACAGAGGGAGGAACTGAAAAGCAACACGCGACACATGAGGACACACTTTCAAAATAAAACAGGAAATAAGAGAAAAACAATAACCAGGATCATGACATAAGTTACTGCAACAATTGATTGGAGAAATGTTGTCTGCTGCTGACTTACACAATTAGCACTCTGTTGTGTATATTTCTGGTTCTACATTGTGAAATACTTGAATGCAAAATTATTACAGTCTTTGACAGTTCAGTGATGTGCCTGTCACTGATGATCAACACCTGTGAGAAGAAGGGAGAAAAGTATGCCAACGTGTAGTTAACAGATATTCATTTCTTTGGTTAAATTCTACAGTCTGGCATATTATCACAGAGCACATCTTGCTAAAGTAAAGTAAAGTAACCCTCATAACTCAAACTCTACTCAATGGATTGCCACAAAACGTGGATGTAAGATTTCCCCGAATAGACCCCATTTACTTTTGGTGCCGATCCAGATGAAGGGACAGATCCAGAGTTTTTCTTCTTACTTTCTCTAACATTGCAAGAATAGGGCTTTTCCTGACATTTTTCCTTAATTTCTCAGGGAATTATACATGGATTTTGATGGAAAAAAAACAGCCATAAAGGGGACTGTTGGGCCTTGGTGGAGGTATGCACTCTACTGAGTGCCAATCTAGTTATCAGAGCATTAATTAGGAAAACAACACACCTCTTCTTACAATGTCCAACCTCTACGCACAGCAACCAAAAACACAGAAGCTCAAGACAACTTCACACTTTAACCACTTTACAAAACCTGTCAGTAATGCTGCACTGATGATGTTTGTAAGCTTTAAAATGGGTCAAGAACCCTGTGAACAGCACTGGGAAATGAGAACTTGACCCATTTAATAATGATGGATGCGGAGCCTCTGCAGGTGAAAAGACTTGACCTGGATCAAAGTTTGCCTCAATCAGCCCACTGCACTGAGGAGTAGGATCCAAATGTATTGTTCTGCCAGCATCCACTTACGGATGAGGGCAGATGCCACTGTGTTGGATCTTAGAAACATGAATCTTGTTAAATATTTCTGCGTATGCTTGATTTATAATATTTGCTTCTGTGATAGTGTGTATCACTTTCGTTTGGTTGACAGCCTTATAGCCTTAGTTCACATTTGTTATTGGAACTGACTTGATAAAATCCAGATGCAATCAAGCCAGGTTCTGTTAAATCCAGTGCTGGACTCAGGATGTGTGAGGGGCATGGGCGCAAAAAACATTTTTTTTAATCATTTTTTATCTACCACTGAGGCATCCAAGAGGTAGATTTGCACTGAGTTTTTTCGAACATGGGGGTGCTGAGGTGTGCAGTCGTCCCCCCAGTCCCTGAGTCCACCAGTGGTAAGATCAGTTATCTCCATGCATCCATCTAAACTTGTGCCGTCAGTTACATTTAGTTGCTCTCTGCTAACTTGTGCCTGCTTTGAAATCAAGCCACTTTCCCCCCGTTGCTTTATATGACAGGTATAAATGCGGATAATTTCAGGGTAATTTCTGCACAATTGTAAGTGCACTTGAATTTGATAAGCTGGCATTATCACAGGGGCGAGACCCTGTGACATAATTACCCTTGGCAGGAGTCAGGATTATGGGGCTTGCAGTAGAGGCCTTAAACCTTCTCAATTTGAACATTGATAACTGTTAGATGATTACAGAATTGTAATCCTTAGCACAGTTACTAGGAAACAAATTGCTTGGCCTTGAAGTTGTTGCCAGAGCTGAAAAAACAAAACAAAACAAAACAAAACTGTAACCGTAGCACTCTAAAGTAAAATATTCGACCACCAGCATCAGCTTCACTTGCCTTGCTGTCAAAGATAACGGCAGTAAATGACAATATATGACAGGAACCCCCTGCTGCTGCTTTATGGATATATGTCAGCTGTCAAGTATGTGAATAAATATGACCAGGATAGTGACGGAAAAGCATTCTAAGGGATTCTGCTAGGACCTATGTTGACGAAGAGCGCTGTGCTGTTTGCATACAGGCTGCTTTGCAAAAGTAGAGTGGCAGAACCAAAAACACCTCATCCATCATGTGTGCAACTTTGCTGTCAAAAAAACAAGCTCATCACTTCCTCCACGTGTACGTACACTGAAGGGCTTTGTAACAATGGGGGTGGATGTCTGGAGGAAACAACAAATGGTTCATAGTAATGAGAGGAGCACTGCTGACAAAAATAATGGCTTACCTACATAAAAAAAAGTATGTAGCCCGCCCCCTCAATGCTCATTTTACAGTATGTTGTGTCAAAACTCAGAACAATTACCTCCCATGCAAATACACTTTGCATGGGAGGTGAATTTAGGTGGGTCTGCTGGTGTCTACAACAAAATATCGAGCATTTAACCATAGCTTGGGGCACATAGAGGTCTGGTTTGCTTATATAACAATTCCACAGTTAATGTGAGCTAAGAAAACTCCCATGCATTACACTATAGCCCCAATCTTTCACAATATGGGCAAACATGAGAGAAAGAACAAGAGCAGGCGGTTCACTCCTTTAAATCTCCTTAAATTTTCCTGTTTAATTAAGTTAAAAAAAAAATTAAGCATGCGCCGGATTTCTGTATCCCAGTCTATGGTACAATATTGTTAGTGTGCATGTTGGAGCTCATTTGAGTCCTCACCGAAAGCCTTCTGTCAGTGCTTACGGTTCCTTGTTAGCAAACTCTACCGAGCGGTGACCAAACAGTGCTCTGGTGAAATGTCCTGACAGAGCAGTCAGACTGAAATCTGCCCTATTAATTTCCCAGTGGAACGGGGCGAGACACATTTGCTTCCTAGTCGCAGATTGACCTCCCTCTGTCGCTTTCACTCTCGAGTTCAGTCGGATTAAACTTGGACACACAAACTCTCGAGGCGCTGTTTTTCTTGTTTATAATCTTTTTTTATAACTTAGTGGCATGGCAAAATAATACAAGCAACAGATAAGAAGGGTTACTGTTGCTGTAGGGAGTTTCAGGATGGAAACAGACTGCTAATGACAGTATGTTTGATATAACTGTAACGGTAATTGACTGCTGTTGTCAGCCTGCTAGCCATGCTACTGTAGCTCCTGCAGGTTATGTTCACAACACTACTCACACTTTTTCCTGTGCCTTCCTGCTTTTGGCCAGACCGTGGATTTCACCAGGCAGCAGAGGTGGCAAAAGCCTCTGGTAAAAGAAGAAGTACTTATTCAACCTCCTTACTCAAGTAAAAGTAATAAAGTACAGGCTCTTAAATGTACTCAAAGTATAAAAGTCAAAAAATCCCTCTGAAGAACATTTCTACCGGCCATTTCTGTGCAAAACTAACTGAACTGCACATCATATTAATGTGATTCATAAACTTAAAGGTAGAATCAGTAGGATTTGTTCTAGCTGTTGGTAAATGCACCATAAAGATAGCTGAGTGTTAAGTCTCATTCCCAGGACGTCAAATAGCGACATTTTGGGTTCTTAAATCATCCAGAGCACAGCAGAACATCCAGACAGAGGGCTGCAGGGTCTCTGCAGCTCTGAGACACTAACACGCCTTTTCATTTAAGTCTCCCTCTCTGTCTGCTTCTGTCTTGTCACGTCTTTTACGTCTGCCGTGCGTGATGTGCACAGGTTGAAATCAATGGTTGAAATCCGTCTTGTGCTGTTGAGAAGGCGCCGTGCAATGATGTAATCTAAAAATAATCGATAATTCACCTCAAATGCATTAAAACTAAAGCCACAAGCCTGTTTTGAAAATGTGAGGAGCAGACAGTACAGATATTTGTGTTTATATGGAGGGAGTAAAAGCAAAAAGTTGTCAGAAAAATAAATATTCAAGTAAAGTACAGATACCTGAAAAATCTACTCAAGTACAGTGACCAAGTATTTGTATATTGTAAGTTTCCACCTCTGACAGTAGGATTTAAGTCTGACTGCCCCATGAGGCAGCACCACCTGTGTGCACCCAGTCTTCTCTGTCATGCAGCAACAGATCCTCTATGGACGTCTACTGCCCCAGAATCTGAAGCACACTATCCAAAAATCCACAAACACTATCAAAATACTGCTAATTTAGGTCAATTCAATTCCTGACAGAAAATAGCTGGGATCAAAGTTCACAGTCCCGTTTCACAGGGTTATATCTTATAACTGTCAAAACCTCTGGCTTTTAACTTTATTAAAAAACAGTAACACATTTTCTGAACCTTAACCCGTGTGCCTTCACTTGGTTTCTTACTCGTCTACCTCATTCTCTCATTTGCATTATTCCCACCGATGTCGGAACTCTAGGAAGTCAGTAATCATCGCTGATTGGCACCTGGCTAACAGTTGGCAACAGAAATTAAAAGTGCTCTGTGGTATTTTCCTGCAAACAAACAAAAGTTTCTTGTATTCAGTGTTACTCCCCAACAAGCATTGTGTGTATCCTACAAACACATTGTTCCTTCATGATCATCAAACATTGTTTCCATAAACTACATTGCACTCTTCTTTACTGCCTTTGTTGCCACATTGTAGCATTGTCCGGTGCGTTACTGCCATCTGTTGATCAGTGCAGTAGTGTTTGGTAACGTATCACCCACATACGAGATAAACAAAACAGGGACCTCACTCCCCACTGCTACGAGAGGTCTCAAATCAGATCAGATGTGGACAGTAATTCTGCCAAACTGTAGAAATAATGGCAGTTGAATATCAGTTTTAAAAGTTAAGATCAACATTCACGATGTCACTAATTGACCTGCTGTCCACCATTAAGGAGTTGATGACAGCGGGGATTACTCATCAGCATGCTTGTCAAAAAGAGGATTTGATATTTTGCCTTTTCTGATCCTGCATGATGATCACACCAACAGAACCTGAATCTATAGTCAGTCGTGTAACAAAATAATCATCTCACACTGTTTCTGACAACTGAGGTAAACACAATATAAGAAATAGGATGACCTGCTTTTCACACATTTGCTTCTCGACAACTTTGAAGAATAAAAAATATGAAATGTCAGCCTTCTTGATTTGATGTAGTAAACCTGGAGAAATCAAAATAGTGCTGAAAATGTGTGGATGCTTTTTATATGATACAGTGGCAGACACAGCCGCTATTTATGTTTACCAGAGAGATTTAAAAAAAAGGACTGTAATGTGTCGGAATAATTTCATAACACAGAAGAACATGTGTGAAAAGTGCTGTCTACAAGCAATAATAGTCATTATTACTGGAAGAATAGGACAATCAGGAGGTCACAGAAAGGCTAGAGGTGCATTTGGTGTGTACATTTTCATAAAAAATGAGATATTACTGGACTAATGGCATCTGCAGCTCTGTCAGATGATTATTCTCCTAGGGATATAAAAACCTTTTTACACTGGGCAAAACTGGAAAAGTGTTTTGTAATTAAATTATTGTAAGATTGTACATACATCCATAAATTTCACTTCCTAAAAAGTGGAAAAATGGTAGAGGCTAACTTTGCAGCAACAGCTGGTGCTGACGTTTGGTTAGCTCACAGCAGTCCAATTAGATCAGCTGCAGTGACCATTCAATATAAAGATTCTGACCGCGGGTGTGCTGCCGTCCAGTTAAAGACTACCAGGTAAGATACACCTGTCTCTGCTCACTCTCTGTTTCCTCCAAGACACAAGCATTAGAGCATCCTTAATGAGGTCACGGGCCAGAAGTTGGAGGAATGAGGGAAAGGGTGTCTTTTAAACAACCCAATCGCCAGAATAAATGTGAGCCAAGTACGTTTCTGCAAAACCACAGAAACCTAAGTTCAACATTAGCATTTATTTTGTGTTGCAACTTTGCATTTGTTAAGGTTAAATTTTCTTTTCAGTGCTTATGGTCTGGTTAGGTTTAGGCACAAAACAAATGTGATTAGGGTGAGGAAAACGTCATGGATTAGCTTAAAAATTCCTGGTTTGGTCGCCACAAATAAAGCCTGGAGATGGTCTGTCTTCCTGTAGAAGATAGCTGGTTTTGGTTGCCAATAAAATGGCTTGAAAGTGTACCAACACCACCTCCTTTCCTTCAATCTCCTGATATGAAAGTTCATTAATAAGCATGAAATGGGATCATGATAAGCCATGTCTGGTACAAAAGTCTAACTGCTAAGTCAGCTGCTAACATTATATCCTGGTAACTGGGTTGCTTTAAAATTGTAATGGATGTAAAAGCAGTGGAGAAATAATGAAGAAGTCTTTCCTATTCTATCTCTATTTGTACTAGAGAAATCCTCGGAGTGTGCTGCTTGGCCGTGCGTTGCTGAGAGAAACTGTTGCTCTCTGCATTTTTAATTCTAGACTGCAGGAAATGAGTATATCCTATTCATTTTCAATTTAATTCTGCTCGTCTACAACCCATTTTATGCAGAACATGTCACCATTTAGATATTAACGCCAGGTGAATGATTGCAATTGATGAGCACAATTATCCATCAGACCTACATCCCAGATTTAATCTGTCATATTGAAGGTGTTTTTGTTTGATGAGATCATTATCTGTTATTTCACAATATGCAAATGATAATATCCAGCACAGCGATGCCACAACAGTTCATCATTGATTTAGACATGATTGATTGATTGTGACTTTTCTGTGACACTGCAAAACAGTTGAAATTGTTTCGATTCATTTTTAATCACTGAGCCAGTTAGAGGAAGATGAAGGGGTTCATTTATAATGTCATGTAATGTCAGTTTACTGTGGCATGATCCTGTTGTACGAATGGAAGTTGTGTTATGGAAATAGCTGTTGCAATGAAAGTTCCATCTGAGGCATTTATAGTAGTATGTACTCACACACTCCTCCCCAGGCTTTTACTCAAGGATTTATGACACAGATTACGTCAGATGCAACATACCGTATATATTGGCCCCATTGGAACCAATCCCACTACAGCCCTTCAAACCCTTCAAAACCTCTCAGATGTAATGCGTGACCAAAGCAAGGCACAACTGGGAACAGGGGAGGATCTTGCTGAGGTCAGGTAAACAAAAACACCTGCACCATCAGATTTTTTCCTCCAATTAAACAATAGGACACAGCAAAAGACACAAAAGACACAATAGTAAAAACTTATGTGGTGATGTTCTGCTTCAACATTCAGTTACATGCCTCTTCCTTCAAATGTAAAATTGACAGAAAAGGAAATGGATCGATGAGCATTTATCATCTCCCCGGTGACTTCTTACAAAACACATCGATTTCAAATAAGTTCAGATAGCCTCTCCAAATGACCACAGTCATGAATCAGTGAGCAATGCATGACACATGACACTTATCCTTATTATTGCCTCTGTGCTTGATTTCATGAAATCCCCCTCTTTCTTTCTTTCTTTACTATCCACAATTTAGCAAGAACTCCCAACCTGAGTGCTTCCAGAGGGCCAGCTGAGCCACCGTTCACAAAGCCACTGATGCATGAAAAAAAACGCACGGGTAACATTTACACTTCGACGCAGCACAATTTCCTGTGATATATTCAACTCAGCAAGGGGTTTTTCTCTGTGTCGCCACTTTCCTCCATTAGTGAATACAAGGAATTTATTTCTATGAAGTAATAATACACGAGTCAAAGAAAGGACCACTAAAGAACACTCAAGATCTATGTACTAGAAAGTTGCTTTCAAATGTTTTAAAACAAGTCCCCATCTACTTCGGTTGTTTAAGAGAATGCCACAACTCTGTTACGCTGCGAAGCTCCAGAAATGTTTTGTAGACTACAAAACTTCACCTGACTTTCCATCTGCGTGAGAAGGAGTACAAAAAGACCGAATTCTTCCTTTAACACTCAATTTCCCGTAATTGGCAGCCTGTCCAGGGTGTACTGGGATAGACGCCCCCCTGTGACTCAGTTAGTCATCTCCATCTCCTCGTCTCCAATATGTTGTTGATTCTGTCTGTGACAGTTTGTACAGTTTGTATTTTTCACCATTGCCAGGTGACACAGCAGCAAGCAGAGGCTCACGAGAGCGTCAGAAATCCCCCTGTTCTTTCCGCAAATCCTCTTCCCGAACACAACATGTGGTATGTTTTTGGTCACCTGTGGAGGAATATGTAAAGTGGCAGAGCCACAGAGTCCTGCTGTGAAATTAATGCGAGATTCCAGCAGCAATTTCATATTAATTTCTGTCTCCACAGGTTCTGTACCCCGAAGCAGATATGCTAATGAGATTACGCATGTCTGTTTTCTATTTGATGTTTGGAGTGTGATCTGAAACTGATCGTCAGTACAGTGCCACTACTGTAGAAACATCATAAAAGAATGGATCTGCAACAATATTTCCACTGACACTGTACATAACAATACATGCAGTTCAATTAATTCTTCTCCAGTAATTTGGAGAAGGTTAATGTCAAAGGTTGATATTGAACAATTTTACAACCCTCAAATGAACATGGAAATAAAATTTTGTCAGTCTCAAAGGTTTTGAGATTTGGGCAAATATTTGATTGGATATTATATAATTGAGGGAGAAATTAAGAATCCAGTGTGTGTTAGCTTTGTGTTCGACTTTTCCCAGAACAATCAAACACCCCATTTAGTTTACACCTTTTATTTTTAAAGCGTTCTTGTTAACCTCATTAAACCGGATCTCTGTCCTCCAGAGCAAAACGTGTATGAGAATATTTGAGGTTGTGGCAAATCTGCCCCAGACTCCTTTAAAAGAAAATAAGTCAGAGTTTTGTGTGTTGTTGAGTTACGGGAAGTTCTTTAAACCTTTTGAAAGGCTGTTTTAATTATTTGTCCCCTCTTGTAAATTCGGCAAATGTAACACATTCATTATTCCTTCTATGTCTACAAAGTATTGTTAGTTTGTCCCAGTTTGATGAATGCACGTTATTTCTTACTGTATATCATTAATTTCCCGCCCGTCTTGCTTGCATTTTTCACACAGTTCTGTTGATTAACTTCTTTTGGTGTTTTCATGGAACAGAATAAATGTATAATCATAAATCAGACGTGTGTCCCTCAGCCACTTGCTGCTCTCTACATTTTATATTTTATGTGAGCTCTGTATTAATGCTGTGTAAAGGCTCATTTATGCTTAGATGTGCATACGGACGGGGCCTTCTGCCTGTACTCTGCTTCATTTTGTCCATATAAGCGAGACACGACCACAGGACAAGAGGAAGAAGTTTGAAAAATGGCTGAATTTTTTGAGGAGAGGTTGTGCAAGTATGTGAGAAGTTTCTAACAGTATGATATTACTGATGAGGAGACTGGATAGTGGCGAAGGGAAAGTCCAACTGAGACCGATCTGACTCTGAGCTGCACCTCTAGTGGTTCTATTGCTTAGCATCCATGTATGCAGGCAGTGACTGTTATATCGTTTGAAAGGGACGTGTCTATTTTTGCGGGTAAAGAGAGCATAAATGAGCCTTAAGGATGCCAGCATATCTTATGAATTGTGTTAATACCTTAGATCTGAACACAAAGCAAACCAGACTACCTCCAGATGTGGTCAGGTGGATCCAGCTTGTCTACACCTTGGATTAACAAGTCTTTTTTCCTTATCAAGATAACGTGTCCGGATACAGATCACATTTTGATGCCAGGTGTAAATGGGGTCCAAAATCAGGCACAGCACTTCCATTAAGCTCAAAAGGGAGAAAATGGTTAAAATAGAAGCAGTAAATGTCGAGACAATGAGTTTAAGTTCCTACTGTAAAATGCTGTATCCTATAGTTTTCATAGGGATCAATAGAAACTTTTTGTTAGACCCTTCATGCCACAAATGTAACTCAGGCTGTCTGTCATAAATATATCATCATTAAACCCAAGCAGAAATAACCCCTGACATTTCCACAGGCTGAGCAGTACTCCAGTTCACTACAGTAAACTAAACTTTGTCTTACATTGGCGGAATGACCCCTTGAGTTTTAACAGCTTTATTATAAAATGTTACAATTTTTATATAAAGTAGTTAAAAGACATTAAAAGTTTACTCGACTTCGACAAAGAGCAGCAAACAGCAAACAGAATGTGGAGACCAATTGGTTTATTACATGATGCAGTCAGCATGCTGTTTGAATGCTTTTAATTGGCTTTGCCAAATTGTTTTTAATTAATTAAGCCTCCAACAGAAGAGTGCCTTCAGACTCAAAGTAACGGTGCATTTATCCGCAATTTATAATTCGCCACTTCATGTAATTATTTCCCAGACGCAATCTGAATGACAAAAGAAATAATTTTCTGTTATAAAATACAATAATCAGACTCTGCAATCATAAACAATCAGTTTCTTATTGTAATTGTTAAGAGGTGGATTTAGTTATAAGATACAAATCAACAAGCAGCCAATAGGTTGATCAAATCATCTGTGTATTAAGTTGAGCAAGATCTTTGAAGCTCTGAAGCTGAAATGACTCTGTGGATTGTCCTGATATGACATAGCACATTTTTTTCTTCCATAAAAGCAAAGCACACTGTCAACTTTTTCTCATCTGTGATTTCCATATTACCTGATAATGAATTAATTCATATTTATCCTCAATCCATCCAGTAGTTGCGCTGACTTTGTGCTACTTCAAACCAAAACCAACTGCTGGCACTAGAGGAGAAGTCAGGTGGTCAAGTCGTTCATGGAAATCTATCAACATGTTGCAGAGATATTTAGTTTATTTACCAGTTGAACCAAAGTGGTGGATGTACTAACTGATTAATAAACCATAAGTCTCTCTGATGTAATTAAGAACGCAGCAAAACCACTGGCTGGATTATTTCTGATTTACTCACTATTCAGAATAAAATACAGAGGGTTACCTGTATATCAGATCCATTCCTCCTCATATATAAACATGAGAATCAGTCTCGAGTATAATCACATGATTAGAAGACGCAAAACTAAAATGCACAAACCTTTATGCAAGCTTAGTTGTTTTACCATGATTGAAATGTACTGCACATGCTTCTCTGCGGAGGCTTAGAGTATGAAACATGAAGGTATTTAAACACTCTTTGAAAGCAGCAGTCCTAATTGGTTTGATGTTGGCTGAATATTGCTAGCTAAAGGCAATAACACAATTGGGGATTTCATATGGAGTGGACAAAACAATTGTCAGATGACTTCAATGGGATGAATGTAATGCCCACAAGGCAAAGGCATCTAGCCATCAAAATGTATAAATAAAGTACAAGATTGGATTGAGAAACAAATTGGTTTAACCAAACAGTGTAGTAAACATGTTTTTTTTCTGCATTTATTTTCTACAGTTTAAGCACTGAAGATACTGCAGGCACTGTGTTCACAAAAGACTCTTGCAAAACTACTCACAAATGAATTATAATATTTCTTTGTTATTATAAAGCCTCCATCTGTGTCTCGTGTTATATGTTATGTTATAGGTATTAATAACGTGACACATATGCCACAATATGTCATTTACATATATCATTTTTGTATGGGCTGGAAAAACATCTACTTATTTGAATCAAATCAGCATATATGTACAAGTATTGCTTAAAATAATCCTGAAAAATGTTTTTAAAAGTTTTATAAATGCAACTTCTGCATTAAATGGTCTATTTGTGGTCAAAACAACAGTTTATTATACATTTCTGTATCTTGGCATCCCCAAGAGAATCTAAAAGGTTCAACAAGAGATACACATAACTGTCGTGTAGGGGGTAACATTATACGTATACATTTAAGAAGCGTATAAAGACAAAATCATTGAAGGTTTGTGCAATGCATGTTGAAACACTCAGACATCTGCCATCATTAGCAAACCCTTAGTTAGTTTGCTCATTCATGGTTATTTCATGTTCAAAAGAATCAAATAATATCTTAGAAGTATTGTCCAAATCTCTCAAGAGATTAATCTCAGGTTGAAATGCTCCCACCTGGGGTTTCAGAAGCTTGGTGCCGTGTTCATTCAAAGCTTCTTTGAAGTTCTCCATCAGGTTTTTGTTTGTAATTCCATAAAACACACAGATATGCTTGAATTGCAGAGCAGCAATAGCAGCTCATCTTGTATTAGAATAGATATTCCCAGTTGGAAACATTTAAACAGGATACTTAGTTTTCAGCAAGTTATATATTATATCCAGCAACACTCTTACGTCTGGCAAGATTTGGCCGAAAAAATACATAAAGAAATAGGAGGTCCAAGAACTGAATCCTGGGTAATTTCCTTGTGTTGCAATCATATTTAAATATAAAGAGAGAAACGTTTATTATGTTTTAAATATACACAATTATCTAATAAAGTTAACCTGCATGTTTAAAGTAAAACATTTAAAAAATAAGGAATTAAGGTACCTATTCATCATCATTTAATTTCCATTTCACGTATCTGTATTGTCACATCCATCATTTTGAGGCTTTTTTCTAGCTTTGTTTAACAGCTACAACTTAGGGCAATTACACGCTTCCCTCCAACATTTTGCAAAGTTTTTAGAATTTAGTTTTATCCCTCTGAAGACTAAGTTTAAGTTACCCAAGCCAAATCCTTTTGAAGGACACCTTGCGGAACCAACTCAGACCAAGAAATTATCACCATTTCCTCAAGAGTGGGTGCTAAATTTGGAAAATATGCATTACCCTGTAGAAAAGACATTTTCCAATTTCCTTTTTCTTTGAAAACAGGAGAAAAGTCACAAAACTAATTTTCAGTATAGTCAGGCTTTGAAATGAATGGCAATGGAAAACTAACTGTAAAATTGTTTCTCATGCAACGGATATTTTGAAGGTTTCCTGCCATAGTGGATACAATACATGTTTTTTTTGAGGAAGTGGAAAGAAAGAAGTAAAATGCAACAGCAGCCCCCTCTCCCATGAGAGATCAATTAACCTATTCAGAACCCTTATTTTTGGAGTGTTACTCTCCTGTTTTTAAATGTGTACATTGATATATTTTGTTATTTTTCTGCTGCCTCAATATTACTGGGTAGTCTACTGATCCTCAAAGGATGATGGGATGAGATTGATGTTCTTACAAAGAACTTAATCTTCAAAGTTATTGGCACATAACATCATGCTCCAGCAGATTCATTCTACAACAGTGCACTTTTAATATAGTCATCTCATCCCTGCAAATTAACACCACTGAAGCATATTGTACCTTTTCAGTGTTGTGCCCTCTAAGGTACTGAACGTCCTTGACGACGTCTTCTTTTGAGACAGAACATTGTGCTGGTTTGAGGTTGGCGCTCTAAATAACAATGGTCTATTAAGATTCTTTTTTATTATTTCTGGAAGGACACAGGTAATGCAATGCGTTCAGTGAGTTTAGCACTTATCGCTGTCTTTCATCAAAAAAAAAACGTCTACACAACGAAACAGTCATTTTCTGCATTTGTTGAAAGCAGTCAAGTTCAAATCAAGTCATGGAGTATTTTTATTCAGTCTGTGGGAGTAATGAAACAAGAAGGCGCTGTTAGATGAAGAGCTGCAAGCAACAGGCTGCACACCTGCAACTTCTCAGTGAAGTAACCAACTCCTTTTCCCCCATTAACATGATCAGGTTCTCTCTTTGTAGTGGGTTTAAATTCAAAATATTGCCAAATAGGTGCTTTTGCTTTGACAACAAATCCTCCGCCATTGTCTTGTCAGTCAAGCCTTTATATTTCCTCATATTACAGGCGAAATGTGAACAGCTGTGGCTCAGGGGTAGAGCCAGCGTCTTGTTATCAGAAGGTCGCTGGTTCAATGTCGAAGTGTCCTTGAGCAAGATACTGAACTCCAAACTGCTCCTGATGTGCTGGTCGGCACCTTGCATGGCAGCCACTGCCATCAGTGTATGAATGTATGTATGAATTACCGTAAGTCGCTTTGGACAAAAGCGTCTGCTAAATGCCCTAAAAATGTAAATGTAAAAATGCAGACACCTGCAGCATTAATTGCAGCATCTGTCGTCTGGCTAAATATTGATTTTTAAAAAAGCAAAACGATGGTGGGAGTGGTGGGAAAGTAAAGTTATCGGCCTATGCCCGAGTGCTGTGTAACACCTGTAACACAAACTATCATGTACAGAGGGAAGAGGGGACTCCAGTGAGACAAGACATTTCCATTGTGCAATGCAAACATTTGCTGATTTGTTCTTGGCATCATCAACAAGTGGTAGCCATGCTTTTTCAGCTCTGTCTTGTAAAAATCCTACGCTATTTGTCATTTGTCACTCTCTATGATCAGCCAGGCTGTCTTCTACCCAGCACAGAGGATTAGATTTTAACTGGTGGCATCAGACTGACAGCAAACAGCCTGAGCACCTCAGACTTGCACTCGCAAAAATGTAATGTGTTGACAAATTGACACGCACAAAATGCCAAACAAGATGGAACAATGAACATGGTACATTAACTGGTCTTGGTGCCTTCAATGGGAGACAAAAATGAATGTGCTGTTTCTGATGTGGAAACCTTTTAAAGCACAAAAGGTGCTAAAACCATTTATCTGGTATGTGTGAGAGCAGTGAATGTGGGCCTAATGACACCTCAGGTCAACTTATTCATTTTACCAGCCAGCCCTTATCTACTGAGCAAACGAGGACAGCTTTTATTTTCTGTACTTTCTAAAGCATGGCGAAAAACAGCTGGGGACAACTTCTCACAAAGCTTCGAGTTTGTACTGCTCAAGGCTTCTCTGTTGTCTTGAAATATACAGCCGATCATTAGCTTGAATCCCAGATTCATGACTCATCCTTGTGTCAATCAAGTTGTCCTTTACACCGCTCATTTGTTCTTTTCTAATTTATTATGTATCTGCAAAGATGAAAAGGCCACACTGTTCCTCTCCTTTTTTGGAAGAGCATTTTGTCCCCAATAAGAGCCACATTTAACTAGGATGAATGACCTGGCTTGCGAAAATTCCCGGATATTCCAAGGACAATCAACTGCTCTCAGGCCGGACTGGGGCTCTTCCAGTGGTGATTGACATTAGATGCACACATTTTCTGAATTCATTAAAATTCTGAGTGCTGAATGTCAAGCTTTGGCAGGCCGGATGTGGCCTGCGGGTGTCCAGTTTATAATCACTGATTTAGTATGTGTCAGTATATTCTGGCAGTTTCAGGGATACATCTAACAAACAGAGGGCCACATTATTTGTTTGCTCATACACACGCCAATGCTGTTACACACACAGAGAGACACACTATGGATCACATTCAAACAAACAAAACAGTTCTGACTTTAATATACTTTGTGTACAGAGCCAAACCAAAATTTTCATTATGAATGTCTCTGTATATTAGTTTTTGGCCCTGAGGAGAATCACATCACTTGCTGGGGATGTTTTGTTTGGTCTTGTCTAAAAAAGAAATCGAGACTTAAAGGTCTCATGTCCAGACAGGATTGAGAGGAAGTCATTCATGTCTTACATTTCCACCAAAGTCGACTATTACAATGGCCTCTTGTCTGGTCTTCCCCAAAAAAAGACTTCAACTTCAGCTCATTCAGAAAGTTGCTTCCAGAGTTATAACAAGAGCAAAGTGCCCAGTTTGAATACAAACTTTACTAACGAGGGGATGAGGTTCAGGAGGAGAGAGCTGGGGAAAATGCTGGGAAAAGGTCAGGGCTAATGAGGCTGATGCAGGGCAGGTGTGGAGGGGAAAAAAGGATGGGGAGGAACACAGGTGAGCAAGAAAAAGGTGGGAAAACAGACTAAGACAGGAAGTGGAAAGAAGAGGATACAATTTACAAAATAAAAGAGGAAATGACTAAACCAAAAACCCAAACCATGACAACACTGGCCTCCAGTTACATATAGAACAGATTTTAGAGTGCTGCTGCTAGTTTTTAAGTCAGCAATCGTGCGTAAAAATACATTTCTGATTTCTCTGAAGAAGATAAAGTCAGGAGGGCCCACAGGTCTTTAGGAAGCAGTCAGGTGAAAGGACCTCAAATCAAAACCAAACAGGGTGAAGCTGCTTTTAGCTGACATGCTGGACAAAGATAGAACCAACTTCCTGATGATCTCTTACTGCTTCGGTCTCTTCTGCCTCGGACTGATTGGTTTCTCTACTGCACCTTTATTTCCCTTGTTGCATTTATTATTTGTGTTTTCTTTTCATTTTATATATTTTATGGCATCTTGCTCATCTCTTCCCATCTTAATTTATTTCCTTTTGGATATACTGCTTGCCTTTTGTGTCTGTATGTTGCTAAATAGAAAAAAAATAGACATTAGATAAGATCATTTTATTAGAGTTAGATAATAAATATCAAAATTCTGTTATTCTGTGTGTACAAACAAAAAAGGTAGTATTACTTGCCTGCTGTTGTTTATATCTGGATACAGCTGTGCACATTCTATAAAGTAGCTACAGGCTCTGTGTACAACCATGCTTTACACTATTTGGTGATTAAAATCTTGCCTAATGCAGCAGAGGATCTTCCCTGTCTGTAAATGCCCATTTAGTCTTTACATTTGCTGAGGAAATGATTAGTGCCTTCTTTTTTTATTTTAATTATTCAGGTCCCTTCCAGCTTTTCTTTATAATCAATCATATTTCACTTCATATTCCAGCTCTTGATTTCAGATTCAAACGCAGATTCTTCATCCTACTCACTTGTGCTAGATGCAAGTAAAACCAAGTGTAAGATCACAACTACACAACTTAATTTAAGACTTTTCCTCTTTTTTTTTTCTTTAAACATTTGAATAAGGCGTATCCCATATGGTGCCTGCAGTGAGATGAAATATGCCATTTATCCAGATGATTGCCTCATGTCTCTTTACCACCATATGCCTTGGCTGTCATGGTTGCTGAATTAATTGTCTCGTACGCCTTCCCTCTGTGCGGTAGGGTGATGGTGGTATTAAGTAAGGGTTTTTTTGTATCATGACTTATTATTTTGCTCCATAGTGGAGCCGAAAAAATCTGCTTTTATTATGATTAATTAGTGAGCTAAAGGTTAATTTCTAATAAAATTAAAAGGTTAAAGTCTAATTGAAAATCATCTTCCAGGAAAGAAGTTCATTTGCCCTTCTACAGATGTTTGTTTCCTGGTTTAAAGGCTCCCACTTCAATGACTATTCATGTTTTTTTCCACCGATAAAATTACCTTTATATAGCAGCATATATTCTTGAGTCTTGATGGTGTCATTGTTGTAAAAAGTACTCAAAAAAGTTAAGACATCGTGTTACAATATTACTTTGGTAAAAGTGGCGTCACCCATACAAATAGTACTTAAGTACAAGTCTTAAAGTATCTGATATTAAATGTACTTGTGTAGTAATTTAGTAAATTATACACACATTTGTCTCTGATGTAGCATGCAATCTGTAAAGTAACTAGAAACTAAAGTAATCAAATAATTGTAGTGAAGTAAAAAGTACAATATTTGCCTCCAAAGTGGAGTGGAGTGGAAGTATAAAGCAGCAGGAGATGGAAAGTAAAATCACCCCAAAATTGAGTAAATGTACTCAGTTACATTCCATCAGTGGAAACAGCAAACTCAAATTTTTCTTGTAACTGAGATGATTACAAAACACTTCCCCTGTACTTTTTTTCCCACTACATTATCATCATTTATCAGTGTAACTAAGTACGTCTACTTTAACTCCGCTACTTCTCAGTGGGAAATATTGTACTTTTTACTCCATTACATTTGTCTGACAGCTTTAGTTACTAGTTACTTTACAGATTACCGTCCTGCCCAGTGAAAACCATGTATCTCCAGATGTGTTGATGTTGAATGTTTGTGACAAATTGACAGTGTAGTAAAAAAGTACTCAAAAGCCATACCGAAGCAGAACAATTAAAGTATCTGATGTCAAATGTAGTTATATGAATGGTGATAAAATAAATCATTTTAAAAATGCTCTACTTTGGCTCTGATGCAGCATGAAAGCTACAAAGTAACTGGTAACATAAGTTATCAATTAAATGAAGTGGAGCAAAAAGTAAAGTACTTACATGAGGTGACAATAGACATGACTGTAATAAAAATCCAGCTGCAGGTTTGTCTTCCTGCATATGTTATTAGCTTAATAGTACAAAATGAGCTCCTGGTGCATCCAAAGCTGTTTGGAGTACAACAATGTTTTCAGCCGACACGCAGGGAAAAAAAACAAACCTCCGAAGCTTCTGCTGTTGTGAACTGATGTTCGGAAACAGATGATGAAACTAAATGATATCGCTAAACATTTTGGAATTGAAAGCAGCCTGCTCTGCCTTGAAGTGTTGATTTGTTCATTAAAACTGGGGGGGGCTGGGGAGAAGTTAGCAGAGAAGTGCATGTCGTATGGGTAAGCTTTTCTTTTTAGTAATTTGGGCAATATCTCTCAAGTGCCACACAAAGACACTTTAATCGGGAGAAAATAAACAAAAGTAAAATAGCAAAACAACAAGTTGGATGAACTGACAGTGTGTTAGCATGGAAAGATCACAGTATATACTGTGCCTTATCTATAGCAGATCAGCTGGATCCTCTACACGTTGTATGTAACAGTAACAGTAAGACAGGACTACAACTCTCCATGATGAACACGGTCACTGGTCATTTATTTTTTATTAAGAATAACACTCATTTTTTTATTTTGGCTCTGCTTTCAATGCAACGCAGGTCGGCTACATACGTTCCTTCCTCCTGATCTGCTTTAAATATGTTTACAAGATACAAGGTACAAGGTAATTTCTTGGTCATTATACAAAACAGGGTTGCATAATGAAATAAAAGCTCTCAAAGCTCCTACATGCTACACAAACACACAACATATATACACTTATCTATATACAAATATGCATAAACACATAGTGCATCTTTTGAATTTGCGTCGGGGTGTATGTAAAACAGCAGCAACAAGATGGTGATGATCATACGGTCGACAACTTCTCATTACAAGTCATCTGGGAAACACTGTCCATCTGCTGCTCCTAATCCAAAACACCCGCTTTCTCCTTCGATGTTGATGAAAGTATTTATGCCATATGGACAACACGTGCTTCAACAATAAAATGCAAGTTAAAAAAAAAATAAAATGTTACAATATTTGTTGGAGCTACTGGCCACTGCAGCTTCATGCACAGCCATCACCTTACAGCCAACTGGATAGAAAGGATTTAAAGAATAAGTTCTCCAAAGTTCTCGTGCACCTGCTTTAGACATGGCGCAAGGTAATGCTCATAGCTAAGCAGCTAAGTGAAGATTTTGGCTTATAAAGGGCATAAGTAATGTTCCAAGCAGTTTGGGATCGCTGGCCTTCTGGTTACTTGGATTTTGCCTGACAAGCTGTATGGAGCCATTTTATGATTTTTTGATAACATTTTTAGACCCCATCTACTTCAGCTGTTCAGGAGAATGCTGCAACCCTATTTTGCTGTGAAGCTCCAGAAATGTTTTGTGGACTACGAAACTTCACCCGACTCTCCATCAGTGAGTAGATAATGATACTGCTAATGACAGATAATAACACAGGGTCTCTCCAATCACCGTTATTATTCTCTGGATAAGGTGGTGAAATTGCAAATGATATGACTATATTTGGTCTCTTCCATTAGATAACTGCTGACAAAGGTACTCATTTGACGACAAACAAAGTTTGTTAGATGTCAGAATGGGGTGAGAAAAAGACATTTCCTGCCCTGGTGGGACGTTTACATGACCACAATAATCTGATAACTGGGAATAATCAGGTTATGATAATAATCTGATTTCCAAAATAATCTTTGCTAGATGATGTCACTTATCATCCACCAGTCAGCCCTTTCCTTATGTGGGATTCGTTAGGTTTGCAAAACATGCAAAACAATGCTCTCCTTCTTTGCATTATGCATATGAGCAGAAAACACATCCGCATGCGTTTTCACAATATCCGTTTTCTTTTACGTTCTTACACAAGCGCAGATGTAAAAGAACGAAAGAAAACAGATTAATGGTATACATGCGCAGAATAAAACAGCATATTGGGCAAAAAACTAGGTGTGTTTATCAGATATTTCATAAACCAATAACGACTTTTATGCTGTTTACATGACCACTTGAATAATCTGGCAACTCCATGAATCAGATAATGATCAGTATGATCATGTATGGTGCATGTAAACGTGCTCAATGAGAAGGACTTCTATTTTGCCATATTTTTTGTTTAGTATGTTCCCAGTTATGGTTTTGATACAAAACTTTCTTTTGGGTTGTCACAGAGGTACATCTCCACTGGCCAAACAGCTTTTGGAGTGACCCCTCAACAGAAGTGGACCATGAAGTCCAACAGTGGTGTGGCTGTTCATCTTCCACTTCTCACTCCATTCAAGAGCACTTTTCCTTAAAACTACTGCACGTGAACCAGTAAACAGTGAGTGGACACATCGGATGTGTAAAGTGGCTGTAGATTGAATTATTTCTCCAAATATTCAACCAGTAAGGTGTTTTTCTAAAATGATAAAATCTAGTTTAGGTAGTTCAATAATTGCCAATTTGAAAAAGAAAATGCAAGGTCCATTCATTTAATTTTATTATACAAATACAGCAGGATTAAAGTAAGCTTTGGACAAAAAATTAAATTAGGCCTATTTGTCAGAGGAAGTTTGAGGCAATTTTCAGATAAAGGAACATTTAATTTGCTGCACACACTAATGGCAAATTAAATTTCAGTTTGATTAGTATTACATTGTTGTTCTATAACTTCTATTTAAATATGATCATAGGCTTAATTATAATGATACAAGTGTCATGGAAAACTCCATAGGCAAGAAAATTAATTTAAAATACAAACGTGATAACAGTCACCTTTACCATTTAAACTTGAACTAAAGATGACAAAAGTGAGTATATCAGAATACACTGCAATATGACACAATAGTAAGATTCAGTTGTACCCAAACTGCCTGTATGAATCCAATCTTAAGCTTTATGTAGAACTCCTCCTCAAGACCTAAGCCAAATTCTGGTGGCTGTAGTGTCATATTTAAAAAACGAAACTGTGCACGCTGAGCTGAGAGACAACAAGGTTCGGAAACAACATTGTTTCTGAGTAGCTCTTGTCATCAGTTCACTGTGCAGGTAGACAAAAATAAAGCCATTATTCCTGAATGTGCAATTTGATATTCATTCCGTCCAAACACAACGCGAACACAATCACTTGTTTGTTGTTTGCTCTGTTTGTTTCCAGGGATACAAAATGTGTACACTTATTGTTGGGGGGAGCAAACACAGCCTACATACATACATTCAAACACTGCAGATGAGAGAGTAAGTAGGCAGCGCTGAGTCTGTGGTGCATCACAACCAGCAGCTAATCAAAAATCACAAAGTGTCTGCAGCTCTCTGTCTGCATGGCAAAGTGCCACTGAAACAATGCTCAGATATTCAGGGAACATGTGATTATCCGGAGCTGATGCATAATAACACACATTTGCATGACACATTCCACCATTGTTTCACAAAACAAAGTATTTAATTGCTGTAATTGTTTCTTTCTCTAAAAAATAGTATATTTCACAAGGTCTTCTTATTGCTACCCTGTTAGTCTTGTGTCGCAAAATGCACAGTCAACTGCACTTTTCACTTACACTGCTAGATTAACCTACACCAATAAAACATTGTACAGTATTTGTCCTTGTAGTAATGTTTATTCTCTTGTTGGCCTCTGTTCATATAATAAAACAGTGTGATGATAATTAAAGGTGCAGTATGTAAGAAACAGCAACCTGTCGAATTCTCAGGCCCGAGGCAATCAATGGGGAATGCTGGCAAGGAAGCGTCACCTTTAATACATAGTATCAAAATTGCTTTAGTGCATTTATTTTGACAAGATTAGGAAAGTATTATGTTTAATTTGGAGGCTAATTTGAAGGTTTTTGAATTTTGATAAGGAAAAGCATTACTGTTTGATAATAATGCAAAATGTTTTGGTTTCTGGGAATTAACAGAGCTGACAGTCGGATCAAGTAGAGCGCATAGGGGTTCAATTATTCACAGAAGAAAACACAATTTCTAATTTCCTCAGCTGAATCAAACCTATATGCAGCCATAAAAATCTACGCAAACACACAGGACCCTGGGTGCACGGACGCTAGAACATGCTGGACCAAAAAATGTAGATTCTATTTACTTGAAATGGGATTGATTGCCTCTATTGATTGAAGGGGCACTGAGGAGTCTCTCTTGTAAACAAAAGTTAAGTTTATATTTATATTAAGTGTTTCTAAAAAAAAAATTTAAAAAATCTGTGCAGTTCCTTCACTTGCGAAGCCATTTTTTTAATATTTTAAATCATGCAATGTTGATATTCATGCAGCCTTGGTGCACATCACCACCTTCAAATGTCCATCAGAGGAATAGAGTGAAATAATCAGCAGGAGTGTGTTAGATTGCATGTTATTGCTGGCTGTGCATAGTACAAACAAAATGGGAAGTCGTTCCTAAAACTTGCTATACTTCTATTGGCCATAAATTCCACTATTCTGTGGGACAAAACAAGCTCAGCAAGATGTTGTATGTTTGTTGGCAAAACACACAAGCAAATAAATGTCACAACAGTGCACAGCAGCCAGTCAAAAGCCTTCCACACCTCTCGTGAGTTTCTTGCAAACAGCAGGCTAAGGTGACTCAAACCTCACAAGTAGCCATGGATTTAAAATGGCCTCTCTATTTCTGATCCATGTTTGGCACAGCAACAAAAAAAGGAATGCCACAACCTGTTGACACAAGGGGAGCGACAAAGATTGGCCCTTCTTTTTGCAGTTTACCCCCTGGTTGTTTGGAACAATTGCTGGACTGGAACACAGTTGCAGAGGTGAGACTTGAATCATGTTTTCTTGGCTCATGTGCCTCAGCAATCACTCCAAGTTTTTGTCCTTCAGCGCACACAATAAATCAAATCAAAGCACCAAGTCTTACCAAACAAAAGCTGGCATCAGCTGCTGTCTCTCAGGTAGGTTACAATGCAGGAAGAGAGGCCCAGGTCAGCTCCAGCCCCTTTTTATAGTCTCCGCTCGTTCTCTGCGTCCTAGTGCTCAACTGCTTTCTCTGCTCTCCCTCACATATATCTTTTTCTTTCTGTCTTTCTTTCTTGGAAATGTTTTCACTTTGTGACTCCGTGTTTATATCTCATCATGGCAGATTGTGATCCTGGAGACACTTTTTGTAGCAGGAACAAACAAAGCAGTTTTGGGTATTTTGCAGGTGTTCACTGTATATGTCTGTCTGTCAGCGAGATAGCATCACAACCGTGCAAGATACAGTTATGAAAATTTACAGGTAACCGGTTGACATCAACATTGTGACATAAGCCACCTCTTAGGCCATGACAAATGCACGATGGACACACTAGATGACTGAGAATTAAATTGTTTATTATGATGAAGAAAATAACTGAGAATAAATTACTATAAACTATATAACTATATAACTATAACTACCTTACTATAAATGTGGAGTGTGTAAGTCGGTATTATCAGTAGTGTAAATGTGAATGTGTGAGCGTTATGAGGTGTGCGATGTTGTCGTGTGAAAACAAAACCAAAACCAAACACGGCAAAGGCGTGCAGACTTGGGTCTGGACCAAGTGAGAGAGAACGCTGGCTACTGCTAATTCCTCCTCCACAGTAACTTGTCCACTGCACCCAAATATCCTACGGTTAGGCAGAAAAGGCTGAGTCACAAAGGCTGAGTTTGAAGATGGGCATAGTCCCAACAAGGAGGCTGGAACTAGGGAGGTAAGAAGTAGTAAAGGGGCCATGAGTCCCCCACTTTGTGCATTTGTTTTAAGTTGCAGATCACTGTAACCCAGTTCCATTCATCCCTGTCCACTACTGCATAGCTGGTATTGTTTTCAGCTGGTCTGTCTGGCTGTGGGTAGATTTTCATCAGCCCAGTAGCTTCACAACGGTGCAAGATGCTCACACTTACAAATAGTACTTGAGTAAAAATAGTCTTAAAGTATCTGACATGAAATTTACTGAAGTATCAAAAGTAATTTTCTGGCAATAAAATATATTTACATGTATGTTTAGACTGTGTACTAAGGGTTGATAGAATATCGGCCTAGCCAATATTTAGCATTTTTTCGGTTTATTGAAATCAGGGGTTTGATTGTCTGATTGCCGAATGTAAAAATGCACAATTTTGGTTCTGATGCAGCATGTGATCTGCAAAGTAGTAACTAAAGTTATCATATAAATGTAGTGGAGTAAAAAGTCCAATATTTGCCTCCAAAATGTAGTGGAGTACAACTATAAAAAGCTGAAAATGGAAATACTCCAGTACAGTACAAATACGTCAGAATTGTACTTAAATACACTACTTGAGCACTTATTACTTCTAAGCTTATAGCCATGACAGTAAAGGCAGCATGCAGGAAACCACACAGTGAACAACCCAGAACAAGACAGACATCTAAACTCAGTGGGCTTTAAAATGAAAATGTTCGCATTGGCATTGACAGATCCCAAAAGATCAGAAGAAAAACACAGAGTTTTACCTGTTCATTTAAGTCCACAGCTCCAGAGACAGGTACGTGTACTGAGTTCAACGAATTTGAGGAGACATGGGCAGGAATCACAATTATCTAGTCTCCATGCTGCCAGGCCACAGGATTGAACTGAACTTCCTCTGACCGTCACCCCTCATTCCTCTCACAGCGGAAAGGGTCAGGAGCTCCGGCGCTTCCTATCCTGCTGTGGGGCTCAAATAACACAGAGACTCCATGAAAAAAAAAAAACAACAAACTCACATATCATTTCCTCAACATCTGCCACCACAGCAGGTTTTTGCCTCCTGTGAGCTGGCAGGGCCTTGTGCGACTGACATGAAGTGGATTTAAACCAATAGCGCGATTACCGCTGTAGCCAGACAGAGCTCCAACTTGTCAATTATGACTGTGGCACAGAGATGCAGGCTGCTTTTTACGATCAGCCAGACGCTTCGAATTTCCTACTTTAGGCCACCTTAAGGTTCCAGATCAGGCCAGAGACAGGCAGACAGCAAAAATACCAATTTGGCACTGAGGGAGGGAGAGATAAAGGCGAGATACTTTTGAAAATGTTCTCCTCAGTTTGCTTGGATGAATATATTTTTGCAGAGAGGAGTCCACCTCCCTGCTCACCTGGCACACACTATAGTCTGCTATATCCATCATGCGTAATGGTCCATGGAGGTGGTCAGTCTGTGGCTAATAGGTCAGATGTGTCCACTCTGTGTACAATCACTCCGGCCATGCATATCTAGCTGTATCAAGACAAATAAGGTATACCGACTCCACTGTTCCAGTCCACCTCTTTCATTTCCCGCTCATAGACTATATTGCTGAGGTAGGGAATAACTGCGGTGCTCCATCCCTCCCCTCTTCTCTCCACAGCCTCTCTCTAATTCAGTACATCTGGGGAGGCAATCTACAGGGAGTGAAGAGAATAAATAAAGAGGTGGAGACAGTGGCTATTTTCAAATGCACACCGTGGCTAACGACTGCAGTTAAGACCTTAATGGGGTTAAGTAGCGAACACAAACCTTTCATAGCTCTGTTGCCATAAACTAATTATACATGTACATTATACGTGTACAGCAATGGAAATGGACATGCATTGTACAATAACGTGGGGATGGATATTCAGACTGTTCTTTCTCTTACCATGACAGCTATAGCCCAAAAAATATCTCACTTGAGTTAGAATTCCTCAAAAGCTTTGGCATTTTAAATGTCACTTTTTTCATTGACTCCCTTTACTCTCTTAAATGACAATTTCACATTTTTAATTAGCTTTTTCTAATTTCCATTTTCTGTTTATCTTCGTAGATTATTATTATTTCCACTTCCTGTCTTTGCCTTTTTTCTGCTCACCTGTGTTCCTGTAGTTATCAGCCACGGTGTAAGTCAGTTTTTCCTTCTCTTCATTGGTTCGTCTGCACCTCCTGCATTGATGTTTCTGTTCCCCTGTCCTCATGTGTCCTCTGTGTTCTGGATTTCCCTGTGGTTTTATGGTTTGTCCTCCACTTTTCTCCTTGTTGCCGGCTTTTTTTTGTCACCTGCCTTTTTGATGCTTGCATATTGGATTTTGGGACTTCAGCTTTGATACTAAAGCTCCCTTTTTTGTTTTTCTACCTGCCTGCCTCTGTGTGTCTAGAGTCTGCTTTGATCATACATAAAAAAATTGACTTTTAGTTTCACTTATGACCAAAACCATGTTTGTATCGTTAACTCCACAACATATCTGAGGTGTATGGGGAAACGAATGATGAACTTGGCAGTGTGTGGATTTCCCCACCTGTACGTAAGCGAGGCACTCTCACTAAGTGTTTAGAGAGGTTGTTTCCTGTCCTTACATGTAAAAGACTCGATGCACTTGTGGATATGAGCATAGACCATATCGACATTGTCGTCAGAGTGGGAAGATCTGTTATGTATTGGGGGGAGGAGCAAAAAAATAATTTCACACCAACAGCAGCCCCATAACCATATGTATATGGTTATATAAAACATCCAACCAGATGATATGAAAAAGCAAGGTCTACTGACAATATAGAGGCAAAAAAAAAAAGGTTTTTCAAGTGTTTCATGGATAATGAAGCCGTGGATGTTTAATGGTTCCATTATTCTAAGCACTTTCTGAACACTGTTGACAACTCAAGGTCCCCTCGTCGCTTGCTCTAAAGACCGTTTGTAACTGTAAAGTAGAAAGCTCCAGATCCATGTCAAGACCAAGAATGAACTTCCAAGCTCAACAGATGGGATTTAACCTTTTGCAGTTATGCAAATAATGACTCCTCTTTCAGAAACAAAGGTAGTTGCCTGGCAACACATTTATCATGTACTGTTTACTGTAAAGAAATGCATATGGTGTCCTCTGGAAACAACCTTTGCCATGTTACATTTAACAACAGCTGCAAAGTCTAAACATTTTGTCACTTGGAGAAAATCACAAGAGAACTGAATGGACCGTTATCTTCAGTCATGGAATGATGATTTGCAAGATTATAATCGATATGGAAATTGACAGAGAGAACAAAGTAACTCCTCCAAGTCTCATCATTATCACCAAGTTTGCATGAAAGGTTCATTAATTCAGAGAATCTACTTAATGCCATGGAAACGGCGCCTTCTGAGACATTCCCAAAAATTCCAGATGAACCTACGAGGAAACCAATTACCACCTCACTGCATGCAGTTTGGGAATCCATGGAAGTAGAAGAGCTTTCTTTATGGGCCCAAGTTCCTTCAGTCCTCTCTGATTTATTGTTTGGTTACATTAAACCCACCATATTGGTTTGTACATGCATGAGTACATTTGACAGTGCACACACTGCAACTGCTTCAATCTGTTCATAGGTGAATGTGTAGGTGTAACTGCGGCATGTTTTGAGTGAATATATCATACAATCGCCATGTCTGCATCACTGGAGGGAAACAGTTTGATCATATTCATACTATGACAAATCTGTTTGTTTGTTGGCTTATTTTCTGCAATCATTGGACAACAGAGCACATAGACGGGGGGTTCTTACACCGGGTATGTTTGTGTTGAACATCAATTTGGGTTGTTATTTTTCATATTATGACAGCTAGACATACATTTATATGTATATATGTACTCCATGTGTATGTATGTATACTTCTTTATGTCTTGCGTCCCCTACAAATGAAACAGATTTGTCATACATGTAATTGTTATGATCGTTTTCCACGTGTCTGTTTTGTATTCTGGGTATGAGCACCTGTCGGGCAGCTTTCTGCGGTCATGGTTTACATGCAGTGATTGATGATCCTTCTGGTAGTGAAAAGCAATTTAAGTTCTGCTCGATAACATGTTTTCTTTTTTTATATATATATATATTTTACATTTTCACTCTATAGCCATAAGTATCAGTGAATATGGGAGTCTGGGATAAAGATTTCTAAGAGGCTCCAAAGAATCCTTTTTACTACTTTTGTGTAAACACATGTGACGTTTATGTGTTGAGCCAAGTTTCATGTATGTGAATGAAGGCGGTGAGTGTTACTGTAGGTTGGTGTAGTGTTTATCTTGTGTAATCTTGCCTTGTTTTCTGCTACTTTTCTGCTTTTGTTCCTTTTCTTTCGCTCTCTAAAGGGCACTTTGTAATCTGTTTTGAAAAGTGCCCACCAGTCAATACAGGTGTCAAAGTGTCAGAATTAAGGGGATAAAATGGGCAGCACCCAATCAGCATCCAGCGTTTAACGCTGCATACTGCTGTGATCAAGGAGCGGGAGAAGAATTGTTGCAGAAACACAAAAGCTGCAGAAGAATGAGTGGACCCTCCCACAGATTTATTGGCCAAGCTTACTGAAAGTGCAGCTTTCACCGTGGGGATTACAATTCAGCCCCGTTTCCCCCCTTAATCCGGTCATTAGTCAGGGTGTTCGAGGACACAGAACATCCTCCTCTTGGTGCCGTCTCTGCTGCATGTAAATACAACAACTTGTTGACAAACATTTTGGGAACAAAAGATCCATTCTCTTGTAAATAGCCTTTAGAAATTAGATAAATGGGAGTAGGTAGTAAAGTTTCACAATGCATTTTGCAGGTCTTTCCAGGACAAAGCAGACTCGTTCCAAAATGCTTGGCAATAAAACTGATTCATGAACCGTGTCTGTGATTTTATAAGTATTTCTACAAGGTCAGCATGCTTTCTTTCCACCCCCAAGCTCCTGATATATGGTTAAGATAGGTGTGAGTCTTTGTTCTTACTGGTTGCTGTGTATTTTAATATTGAACTTTTTGAAAGATAGAATGGGAACATTAATGGCCCTAGAAAACATTTGAGCGCCGTAGCAGCATCCATGAACTGCTATTTTGTAGACTACAACAACATTAGCAGTTTGGTGATGGTTGCTTGACATCACTGACATTACAGTAGTGCCAAAAGAAACATTTTGAACTTTAAAAAACCCTAATTTTCCTCTTAATGATTGACCAAAACTAGAATAAGAATGCTCAAAATTAATTTCACTATTCAAACTTCGTTTTGGTCCAGCGCCCCGTTCTCTGTGCTACGCGAGCTCCCTCAAGTGGTACTCGGAGGAATCCCAGAAATATTTTCTGAAAATGAGATAAATTAATTAAAAACATATAATACTATCAAAATACTACAGAATTTCGAAGGAAAATACTTGAAATGTTACTTGAAATTAGCTTTGTCTTTCCTGTAACATGTTTGTTTCAGCCTGCTACGTAGTCACGTCCAATAATAACGAGCTAAACTCAAACCGTGGTGGCAGATAGTAAACAGTGGTAAAATGAAAGGTTCAAAAACACTACAAACGTAGCTCTGAAGTTATATATCTATCTATCTAACAGGAACAGTGAGAGAGAGGTGTGGATCAGTAGGATATCTCATGCAGCCCTGTTGAAACTGAAGATGACGATAATGAACTGATCTTGAGTGCTCGTGGCTACTGAAGCAGTGCCGCTGAAGGGTTCACAGCCCCTGCTAACACCAGCAGTAAAGGGTACGAAACAGTAAAGACATATGGCTCGACATCAGTCAAAATGGTTGATACTTGGAGAGCCTTATATTTTCTGAAGTGGTAGACAGTGCTAAAACATTGAGAAACACTGGTCTAGCTTACACTAAATGTCTGTCACTGGAACAAAAGTGCTCTGAACGTGCAGGGTGTGTCAGTTACTAGCTGAGCTTATTGATGGGTGTTAATTTAACCCAAGAATTAATGATGGCTAAAGATATAATATGTAGGAATTCTGCATCAAAATGTCCCAAAACAACTAGAAATTTGACCCTTGTAATTGTTTAATGGTGTATTCACCACAAGCGAGGCGATCAGTTGCATTTATTTGGGTTAGTCATGCAGCGTTTATTGGTAGCTTAGATTAGCCGTAAACTAAAGTTAGCAAGCAACAGCACAAACCAATTCTGGTCCAGTTCTCGCTCTTCTTTTCCCCTCTCCTTTCTGCAACATTAGGTTGATGAAGTAAAGTACATTTCCCCTCCGGCTGCAGTCGGTTGTCAACATTAAAGTTCGTAAACACCCAACAATGGAGGTCACCTCTACAGAGCGCTGCTGCAGTCAGGTTGATTAACAGGAGTGAAGATAAATCAATTTTTTGACCCCAAAGGTTAAAAAGTAAACTTTGAGCTCTCCTCACGTTGGTAACGGCTCCAGATTAGATGTGATTCCAGGTGTTTATTCTCCAGAGGGTTGGACTCTGCACCTGACTCACTAGTTGGCTCTGAGCCGGCTCTTCCCCCTGCTTCACCAGGTACCTCCACACAACACTCTGCAAATGTCTTTTGTTTTGTTTTGATGGAGAGCCCCCTAGCGGCAGAAGTAGCATATTGTACGTTTAACCCGTCTTCCACACTTTACTCCCTTTTTAGTCACATGGCTACACAAATGGTTAAATGGGCCAGTCAGTCAGTACAGTCCAGTCCTCTTTTCTTTCCCAGGTTGTCAAATACCAATGACTTTTGGTTTCACATGCACAGGACACAAACAGTGGTCTCCTTGGTGAAAGGGTCAAAGTTTAATGACAGTCTGGTCCACCCCTTTGGTCCAGAATTACATATCTCAGCATCTATAGGATGGATTGCCATAAAACATTGTCAGGTATTTGTGCCCTTAGAGGATTTATGCTATCTGTTTGGATATTTCCTGATCGTTAATCCTGTGTCATCATTAGGTCATAATTTCAGTTTAACCAGTATGAGTGCTGAGATGTTATTCGGCACGTTAGCCGGAGTTAAGTTTGCATTTGTTTTCATCCTCGCATTCTTCCCGTCTCTTCTCTTACAGTGTCTTTCCGTCTTTCTTTCTTGTCGTCTCTCTCCCTCTCACCGCACACAGAGAGATAAGCAGCTTTCCTTGGTGCAGGCTGTAGCTTGAGTATGCAGGAGCTGTTGTTTATAATGTGAATACGACTCCTGCTGTTATTGATTCTGTCCGAGAGATGAGCCCTCTGGGTTTTTCTGATGTTTATGCAGGAGAATGGTGATGCTTGCTAAGTGGAAAAGAGACAATAAATCAATAGGCAAGGTGAGGGGAGGGGAGCGCCAAGCATCTCTTAGTTCAGGACTAGTTTTCAAATTTCAGTTTTTCTCTTCTTTTGATGCACTTTAGGGGCTGAGTGAGTGGGCCAGCGGTCCTTTACTCGCTTTTCCCAGTGCAGCTGAGTTCTACCACTGCTGGGCTGGAAGTCTTCATTAGTTCAAGACTGTTATAGGAAGAGAGCTTGGAGTGAATATCAATGCACTAGACACATACTCCTTCAGTAGTCCCTACATCACAGCACAACACTTTACCTCATTTACTCTGCATATTTAATAACTGTGTTTATCCCTGCAGATGAAACATACATTTTGGGTACGGTACTTTAAGGATTGGTTAAAAAAACTGAAAAGCGACTCGAACTCTAGTAACTACATTGATAAGGTCATAGTTAGGGCTGATTAAATCAATCAAAATTGAAATTGCAATATGGCCAAGTGCAATATCCAAATCGCATGATCTGCAAACTATATAGATTCAAGGTGAAATATCTTAATAAACTGTTATAAATGAAGCATTGTTATGCTACAGAGACATCCCAGCCTGCAAATCTTGTTCTCCACACGTAAGGGAACTTTTATTCAGTGAAAATGAAATGCAAAAAATACAATTCATACTCATTTGGCTCATATGACAATTGCAATATCTATCTCAATAACATATATTCACTATTTCCTTTTCTTTGTTGCTGCTCAACTGTGGTCACTTCTAACATATTTCATCCTATGCTGACACTCATTGTTCAACAGTAGTTTTGAGCTTTCGATGGTGTCAGTGGGCTGTGTTGACACTGACATCATGAATGTAAAATAAGTTAAAGGATAAATTCACCCAAAAATCAAAATGCAGTTATTATCTACTCACTCTCATGCTGATGTAAAGCAGGATGAAGTTTTGTAGTCCACAAAAACATTTCTGGAGCTTCACAGCAAAACACTGTTGTTGCATGATTCTCTTAAACAACTGAAGTATATGGGGACTTGTTTTAGATGTTAAACAGAAACACACACATACAGCTTGACCAGGCAATCAAAGTCAGGCTGCAACACTGTTTTGCTTCATCCAACTGTCCTTTGGCCAGGGTGTGAGTAGATGACGACTGAATTTACATTTTTGTACAAACTTTTCCTTTATGTGGTGAAAGCTGCCTCTGCCCGACGCTGGCATATATTCTGGTATATATAGTCTGCTGCTGCCAGAAGCAGCTTTCACCACATATAGGAAGCCCTCTAGGCTTGTTATGACAGTCATGGGGGGTCTGGGGAGGTCACTTTTTTCATCGATTTGGTACGGCAGATGACTCTGAATAGCCTATAGTAACCTTCATAGCCTTACTGTATTATAGGTAATAGAGAAGAACAGAATGAATAAGTAGTTCTGCGAGCAAAACACTATTTGCTGATTTCATCCAAAATCGACGCACAGTTTAAAAGTGAATGTAATTCAGCTGCATAATGTTTAACTTCTGCTCTTTGTTTGTGATTCAGGCAACAGAATTTGAAGCTCGGTGAATAAAAGATTCTCACAAAAATGCTCTTGGGGAGTGTTAATTGACGTTTCCCCTTTTTATGAACACAGGCTTGTACTTCTGACTTGTTATCAAAGAACCAGATATTTGCCAGTGGAGTAGTTCAAGCTTTTGTACCGCGTTTCATGTCCATCCAAGCCATGGATGTGCTCCAGATGCCAGTGACCTAACATCGGCTGTTCTATTAATTAATTACTTCCAGAGACCTGAAGTCCATCTTCAAAACTATGTTCAGAGAACAGGACATAGAAAAGGAGGGTCTGCTGGTTGCCCCTTCGTCCCTTGTGACACCGTATTGCAAGAAAAAAAAATCCCCTCTAGCCTCAACTGACCACCATCATAAAAGAAGTGGAGATGAATTAATAACAAGATCCTCGCATACAAGTCCAACACTTACTTAAATTTAAGTAATTTAATTTGGGGGCTTTAAGTTACAGCAGAGCTTTACTGAGCGGTGCAGCTTACATCCAAATGGATTCCTCAGCACTTTTACCGGTCTGCAAGGCAAAGAGGAGATTTAAAAAACGGCCATCGTCCTAGTATCATCCCCTCTTTTCAGTGCCCACAGACGATGAAGTAAACAACTACACGAACTAAAGGAGTATTCAGTCATTAATTTCAATATCTACAGGAATTGTTTTTTTTTCAAAAAAAGATTGGTGTTTGTGATCAGGCTCACCCAGAAAAAACAACAAGATGTGTGGTAACCATGCCTGCCTACACAAGGCTGTGAAAAAGAGAGAGATTGTCTTGGGTATCGGCAAATGACCCTGTGCCCATATAACCTTACATCACAGATTAACAGAAAAAATACAAGGATGTGAGGAAACAGCCATCTGATTTGTTTCACTGAAATCTAGAGAAAAAGGGAGAAACTGGGATCACTGCGGGAGAAAACTATACACTATAGACCATATTCACACAGCGGCCATTTTCCTCTGACATCATGCTCAGGGTTGGAAGCTCAAACATTTCACTGCTGTGTTCCAGCTTGCAAGTCCTATAAGCATAGGAAATCTGACAGCTGTCATAATTTTATCTTTTCCTGATTGATAGGCAACTAACAAGACAATGAAGAGTGAAAATCTAGACGGGCATTGGCCATATTTCAGGGGAAAACAGCACATTTGATAACCTGTTAGCTGCCATTAGCTAATGTTAGTGTTCAACCACGTCCTAGCTTTGAAAATCAAAATAAGTGGTGTTCATCTGTGAGGATTATCTTGGTGAACAAAACTTGTAAGTTTTATTATTTTCGTGGATATTCCAAAAATCAATGTCGAGGGAACCAAGGCGAAGCTAACTTTGGGGTTAGCCTACAAAAATACGTTATCCCCACAACACTCTATAATACAATCCCAGCATTTAAGCTTCCCACTCCCACATGATGTCAGAGGAGAATGGCTGCCATGTTAATATGGTCTATAGGGGAGTGTTGCTGGAAACTGAGGTATCTCTTTGTACAATCATTAAAATGCGGTGAGCTGGGTGTACTTTTCAGATCCAGCTGATAGCACAGACAGAAGGAGAGGAGGGCAGGAGTGACTCCTCTGGTTGCCATGGAGAGAAGTGTGTGGAAAGCTATTGTGAGTAAAGTAAAAGGAGACTGAATTATCATTCAGCAGGTGGCACTGAGCACTGTGTCCCCACCACCAGGTAATGAATGGTGTTGGCCTTCCTGCACACCTAGGGAGGGCAATGATCCCCCATCAGCCACCTTCCTCTGCACAGCAGGTAACAGACGTCACACTGTTGATTGACTTGTCAGGTCAGTGGCCGTATGAACCACAGAAACTGTTGGAGAAACACTGGTTGAATCGGCTGATAAGACGGTATGTATTCTTTTTATAGGCAGTACTGTTATACTGCTACACTATATAGAGTGCTTGACATCTTCCGTGAACTACTTTCAAGGTCCACTGTATAATATATTGCGGAGGATGAGGTGTGTTGTGTAAGAAAGGAACACGACATGGAAATAAGCCCCCTTTATTCAATATCGATTTACATTTTATATAAAAATTACTTACATTTAATACATTTCTTCAAAATACAAGCAGCCAAACAACATACAAATCAAATACAAAATTATAAAATTTCTTATATTTATCATCTTCCTTTTCTGAAGTAACAGATGTATTTCATAATAACTCTTCATAACCTTTTGTGTAGCTGTGGTAAATCTCTTCTGTGTGTACATCTTTAATCCATCTGTTGACATATGAGACCTAGAAAAATATGGTATTCAGTATCTGTCTCTTCAGTGTACAGTACAGGATCTGGGAATCTGATCGGAGAACATTCAAGGTGGGCTTCAATCTCTTTCACCAAAAGATAAGAAGTTCGTGTGGCATATTACTGTCGATACGGGGTGGACGGAGCTTGACATCCGTGGAAATGGAAAAACACAGAAGACTATATGGACTATTATGTTGAGATTATGGCCTTTGCTGGAAATCCAGTCTGTAGATCCGTCAGGTATACCGAGGAGATAAAAAGAAAGACAAAACCTAAAAAAATATCAAGCTTCACTGCTCAGTTGCAAAGCTTTGTGGTCCATACGTCATATGACATGTAAAAAAAAAGAAAAAAAGAAAAAGCCTTAGAAACAACCCACTTAACTCTTCCTCAACGATACTTACATTTGTTCAGAAAAATTGAGCCAACCTGCCTTCATCGCCTTCACAAAATGACACAGTGTCCTTATGTATTCCACTGAAACTAGAAACAGGTATGGGTACAAATTTTTAGCACTGCATTTTTAAGGTTTAAACTGTGCACAAGTGTGGTGTATGGTGTTAATAAAGTTTTTGCAAATCAGCAGCTTTACTTCAGTGTCACACAGTATACAGTGTAGCGCTGTATAACTTATGTTTGACAAACATTAGAAAGCAAACGGTAAATGGAAAAGAAAACTCGTCAGCACACCAACAAGGACAATATGCTGATGCTAAACCGGTAAAACCTAAGAGCCTCGTAGGAAATAGAAAACTTCTTGTTTCCTCCTTCGTATTATACATTGTACACTGTGGTAAAAAAAGAAGTACAAAGTGTAAAGTTAGGCTATGCGGCGGTTTCATGAATTGTCCCCTCTAGTTTCTTTGGGAGTAGCTCTCTCCTCTCGTCGATACTGATGACTGGCTTCCGGCAGTTTTGCCCGTCGATATATATCTTTGCATACACTGGGTTGGAGTAGTTCATGGGCTGCATAGGAAGGGAAGGAGATAGAAAAAGTTATTGATATAACTCACTTCAGAACAGTGAGATCCTTAAGGCTGCATTCACAGTTTTTGGCCACCCGGGGTGGTTTTGTGGCATGTAGCCTATTTTAATTAAATCCAGCAGAAATGGGAGACAATTATGATCTGGAGTTGTGTTTTGTACAGCTGATAAGTTAAACATTTAGTCTTCTTTTAGCTCTGTTTTGGTCTCCACCATGTCTTGAAAAAATGAGCTGCTAAATGCTAAAAAATTCACTATGTTTACTACTATAGCTCGTTGCTAAGTTTTTCTGTCTGCTGTTTAGTTCAGCAGTCTCCTCTTGGTGCCCCTATGCTAGATAAAATATGATTAAGTGCCCTCTGGATTCCCTCCAGTGGACAAAATGTGATTAACATGTGTATATTTGTGAAATAAATGGTTAAATAATTAATAGTTCCCTGTGTGTTTTATTACAGGGGTGCAGTAATTATAATAACTTTCTGCACACTGGTGCCACAGTGCATATAGCTGGTGTCCCTTTTTATGTTTTCCACCCCTGTCCCTCAAAAATCCCTAGTCTGCCACTGGATCAGCGGTCGTTTAATGAAATCAGCTGCCTGCTGCGTCTAGAGACAAGTTTCATAAATAGCAGAGTCTGTGGGCTAGCTTGCAGAAAACCAAAACAATGAGCTAAAAGAGACTAAAACAAAGAGACAAAACAACCTCCTGTTTCACATCACACAAGGTCTTTTGAGCTCACGTTAATATCAGAAAATGTTGCAGCTTCCAGGAAAAGTGTAGTTTACCAAGTGGGTAAAACATCTGAGCTTCACTCTGAAGCAGCACAAAGAGGAGCACAAGACATGACCCATGCATACTCCATTAGTAGATTGGGAGTACAGTAATAGACAGCAACATGCAGGAGGAAGCCAATTTAAACATAAAGCCATGCAAGCACAGTTTTCAAGCCGTAGCTTCAGTAGCTTTAAACTTTTTTGACACAAGGGGTATATTTCAGTAGTGATCTCACAAAATGAAGAAGGGAACAGCTACAGATGACTGTGGATGTGGGTGTGGTGTTTAAAACCTTTTATTGAGGGGTGGGCGATCTGGCCAAAAAACAATCTCACGATCTATTTAATCGCAAACACAATCGATGATCTGCATCTTGATCTTTTCTCTCAGCTTTGAAATGCCCCGTAAACTATAGCCAAACTTGAAATAGCCTATGAATTTCTCCATTTGCACCATCAGGACACAATATTGCATTTCAGGTAGATCTATTTTGGCACAAGCTCATCATGCGCCATGTTGCTAGATATAACTAATGTTGCATTGTTTACAATATGTCACCCAGGAAGAGCCACATGAAGTCAATCGTCCAATCAGCATGACCATCAAGTTTCAAGCTTCATTATCTATTGGTTTGTTCAAGTAGCACAAATCTGCTAGGGAGATTATGTTAAGTTTGGAAGCAGAATAAGACACGTGCTTATAATGAAGATTGTGTCTCGCCTTCATGATCGATAACAATCTTAGAACATCAGATCACCCACTCCTAGTTTGCCTGGTACACAGCGAACTTTGGGAAATGCATGAGGATGATTTTAGGGTTTTTTTTTTAAGGCAAACATGAAGTGAAGTTGGGAAAATTCACCTGTCCAGGGATTACCTCCTTGGGCACAGAATTCATGCCCAAGTTGCGAGGGTCACTGGATTGTACACACCAGCCCTGTAACACAACAAGCACCACCTCTGTTCACAGTGCAACACAGCTAATATTAAACAATTCTACGCATAGAATAATGCATTGTCATCTAGTAGTTATATATGTGCAATAAGAGGGTTACAGGACTTACGTTCCACTCAAAATAAAACTGTACTGATTTAAAGACGAAGGAAACTGAGTGGAGAGAGTGCAGTGGAATACAGAAGCTAGTTTAGATGCAACACAGCGTGCGCTGTTGAAAATACAGCCAGATTGGACTGACAATAGCAGATGTCAGAATTGGCAGGCCAAGAAGCGACAGCATTAGGCTTGAAGCTCGAGCAGGTGAGCTAGATAACAACATCAGTGAAGGTGTTATGATTCATTTGATATGCTGGATGTTAGTGTGGGGTTGAGGGCCATGAGCAGAATAAATCACCAGCCAGATGAAGAGTCCTCTCAGTTCATGGCACCTGTGCATTCCTGCAAACCAGCCAAGGCTTTACGAAATTTGATTTATCCCAATGCTAGACGTCACATTATCACAGTAATTGGAACAGAGACGAACAACACAGCACGCAATTATTTTTTAGAAAGCTGGAAAAATAGTTTGGAATTGGTGCTGGGTGGCCTTCCTCCCTCCTGCATTAAAAACAACTTTGACAAATTCTTTTATTTATTTTTCCAACACAAGGTTCGCAGAGTTTGTTGAGTACGTTCTTGTCTTGCAGATGCAGATTAAATGAGTTGAATCACATATAAATATGTGTGTTTGGTGACTGTGATCCACATGTTGTTACTATTTACTGTGCTACTAGACATTGTTTAATAATATTTCATACGTGTGGTTTTGAAACGAGAAAAAGATTTGTTCAGTGTCTGAGTCAATTATATAAGATCATTAGTCAATTATGGATTAACAATTATTAACTGAACAGCATTGACCAAGACATGTGGAAAGGTGTTTAATATATTATAGCTGTGAGCTGCTTTTGTATTGTTTTGTGCACCATATGTGTAAATAATTTGTGTCTACTTGATGTCAGAGTAAATCAGTGATCGCAAACAACTGAGCAACAGCTCATATAACAAGATAAAATGAAATGTTGTTACAAGGAAAGGTTAGAGTAATTTTCTACAATAATAAAAACTACACATCATAAAAAGGATATTGTCAAAACAAAAAAAATTCTAGTTAAAATGAGAAAATTAGCAAATAATTTGTGTCATGGTAGCAGCAATTTGCTGCCATAATGCTTCACTGCACAAAGCAACGAAAGAACCAAGTCAAAATCATTAAATTTGCATTTTCAGACAAATGCAAAGCTTTAGTTTTCCAAACTTATTAAACTAAAAAAGGATATAACTTGCATCCAACTCAATAAACTGCAGTATTTGTCTCTTGGGTGGGTGTCTCTCCTGTAGATTAGTTTTGTCGTGCATTTCATCCACCATGGCAAAAAAGAATTTCTTTAAAGCATGAAAAATCTCTCATTTTAGATCCATTTTAAGTTATAAAAAGCTCTTTTTCACTTTATCAACCCTTTATCTACATTTTTTCAAGAAATATAATGTTATTGCACACCAATTCTGTCTTTTAAATATATAAATATGTAAATATTTGTTTTTTTAAAATATATATTTCTATTAAAAATGTTTTTGAAATGGGAAAAAGAAGTAGAAGATACATTGCAGATCAATCAAAAATAACTAAGCCAAAACCATTTTTTCAACTATTCATTTTCAGACAGGTGTAAAGCTTTAGTTAACCGTTGGCACTGAAGTAAGTTTAACATTGAGTTCAATAACCAAACCTTGTGAGGGTCAAGCGTGAAGTTGGGTCGCAGCAGGCTGCCTGCATCAGCATGGTTGTCATGGTCCACTTCATACATGTTGTATGACGGGTTCCCAATCTCCACGTTTATCCCTCCGTTTGTCATAGGCTGTCTTTGGACACGTTTTCCCCTGAGGTGAGGTGAAGCCAGCCATCATTAACATGACACACAACATGAAGGTCAACATGCTGCACAGCTTTGCACGGCTCCGTACAACAAATCACATCACACCGCTTGGCACGCTTGGTGTACATAACTATGGTGGGCAGACCTAAAAAGCTGAATTATAATCAAAGGCTGAGTGCAGAGGTGACGTGTTCTGCTGAACATTTTGAAAAAAACTTTTCATTTATAAAGCAAAGATGTCCATTTTATCTTCAAAGCTGCGTGGTCTCAGATCTCTCATCATCTGTTGCTGCTTAGAAGCCTCTTTCTTATTTATATTTTATTATATATTTACTTACCTTTGCCTCCGTCTGCAGATATAAACACCTGCTACCACCATCACGATCAAGATTACCAGCAGGACCAGAGGCACAATGATAGCTATGCTCCCTGAGAGACAGACAGAGGAGAGATGGTGTGGAGAGATGAGCGACGATTGAAAGGAGCTGAGATGGCTTTAGATAGTGACACACTGTATGGAGCCAGGACAGACCAGGGCTTCAAAAAAAGGCCAATATAAAAGATATATGTTTCTTCCTTGGGCCTGGCCGCCTTCACAATTCACTCCATTCACAGCTCAGTACATATGAGCTAATTATATTTTTCAGGTATCTGCTCTTTACTTAAGTATTTATTTCCTGACAACTTTTTACTTTTACTCCCCATAGTTTAACACAAATATCTGTACTTTCTACTCCTTACATTTCCAAAAACAGGCTCATTACTTTAGTTTTAATGCATTTGAGAGGAATTATTGATTATTTTTGTTTTGCATCATTGCAAGGCGCCTTTCCCAACATCAAAAGACTGATTTCAACCTATCAGTACATATCACACATCAGATGTAACAAGAGGGAGACAGAGAGTGAGGGACACTCCAGTGAAGAGAAGGCGTGTTAGTGTCTCGTATCTGCAGAGTCCCTGCAGCCCTCTGCCTGTATTTTCTTTTTTTCCTATTTTTTTTTGCTGCTCTGGACACTTTACCAACCCAAAATGTCGGTATTCGACGTCCTGGGAATGTGACTCAATAATCAGCTGTCTTTGGTTGGTTTGGTTGTTCATGAATGGCCGGGACAAATCCTACTGATTCTACCTTAAAGGAATAGTTCACTCTAGAACGAAATTCAGTCATTATCGACTCACCCTCATGTTGATGATAAGTCCGGTGTAGTTTCTTATTCCTCAAAGTGCAGCTGGAGACCCGCGGGGGTACCCTCCGGCAACAATAATCCATATAACGAGCGTCAATTGTGCCCGAGAGGAAAAGGTCCATAAAACTACACAAAAACTTTGTAATATTCCTCCATACTGCTCGTCCGCTGCAATCCAAGTGTCCTGAAGTGGCGACATCCAGAGTTTACTCGAAACAACGTCATTTAGTACATTTTTCTAGCCTAAACAGTCACTATGCTATATTTGCCTGGAGGCACGCTCTGCGTTCACGCGAGTCTCCCTCACAGCGTTTGCACTACAGAAGCCGCGCCAGACAAGATCAACGACACTCGTGATAGATACACACCGGTATTTACATCCTGCTGTGAGTGTCAAAGTTTCAAATCACTAGTGCAGGCAGATCCCTCTTGTGTTTGTGTGTCGCTCGGTTGCTCAAAGCAGGGAGTAAATACCGGTGTGTATCTATCGCGAGTCACGTTCATCTTGTCCGGCTTCCGTAGTGCAATCGGCTGTGAGGGAGACTCGCGTGAACGCGGAGCGTGCCTCCAGGCAGATATAGCATAGTGACTGTTTAGGCTAGAAACATGTACTAAATGACGTTGTTTCGAGTAAACTCTGGATGTCGCCACTTCAGGACACTTGGATTGCAGCGGGTGAGCAGTATGGAGGAATATTACAAAGTTTTTGTGTAGTTTTATGGACCTTTTCGTCTCGGTCGCCACTTACGCTCGTTATATGGATTATTGTTGCCGGAGGGTACCCCCGCGGGTCTCCAGCTGCACTTTGAGGAATAAGAAACTACACCGGACTTCTCATCAGCATGAGGGTGAGTCGATAATGACTGAATTTCGTTCTAGAGTGAACTATTACTTTAAAGTTTTAATATGACGTGAGGTTCAGTTTGCTTTCACAGAAATGGCCAATAGAAATGTCCTTTTACTACTATACTAGTACTACTACTACTATACATACTACTATATGTGGATACTTTTTACTTTTATACTTTGAGTTCATTTCAAAGCCTGTACTTTATCAGTTTTACTTGAGTAAAGAATTGAGTCTTTTTTTCCACAAGTATCTGCACTTCTACTTTATTTAAGAATGCGTGGACTTTTTCCACCTCTGATGTTAATGCAGATTCTACAAACACGTGCATTGTTTTTGCACCTGCAGAAATCTTAAGTTAATAAGGACCAGAAGAGATCCCGAAGGTAACATGGTGTGTTTATATATATATGTGTGTTTTCCTTAAGAGATTTCACTGTATTACTTATAATTAATTTGAAGACAGAGCCGGCAACAGCAGCTCCTCTAATTCAAATGAGGTAAACCTGCTGAGCGTAGGCTTTTCTCTTCAAATACTGCAAACTGGCTAGGTTGGATGGAGCACAGTAATTCTCTAGTTAGGCTGCCAATCAGGAACAAGTCCAACTGTGTGCCATGGGATTGGAGTAAGTAAAAACTTGCCTGTAAATATGTGTGGATGTGGGCATTGTGGTATTGATATATGCATTTATTCATACAGAATGTTATGGGTTTATAATAAGGCTTCGAGAAATACTCACCTCCGCTGGTATTGTCTGATCTGCTGCTTTTAGGGGCGGGTCTTTCACACTGTGTGCCTGCCCAATTGGCTGAACATCTGAAGGAGGTCAAAAGAAAGTAAAAATAAACTTTCATCAGAATACCTTTTTTTTCAGGCAGAAAGACTGCTGAGAAAACACCTTTAGAGGATGAACTACATTATGATGTGACCGTGGCTTACATATACAACACATTATGATTCAGTCTTGCGATGAAGTGCTTTGATCCAACACAAACAAAACACCACCTGGAGAGAGAGCACTACTGTATGTATATATATAGATGTGTGTCCATAAACAGTGTGAGGTGAATTTACATGTTGAATATTCAGTGTCAAAAAAAATAAAAATTTAAAAGGATGACAGCGGCACAACAAGTCTTCATCTCATTTGTGTTCCAATGGAATCCGATGAGCGTGATGTATGACCCTTGTTAGAGGAGGTGATATCTAATTTCACACGACTGACTCAAATGGGTCTGTAAAGCGTGACTGATCTGGTGGGTGCGACTGGATGATGACAGAATGAAATTACTCTAAATTACATGCACTCTAAGAATCAGAACATCCGGCTATCAAAAAAAATAAGAATGCAGCCCCATACATAGTGGGAATGAATCACGCCCTCGCAGAACGAAATGTCACAGCGGCATGAATTTTAATGGGAAATTTGGGGGCAACGGGGAGTTTGATCTCCTTTGGGAAGCATAAACCATGAAAAGAATAATTCCTTAAGGGATGAAGATACTCTCTTAACCTCCGTTGAAGGCGTTAAAGATAAACACCAATTTCTGATGAAATGTTCAGCCTAGTAAGTTACACGCAGACGTGATGACTGGTCAATAACGGATATGTTTCAACTTTCCATCATGCACAGGTTGCAAAATGCACAGACTGATGGCCACATCACACAGACAGTGTCACGTTTTAGTCCCCCCCCCCCCCTGACTCCTGTGTGCTGGGTGAAGATTGCATGAGATGGGTGGATGGGTGGCAGTGAGGGGCAGCAACGGTACAGAGTCATGCAGCAACTGATAATGTAATAAGTGCCATGTCAGCTAATACCCGTTCAAAATATCACACAGAAGAGTCAAAATTGAGCTCTAAGTGAAGAATGTCTGCAACTACTAATAATTAAAATAATGACATTTTAAGACGTGCTTATTTGCTTTCTTGATGATAGTTAGATATGAGCATTGATACCACTCTCATGTCTGTACAGTAAATATGAAGCTACTGTTGGCAGCTGTTTAGCTCAGCTTAGCAGAGAGACTAGAAATGGGGCGAAACAATGGACCTAATGAGGGGAAACTGGATACAGCGCTGGAGTCAGAGCCCCGTTCATTCCTATGAGAGCTTCTCAGTAGCAAATGCAGCCAAAAAAGTTCAACTTCCTGAGTGTGAAATTACCCTGATTTTCTACATAGACTTCCACTGGCTGAGCGGCTAACTTACAGTTTAACCCTTCGCTAACTTGAATTGAAATAACATAATTTAATGGTGTGGCTCTTCTAGACTTTACTAATGTTATAGGACTGACTGGATCACAATCTAATTTTACTGGGGCTGCGATGCTCAAAAACTGTATCCACGCTCTGGAAGCTATTTCAAATCGGCTTCAGAGCTCTTCTTCCTGGAGTCTTCGGGGGAAACGGCTAGCCTGGATCTGTCTAAAGATAACACAATCTGTCTATCAACACCTCTAAAAGCTTGATTATCAACACATTAAATCTTGTTAGTTTGATCCATATGGAAACAACATGTTGCAGAGGGTGGGCGTGCTGAATTGCTTGTTGAAGTTGGTGGTTGCCAGGCAACATGTGGACAACTCCAGACAGAGCCAGCCCAGCTGTTTCCACCTCCTTGCAGCCTTTTTGCTAAGCTAATTGACTTCTGGCAGAAGCTTCAAATTAACGGTACAGAAATGCGTGTGTCAGTTTTCTCATCTAACTCTGTATATTTCTCAAAATGTCAGCTTATTCCTTAAACGCACATTAGGTGGCTTTATCAATTAGTGATTTTTTGTAAAGACATATTTTACGTGTCATTTTGTCCAAGCTCTCGTGTGAAAGAGAAGGTTTCTTGGAGTCTAAGGCTTAGTGAAAAAAAAAATCAAATGTGATGTACTAATAGAAATCGGGTTACTTAATGACAGTAAATAAAGTGATCTTAAGGTCATTTCACTTAAAGTCTATATTATCACAAAAGATAAAATGATTGAGTGAGAAAACATTTTCTCTGCTGTTTAAAGGCAAAGTCGAGCTGTGAACGTTGCTGATAAAAAGGTCGAGCAAACGCTCGAAGGGCAACACAGTGTTTGACAACAACGTTACAAGCTTACTAATGACAGTTAGCCAACCTTTCGTCCTCTGAGCCAGGGCAGTGTGACAAAACATGTTTCAATCAAAATGGTAAGTACATATTAACAATTTGTCAAGGACACACACCAGTCAAAACCAAAATGGCTGAAAATAATTTAAATAGAGACACAAACCTATCCAAAAATAATCAATATGATCATAATCTTGGGAGATTATGATCCTGGAGCAATGTCATGTCATTTCACTGTATATGATTAAATAAGTCATTACCTTATCCAGCACTTATTACATGATAAGCTGCTACAAGGCGGCACTGTGACAAACAGCCCATATACTGGGCTGAGGCTGGAATGGAGCCAGATGGAGTTGAGGTGGGGGTGTAGACAAAGGGGGTGAGTGGCCTCTGAATACAGCTGGAGAGGTGAGAAGGACCTACTTGCAGCGTGGTTTGTTAAGAGCTGTTAATGTGCACATCCCCTCATTCTGACAGAAGTAATCGCAGGGGTTGGCCAGCTCATCACAACGTTGGTTCTTGAACCCTGACGTGCAGCTGCAAAACATTGTGTTGGGAGTGATAAAAGGGCCCAGAGAATGTACTGTATATTGTTGAACCGTTTGCAGCTTGATGAATGGAGGCTGAGACACTAATCCCTTTCAGCAGCTTCATTCATAAGATGGAGTAAGTCAATGTCGTGTCTGCATCGAGCAAATTAGCAAAATAAATAATATGAACACAAATCAATTTCACTGCTCACCAAGTGAGGGGAATATATCTGCAAGAGAAGAGTCTGTTACAGTGGTGTCACCTCTGGATGGATTCAACATTGTTGAGACATATCAGTGTAGAAAAAGATTTACAATATTTCAAAGAGGGAGGGATTTTTGGACTTAAAAATCACTGCTGTGGCTTTGCAGCAAAACAATCCAGACACTAAAATGTGAGCAAAATACTTGTCACGCTTGGATAATGGTTGCTTGACCACACTCAGGACCCAGGACCACTGCATACAGTTTGCCAATCCCACAAAGACATCCTTTCAAAGAAAATTCTATTTTTATTCAGAAGTATGATGACAGGAAAAGTCAAAGTGACAAAAAAATACAATAACATATTTTTTTATCTGAGAAAAAAGACATTATTGCTGCTTCTTACTAACGGGCTAAGGTCCTGCATTTATCCAACTGGGCAAAGCAGTTGTTGAAGTAAGTGATATTTTCTGCATTGTAAAGGAAAAGAGCTACTGTATGGCCGAAGTGCTTTTCAAGAAGAATACTCCAATAATTGTCAGTGAATGAGGGCTTGGCTGTTTACTGTAGCTGTCTTTACCGCAGAGCTGATGCATTTTGAGAAAACCTCTTTAACCTTTTTTTAGTGCTTAATGCATCAGTTATCATTCCAATTGAAGTAGCTCTGCCCTGCAAGGTTCTTGCTTTGGGATGGCTTGATGAAATATACATTTACTGAGAGTATTAAGGTCAAACATTATGATTTCTTGACACAGATATATCCATCATCTCGCATAATCCCTGTTCTTTGCAGCAAATAATAAACCACATTATCGGGATCTGTTAACCTCCTCGTATAAGATGGGATCATTTGCATAGAAATTGATTCTATCCCCTGGAATTTGCGAGTGATGACCACAAATTTCAATTTAACTATAGTGGACAATGGGCAGTTAAAAAAATACAGAGTTGGCTTTTGAAATGGATTTCCAATTTCCTCCTTGGAGATTACACAGCACTGTATGTGATTATAGCTGAGGTGGTATTAATCTATGGGTAGCCTTTCACAATCATTTCCTCGTGTCTGCCAGTCAAGCTTTTGTCTGTTTCAAGTTTCTCCCGTTGGATTTCATGGCATGTTCTACCACTGACACATACCTCAGCGTCTTTTTTTAGAGCGCAAAACTTCTTAAACCTGCTACTGAGTGTCAGGGAGGCCTGACATCAGCTCTTAACTGCAAGGAGGAACAGTGTGATATGTGCAGAATGGCAAGCTTTGAAGGGGTTTTGAAACAGTTTTTTATCTAAAAACCTTAAGCCACAGTGAGGTGTCATGCGGCATAAGATGGTGTACTGGCACTCGGCCCCCTGCTGTGCCATGGCCTCCACATAGTGACATCAAACCTTCCCTCAACTTAAGGATTTTTCTCCAGAGGAAGACATCTATCTTGCACTGTTCTCCGAGCAGGGAATGGTTTCCCTAGGTGATCTAAGGCCAGGATTTCTAGGGCACAGAGCCAGTATTTGAATGGAAACAGTGTGAATAATAGCGGAGAACATTCAATTTTTTCCCCCACTTTCCTTCACCCATTAAGCAGTGACTTACTGACAGAAAGGCAGGTTGGTGTCGGGGTCCAGGTGACAGGTGCCTCCATTGTAGCAATATCCGTCACAGAGCTGACAGCTCGGCGCTATTCTGCCATTTGTGCAGCTGGAGGGTGAAGAAATAATGGATGCTAGCAAGAAAGCTACACTTTTACAAGAAGCAAAAATGACTCAGTGGTGGTTTTGTCAAACATATGCATAATTCATATAAAACAGACAAGTTCACCTGGCTTCTAATTCACTGACATTACCACAATCTAAATTGCTGTAAGGTATGTGGCTCAATAAATTTTTCAGATTTAATCAAATCAATTCATTCAGCCTGTAGCCTGCGGATACAGCAACTGAGACCAGAGAATCCACTGTAGAACGCATGCTTTTCCATAAATGTTGACGACTGTGAAGGCTTAGCTATGTAGCAGAAGGCATGAGGGACAAGAATAGTGAGCAGATACTCACTTGCAAACCACATCCCCTGTCTCCTCGTTAATGAGGCAAGGTGCTCCGTGGCATCGAAGACACTTGTCCACCTCGCACTTGTTTCCCTCAAACCTGGCAGGACACACACACTCCACATATCCACTACTGGACAGCGTACAGGCCTTGGAGTTCACACAGTAGTGATGACAGATGTCTGCGCCACGTCCAGAGAGGTGGAGAGAGAAAGAGAGGGTAGTGTGTAGTGAGCAACTGGGAACATAGTTTAAGCTCGTTTGATTGGAGTTGTACATGGCTTTAATGGAGTTAATCATCCACATGAAATGACATCTTAGCCACAGATGAAAATATATCACCCTTAGGGCGAGCAACAGTGGGAAAATACTAATGACGTGCAGTTGAAATTGTTTCCCAGCAAACAGTTATGAGAAAACAATGCAAAATAAAAAACATTATCTCCTCAGCACAGAAACACCCACAGGTTGTTTGATTGTAGTAGTTTGATTTTGTTTATCTGCAAATGGAGGCAAATGTGGTGTTTGTCAAAAAGAAAATACTTTGGGGGGCTGTTTTTTGTACCGCACTGTGAGTGAACTTTGAAAAGCTCAGTCCTATAGATTTTATGCAGCATAACTGAATTCAAATCCATTCTTTGTGGGGATTTGTTCTTGCAGCTAGACTTGAAAATGCCAATCATAAGAAGGCCAAGAGCCTGATAATAATCATTTGTTGTGTCTGCTGCTACCCAGTACTGGGTGCAGGACTCACGGTAAAGACAACGGTCTCCGGTATATTCTGCCATACAGCGGCACACAGGCTGGTTCCCCTGAGTGACGTCACATGTTCCCCCATTTAAGCAGTAGTTGTCACAGATCCTCCTCTCACAGAAAGGCCCGGAGAAACCAACAGGACAGCGGCAGGTAGGCTTACCTGGACAAAGAAAGACAAAGACAGATTATGAGAGCAGGAAAAGACCAAAACCAACAATACACTGATCCTACTCAGGAGTATTGTCTGTGTAGCCAAATCCTGATATGCGCCACAGATCATTGTTTTCCAGACACTATTAAATACTTTAAATACATCAATATCCACAATGCTGCACTGAGTAACATGCTCCTCCATTCCAATGAACAAGGGCTCTGTCATTTATTTTTTCTCTACCTCACATACACTTTCCTGCAAGTACCCTCTAGTGCTTACGGCTCAAAATAGTTCCACCAAATGCACGTCGAGTACTTACTTTGAGTAATGTGTACTAAAAGCTACATGACACAGCTGTTTTGCAACATTTCTGACCCTTTGTTAAAAATGAAAGCACATACTTGTAACCCTTTAAAAGAACAACTTCCTTTTATCGTAGTGTTCATGCTTCTGCACAAGTTTGCCTAAAATACCCAACACTTAATATGTTCCCACAGTCACAGAGAACGTGCTAAATAAATAAATTAAACTTAATCACTCTTCTGAGCGTAAAGGCAAAGGCAAAATTCATCTTCCATCCATCGCTTTCAGGCAAATAGTCATGTACGGGTCAAGGAGACAGCAGATTGGCAGCTAAGGTGCCCTTTTCCTCAGTTATGTCCTCCAGGGCCATCTAGGTAATCCAAAATAATTCCCAGGCCAGACACAATATGCATATAATTCCTCAAGTGTCTTCTGGGTCTGCAGACAATCCTCCTCCTTGTCAGACGTGTCTGGATTATCTCTAACAGGGTGGCGTTCAGGAAGCATCCTAATCAGATGTCCAAATGACCTCCAGTTGCTTCAAAATGAGAACAATGAGGGAGTGGTGATTCCAGTGTTGTTGTTTGTTTTTTTTTTCTTTTTAAACATTTTCCTATATACCACAGTTTAGAGGAAAAACAACCCCTTTACCAGCTACAGTGTACAACTCACCTGCGTGTGGATCAGAATCATGAAAGGTACTATATAAATGAAGTTGATTTGATTTGATTTGATATGGACACCTTGCATAAGAAACTAAGCATGCGACATCCAAGGTTCCTTCACCACAAGGTTCCTTCACCACACCGAGCAGATACGGAGCAACATCAGCATTCTGAGTCGTATTACTAAATATCTGACAAATCTGACAAGTCCAATATTCACTCTTACTCTTGTTTTTGTTTCCACCCTCTCCTCTGAGGGACTATCAGCCTCTTTAGCTGCTAAACGCTCCACCATGTTCACCACCTAGTCGCTTACCTTGACTGTGTGCGTTGGTAGCATAAAGTAAAAAACCATAACCATGAGCTCAGAAACGCTGAAATGCTCCATACATATAGCTGAGGTGAACTGTCAGATGATACTGTAATTCTGTGTGTTCATCACCATTATCGACACATACACAAAGCCATTTGATCCGCCGTTAATATAAAATGATTGATTGTAGCAGCTTTAATGTCACAGAGCGTACAGATGTCAAGCCTGTAGGTAAGAGTCAGAACATAGATGAAATAGATCTGTATATACACAGTGTTTAGCTTCATGCAGCTCAGCTCCATATTCACCATGACGGTCAGACAAACTCCAGCTGCTGCTGAACTCTTTTTCTCCATCTCAGGAGATGAGATATATGTACAAATGGAATCCACACGCCTGTGCCACACGCGCCTCCGACTGTGTCCCACTTGTAGTTTTGGTGAGTCACAATAAAAATTCTGCTTCTTTGGAAGCTGTGTGCCGCCCCACTGCACTGCTGGAGTGAAATGAGTGTTATTTATTGTTAGTAAAAGCAACACATTACCAGCAGGTGGAAACGTTTCAATCAAATCAGCTCCCTTTAAAACAGTGCACTCCCTGCCTCAATTTACTCACACTTTCTCCAGTGGACAGGCAGGAGCATCAAGGCTGGTTTGAGGTGCCTGTTCAGAAAAGGCAACAATCGTCGCTGCCCAGGCACGACTGCTTGCATAGAAGACAACAAAGTTGCCATGGATACAGGTCTCGCCATGTAGGTCACACTACTTGGTAATTTCACACTCCACAACTCTGTGGCTGGGATAATCTGGGTTTGAAATGTCCAAGAGACAATCATTCTGCCTCCAGTCACTTCTCTGTCAACTTAATGGCTGCTGGCGCTGTAAGCTTTCTCAACAGGCAGAACCCGTCCAACTCTGTTTTACTGTAGAGGCTTAAAACTCCCAGGCCCGCTGAACTACCCATTGTATCCTTATCACTTGTTTTCAATTCTCTAAAACTCAAGTGAACACTGGTGCATCATTTTAATTTGAAAGTTGGAGCTTCAGGTTGTGAAAAAAATCTCATTTGTTGGACAGGTAAGTAGCCTATAATGCAGTAAGCGTTTCATATGGTAAAGTATGTATTCTATTCTTGTAAAGTGTCTTTGAGAGTTTTTAAAAGCGCTGTACAAATAAAAATGTATTATAAAGTGTCTAATGTTTGTCTATGCAAGATGTTAAATGTCAGTTCACCACAGCGTCATATTCAGTAACATCTCATAAAAATTACATGTGTTGTGCCTCGTCTTTCTTGCAGTTTGTCAATTTGCAAAGACGTGAATTACATTGGTAAATCCTCCAGTGCATCAGACAGTGGAGGTGGGGATTCACCAGTGTCCAAATTAGTAGCGCTGTGTAAAAATTATGATACGCAGCCTCAGGCCTTCTTTTCAAGGCTTTCTATCGGATACCGAACAAGTGGTCGTTTTTTTTTAAAGTGAGATCTATGTATGGAATTAAAACATATGGGCTTGAGGAGAATCTAGTATAGTTTACTATGGCTGCCATGAAATTCTACTTTAAGAGCCATGTTTTATGGATAGCACATTCAAAATATTGTATAAATTAGATCTGAACACTGAGGTCTCTTCTTTTATTCGCTGGAACCCAGTTTTGTTTCACATATAAATTAAGGTACCAACAATGGATGTACACTAATTGTGCAACACTTTTAAACTGTGCAGCCTGTTTATCACATCAGATGGAAAGCACATGCTCAACTTGGTAATAATGTTGGTTACACTTCATTGTTGTTGTTGTTCCAGGAACATCACTGAAACTGACCAATCGTGTTTTTGTAATGTTTTAGCTTTGTGACTTAGAGAAAAACACGCACATGGGAGAAGCTATCTTTTCAAACACATGTTAAACGTTGTGAGAGGATCTATTTGAACCCAAACCATGTTTTCCTAAACCTAACTAAGTGTGTTTTTGTCCGTTCAACCTAACCAGTGATAGAAAACTGAACAGAAACGGAAAATAAGAACTGAACTTAGTGTAAAAATGTACGTCCAGAGTATAACAAATGTTTTTGTGCAAGACAAGAAGCCAGGTCTACTGAATGAGAGGACTATACAGAATCCATTCAGTGATGGAAACTAGCTGTAGCTGTGGACGCTTTTCCCGAAGTTCAAATGATAGACCTGGAGCAACATTAACAACAATACATAAGTCACAAGGCAAAACAGTGTGATTAGTTAATTAATTTTGAGTTTCTAGAACAACACCAACACAGGGATATCAGATATACCATCAGGCGACCTATAACAAGAAACCAGTGGGTTTTAACAGACATGTAGAACAAACCCAATTGTTAACGTCTATGCAGTAAATTTGCTAATAAATGAGGGAAACAATATGTTGTTGGTAAAGGATTGCTGAATAGCGATTATTTTTCATTCCAAGATTTTGATTTTAAAGTAAAAAAACTAGTAAAAAAAAAAGTATGATTAATTACTCAAAAAAACAGGAGATAAGTCGTTTGGTAGATGATTCAGTCAACAAGGGTAAATTACTGTAGCACCCACTACAAAACACACTTTTAATCTGAAATAATGAAGCTGTAGGAGCGATCAGCCAAGTAAACAGATGCATTATGGAGATATTTCCTGGTCCCAATAGTGTTAATTCAGCGCCATGTTTTTCTGCAACACTGTAGGGACAGAAGAATTGCCAAGTTAAGAGAGGTACGAGAAACACACACTAAAAAAAACATTTTTTTTTTAATGGGCTAATGCCATCTCTTAGAATTTACATCTTTGTTTTAGCTTTTTCATTTGTGAATGATTACACTCAAAACCACATACATATGGGATGTGATTGTGTATTTGACCCATACTGCATGACATGATAGCTTAAAAACACACAGATCTGACATATCTCATAAAACACTGCAATATGAGAACAGTTGGGAGTGTCTATAGTTTAAGTATGTGCTTTGTTGCCAAAAGTTCCATTATAGTGCAGGTAAACCATGCAGTAATAGGGACAAAAGAGCAAGAATTCAATGTCACTTTGTGTTTTTATAGAGAAAACTGGACATTTTCCAGCCTCTAATTGTTTCTGATGTTCCCATTTTATCCCTAAAGTGGGGACTTGAAGAAAACTATTTGACTATTTTTGCTCCCTTGCTCATCTTTGGGCACTCACTGATATTCAATATCAACCAAAGCAGTTGCCAAGCATGAATGAAACAAAAGGCACAGTGTTCCCAGCGGCACAGCAAATATCACAACACTTTCATTTTCCTCTCAGCTGTCCACCATAAAGCGGGATACAATACATCATCCCGTGTAGCACGTTGGACATGAATAAAATCTGGTGGTGAATAACGAAGAGAATAAACCCAATAGGAGCCCTGCCTTCTCTTATTCAATCCTGACGCCTTACTGCAGTGATCCTACATGATTGCTCTGATCGTGATAGACAGACTCCTTTCTGTTTAATGAGTAGTGGTGATTATCTTGCTGTCTTTTTATGTCACGTAGCGCTGTTTTAAAAGTCTAAACAGAATTTGAATAAAAAAAGATGAAAACATTGGTTTAATTTTTTTAAAATACCAGTTTACTTACTGTTGTGGCGGTATGTTTTCCAAAGGCAAAAAGAGAATATAAACAGATATTATTCCATGCTTTAAATAGATTTGGAGGAATAAACATTTATTCAAAATAATCACAAATCAAAAGCCCACTTTTGTATCTCTCCAGCTGTTCGGTGTAACTGCTGTGACTCACTCAAACCAAAACATACAGCTTAGTTTCTAATTTTATTTACTGTATATCACTCGGTGAATCTTAAAGAGGGCACTGCACTTCATAAAACATTTATGTTGGAAAACAGGGCAATTGCTGTGGTGATTTCTGTTTCATAAGAAATGGAAATGGAGATGTTGTGGATAATTGCTGTGATGGGAAGATGATGTACAGGGTCATAAATCTCTGATAGCGTCTTTAATAGGGCTGTACATCCTGATTCAATTCCGGCGCCGACGTCTCGGCATATTCACACCCAGTCACTAAATTGTGGGGTAGAACTGGTCGTTCCAGAAAACCATGAAAGCATGAAAGAGGACCCTGACATGAAAGAAGTCTGATATTTGAGGCTTGTTGGACGAGAGCTTCGCTGACAAAAACTGCTCAAGTGGCAGATGTAATGAGGCAAATTTGAGCTGAAGTGCGCAAAGTGTGGAAGTTTAAAGGAAGACAAACGGCATCTGTGGCATCATGCTCTGGGTCAGTGTGCAGGAGGAAAAAGTCAGGGAACTTCACAGAATTGAAAGAGTCTGTTTGTAGCAGTTTGGTCTTCCCAGAGCTGAACATAAAGGACTCTACAGCAGGATAACAAAACACAAACCATCTATTCATACACACAATGCTCGATACTTGGATTTGAAGTAGACCTACCCAGGGGTGAGCCCATGCAGGTGCCTCCATTTAGGCAGTAGTCTGTGCAGTGGTTGACCTCACAGCGCTCTCCTGAAAAGTCGGGCCAGCAGTAGCACCTCCAGTCTCCTTTTTCGTTGGCTAAGCAGCGGCCTCCGTTCTCGCAGGGGGGCCGGCACAGTTCACCTTCACAGCAGCAAAGCCCATATCACTCACTGTGCTGCAGTGTGTAGCAGTCAATCACATCAAACAGTGCTATGCTGTATTGTCAGACAGCAACAACTATATGAGGTGTGAGCCGGAATTTTCGAGTAGATGAGCACGAACAAAAACTGCATGCAGGACCACACATCAGATGTTTACAATGCAGTGTTTTTGGGTCCCAGTTAAGAACGACTGTGGGTGTCTACTCATATTTGTGTTTTGGCGCTGTATTCTGACAAGTTTCCAAAGTTAACAGTGTGGCAATTATGAAGTGCATTCAAAGTGTTAAGTTTACCTGTAGGAAAACAAAAATCCAAAATATTTTTTAGCAAGTACCTGTAAAAATTGGTACTGTGACAGTTAGGGAAGGATGACTATTGGTGCTTTCACGACATATTAACAAAATTATATTTTTGTGTTACTGCCCCCTAAAAGTCACACAAATGGGCCATGAAATGACACTCCCACACTGCCTTTCAACGACTGATTTGGTCTGATTTAGACTTAATGCTAATGCCATATTGCAATATAACAATCCAAAATCTAAGACGGTACATAGCCTTATATCACAATAACGATATAAAACCAATATATTGCCCATGTTAAAATCTCAACAACAAGCCTACCTGAGATGATGGCGTCACTACAGGTGCCATTGACGAGCACCTTCCCCTCTGGACAGGTACATCTGGCACCAGTTGGGTTGAGCAGACACATGAAATCACAAGACATTCTCAGGCATGGATTTGAAGCTGTGGAGGGAATAAAGAAAAAAGAGCCAAGAAGATAATCTGTCAGCCTGGCCTGAGATGAGAAAGAGCCATTTGTTTGGAAAGCAAAAGACGTGTGTTTGTTCTTTCTCAGAGTGAAGCTATTTCAAGTGTTTTTAATTTCTGTCTGTGAAGGGTGTTATTTTGTTGAAGCCCACAGAGGCACAAGGCTAAACATATGAATAGCTTCACAACACTCAGATTGAATAATCAGTGTTTGTTGTCTAATTGATTAGTTGCACTTTGAAGTGCACTGTGAACACTTACATATAGGGGTTGTATCAGGTTTGATATTGATAATAGCTTTGTATGAGTTTATGAAAGAGGTCCGGGAATCACTACTTTGTGTCCAGATGCATTAGACGAAAAAAACATAGATACAATAGATCTTCAATTATGATTTACAAATGTGATTTAGATCCAGAGTCGAAGTTATGTTTTTTTTATGAAATCATATAATTATGTCTTCCCACTTTATGTCTCTTGACAAGTCATTAACAGTTACAACATTGTACTAAAAATAATCAGTGCTCAGATTTCTTACACGGCACATGAAGATGAAAGCTCAGAACAAATCTAAATGGTTGTTAGGGTTTTGCTGAAGCTATCAAGCCTTCATGTCACAGCTTTTTGCAGGCTGTGCACATCTTCTGCCCACAGACTTCACACCACACACTACATGGCTGGCCTAATGAGTCTCCGGGGAACGGAACAGCTGCCCTTTAAGTGAAAAACTGACCAAGACTGAGCTGTCTGATGCTCTATAACCATTAACTCCAGAGATGTAACAAATAACTGAGGCCGGCCTGCTATATGAGGAAAGTGGGAGAAAGACATGGTTGCATTGATTGACTTTGTCTGTGCTCTTTTTGGCTGTCCTCACATTATGTAGCTGAAATCCTCAACTGCATATTCAAACTATAAAAGCAAGACTCCAATGACAATTATTATTATTTTTTTTTTACACAAGACCAGCGTAAAGTACTGGTTAAGTTTTCTCCTTTGGTCTGAGAAAAAAAAAGCCTTTTTCGTTTGTTTTACCCAAGGCTAGTTTATCCTTTATTTTCATACTGCGTTATTTATCTATGAATTAAGGTTAAACATCCAGCGCATCTTTTGAAAAACTATATCCATCACAGCAACTTCAAATTATCGCCAGTTATGTACCATGGCTGTCCGTGACCTGTGACAGTAAGCTATTCTTTCTTTTCTTTTCTTTTTTAATTGACATGCTCATGTTCCATTCACGATAGTATCTGTGGTTTGTAAAGGTTAAATGTTGAATGTTACAGTATTCCTTGCCTTGCATGCCTGTTTTGTTAATTGCCTGGTGAAAAGGTGTGCAAGTCTTTAAGTGTATAAATACCATTTGTAGGCAGTTTTTATAAAAAAGAAAAAACCTTTTCAATACATCTTTTCTCAAGCCTTATAATTGAGAATCAGAACAAAACCGTACCTCAAACTTAACCCAAGGTAACATGTAAAAAAAACAAAATTTGAAGAAAATACAAAGTGAACTACCTTGAAAATTAAGATAAATTAAACAGCGGTTGAAGTGTAGGACAAATCATACAGTATATGGATATAATATGATTACTTAATACCCCCTCAATTCAAAGATATTTTTTTCTTCTTGTTTCTACAGTTGAATGTTTAAGCTTTGTAGAGTGATGTATGTGCAGAGTTTGAGTTGAGTTGAGTTTTCACATTCACTGCTGAAAGAGTGAATCTTCTCTGTACTCATTGAAAATCTGATTTGAAGAGGTGGGCCCACGAGCATGATTAGTGACATCACAGATAGTTTGGAAGCCGATCCTGGTCCAATATTCAGCTCACGCAAGTGTGATGTGGAAACTTGAAGCCTTCAGCACACAAACGCTGAGAATGAACTTCACAATGAAGTGCCAATGGCATTTGGGTTTAGACATCCACTGTGAAGTAGTTATACTTTTGTAATAACATATATTTGCATGGATTGTGGATATTTGTAAGAGGGCGAAGAAGTAGATGTAAATTTAAGGATTTTGACAAGTTATTTAGAGTTTTAATGTGGAAAAACCATACCAGAAACACATTATCAGTCAAAGTCCAGTGTTTAGTATACATCTTAAGACATGTCTGGAGGGGATCGACAAGACAACTCACCATCTTGTTGTTTGTAACGGTGAGAGATCAAAACATTAGTCGGCTTCTCCATCCCCAAATTGAGAAATTCCACCGACTGTTTGCCGTACTTGTGAATCTTAAAGACCTCGTGTTTTAGTCCAGTTCCGTAGATGAAGTCTTCAAATATATCAAGTCTGTATGGTTGTGAAATCCCTGTAAATGCAGCAGAGAAAAATAAAGCTGGTAAATTCAAGTAACCCTTCCAGAACACTCGCAGGCTTGGGAAGATGAAGGTTCGTATCCTGTGGCGGATAGAAGAAGCGAGAATGTTGCAGTGTGGGCAGATTGATCTTAACACGCATTTTTTTCCCAAGCTTACCCTTTTGAAACACACAAGCAGTGTTTTCATTAAGATGTGATAAAAAAGTTGAAGGAACCAAAGTGAAGCAGAAACAGCATGTGTTTAAAAGGAGAGGATGTGCTTTGTTTTCCAGTTGGCTTTACCGTGTCTGTCACTGATTGTCACCAGAGGGTCCGAGCCATCCAATCTCATGCTCCCTATAAGTGAGAGCTCCGGATCTGCCCAATATAATCGCTGGTTGAAATAATCAATGGCCAGCCCTGTGGGAGGATGAAGGAAAGAGATTTATTTACCTGACAAATTACACAGGGCTCATCATGGAATCCCTCAATGCAGGAGCCCTCCAGGTTAGAAGAGCTAATATACGTATGTAGCAGATCAACAGCATGTGGAGACAGGGTGGCTTTTGTTTCTACCACCCTCTGGCTGTTTGCATTCAACATTCGTTTGGCTCATGTCATAATAACGAAGCGGATCTGCCATCTTGTTGTGCACTGCAACTGTGATAGCAGAAGCGTGGGTGTGCTTACGTTACAATTTCAAACCGGTGAGTCACTTTTACCTTCTCCCAAAAGTCTGACTGGATAATTGAGCATCTGGCTAGGGCGTTTAAACAGGTTTGCTTTTTTCCACAGATGATGAATTCCTCTTTTTGTTACACAGACAGAGCATGGCTCCTTGAATTAAAGGAGGCCAAAGCAGCTCTTCAAAACTAGATCAGCACTAAGCGTCTCCCTATAGACAAACCAACAAATTCCAAGTGGCTGTAAAGTATGCCTTACTTATACATTTCCTTGCTCTTGTGCTCTATAGCTTGAAAGCCACATATATTGGCAGTGCTGTGGCTGCACAATGACATGTGTATGTCTATTCATCGTAGTTATACAGTAGTTTATGGGTCATAACATAAGAGTCAAGAAGCAGAAATTTACAAACAATAACGACATACAAATCTTACAGTGCTGTGTATGTTCAGTGGCTTTCAGAGACTTGGATGAAGTGGTCACCCTGTGTCAAATTTGACGAGGGGTGACCGTGTTTTTATTATATATGATTATAATAGAGGAACGTTCTTGCTGTGAATAGCAATGTCCATTCTAAACTATTTCTATGGCATGGTCACACAAACATTATGTGATTGGACATGATCACAGCGTTGAGAAAGAGTGATAAAGTCTCAATAGAGTTAGAGTAACATCAGAAGAGAGTACATTTTCCCTGTATGCAGTATATGAAAAAACTAATGACTAATATCATAAATACACGTTTTGACAGGAACATTGGCATTTAGCTCGCAGATGAATAATTTCAATACATGTTGGCACTGACACTGTAAATTATCAAGGTTTGAAACAGTTTTTCAAAGACATTATGAGGTAATGTAAGTATTTATGCAACTTAAATGAATGTGAATGAGTGGCAAAACTAAATGCCAATGTTCCTGTCAAAATGTGTATTTATGCTATTAGTCATTAGTTTATGTTACTCTAACTCTATTGAGACTTTATCACTTTTTCTCAACGCTGTGAGGACTTTCAGCCAATCATGTACAGTAGAAACAAAGACTGTACTCCACACATTCTCACTCACAATGATAGACTCTTATCTAAGTTAATTAGAAATTAAGAAATTTGGATAGGTGATCAAACATACACGTACAGTACATACATTGGACATGCATGTTTAACTGTGACTGCCAACCCAGTCTACCCAGTTGAGTCCTAACAACTTGCCTGTGATGATGCAATACATATTTCTGCCACTAAATGTTCCAATGTGGCACCAACAGCAGAGAAGAAGAATGCCGGTGGTTGTAAACATGAATGTAAGCGATGCACATTTTTAAAAAACATCATTGTCCAGCGTCAAGGATACGCACAATGAGTTTTTGAGAGACACAGAAATGTTGTTTGTTTTCATGTAAACTCCACAGTGTTCCTTTAAAATATCAAGTAACAACAGGAAGTAAAAATATATAGCAACGTAAATGAATTTGAGCTTTTAAAAAAAAACCTACCGGTAGGTCTCCTGAGATTTTTCTCCAAGAGCACTCTGCGTAAGGAGCCATCCATGGCCGATTCTTCTATATGAGAGTGATCACCTATTACGCTCCAGTACATCATCCTTCAACAGACAAACAGAATAACTCTTACAACGTTTCCTATTATTTCACTACTTATACCTTTATTTTTTTAACCTGTGTTACCTCCATTAAACCATCTTCTTGTAAAACTGCAAAGAGTATACATAAAATAAGCCTTAGTTCTGACATAGCCCAATGAATGAATCCACATAAAAAGCCTGATAATGTCCAGCTATGTCACAGCTTTTACATTCCAGTACAGACCTTGAGATTCTTTTGTACATTTTCTACACTCAAGTACTGATCCACTGACATAATGTACACAGAAAAAAGGTCCTCATCTTAATTTTATTTACAATCTTTGATAGAGCGTCTCATAGCTGTCTTGATGGCCAAGCATTCACTTCCTATAGCTGCCTCACATTCTAGTGCTTAGCCAGTAAAAGGCTTTTATTATGTGGCCACAGCGAGGTGTGTTTGGCAAGATATATTGTGGAAGTGTTAATGGGACTTTGTGGTTGAGTGGTTGATAATTATAATGTTCCCGAGAATATTTGCAGTATAATGCACCTGTCTACGTGGCATGTGTCTTGAGAGATCTCGGCAGGAAAAGAGCATCACTATGTGTACAACTCACCCTCTGGCTGGGTCGACAGCGATGGCATATGGCTCTCCTGCTATGTCAGTAATCAGGCGGGTGCAATTTGGTCCCTTAAGTTGCCCCACATTTATGGAATATCGTAATTTAGTCCAGTGGGCTGTGTAATAGCTGAACCAGTGCATTCGCGAGTGATCAGTCCAATAAATGTTGCCTGTGATCCAGTCAGCAGAAATATCTCTGGGTCGACGGAAGTCTGAACACTGCAAGCAATAATAGCCACAAAGTCAGGGCTCGATTATACTTTTATGCAGAGGTGTGTCTCATAAAAGACATACAAGGAGACATTTAATATAATGCAGTCGATTATTATCTGTAAAATAACTTCACTTGTAGGTAATAATAATTTATCGCCTTTCATTTGTTTAGCTTAATGCTTATATTATCTGCGGTAAAAAGAAATAACTAGACATATTAAGGATTATGTGACAAATAAAAATAGATTTTATAATGTTTTTTTTCTATCTAAGTTGACAAAATGTGACACATGCATAAAAAAGAAAAACAAAGGTTAAATATACTTACAATGTTCCTGACATTTGTTTTACTTTGAGTTCTCTCTAGAGTGTCTTTGTAAAAAATCCCACCAGGGTTAAATTGAGTCGCCCAGATAAACTTCTGGTGGTGAAACAGAGCATCCATTCCAATAATTCGGGCATTGTCCTCAATGTGAGTGAGAATTTTGTGCCCATGGCTCTGGTTAAATGGATACACAAAGCTTCGGATTTCAGTATCGTTAGCTATGTAGAGCACTCGATCTTCTGGTCCTGCCCGATGAGTTATTAATATGTAAAAAAAAGACAACAAAAGAAAATTGGTTAAAAGCTTATTAGACATTGCACTCATTCATATATTCATTAACATGTATGCAGAGTACATCAAAGGACTTTTTGTAATAAACTCTAGGATCATACCTTTCGCTATGCAGTTGCCATTGATTTCCTTGTAATTTCTGTCACACGTGCACTTGAAAGATCCTTTAGTGTTTGTGCAGTAATGCGGACATGTGTCAAACTGCAGACATTCATTGATCTCTGAAAAACAGAAACACTGATTTACTTGGAAACAAATAACCTCATCATATATTTGAATCAGTAATCAAACACTTTGTACTCATTCAGAGATGATGCGTTATAAATGTACAAACACATTCCAGCACAGAACAGTTGAAAGTGGACATGGTATGCATAAGAAACACAATCAGTATGAACCTTACTTTCTTTTTCTCCATGATAAGGGGTGCCCTAGAGCTATTACTAAAGACGAAATTATATGGATGCAGTAAATGACACTTTCTCCTTCTATAGAGGCAACAACCACCAAGACAAAAAGCAAATCAACTGGGAAACAAGAAGCAGTTTGAAGGGTTGACTAAATAATCTAAAATATCATCTCTTGAGACTAGAATAACTGCATTCAATATTTTTCATCTTAAATTTTAAAGTTCAGTGGAAGTATAGATGGCAAGCTAAAATGCCTTGAGGAGATGTGAGTGGGAGAGGGGATTCAGAATGTAACATTTGGAAAGCAAAAATTTTTTTGACAGTATTCCTGAAGTATAATTCGGTATTTCTCAGTTACCAACATTTTATTTTAATGAGTCTATCAAAAATACCTTTACCTAAAACACAACTGCTCTGTTGCAGCTTATCAACAATACATTATATATTTTTTTCAGTAAAATATTATAAGGACTGTCAGTCTGTGTCCTGTCAAGAGGTTCTCCACATAATGGGAAAAACTGGCAGTTTGAAACTAAGCTTGTCGTAAAACTGGAGGCATTAGTCTGACATGTTTTGACATGACTCGACACAACTCAAATAGCCACATTATTTGTGTCCATTTGAACCATTTTTGTTGCCACGAAAGGGCTTGTCTGTTAGTTGGTATTGCTTAAATTCTAACGAGTTTGTACTTAAAATAAACTCCAAGGAATAATATTTAGGTGACAGCTGACAGTATTTGCAACAAAAACTTAATTAATTCCATCTTAACCTGGCTGATCCAAGGAAAAGAGACCATTAATCCAACAGTCCAATATAAAAATGCTGCAGTGACAGAACCAGCGACCTCTAATTGACTGTGACAATGGGGGAAAATAATAAAACTGATCACACGTTACCTTCACACTGGCCTGTCTTCTGGTTCCTCTTAAAGCCAGCTTTGCACTGGCATACAGCATTAACATTCGTCTGGTTGCAAACCGCATCCTCTCCACATGGATTTGTTTTCTTTCCACATACATCTCCACTGGAAACTACAAATAAAAGACAGGACTTTGATTACACTTCAGTCCTCTGCATCTTAGACACCTGCTGTGTTTTTCTTTTGATGTGCAAAAGGCAAGAGGGCATCATCGCCTTTCATACGGTACACAACACAACTCAGACATGGGCATACATATATTACCATAAATAACAAAACATTGCATTTAAAATGAGGAGATTACTGAGCTTCCTGATAACATCATTGTGACATTCCGTACTTTTCATCTCTTCCGAATGGGTCTTTGATCTGTTTGTTCGAGATAACTGCCGCTGTACTTACGGGCCTTGCAGTCTTGCTCATCTGAGCCGCCGTCGCCGCAGTCGCTGAAGAGGTCGCACTGCAGCTGGACTGGAATGCAGCGTTGGTTACTGCAGGTGAACTCTGTCTTCCCACATGGCCGAGGTCTTCCGGCCACCACCTCTGCTTCAGTACATGCAGTTTCAATGGAAAATGCAACAAGAACTGATCACGTTGCTCAAGCAGGAATAAATTCAAGATCAAATATGCGGCTTGTAGTTTCAAAAGATACTGTACAACTGTATAATTGTACAATTATTTACCTGTCTTTATTACTTTCACTTATTAGTCACTGCAAGTTGAAGATAAATGTAATGGTATAGTGAACTAGTATGCATGATAAATGCTTTAAAACAGAACATTAACCACTAACTATAATCGTTCTGTAATCATCAATTTGCAGGTGTTTTCAAAAGAACTGATGTAACATACTGAAGAGAAAAGCTTCATTTTCTAGCCACTTAGAGTTACTTTGTATATTTAGTTTTATGGCAATCAATTTACTTACATTAACTGTGCAGTTTTCATCTTTCATAGCAATACATATGGAAAAAGAATTGCCCATCCACCACAGGCACAACATAAAGAAGGAGAGAAAGAGTGAGGGAGAGGTGGATCGAGGGAACAGTGGGATTAAGGTGAGATTGAAAGGATGGATGGCAGCATGAGGCATACAATGGTGAGAGGTAATGGAGTGAGGTAAGAGATGGATGGAAGTATCAATGGAATCAGAGAGGAAGATGAATGGAGGACATAAGGAATGAAAGAGTGAAAGATGAGAGTGAAAAGTGATTTGTCCCTTCCTTTCCTGTCCGCTCTGTGTGATCCTTCTAAAGGGCTGGCAGTGATTATGCCTTTGGACATATCAGAGGAAATAATCGGCAATTTTCAGCACAAAAATCAATTCAAAAGCAAAAGAAAAAGTTTTATAATGCAGTCTGCAAATGTCTCATTTAAATGCAGTGGCAGATACTTCACCCCGTCCACCATTTGTAAACAAACTAAATGATGATGATTTGCAGCACATTAAGTCAACTATTGGTATAAAAACAGTTGCTATGAAATGTTTTCCACTATTCTCAAACTGCAGGATTGTATGATTGCACGACATGTGCATAAAATACTGGGCATAACAGGCCAAAAAACAGAATTTTAATGATTATTCGATGCAGCACTCACTTGCTGCCTTTGTGAGCAGTAGTTACCAAACTGGGGGTTCAAGACTCCACAAGATCCTATCCAGGATAGCGTTATTTAGTTAAAGGTCTAGTGTGTCGCATTAAGTGTGCAACCAACTGAATACCCCTCGCCTCCCCCTCCCCTACAGTGGCCTCTAAACATGGTGACACTTGATAATAACCATCATTTATAAATGGTACATTTATAGTTAATCAAACTTTAGTTAGTAGTGATTGAAATGTTAACAAAGAGTGAAATGCTTTATAAACCATTTATTAAGCAATTATAAAGGTTTATAAGCATCAGTTGCAACTTTACAAATGGCAACTGCCTAATAAATGGGTTTTAAAGCATTTCACTGTTTGTTAATGGTGAAATAACTATGAACTATAAATGTACCATTTATTAATTGCATTTATTATACAGAGTTATCAAGGTGAAATGAAATGTAAAATACCATCTTTAGAGCCAGTGTTTTGTTTGTCCCTTCTGGGCTACTCTAGAGACACAGCTGTCCAATATGGCGGACCTTGTGAAAAAGGACCTGCTCTCTTTGTAGCTACTAGGGCTCATTCTAAGGTAACAAAAACACAATGATTCTTAGTTTCAGATGATTATACACTAATGAAAACATAATTTTGAATATAAGAACATAGAATAGAATGAATAACATTTATTCAAGCCAATAGATCCTATTAAATCTTCCACACTGCACTGGACCTTGAATTAATTTCACATAATTTCAGAGGTCACACATTAAAAAGGTTTGGTTTGGAGTACAGTTTGGAGGACACTGTTATGTCTTTTCCTGTCTTCATCAAATAGTCCACAACAAACAGTAGGTTGCCAAGTTCTGTCCCAGCCCTACTTAATGCTCTAAGCGTTTCTATCAGGTTAAAACAATATCTCCAAGTGCATAAAGTGAGTATGGTTATCAAATAATAAAAGCAGACCTCTGCTCTCTGTTTAATAAACTGACCATAACTTATATTCTATCCTCACATACAAATTTGCTTATTGCACATTCAATATCAGATCTGTATCTGTGCATTCTGAGCTCACCACATTCTTCTTCATCCGAGTTGTCACCACAGTCATCCACTTTGTTGCAGACTTGGTCTGTGCGCAGACACACGTGATCATTTCTGCAACGGAATGGCCTTGTAGGAGGGCAGGGAAGTTTGGCTGGAGATGAAAAGATACAAAAAGCTAATGGATGTGTCTTTGAAAAAGTAAATAAATAAATAACTAACTGCTGGAAACCCTGTATGAAATGACAAAGAAATATTCCCTCGTGGAAAATAGAAAAATAGCGGGTTATAAAATATGCATCAATTGTCTTCAAAGGGAAACCTTGTAAGTGTCAATTTCAACCCACCGCACATGTCTGAGTCTTCGTCGGAGTTATCTCCGCAATCATCCTTGCCGTCGCACACCCACGTGTGGAGTTTGCATAACGTGTTGTTGCAGATGAATTCATCAGCCCGGCAGAAGAAAGCACCTGCAATTACACAGATAATTTCCAAAGACTTCTCAGTCAAACTCAGAATTTGCTTGAAAAGGTTCAAGGTTATAGCAGATGTGACTGAAAAAACTGTATATCGCTTTAGTATATTATGAATTACAATAATGACAAATCATTTAACAAAGCGATGCAGACAGCTCTCAATGATTTTCCCTCTCACCTGTAAAGTCTGATTCTAGTTCTGACGTTCTTCTCATTTCATATTTCTTGTTCTCATCGTATTCAAAACCACTTCTGTCACATGTGCAGTCAACTTACCAGTCACACGTTATTCGGTTGTTCTTTCCTCTTTAGATAAAATGCCTTGAAATGGTTAGCATGACTTATTTGCTGTAGTAATATCCTTTATACTATCATGTGATTCACAAAGTGGTGAACCTCTTCCCATCCTTGCTTGTGAACAACTAAGTCTTTCGAGGATGCCCCTTTCATACCGGTTCACCTCCAAACAGGTGTTTTTGGAGCATTTCTAGAACTCTCCCAGTCTTTTGGTGCCCCTGTCTCAACTCGTTTAAATGTGTTGCTGGCATCAAATTCAGAATGAGCATACAGTATGTTTACAAAAGTCGATGAATTTGATAGAGTAAAGTAAGTATTAAATATACTGTATACTTTATACTGTTTTCAATTGAGTACATATGTCAAAATATAATATGTTTTATTTATGTTTTACAGCACTTTCAAGGATCAAAAATCCAAATATCAGTCATCAAAAGTATACCACAAAACATTAATATTGTCACGGTTCATCAAAAAAGGACCCAAATGCAAGTAATGGAATGTAACTTTGTCCATAATTCGAGTACTGTACAATTCTGAGGTACTTGTACTGTACCAGAGTACATTTACATTTTCTTTACTACTACTAGAAGAAGTTTATACTTCCACACCACTACATTTAGAGACAAATATTGTACTTTTTACATACTACATCAATTTAACAAATTTAGTTACTAGTTAAGTTGCAGATGACATGCTGAATCAGAGCCAAATGAGTGTTTAAATGTTTTTTACCGACAAAATGATAAAAAACACACAAAAAACAACAACACTGATTCCAATAATTGGAAAAATGCAGAACTTCAGACCTGATGAAGGCCAGGCCAATAATTGATCAATCCATAGTATACAGGATGTGCATGCATGTAAATATATGTATCATTTACTTGTACTTGTACTTTTGATACTTGAGTACATTTTCTGCTAGAAATGTACCTACTTACTTGATACGTTTAATATGGAATACATCAAGACTTTTACTTCAGTACTATTCATATGAGTGACTTTCACTTTACCAAAGTAATATTTTAACACGATATCTTTACTTAGACTCAAGTATGACTTTTGGGTACTTTATACAACACTGCCAAACGCAGACACAGAGGCAGGCAGTTTGAAAAACAAAAAGCAAGCTTTGATGATGAGCTGGTATCCAAAGTCTAACAATCCTAAATCCAAAAAGCAAACAAAAAACAGGCAAAGGAAAGTCTAAGGAAAAACTAAAGAGAAACAAAAAACTGAAAAAACGAACCAGAAGCCACGGAGAACAAAGCAGGAACACAGACGACGCACAAGGATCGGGGGACAGGCACATGGGGCGAAAGGGACGCAGGAGACACATGATGATAACAGACAAACCAATGAAAGGTAAAGGAACAACGCAGACTTAAATACACAAGGACTGATGAACAAATGAAACTCAGGTGTACACAGAAAGAGGACGAAAAACAGACAAAGACAGGAAGTGGAAATTAAAACATGACAGTCTAGAAACGTTACAATCATGCCTACCCTGACTGCAGTTTTCCTCATCACTGTGGTCCATGCAGTCCAACACGTCATCACAGCGCCAGCGCCGAGGGATACAGTGAGCACGATTCAGGCAGAGGAACTCATCCTCCCGACACTCCTTCACACAGCCAATCTGTCGGCAAAGAAACATTGCAAATCATAAAAATTGTACCTTTTAGTGATGTTTTCAGCTGCAATCAGAGGAAACCAAAACACTGAATGATTCATGTTTTAACCTAGATTGATCCATGATTGGATAAACAGCTCCTCACCACAGAACTACTGTACACTGTGAAGCTGCACTGCTTTAAAGAACAACAACATCTTTTGGTTTCTTCTTTGAGTCTGTTGCACTGACCTCATCTGAGCCATCCAGACAGTTGTCATGTCCATCACATCGCAGGCTGGCTGACACACACCCTCCGCTGGCACAAACATACTCGTTGACGGAACATGAAGGGACTACTGGAGAAGTGCAGAGTATATCAGTCAACAACTTGCCTTTGCTCAACTAGAAATCACCCAGCTGAGACCTTTTGAGCTTCTTGTTCCAGAAACATGTGGAAGTAGAACACTTCAGGTGCTGTTAACTGCAAGTGGAGCTCTTGGAGAAAATGTATTGGGACTTGTCACTCCTAAGTATGTTGTCCTGCAGGTCAAAGAGCTCACACTGTGGACTACCTGCTGCTGAACAAAGTGCTTCACAGTACTTGGCCAGTATTGAACAGCGGAACTCAACAGAGCAAATCAGCAGAACCGAGGCTAATTTTATCGCAAAACAGTTTTTTTTACAATATTGTGTCAAATCTTTTCATATATTTCTTTAACCAATTCCCAGTTAGTTTATGTAATGCTTTACTTAAGCCCATACAAAAAAGTAACCTTCATAAGGACATGTTTTTGTATTCGTCATGAGTGCCACTTGGACACTTGCAGTGACCTTACGCAGGGTTTGAGTCTTGCACTGAATCACATTCAGTGCCTCTCCAAGCTGTTGAGCAAGACAAGAAAAACTTTCTCTACTTAAAAACATTCCACAAGGACAACACAAGGTCTCAGTCTATGTTATGCAGGTATAACTCAGTAGTAGTACTCAATTGGTGCACCATGTGTCAATCACTAGGTGGCTGATATCCAAAGCCTTGTTCACAATTCTACTTGATTAATACCTTTGTATGTTCTTGTCATTTTGAGATTACATTCAAAACGGCAGAGGGAAGAGGAGATGCACCAAGTTCCTCAGGAATAACTCTCAGTTTTTCAAAGTACAAAAAGGTGTAAGAAATACTTTTATCCAGACTTTAATAACATCTTCTTGTACATGTGCTTCCTGGACTGAAAATACATCTGTCTACATTTGTCCTGTTCTGCCTATTTAGATCCTTCCTTATTTGGCATGCTCCATTGAAAATTAAGATATAATTTACATTTAAATGACTTGATTAGCCAGCAATATCTACAGCATATCTAATAGTCTTCAATTTTATTCAAATAGACAGAATAGACCCTTTGACGCATAACATCCATTGGAGTGGACAGACGTATCTTCAGTCACAGGAATAAGAAGAATAATCTAAAAATCTGGTAAAAGTTTTTGCAGACGTTTCTTATTTAGTTAAAAACTTTAGTGTTTACCTGTCTGGATTTCTCATCGTAAAATAATTTAACGGTAGCTCCAGAATCACTGGTTATTAGCATGATTTTTTTCGCTTGTTTAGGAGCATAAACAAACATTGAAAAAAAACAAATCTTTATGATAATAATTCATGCATGAAAGGGCTAGAGGACATTAGTTTTGCACCTGTTCCCTGGCAGTTTCTCTCATCTTCCCCCATCTTGCAGTCTTCTTGGCCATCACAGAGCCACTTCAGCGAGATGCAGAGGTTGTTGTGACACCGAAACTGGTCCTCTGCACAGCGCTCCTCGCAGCCTTTCTGTAAACAAATACAGAGTGACATAACGTAACATAAATACATGGTAGAAAAGCAGCGTGGTATTAAGATTATCATACAGTGCATGTTAACTGTTAAATATGTGAAGTATCCTGACAGTGCTCTCCAACTCAGTGTCCTTAATGCTATGAATTATGACAGTCTGCACCGTAACGGCCTCTATGAATACATAAATTTAATAATCACTGTTTACTATAATGCTGATTGAGAGACAACTTTCTTTCCTGAAACTATTTGCCTGCACTGACCCAGAAAGCTGGCACTGGGGAGACACATAATAAAGGGTTAATTAGGGTTAGACTGCTTTGCACAGAGAGGGATTATGTATAAAAAATTGCTGTGCAAATGTTGAACAGAGCAATAAATTAACAAGAATAATGAATCGTAATAACAAGCCTTTGTCCTTGAATTATGCAATGCGCTGCGTCATTACCACTGATGGGGCATTCTTTGTGTGAATCCTGCAAAAATCTCTTTACACCATGCAGCGCTGATAAACGCGCATTTAAATTCATTTCTTCACGTATTACAAGAGTGTAAAAATTACAATGGTGGTTTGAAGCTGTATAAATTAAGATATTTAGGCATATTTATGAACAAAACAAGCAGTCTTTGTGCCGCTTAAAGGGACGGGGGATAAGCACTTTCAAAAAATTTTAAACACAAGGTATTTCATGCACTAATGTACTTGAAGGTACGATAACTCATCACAGTGATTTTTTTCTGTCCAGTATTGTTTTGGAGTGTAGCGACCATGACGAGGAGATGTGGATCAACACAATGAATTATGCCTGGAATGGGATTATTTTCCTTGCAATTGGCGATATACCCATCCAATTTAATTTCCCTTTCCAATTGGGATATTAAATGTGTGTTTGGGCTGCCAGCTCAGATACCAACACGCATTTCAATTATGGTCTTAATTACAGTATCCATAAATACATACTGTAATTTAATCTGTGCACACTGTAATTTGTAAGTGTTAAGCAAATCCGTGTCCTTTGTATTGTATTCACAGTATTACATTTTTTGTGTAAACTGACTTTTAATTTTTATAGCCAGTTCTGACCCGTAATGATATAATAGATGGTTAGCACGTGGTAATATAAGTGCAGAAAAGTGCCAGAAAAGTGTTGTCAAAGCTGTAAAAAGGTTTTTTGGAGCTATTTTTGAAGTGTGCAGTATTTTATTCCGAATTTAGTGTCTTAATATTATCTGTGCCTCATTAGCATCATTCATGTGGGTTTATCCTTCTCTGTGATTAATAAGAAACTCAAACACTGGCCTCATCTGAATTATCCAGGCAGTCGTAGTCTCCATCACAGCGGAATCGGGAGGAGATGCAGTCTCCGTTAGCGCAGGCAAAGTCCTTGTGGTTGCAGGTGACTGGCTCTATGTTGAGAAAACACAACAGATACAAAATCACGCCAAACTCATTCTTTCTCCAGCATTAAAGCCCGGCAAACATACATCCCCTGATGCAGCCATCGGCCAAATTCTCCGCGTTTAGAATCTCATGCTAATGCTTTGGCAAAAGCGTCGTTTCAGCTAATTAGGGAATCATTTTGTATTAAAAGTGTAGAAACTGGCAAAGCTGATCAAGATGTAAATACATTCATTGCTGCACTCGCGATGGAGGGGGGCAACACGCTCTCTGAAGCCAAAAAATCTTGTATCTGCCATTTAGTGCGAGTCTGTCCCTGAGGACAATATTAGGGCGCAGCTAAACAGCTGCATCAGATCTACTGTCTGGGCCCTCCCCTTGTTATCATGGACTGTTAGCTAGCGCAGGGTGTGTGTTATGAGTTGTGCTGCAACAGAGACTCCCAGCAGGGCATTGCACCAAAATCTGATTTGCAGCCTCTAGACTGTCAGCTGGTCCACCTGCTTAATTCTTTGCCGTCCAACACTTGACTGGCTTTTATTTGCATTTTAAGTGACATTAATAGGTATGGGGAATAAGCATCCAATAAATCACGTAAATGATGCATACACAGCAAAAACACGCAGACGGTATGCACATACTCATATGATGTACAGGCAACCAATTCCACTCTCTCTCTCTCTCTCTCTCACACACACACACACACAAGTTGGGCCAAAGAAATGAAATTTAACAAGGTGGGTTGCCAGTGTCATTTCATGAGTAAATAAAAGTTTTCTTGGAAAAAGTGATGATGAATATCCAAACAAAAGGGAGCACGGGCTTGGTGAATTACAGAGAAAAGATGATATCAAGAGCTCAGCAGTCTTGGAGAAACAGCACAGATAATAAGAGAATGCTTTAAAGACGGAGTTGAATCTGGCTGACTGGATAGTGGGAAACATTACGCAGGGTGTGCAGATACAAGTTTGCGAGCGAAGGAGGTAAAAGGGGGGTTATAGTAGTGGGAGGGGCACCCAGGTGTCCAATTCTTCACCGCCTCGGTTTGTGTAGAACGTCAACAGTGTATATAAACGAACAAACAGAGCTGACAGCAAGTGAAGGAGTCAGATACTCACTGCAGTTCTCCTCGTCTGAGTTGTCTCCACAGTCATTCTGGCTGTCACACCTCCAGTGGTCTGGGATGCAGTTGTTATTCTCGCAGCGGAATTCATGAGGTCCGCAGGTCTTTTCATCTTTTTCATCAGGAGCAAACAAACACGGAGATGAAAATGGCTTCAAAGAGCATGAATATTAATAGTGTGCGAGCTATCATATTTTTCTACGTGTAATCATCGTTTCCTCAGGGTTTCCCCGAGCAACTCTGACACCGAGTTCAAAACACAGTATGCACTCCAGAGGCTAACACACCGTAAGATGAAATACCTGACTGTGCTACCAATCATCCTCAACAGAATTTGTGACAGGCAAGTCGGCAGGATTGAACTTTCTTCGAGCAAAAACATTCCAGGAGAATTTCAGAACACAACAAACGCTCTTGAATGAGATTATCACTTTGGTATATACAGAACCCAAACTGTGTCTGTGTGTCCTGACACTGACATATTGATATTTTAAATGCCAGCTTTTCCAGTAAGCGACAGCAGCTTTGTTAATGCTCCTGAAATGAGCTCATCACTTCTTTGTTTTTAATACTATTCATTAGATCATAGTATCATTTAAAATGCCAAAATGCCAAACTTGATATTCAGTAACAGATGTCTCTTTGTTGTAAAACTAAACATCATTTACAACAAAAGAGACATCTGTTACTGAATATCAGTTTTGGCACCATTTAAAAAGAGAGATTTTCTTGTAAAGACAAGACACATTACACTTATTATTTTATGACCATGTGCCCATAATGTCTAACAGAGAATATGAATTTAAAAAACAAGCTTGTGGTAATTTATGATTAATAGATTACCAGCAGGTTTACTGTTTAAAAGTATAATATGTAAGAATTCTGCATTAAAATGTCTAAAAACAACTAGACCTTTGTTCTATATATTGTTGAGTTGTGTCCTTACAATATCCCAAATGTGTGTATATCATCCGATATATCGATATTTGACTTCCAAATATCGGTATCAGCCTCAGCCAAAAAAATCCAGTATTGATCAGGCTCGAGTAAATATGGGTGCAGGATTTGGGTCAAGGATAAGGTAATGCTTCCTCCTCAAAATGTCAAGCCTGATAATCATTCAGGAAAATTCAGAGATGTGGGCAATTGAAATTCAGAGGTCTGGACCCCAGCTACAAAATGTCACCCAGAAAATGCAATAAATGGCATTTGAGAGTCTTATTTTTCTTATGCATTTGGTCTTTGAACTGTGTACGTGTGTGTCAACAGTGGCTCGCAGTCCTTAAAGAGGCACCTTAAGAATTTCAGTCTGAAAACTGAATCAGGCATTTCAGTGTTAAACATGGCCAGATTCATAATATCTGCATTTGTTTCCAAAGGAGCAGATGCTTTGATTTCTGCTCCAGCAATACTTCCTCAGAATGTGTTTTCAAAGTCAAACTAAGAGCCTCCTTTTAAAAAGTCATTTCAGTGCAGACATCATCAGGGATAATGGCCAAGGTAACGCTGTTATCACTTAGGGAAGAGATGCGTCAAAAGAGGATGGGTGGCACATTCTGCCTGGATCTCTTTCCAACATGACAGCAGGAGGAGAGAATCAGGAGGGAAAGCTGAGTGCAGCAGCGGAACACGCGAGGCAGCAATTCATTAGGAAGCAGCTCAGTCACTTACAGCATATAAAAGATGTGACACAGGAAAAAAAGCAATATTTCCCTGCCAAGTCAGAGCTCATTACGGTGCTAACAAGCAAAACTTCCTTTAACAGTCTGAGGTAATTCAAAGGGAAAATAAAACCCCTAAAAAAGCAGCATTAGCTCTTTCGCGCACTCCCATGTGGGGGGAACTTTTTAGGTGATAGAAGACACTGACGAACACTGCAGATAATAGAGTTTGAGGGGCCAAAGTTAAACATTAGTAAACTACATAGTGGGATAAACATTTACTCAATATTCCATCAGGGTTAACTGCAGCATGCAGCCAATCTAAAATTACAAAGGTAGCTATTGAGAGGAGGTGTGAGACATCGAACGTCCCATCAAAACATCGACACTCTTGAAATAATAATCAAATTGAAAGGCAGTGCAAGTCTCATATCCTGATATCAGCCAAAAATCTTCAGATGTCACATTTATAAAGCAGCAACACCTGGCTCTAACACTCACAAACATCCATTTGATTGATTTGTCTCATGCATGTGGAGGCATGCAGCTGACACAAATCACCTCCTGTAACTCCATCACACAAACGTGTCACCAACAACACTTCTCACATAAAGATAACTTATCAAGAACAATATCGATCTGCTTCTTGGTCAAAAAAAGCTCCAGCAACAACTTGATTAAAGACTGACACGTTTCGACTTCTGCAAAGTTAACAACTGTCGGTGTGACCAACAGTGAATTCTGTTGTCAAGTTGAGGCTGGTGACAACAGAGCAGGATAGTCATAGCAACAACAACAGTGCAGTAAGATGTGATTGCAAACGTGAAACAGAATAACAGACCACCCCGGTTTGAATAATAGATAATCTCAGTTTTTGACTCCAGACGTCATTTAAAGACAGACAGTTCATCAACATGAATGACAGGAACTGGACAGTTTGACCGCCTCGAAAACTAAGAGTGAAGGATTGGGCTGAAAGGAAAAAATATACTAAAAAGTCACATTACTACACAGGCTTGATGGACAAAATAGTCGTATTTTTGTACACTGTCACATGCAACAACAGCACCTGATCAACAATGTTTTATTCATTTGTCTCCCTGGGTATGTGTTGATACTGTTTTTCCTCCTTTGTAGCGTGCCATTCGCATGTCTCCGTTTGTACATGTATTCTCACTAAGCAACTATATACCTCCACAAAAAGGGATTATAAAGAGCAGCTTTTTATAGCTGGTGAAGAGGTGTATTGTTTGTATTTAGCTGTATGAAGACGTGTTCACAGCGCAGCGTTTGACAGCAGACTTACAGTGAGGATGGGGTCTGATTACCTTGAAATGTTGACAGTTACTGAATACAAATTACTTGGCACTTTTGTGACGTAATGAAGTGGACTACAAAAACATTTAATCTGAGTAGTTTTGGATAACTTACAAATCAAACACTGAATATATGGCACCCAATACGCGAAAAAATGGACCCAGCCACAAAAACATGAGTATCACAAATATTCTTGTAGTTTGCATTTTGTATTTACATTTGGTCAATTCAAATGAGGCTCATGAAAACTGTTCTTGCACAAGCTACAGGTGTGCATTCCGTAGCATAAAAAAAAAAATCCATATGTTAAAGACGTAATCAAAACATTAACATGTAATCATTTAGAGTGTAGTGATAATCTAATAATATGTTTTTTAAATTGTAATCTGCGTTGATAACAGTTTCTTAATTAAGTCATTCCAATTAAATGTAATCCATTATCCTGTTGACAGCATCTTCATTTCGAGTCTGAATTACTGCCATATATACATTCAAAAAAGTTGCATTTTGTACTGTACTCCATGCTTATAGTTCATTCTAGGTTTACAATAGAATACCAAATGTTCCCTTCAAAGCTGGAAGAAGAAAATCAAGTAATAAGAGAGACACAGACGTGCATAATATGACCGACAGACAACCTGACAGCTTGTCTCGTCTCTCACGTCTCAAGATGTATTTGGTTTCTGAAAACTCCAGAAGCAATAATGATTTCATCTAGGTTTATTTTGGGGATTAGGACAGTAAAATGAGTTTATTTTGATGTGGTAAAACTATAGAGACTTGCATTATTGCGAAGTTGTCGAAGAATTCCTGCTCTTTACAGAGGCGTGTGAAACAAATATAATGTATTATCTCTGCGGGTAGTGCTAAAAAGTTCTTTTGAGGAAGAAAAACGTTTCAAATGTTGTTTACCTCCCCAAGTAATAACGGCTTTGACCTAAAGTAAAACTTGCGCTATTGAGAAGAACTCTTTGATTATGTGTGTGTGTGAAGTCGGTATTCAAACACTGACAGCTGCTAAGAACGCAAGGCAAACTGTGATCATAACGCTGAGCTCTTATTGACGAAAGGGGCGGCTGTCCTTCGTGGCATTCTCACTCAGCACAACGAGGCAGGCGGTGAGAACAAGTAGAAGGACTGAGTCATACCAGAGTGAAGCCAAGTGTAAAATTAATTCAAATTAAATCAGATTCTTCCCCGTTTAACTGAAAAATAAGTGAAGTGGGGTGATTTATGGTTAAGTGGGTTTCCACAACTCACCGCAATTAGCCTCGTCTGACCCGTCAGCGCAGTCAGGGTCCTCATCACAAACCCAGAGTTTGGAGATGCAGTGCATGGAGGCCTTGCACTGGAACTGGTCTGGGGAGCAGGTGCTTTCAGCTGTAGACAGAGAGATAGGTACTGTGTGTGCAAAAGAGAAAGATAACCCACACGGTTATACATGCAGAAATCTGGATTTGCAGAAATAACGTGTAAGTTAGGAAGTCATTAAAAAGGGAACTCTTGTACTTTTCAACCATTTTTGTGTCTAAGTGAAAAAATGGGGACAACACTTGCCTCCCATCAAAGTATGTGTGCTTAAAGTGCTTCTTTTCGCCACTGACAGTCTCAGATTGTTATTCTCAGTGTTTGACAACATTGTGAAAAGAATCCCAACAGAAATAGACCTTTTTGTTAAAGAATAAGATCCCTTTTGTTTAACCAGAAACAACCGCTATCAAAACCACCAGACTCCATTATATCATCATACAACACACTTCATTCAAACTTGACAGAAAAACAAAATAAAAACTCCCCAAACAATTCTTGGTTTGTCTTTCCACTGTTATAAAAACTATCAACAACTGGTCAGAATAAATCCTTAATTCACTACGTTGGATGTGAAAATTGTTTTCCCTCTCGTGTCTCCGTCCTCCCTCACACCCGTCTCCCTATATTTTGATGGTGGATTCAAGATTTATTTTAACAAAACTGGATGCTGATTGTTGGAACAATAGAAAGAGGAACCAAGATGGTTCGAGTTTTATTTTGTTTTTCTGTTGAATTTGAATGAAGTGTGTTTTATGATGATAAAAATACTGTTTCTGCAAATTGAGTCTGGTGGATTTGGTAAGAGTGATAAGAGTTGCTTTCTGGTTAAACAAAAACAAAATAGAATATAATAACAACCTGAGCCTGTCAGTGACAAAAACAAACACAAACACACATATAGTGGACGTACTTAGACGGTGTGCAGAGGTCTTGCTCAATACTGGACCAATTTCAAATATCTCTTCACTTCATTTGTACACAAAAATATGGGAAAATTAGGAATGGGTTGAAAAATATCCCCTTTAATTTCCCCAAAACACTTCTTATTTCTCATCTACCTCACGTACCTTTTCTGTGTTTTATTAGAATGGTTGCAGTATAGCCGCTCATTATAAAAGCTCACATTGTTTCAGATAGCATTTTAATTTCACTGGTGCAGTGCTCATTACAAACATGCATTCAACACCACATCCAATCACTGTAGAAGTCTAAGAAGGGGTGAAGTAATTAGCTTCACTTTAATTAAAGCGCTTGTTTTTAAAGTCTCTCTTTCTCCCCTTTACTTTTTTTTTCATGCATTCTCTCCCCCCGCTCTCACCCCTCTTGCAATCACATGCAAGACAAATGCTGCAGTTTGAAAGACTTGAATGGAGTGTGATATTCTGATAAGTTACATCATGGCACGGAAAATCTGTTCTTATCCTCTGTGTGATTCAATATCTAATCCCTTTTTCGCAGGAACAGGCCATAACAAGGGTTGCGTCCAGAATACCTAATGAAGACTGTGTAATGTTAGGCTGTCTGTCCAAGCACACCAATGAATGAAACACGGGTAAAAAAAAAAAAAAAATACAATTCAGGTTTTTTATTTTTTAATCTACTAGATTTTGTCTTTGAAACTATCAAAAACCTTAAAATAGTGACGAACTGGAGTGGAAGGCTTTTGCTGCAGTGTAAGGGCTGACTGATCAAATGAGGAATATATTCATCAACTGCTTTGTCTGAAAGCTCAGTTAAGCCTTTTCTAAGAGTCTGAAGGTAATAATGCAGGGCAGACTTACGGCAGTCTGTCTCATCCTCTCCATCGCCGCAGTCATCCTGACCGTTGCAGCGCAGGTTAAGAGGGATGCATTTCTGTTTCCTGGTGCACTTGAACTGGCCTGACAGACAGATGTAGGTCTCTGAAAGAAAGCACGGGCAGGAGCAGAAATAGGTCATATCAGTAAGATATACTGGAGTCTAAACAAAGGAAAGTATCTATGTTACCACTAGTACGTTTAACCTAATATAGCCAGGTAATTAAATCTCTTACATGTAATGTTAAAGGTTTTATAGATACACAGTTCTGCTAGTGAAGCATTTAAATGGTCTGACAAACAACCCAATTCAAACAGCAAACGTTCACATTTGAAAAGCTGGAAGAAGCAACCGTTTGACATTTTTGCATGATGAATTATTCAAACAAATAATCAACTGTCAAAGCTGGTCGTGATTAATTTTCTTTTGATCAACTACTTCATTCATGGACTAATTATTTTAGCACTTAACGGCACCGTAAACAGGAAATGACCATGGATACACCAATTAAATGATTGCAAGTGACAGTGAGACAGGTTTCTGGAAAATGTAGAAACAGCACACGAAAGCAAAAGATTTCCAACCTGAAACAGAAATGGTTGTTCCATCCTTACCACAGTTGGCTTCATCTGAGTTGTCACCACAGTCATTCTCTCCATCACAGATGAAAGGAGGAAGAGCGCAAAGGCCAGTGCCACACTGAAAACGCCCAGGCTGACATTTGAATTCCGCTGTTGGAGAGGAAATCATAAGTTTATCTCAGAGTCTGTAATTTTAAAGAGTTTAGTCTGAGAAGTCGCTACAGAACATTGTGTGAAAAAGGTAGGAACAGGTTCCGTCAAATGTTAACAAATAAACAACAACAGAAAACACTTACATTGAAAGTAAATAAGCAGCAAAGACAGAAACATAAGCCCCTTAAGTTCCAATTTTAATACCCCTCAGAGCTCACCGAAATAAGAGCTGACTTCTTTTGGTTGTACTATTTTTAAAGCCAACCTTGGAATAACATAGGACTCACGGCAGTCAAGGGGTTCGTCTGATCCATCCCCACAGTCATCCACTGTGTCACACTTCCACCAGAAAGGGATACACTCATCCGTCCCGCAGCGAAACTATCAGTACCGTGGACACATTTGAAAGAAAACACAGAATTTGAAGTCAACATGAATACTTGACTCCCGTTTTAGCTTCAGCATTCTTCAAAGCCAAAGTCGAAATCAATACTCAACCATATCCTAGGACTTAGAGTACATGACAGAAGAGGAAAACATATGAGGGTAAAGCAATTTGCCTTCAGGGGGAAAGTACTGATCAGGACAGAAAAGCAACAGCATAGTCGAACTAAACTTAGAAGTGGGAGGGAAGGGGAGTGGAGCTGACCTGACTGGAGGTGCAGTTGGACAGGCAGGTCTTATTGTCAGCAGCCAAGTAAAAATTAGTAGGACAGGCACATTTATGTTCCCCGCCGGGGGATAGAAGACACAGGTGGCTGCATCCTCCGTTCGCAATCTGACACTGGTGTTTGGGTACTGTACAGAAGGACAGAAGAACAAACCTGAGTTCATTACATGAACCATTTCCATCACAACACAATAAAGGAGGCCCATCACAACTGCTCGGCATGAGAGGATAGAGTGGGCACGAGTGCCAGATGGACTTCGTACCTTCAGGCTGGCGCAGGGAGTGGTAGACCTTGATGGATTTGATGGCCTGCCAGGAGTTGAGGAGCTCAATCCCTTGAGCGCCGGTTGTCTTGTGAGCGCGTCGTAATGATTTGGACTTCCCATCCGTCCAATAGACAAAGTCCTCAAACAAACTCAGAGCCATAACCCCTTGGATATGATCATAGGACACTGGAGAGGAACAAACAGTCATGGCAAGCTTCAGTTACATTCTTTTCCATTCAATTTAGCAACTCCCGAGTCGCTTATTTGTAGTATTTATGGATAATCAACAGCGACGAGGCTTGAGTCTTACAATTCACAAAAGATCCATTTATCAGGTTAACTGATGATTAGATATATATGTTCATATATTAATTCTCATACCCCTGTACAACAATCTTTATTTTCCAATATTACACTAAATGTCACAAGATTTGTCACGACACCGGCTTGCTTTATTTTTTATTTTTTTACTAAACCAAACAACACTGTATAAAGACGCAATCCATGTTATATGGTCGATGATCTCATCCTCTGCTCAAAGCATAACAAGCTGCAGGACCTTGTTGTCTCCCCAATTTGCAGATATTTTCTGCTTTTTTACTATCCTGGTGGTGGGTTGCACACATTACACATTGTCAAAATGTCACACCCCTGTCCTTGATCTTTTTACATTTATTCAGCACTGTCACTAATTACACTGCCAGCTTAAAAGTGCAACAGCAATGCTCTCCCAATCGCACCCTCACATGTTTAACACTGAACCATGAGGCAGAAAAAGCTCGCTATGTTCCCCCCTTGAATAGGCTGTGAAAAAAGAAGCTTCACTTTAACATCTACAACGCAATTTAATGGTCAGATATGGAGCAATTAGAGCTATTTCCAGTGCCGAGCTACTGAAGCTAACCAGCTGCTGGCTCCAGCCTTATATTTAACAGTCAGACCTCAGATGGGATCAATCTTATTGTCTAACTTTCAGCAAGAAAATGAGTGAATGTACTTTCCAAGATGTTAAACACCTTAGTCTCACCTTTGCGTCTTTGGGTGCCATCCATGTTGGCGAGCAGGATGTGGTTGTCGTCTGCCCAGTAGAGCCTCTTGTTGGTGTAATCGATAGTGAGAGCAGTGGGGCTATAGATCTCTGTGTCAATGATAACCGTTTGCCCTCGGCCATCCATGCCAATACGCCCAATGTGAGGAGGTTCACAGCAGTCTGCCCAGAACACGTACCTGGTCAGAAGTATAGCACAGTTCAAAGAGCTATGTACTGCAGCAGGCAAACATCATAGGAATAATAAATATAGAAGCAAAGCTGTGAAAGCAATCCTTATTCAGAAAACACTTAAGCATTACGGTGAACTCAGCTGATGATAATATGCTTACCCTGCCTGGGGGTCCAGAGCTAGATCCCTGGGGTTCTTGAGACCAGAACTGATCAGGATAGTCGGGTAGAGGCCATTGGCTTTGGACACTTCCAGTGTTTTCTTTTCGGCATCACACCAGTAGAGATTTTTTCCTATCCAATCCACTGCCAAAGCGCTGGGCACTGCTGTTTTGTGGACGACCTATCAACGCAGGGAGAGGAGGATCAGTCTCATTATAGATGCTTGTCTATTTCGCATGATAATTGCTTAAATTCTTCCAGGGATGCATTTAAAGAACATATTTCATGTGAGAAAACAGATGGCATTTGTGCAAAACGGGCTCTTTCATAAGAGCGTGCACAATAAATAGGTCTTCCTCTGCAGGAAGTAGGAGGAAACTTTTTAAAACCCTGTCGGAAATAAAGAGAGGATCTGAATCACTCGAAAATTATTTTTATGTCCTACAGAGATCAATCTAGAGACATGAGTATGCTTTGAGGGAGGCGTGATCCTCTCCTCCATCAAAACAAATACAAGTGCTACCATTTTCCAACCAGCATTAGAAACAAGTCCTATTAACATCCAAAACTAAAATGAACTTTCTCGTGATGAGAGAGTTGTTTGAAATCTGGTCTACTGTACATGTGTTGCCATAGTAATGGGTACGCATCTATTTCCTCTCAGATGCAACCTGCTAAAGGGCACTGCAGGGTGATCACTAATGACCATAACTACAGAGCAGAAGCTGAGCAGTTGGTTTATTATTTTTTTGTGTGTGTGTGTGTCAGATGTGATTAAAATGTAGCAGCCAAAAAAGACTGGCAAAAACTGATGTCTTCTTAAATTATGTAAATTTACACTAAAATCTTTGTATTTAATTTGTTAAAGTTTATATTTGTTAAATCACAATATGTTAAGTAACTAGTTTGACTATAAAATGTGTTTCAATTAAGGTCAGCTGTGTGTGTCACAACTTTTTAGTCTTATTTAGGTAAGTGTGTGTGTGCACAGTATCACATTATTTTCCCACAATCTCAGCAGTGGGAAGAGCAATAGCCCTTACATACAGTATTTATTTAATGTACAGCTCTGGTTACATAATTCTTGCTTAGAAAACGTTGTATTGAGCTTTGCTAAATACTAAAAATATCATAGCATCTTTATTGGAGCTCAGGATCCCAGTGATGCCAGCTATTATCCAAATAATCAAAATGAAGTCCAGTGTGAAGAAAAGCACAGTGGTTCGTGCACTTCTTTTGTCTGACTGAGGAGCTGTGTCTAAAGACTTAATTAATTAAAGTACCAGTGTAGTCTGACCCATGCCTAATTATGCACAGCGCATTTTTTCAAATTAGAGACTACAGATGGAGAGCACAAATCATTCCTGCTGCTGTATGATGGCTACAGTTGTGGCTGACATTAGCAGGAGTATAATTAATCTAACTCAAGACAGACTTGTAGTGACTCTTAATCACATTCCAATTGTAATTTGATGTGCATTTACAACAGTGCTAGCTGCTGATTGGATCAGTGTCCAAGAGACCCAAAAGCCAAATTAAACTTGCAAGAAACTTTTTTCCGTTAATCAGAAGAAGCTGGTGTGACTCCAACTGAAGCTAAGAAATATGCTTTTTGCACTTGTGTGCGCCACCTATATGGAAATGTAATATATAACATATACTGTACATCCCTGATGCTGCCATATGTGTTACCTATAAGGTTATATATTATTATTACATACATCCATGCTATGGGTATATGAGAGATACAGGTTTATAACATTTATGAAATACTCATGATACATTTATATATGCACATATACGAATATATATAGTAGCGTGTTGGGGGTTGGTGGGAAGAGTTTCCCAGCATGCTTTGAGACGTGTTTGAGGCCATAAACCAAAGTAAACTATGTTATAATGTGTTCTAAATCACCACAAATGTTACCTGATATGCAGTTACTAGTGCTGATATTCTTCACAAATGTTTCTATAGGTTACAGTAACTGTTGTGGTAAAAGACATTTAGCACCACGAGTTAGTGACTTCCTTTCTGTGAGGATGCCAGTATGTTTAAAAATTGAAAATGTGCTATGACCTGACCTGTGCAAACACATCCTAGGATACACAACTTCACCCATCTCAGTTCAATTAGGGTGGACATGCAAAAAATGGCAGCATAGAACTCTGTACATTAGTTTAAGTATGTTTTAATTGTGTACATGTGAATACTATGATTAAAGTAGGGAGGGAAGGGTAGAGGATAGCAGGAGAGGCTCTCATGAATTATCTTATTCATCTTATTGTGCTAACCTCTGTGAGAGATGTGGTTAAAATATAAATAAGGTATTTAACTGATGTAAACAAAATCTAGGAACTATCCAGGAACTCTATCAATATCCCTGAGAGAGTCTAGCCTTTTGAGTTTGCGAAAAGCAGTTGTTCACAATAAACAATCATTGTGCCAGCTGGCAGATAAAGCAAAGTCTTTAATATCCCTCTTTTAGATACAGGGGGAAAAAAATTCCAGCACCCATACAATCTGTGATTAAGGATGACGATGTGCTTTGAGGTCTTTTTCTGTCATCGTTTGCAAGAAAATATATGGTCCTGGCAAAAAACTAGGCTGTCCCCTACACGGTAATTTGGACCAAACTGAGCTTAAAACAGCCTCAAGTGTCACTCATTGTGCACTATCTTTTATAAAACTGCCCCTTCAGGCAGAAAGGAGTTGATACTCATTACATAAAGTTCCCCTTCTTCACTTTATCCATAACATCGCGCTGTATTGATTAAAAAGATTCATGAGGAACTGAAGGTTAACTTCTGAGGAATGTCAACATTTGAATATGGCTCATTAAAACATAAAGACCAAATGAATCCAGATGCTTTTTGATCTTTGCATTCACTGGAAGTTTTCTCACCTTGAGCTGAAACAAAACCTCTTGCTCTCAGCCATTCAAAGTGAAACATGTTCATTCAGAACTGAAATGTTCTCTTTAGAAGACTTTTCAAAGTCACTGATGCTTTTTAATATCTTTATTATTATATTACTCTAAATCCAACTTTTTGAACAATGATAGTTTAAAGCACCAAGGATGAACACAGATAAAGGTAAACACTTTCATAAGGCTGCTGCAGCTGCTGTTACATCTCTCTTTATGGGATCAAACCAATCATTAACGCCACAGTGGTTGTTTTCATTCATATGCAAAATCTGTGAGTGACATCTGTGACATCACTGATTGTATTGCCAGAATTGTAGCTTCAAAATGCATTGTACTCTTACAAAATAGATAAACTAAACAAAAAAAAAAAAATTCAATTAATCTGCCTTGGTCAGATAAAAATCGTGTCTTGGCAGAGAAAAAAAAGAAATCCCCAGAAATACTGTCTGCCTCGTAATCTCATAAAGGAATTCTAGACCAGTAACACTGGATATCAGTTGCTCTTTTAATTAACCATATGTGAGCAGCTCCCAGATCAGTGTCTCAGACAGTTTGTCCTCTTGCTAAGCTGTGGCAGTGGCTCAAACAGAGACTGTGGAAGCAATTGAGCCGAATGAGCCTAATGCCCCCACACACCAATGCTAATGAGATGTGGGATAGGGGCACAGCAGGTGTCCTGCTGACGTCCCAGCGTCCCCGGTGTCTGGGCTCCGATCCCATGACCTGAACAAACCTTGGTGATTACACCAGAGAGCACCATTGTATTATTATGCTTGTTACATTTATCTGAAAGCCATTGGCGATACTCCTATTATCACTAACACACATTCGTTGTTGTTAAGCTAACAGGCCTTTGGCTGGCAACAGAAAAAATCCATTATGTTGACTAAATAAAAGGATGAAGGGCAGTCATCATCAACTGAGCAGTGATAATGAGTCACTTAAGCACCATAGTTGTTTTTACAAACTCAAACAGACATTTATCTTTACAATAGAAAATGTTTTTGGTCATAATTTAAATTAACCGTACATAATCATTTATATATTATACATAGCGGTAGCCTAAAGGTTGTGAATGGTAGATCGCTGCTTCAAATCCCATATGTGCGAGATAGATCTGGGTGGGGGAAGTGAAAGACAGCGCTTGCCCCTCCTTCATTACCACCACTGACGTGCCCTGGAGCTGCTCAGTGGCCAGCAGATCAGACTGAGCAGCTATCAGGTGTGAAAGTGTGACTGTGATCAGGGCACTCCTTAAAAAGAGAGCATTGCTCAGGGAACCCTCCCTAAATAGATAAAGGTTAAACAAATAAAAAATAATAATAATAATAATAATAAAGCTGGAGAAAAAGAAAAATTCATAAACACAAGTTGGACAGGGAGTGCACAAAGTAAAGCTAATTAATCTTGGGTAAAAGTGGCACAAGCCACCATATGGCATGCAGTCACAGCAACTAAACCCTGTGGTACCTTGAGGTCACTCCCATTGAGGCGCATTCTGTTGATCTTTCGACCAGTTGGCCTGGTTGAGTCGACCCAATAGATAAATTCCTTCTTGTAGTCAAAGTCTATGTGGATGATGTTGTTGAGGCCCTGAGAACAAACAGAGAGAGAGCATGAGTATATAAACATGTCACTTTTAGTTTCAATGAAATTAAAAAACACCAAAGGATCAGAGTTCCCTGTGAACACAAAGTTAAAAGACACTTTCATTTGCAAACAAAGGTGTGCATTAATTATTACATTTCACATACCATTATCCCTTTGAAGTTAATTTTTCAGTTCTATAAAATAAGGGGTTTAAAATGTCTTATTAGAAGTAACAGTATAAACAACTAAATGGAGTAAGGTTTAAATTGAAGGAGATTTAATTTATTTTAGGAATTGCAAATAGTGCAGAACCCAAACACTGACTGACAGTGACATAACCTTACAGCTTGTCTACACAAGACGCTTTTTTCAGTCTTCCCTCTTAAGCTTGTCTGACAGATTCGCTCCTTTTTTAATCAATACGGTTCACCGCGTAACACAACATGAAGTGTATTTTTGCGCTTCAAGTCTATTTTCTTCCGCTTTACACAGGTGACTCTACTGACTGGGTGTTCTAAAGCTTTTAAAACACAGCTGACCTACGCTCAAAGCTGTGCCTGAACACATCCTGGACAGAGGACTCCTGGGCTTATATGCAGGCCTGAAAAAGACTAATCCAATCCAGTGAGGTTAAGTTTAATTAGGTATTTGACATGCCTACAGGGGTAAAAAATGGACAGGATGAGAAATATATCAAAACAAGCTTAACGTCTGCAGTATCTGTGTGTTTGATGTGGTATTTACTGTACAAGCATTATTGATTTAAGTGGTTTTCCCATAGGTTCAGATGCTTTCAGCTATACAGAGCATTTGAAGAAGAAGGGAAGTCTCAAACGCTCTGTGAAGTCCAAGTCCGACAGTATCAAAGCACAAGAGTGAGGTACTTTCCTTCTCAGTCATGCTCACAGGACCCCACTGTCAGTCAGACAGAGCTGCTCACCAAACAAGTGCCCCCACCCTGCTGTCTCGCACTGAGGGTGTCGAGGAAAAGGTGTCAGATAATCTGACAGGCGAAATGAGACATCTTCATCAGATCATCAACACCCACACAGACAGGCGCCAAAGTGTCCCGGGGGAACCCTTCTTCACACCAAACATCAGCTACAGAGACGAGACCAGCGTGCCCTTTTTTATATCAGCTCCTTTATCCAGAAACACATTCCTCATTTTTTCATTTTCCGTGCAGACAGTGCAGAAACCGACCGGCTACAAAATGAACCACAAGCTTTTAACGATAGATTCTGAAAACCTACATAAAAATGTCAAAAATAGCAGAATTAGTATAAAATATGTGCATACAGATTATTACAGTGCAAGCACTCACATTGACATCACTATCAATATACTATTGATTTCCTGCTCCACATATTCAACGAGTTTTACTTCTTAAACAAGACATGTTTGACAGGGAAATCTTACCTCACCTCACTTTGGCTTGTCGCTACATACACAAGCTTTAAAATAGAAATGATTCCCACTTTTCAGCCTTTAAATTGAATCCACAATAGGTGTGGAACAAAATATAAATACGGCAATATATCTTCATACTTCCTCTTGAGATATGATTATTAATACGCTGGCACCCGGTATTGATATTTTTATTCAAATACATGTAAACATGGACAAGTTGCATTCAGTGTGTGTGATAAAACGGTACTATGCTAAGACTTTGTTTTATATCAGTTAGTGTCAAATTATGTGAACCTGACACCACAATGTAGTGAATAAATACATGATTCCCGCACTTTGCCTTTTTAGGGGTATTTTGTGTTCTTCAGTTAGAAAGAATTAGTTATGTGTCATCACGGTTTTAAAAAGTGCTCCTGATCACATGCAGTAAAACCCTTTATAGATTTATGTGTTTTACAAAATGGTGAACCCCAACCCATGCAGTCTTATGTTGCCCCTAGACCCAACCTGTGTGTAACATGTTTCTTGCGACAAATTCAGAAACATATATTTACAAAAATCGATGAGGTAGAACATTAAATATATTCTCTTTGCACTATTTGTCAGAAGGACTATTTGTCTAAAAGATTAGCAAATTATCACATTCTGTTCAATTTATGTTTTACTTAGCATCCAAAATTTTTTGGAATTGGGGTTGTAATTTGGCGGCAGCGTGTTAAAATTAGGGAACAAAAGCTTTTCTTTCTGCACTCAAACAAATGTTTATGATGAATGTTTTGAGAGAAGAACAGAAAATGAATTTTTATTATAATTTATTTTTGAAACACGCAGTGTGAGAACCAATGTAAAATACAGAAATGTCCCACTTTTGGAAATCAAACTATTAAAGTATTAGTGATGAGTAGAAATTGTGTAGCTTTCTGTTAAGTTTCAAAAAAGTCTTACAATTTAAGATTATTAAGAATTACAATGTAAAATGATTAAAATACAAAATAATCAAGAATCACAATTTTAAGTAGTTTTCTATGGTACTGCTGGTGTTCTGGCTCATTTTATGGATGTACATACATAACATACATCACCGAAATAAAGAATTTTCACTCAAAAATGATTAATTCATTCATAAAATAAATCAGTATTGTAGTTCAGGTAGAACTTGTTGTTTTTTTGTTTTGTAAAAATGGGAACCTTCCTCCCTACTGAAAAAGAAGCTTATTTTTCAGCTCTACTTAACTCCGGTGAAAAATTAAAACGACAAAGGAGAACATAAACAGAGTGGGTTTTAACAATAAGTTGAAGTGATACAATAAGATTGTGAATCACTTTGTGGTGGGAAGACAAATTTATGCTAACAGCAAAAACAATACATATAGCAAAAGATCGTGTCAATTAAAATTTACATAATATCACCAACATACAATCTGAACAGGGTATGTAATGGTGTGTTAAAGTGATATGAGGTCAGTGAAGTATCCACCAGCACTTAGCAAAGCCATGTGCATATTTTTCCCTCTCTAGCTTCCATTAACGCTGTGATTAAAGTGAGTTGTGGCTGACGGGAACTCTGATACAGACGGTAGAGTACATCGAGTCAAGAGGTTAATACGACTGTGAGAGGAAACTGTAGGATGCCCGTAGGTTGATTTACAGTAAATCACAGCCGACCATTTGTGATAATCAACAGTCAGATTTAAGCATAGCCCGGAGCAGCTGTGATGACCTGGGAATAATTGAAATAGCTTTTCCATGGGGTCCTTGATAGTGTGATTTTGCTCTCTGCTTATCAAAATGACCAGTTTCCTTGGGCCATAGATGGGATTTGGAGAATCATGATGGACAGCAGACATCTCACATAAACATAGCAAGATTTCACAGTGGTTGAGGGACATTTTCAGTTTTAATCACAAGACACTCTTATGAAAATAACTCCTTGAAGCTGAGGATTACACTCACCTTTTCCATACATTTAAATGAAAAGGGATTCTCTGTGGATCTTTTAGCTGATTCCAAAGTTTTTCCAATGCTAGTGTGTCTTTATCAAAGTATTACATAGATATTTCTGTTGTTTTTTGATATAATGTTTCCTTCAATATCAAACACCTCACTACTGTCCAACATTTCTACAAAACACTGTATTCACAATACATTTAGGCGTCACATACATGTATTTTCTCATCACTTTTAGCAGGTGAACATCATTGTACTGCAACTACACTGGTTGTTTTCAAACAACAACTGCCATTTAAAGGTCTCACACATTGAAGAAAGTTCAGATCTGGTGCGATATAAATACTGGCAAAGTATCAAAATGTCAATCTGCGAAAAAATGCACAAAGCCCGTATTTAGAAACCGTGTCTACAAATGAGCCATCAGGACTTCCATACAGTTGTAATGTCACAACTATACAGTCCTCACCCTCAAAGACACCAGCACAGCTGATGTGGAAACATGGTGGGCGGTGCCTGCTCAGGTCTGTGAAAGCTGACCAATGAGAGCAGACTGGGCTCATTAGCAAGGGTCTTAAAGAAACAGGCAAATATGCGAATATGCAAATATGCAAATATTTTCCAGTAGGCGCTTAAAATAAAAGGATGAACCTCAAAATTAGCATAGTATGGGACATTTAAACCTACTCTTCCTCAACATAAAGGTTGCAGACTCTAGCGCAACACACAGGCCAGGAAAATGATTGATAATCTGTTGATGCCTCTTAGCAGTATGTCAGCATAATAATGTTGAACAATCCTCCTCTACCCCGTGAAAATGTCACTGATGGCAAAATGGCAGTGATGGTGATATCACTCACCTGTTTCAAGATGGTGTAATTTGAGCCGTCCACACTCAGCTTCCGGATCTCATGGTGGTCCGCCAGAATGAGAAAAGGCTCTTCAGCTGAAATGAGGAACAGTCAAAGACCTGGTTGGACTCACAGCGACACCCTGCATAATTCTGCAAGCTGGGGGTTCAATTACGAGGCTGACCTGACAGCGCTTTACACGTGTTGGGGTTGCGCTCCAAGGCTTCATAGCCATCCACACACAGGCACTTGAAGGAGCCGTAAGTGTTGATACAGCGCTGGCTACAGGGAAGGGTAGTGGAGCATTCATCAACATCCACGCAGGTCTTCCCATCATCCTTCAGGTGGAATCCAGGCCAGCATTTACACTGATGACATAAGAAGACGATGGAAGAGGTTTGATCATGACAGCAGGAAATGCAAGACAGAGCCTCAGTTTAGCTGTTTAGCGAGTAGCATCTTAGACATGTTTGAAAACACTGGACATTTGAGTTTAACAATGCTTAATTGGAGCCACTACAAAATAGTAGTGCACTTAGCAACAGGCTGTGCATTCACAGTAATGTCATATCAATCTGTAACAACAGACAATGTGTTTTTAGAATCCAGTATGTTTTTCACAAAGTGATGAAGGTCAGCAATAATAGCCTATCATCCAGCATAAATGATGACATTGAAGCCATGATGCAGACATACTGTACCATGGCTCAAAAATACCATTGCCCTTCAGTGACCAGCGCCCCCCTAAAGTAACTCAAAGTGCTTGAATCAGCTGCTCTGAGCCCACTGCAAATCCCTTTCTTATCAAAAGTTATAACCTTGAGGGCCTCTCTGCTGATCTCCCTGTCCGGAGCACAAACGGATGAGCTAAGGGTCTGCATTGACGCGCTCTCTGTCCGGCTCTGCCTCTGTCATGACAGCAGAGAGTGCTTTTTCTGTGCTTTCAGCCACTTTCCTGATGCAGTGAGCAACATCTTACGAAAGAGTCGGAGAGGAAGATCCAGGGACAAAGGCATTAACTACCTCAGTCTGACAATAGTAATTGTCACCGGAACACTTCAGCGGACGTGGCCTTGACCTACATGCGACCCTTACATCACATGCCATCATTGCCAGGCACAGCACAATCGCCTGGCACAGTGAGGGCGCACACGCAGTGGTTGGCATATTGTTAAACTCTCCTTACAGCAGTCAAGGTTATGCAGTAAGTGAGAGACTAAATGCTCCCACCCATCTTATCTGTTTAATGATGTGCAAAGTTAGACTTGATTCATTATCGGTCATTAATCATTCATGTCGACACTATTAATAATATAAGCTCCGCATTTTACCTGCTACTAATGATGCGTAGTGGTTAGGGTTGTAGGTCAATAAAGTCTAATAATTAAAATGTTAGACTGCTGCAGTAATATTCAATACAACTTCAATATTAATCCCTAGTTTTCTCCTCTAGTTTTTCTCCCCTAGCTTCGCCTGTTGTTCTGGTTTCCAAAAAGAGAAAGACAGGAGAGAGAAAAGAAAGGGCGGCAGTATGTCACCCGGTTTTTCTCGAACAAAGGTCGGTGTAGTCTGTGAGTGGTTGAAATTAACCTGTTGGCTTGATGTCCACAGTAAAATAAGCTACATTTCACTCCTTTCTAACCTACATTTAATCCGTGCAGGTAAGCATCAAGCAAGCTAATTATACTAATTCAGTTGTCCCTGCCCCTCCTACAAGACTCAACAACAGGTTCGTCAGCAGCCCTGTCTCCCTATATCCCTCCCCAATTCAGTGAACCATCTCAACAAGGTGAGCAACAGAGATCTTACATCTGTGTTTGAAAATGGAGTGAGACACCTGAACACAGTATATGCTGCCCCTTTCCCCCCCTAACTTGTTTGGTCTCCTGAATGCAATTCATAAGATGCAGCTGCAAAGCATTTTTGGAGGAGTACGCATTGCTTTACATATATTTTGCACATTGCCTGTGACTGTTGCTGGTGGCGAGAGAGCTTTCAGTAAGCTAAAACTGATTAAAAAAAAGATATCTGAGGTCCAATATGTCCCATGACAGGCTTTGCAGTCTTGCTCTGTTGTTCAGTGAGAGTCAGTTGGAGATAAAGCTGGACTTCAAAGACTTGATCAATGACTTTGCTCGCAAGAAGGCTCGGCGCTGGGCTCTTGGTGAGTCTGGCTGAGCAAGGGCCGGTGATAACTGTTAGATGGCATGGCTATTGATATTACTACAGACATGAAAAGCTTAGAAAAGACTGAGAACAAGAAATATGTCACAGGAATGGCTGGATTGCCATAAACCGTGTTGTGCACAATGAGGACACAATATGTGTTGAGCTGTGAGCTGAGCAAAAAGTGAGGGTTTTCAAGAGTCTGTTGTTTTTATTCATACTAAGTTACCCTACCTTTCAATTTGATGTAACTGACACCTATTGTTTTATTTTTTGTTTTTGTTTCAAGTATACTACCACATGTTCATACAGTTATGACCATATTTTAAATCTAAATTAAATTTGCCATTAAATAATTTTCAAATAAAAATTACATTCAGAAGGTAAAAGATTTTTTGAGGGGGAGTTTTTCCTTTTTTAAATCGTGGGTCTACAGACAGACAGAGGGTGTCGTATACCATTTAGATTGTAAAAACCCCTGTGGCATTGTGTATTATGATGCAAGTAACAATGTCTGAAGTAAGACAAAATATAGCTGTATTGACAAATGAACCCTCGGTGGGCATTGTGTTCACAAAGTTTACATACTGAAGGGCCTTTGCTTTAGCAGCACACAGTAGTGACTAGCTCACAGGTTGTTTTCAAATATTTTTCCAATCGTTATATTTTCATCTGCGATGTTACTGCAGCCTGGTTTAAGCTGAATTAGCCTTTATGGACCAACTGCAGCCAGCAAGTGATTCTGAGGGAGGATGTGCTTCCGAGCTACTGAACCATGACTAGTCCACTACTCACTTACCTTGTATCCCACTGGAAGATCTTGGCAATCCTGTGTGCACCCACTGACACGGCGGTTCAAGCATTCATTCACATTACAGTTCCTCTCATCCGACCGGTCTCCACAATCATCTCTCCCATCACAGAGATTCCTCTCGGAGATGCAGCGTCCATTGGAGCACATGAAGAAGGAGCCATTGCACAAGCTTCCTAAAAAAGAGCAGGACATGACTGTCACTGGCACAACGCCCTGTAATTTATCAACAAAGTTGGGGGATGTTTTTGACCTGACAATGGATCTTGACAGATTAATTCCTTTCAAGGAAGCTCTCCTGGTTGTAGCGCCTTTTGTTTCCGCCATATGTCCCCGCCACTTTCCTGGCCGCGTGGTGCTTCTGGTGACACTGATGAAGAGATTCCAGCTGAGAGCCAAACAGCAGTCTTACCTGCGGCCAAGCATTTGAGGTTCAGAGGCAGTTCGTCAGAGTGGTCGGGACAGTCTGCATAGCCGTCACACTCCCACTGAGAGCTGAGGAGACAGCGGCCGTCCCCGCAGCGAAACTCCTCTGATCCACAGGAGCGATAGACTGGAGAAAAAGAGGCAGATGCTTTTTCTTTAAGATACACTTGGGCTTGGCAGTGACACAGCTTCAGTTTAGGGTGTAACTTTAGCAGATTGAAGTGAGAATATCGAAAAATAAAGCTCCACAAGGCAACAATTTTATAGGCATATCCATGCAATGGATTTCCGTCATTGTGTAGATAGAATACTTTCAATTTATTTATTTATGATTATTAGTATGGTTACAAGTACCATAATAGCAAAGCTATCATCTGTCTATCTATCTATCTATCTATCTGTCTGTCTGTCTGTCTGTCTATCTATCTATCTATCTATCTATCTATCACCCTCCCTTCCTACCTACCTCCCTCCCTACCTATAGTACCTATCTACCTACTTACCCCACTCACTCCCTACCTACCTACAGTACCTCTCTACCTGCTTACAGAACCTACCTACCTATCTACCAACCTACCTACATACCTACCTTCCTCCCTGCCTACAATACCTATCTATCTACAGTACCTATCTACCTACATAAGTACCTACTGACTTCCCTTCCTACCGACAGTACCTACCTACCTACCTACCTACAGTACCTACATACTTCCCTATCTACAGTACCCTCCACCTACCTGCCTCCCTCCCTACAGTACCTACCTACCTCCCTACCTACATACTTACAGTACCCACCGACCTGTTGCATGTTTTAACTGGACTTTATACTGACCTCCTCTTACATGATGAATTTGACTTTTATTCATTCCCACTTTTTATTCCTTTTAATACTCAACCTCTACCATGGAGACCCCTGTCCTCAAAGAAAAAATTTCAAACGTGCAGAGTTCAAACAGTATAAGTGAAAAAAGAGAACAGGTCCACCATGGCCATCCACACTCAGCTTAGGAAACAGCTTTATCACCTTGCCATGTGCAGCTCTCAATGAGGGCACATTCTTATGCCGCAGGTGAATGTTAAGAGCAAGACAGCAGGATAAATCTACTTGCCACATTCCACTGACTCATCAGATCCGTCTCCACAGTCATCATCGTGGTCACAGACGAATCGCTGAGGGATGCATGCTTTGTTGCTGCAGTGAAACGAGCTGTCATCACATGTGTTGTTGGGTGCTAGTGCATGAAAAGAAGGAGGTTCAAGACCAATTAATTGATAAACTTTTTATTTTTACACATGGCATGCAATATGTGAAAAACTTCCTGTTGGTAAGCCTTATGCTACTCCCCTAGTCTCTGTGTTTTTAGTTTCAGATGAATGGTCCAGAACCAATTCACAAATTTAAGGAGGAAAATCCAGATTACACCACCCAGAAAAGGCTGCAAATGTGCAAAAACTTCCATTGTCCAACACTTCCCACTGTATACCGGTTTCTTTTTTCTTGCTTGGGATAAAAATTTGCACAGAGATTTATAGTAGGCGTTTAGTTGCTTTCAGGCTCGATGGGCTATTGTTTTGCATCATGTAATCTACGATTATTCACACAATAATGTGTAAACAACTAATGATTTTTAAGTGGGATTACATGCTTTTACAACTGCCGGGAGCCATTTATTGTTTTGAACTAGAGTTTACCACAGCCAGCTGCAGAAAGTTCATCACTCCCATCAGGGCAGTCCCGTTCGCCATCACAGAGCCAGCGTTTCGGAACACAGGCGTACGACCCGGGGCAGCTGAACAGCCCTGGAGCACACGTCACCGAGCCTGCGAGGAAAACAGGACCACATGTTCCACTTTCAAAAGCCAGAGAACACAACGGGTCAAAAGCACAATGGAGAAAAACTAGTAGAGGATACTGAACTGAAGCAGATGTATTTTGTTTTGTTAAATTTGGCTTCTGTTATAAGTCAACACTGAACAATAACCACAATTAAACAAAGCCTTTATAGCAGATATCAGATGGTTATGGTGTTGAACTGATTCCTCCTTTATGACCCGAATACATTTTCATTGTGCAGCAATTCCCTTTATGCAAGCTAACAAATAATGATTGTGCTATTGCGAGTAACAATTATTTACTTGGATTCTGTAAGTCAGCAATACACTCCTTTATCTTAGGCTTGCCCTTTAAGGCAACAGGAAGCAGTAAAAAGGAATCGCTGCACTGAGGAACAAAGGTAAATACAGAAGTTCAATTAGGCATGTATAGCTAAAATGCATATCTTGCTTTTGACAAGAACTGTGCCTGGGAAACCTTTGGGCCATTTCATTAATATTTCCTTGACACCCCATTACAATCCAATTATGCAGCCAATGTTCACAGAAATTCTTGTCTCTTTATTGTGGCTGGATTCTTTTTATTTTATTGTAGAATTCATTAAACACGCATCTCATTTGCCCACTGAAATAGCTGTGCCTCTTGGGCTTCAGTGATGAAAAAATCTGTTTGCCTCAGTGCCCACTCAAATCATCAGAAATGCCTGCGGTCTCATTTGTCGTCTCATTGAGAATGTTTCGTTTCTTTCTGTTCATTTCCAGCACTTCTAGAGGAACACATGGAGCTGCCACACATAATATAGCAGATGTGACCTTTTACACCAGCATCACATTCCCCATGACATCTGAAAGGGCACCAACCACAGATCTGCACGCTCTCGTCAAGGCCATCCTCGCAGTCGTTCTCGCCATCACACAGCCATTGTTTGGCGATGCACTTGTTCTTCGAGCAGGCGAACTGGTTCCACAAGCATGACGAGTCTGCAGAGGGGATTGGGAAAGGGAATTTCAATGCCATAAATCAAACAAAGTGAGGAGGAAACAACAACAAAAGCGGCATACCCTATAGAAGGGGCAGAGTGTTTTTAATCAAAACACAACAAGTGGGCTGGCGTCTGTTTGCCCCTTGGCTTGCTTGTTTTTCTCTGTAGTTTTTCTGCTTAGCAGCACACATCAGTGTAGCTGCCACACAAAGGACTGTAAATATATTTATTTTATTCCTTTTGTCTCACAAGAGATGATGATGAATGATCCGTGTTTCTGTGCAGGAAAAATAAAAGCTTCAACTTAACACAAAACAAGTGTCTAGATGACATATCTCGTCAATATCAAAGCACTTCAGTATTAATTATAAGATTAATTTTCTCTTATTTTATATGAAAAGACACTTGGCTGCTAGGGGTGACAAGAAACAGTTGGTTGTCAAATGAGAGCACTCTGCTGATCGCTTCGTGGAAAAGCTATTGTGTAGAATGGGGATATATTCATAATCTGTGCTGAGTTTGTGTCACAGAGCCACCCACTCTCCCTGGGGAGTCGTTCTGTGGTCTCTTTCTCTCTCAGATGTCAGGACTGGCAAAGTCTGCCAGAGCTTTGATGAGATGTTGAGAGAAGGAAGGAATGTGTGCTCTAGGTCAGACCACAGTACAAGGAATTATGGATCCCACTGAGGGTGGGGGGTAGGAAAAAAGGAGGGGTGGTCTCTTGCTGTGCATTGCTTTCCTTCCTGTCAGACTTTGTACATCACACCAGCTTTTCCGTACCCTGATACTGTGATGTAAGATAAGGATGAGATAAACATTAAATGGCTAAATCTGGAAACTGTGATTATCCAGACTTTTTGTACGCGATACTAAATTTGCACTTCAAATGCGAACAGCTGCTTCAAGTGTTTAACAAAATAGCAGGTCTACAGCACATTAAAAGTATCAAAGGAAGTCTTTCATGTCTCATTTTCAATAGTGTTTCACACAGTAGAAAAGCACATTATGCATTTTGAAGTGACAAATGACTATTTCATCTAATCAGATGTGGAACTGGAAATTTCTGAAATGTAATGACATTTTCCGCAAAACCACTTTGCCTTTGCAGTCAGATTATCAGTGGCTGGAGCTTTTTATATGATAATTAACTTGGAGGAATGGGAATATTGTCTATTTGTCCTGAAAAAGCTATTCAGAACTTCTCGAAGAATTGTGGCATAATTCATATCAGCTCTGATATAAGCACATTTGAAGCATGGGATGTTATCATTTCACACAGGCACAATTGACACTTTTAGATAAAGGAATGGAAATGGCGTTCATGTGTTATGCATCTCTCTAACAAAATTCATGGACAATTTACAGAAATAAATCAGATAACTCAAAGAGCATTTAACATGAAACTGAATTGCTCCGAACTGCCTTCCTCTATCTGTTGCAACGGAAATGTGAACAAAGGTGCTGCTTAATTATACAGGAAGAGCAAACCAGACAAGTAAGAGATCTGCAACATCTTAGTCAAACGCTCTCTCAAAGGCAGAGACATCTTCGCTCAGTGGTCACATTTTATTTGAGTTATCATTCTTTAGTTAGTCCCTGATGTTATCAGTTCCAAACTACTATGGTCTGGCTAGGTTGAAGGCAAAATTAATTAATCATACATCAACAAAACTAAAATCTGCAGCCATGCTAGCGGCTCTGTGAGTCTGTACTTGATTACATGCCTATGTTCGCAGGTATAATGTTTAACATGATCACAATCGTAGTTCGGTGTGGTAGCATTGAACACTAAGTTCAACTGAAGCCGATGGAACGTCAGTTTTTCAGGTTTTTGGTCACAAAAAGTATTGATCTGAGCTATTAGTTATTACAATTCATCCTGAGTGGGTCATGGATGTGCGTACCAAATGACATGGCAATGCATCCTATAGTTGTCGAGACATTTAAATCAAAACCACAAATGTCGATCGAGCGAGACAAAACTCACCAAGGCAGGCAGGATTCATTGCCTGGTAACCCTGAGTGAGTGTATACAATTTTGTGCCAATCCATCATGGTCCATTAAGTTGAGTTATTTCACTGGATAAGTGAAAGCTTTGACCTACGATTCTAAATGATACAGGTCCAAGATCAAATTACAATTCATTCTTTGGGCATCAAGGATATCTGTGCCACATTTTATGGTGATCCATAAAAAGTTTCAGACAAGTTTTGAAAAGTAAATGGATCATCAAAGTGATAAAGATTTGTCCTCTGTGGACAATAAATGCACAAAATGTAATCTCAATACAGCCAATAGTTTTTAAAAATTTAAAACTAGACTAAAGTTGTGGACCAATACTGGCATAGATAGAATAAATAAGTTGATGGGAGATGCAAATAAGTTCCATAATGTCTGATTGAATGTATAAGTGGAATTGGGTGTTTGTCAACCTGATGTACCAGATGTTTTGTTACACCGAACTATCAGGGAAGTTGTCCTTAGAAACTCTTTGAAAAAGGTAACTCTCAAAAAATGCTTGCCAGATGACTGGACGAACCATCTATCATGGACTTACTTCAACCAACTAGATCAAGAACCTATGATGTGGCTGGAGGGTGCTACCGCCAGGGGAGCCAGTCTGTAAATCTAACTCTGGCCAAAGCCATTTGGGAGAAAAGTGAAAAAATATTTTCCATCGAGAAATTCCCTCATTGGCATTCTTTGCTATTCTTCTTGTGAATCCAGCTGCCTCGCTACGTTATGTGTTTGGTGCTGATAATTGCAAATTGCAATAGTTACATGTCGCTTACCTCACAGAGGTCTGCACACAGATGACAACTGCTGCTGAGTGCTTCATGACTTCTTACACTAGACCATGCAGTCTATGGGCTACACAATACACTGGGCTGACAACTGAAATGTGTGTGAAGACCTCTCCATCAGATCTAATTACCTTGTGCACGTGCTACTCTGCCACTCTGACCACCTACATCGAAGACAGTCAATTTTGCTTTGATGCCAAAAGCAATGACACGTGGGCAAATTATATTAATCTATACCATGACTTAATTATAGTCCCTCACTTTAATTGGAGAGATCTTCACTTTGTCATGGTCGGTTCTGCATACATTAGCACGGATCAAAGCATAAGCTTAAGAATGCTCCTGCTGCCTCTGGTGAGGGAGGTGGAGGAGTGGCATTGTAATGTGTAATCCTTTCATATGTCACAGCTTTCCATTGAACCCACATTTCCATCTTCAGTATAACCGTTTCAGTGACTGATGGCTCATTAATTAATTGTTACACTGGAAGTGCTGTACATTATAATTCAAAGAGAGAAGGGGAAAACTTCACTCGTCCTCAACAGCCTCACTCTGAATTCAGGATCGGAATAAGACTTTCAAACACGCAGCGGCAATGACTTGTGAAATCTCAAACACACAATGAGTGGAAGCAAAACAAAGTGAAGAGAAATTGCCTTAAGCATGATAAACAATCATCTGTTGTCTTTCTGTTTCCTCTTTATACACTGTATGTAATATCTGTTGCAGGCCTGGATCTATTTAAATGACAAAAACATTATAACAAATAGCTTCTTGTTAATGGAAAATAAATATCCTTCCAACTGCTAACAGTGCTGTGTAAAGCAACTGACTACCTCATCTATTTCTTCCAGTTACAGAACAAAACATCACTTCAGTTTACTGAGCAACAGCTTTTCCATGAGAGGTAAGATTTGTTGGTTTACCGCACTGGAATTCATCTGCTCCGTCTTCGCAGTCTTTCTGGCCGTCGCACAGCCACACACTGGAGATGCAGTTCCCACTTGGACAAGCAAAGTGGCCTTCCTCGCACTTCTGCCCGTGGGAAACTGGGACGAGCAACAAAACCAAGTCAGTCCTCTGGGCATTAGCAATGATTGAGGTCATTATCTTTTCCTAAGCTCTCTCTGAATCTCTTCCTCCGCTGTCATAATCATCTCTGAAAAAGAGAGCTGTCTTAAATCTTTTCTAATTGAAGCTGGCTTCCTTAATCTGTCTCTGAATGCACACGCAAAACGTGTGTCTTTGTGTGCGTTTGTGTTGGGCGCTCACCCTGGCAGTTGGTCTCGTCAGCATAGTCTCCGCAGTCATTCGCACCATCACAGATCCATGAGGGGTGGATGCACAGTGAGGTGGAGTTGCAGCTGATGAAGTCTTTTTCTTTCACCCCCAGCTTGTAAAAGTGAGAGCAGTCTGTGTGGTCTGAATACAAAACACAGCAGCACAATAACTGATTCGTCATATCAGAAGTAGTGGTCGAGGTAAGGGTGAGAGGGTCGGTATTCAATCTGATGAGAGCGTTTTAAGTTACTGGATCCATCTGATCCGCTACAGCTGCGTGTTTACATTTTTATTTCACAGTAACTGCGATGCAAAATCACAGGCTAAAGGACTTACTGCAGCTTTTTTCATCTGAGGCATCGGCACAGTCAATGACCTGGTTACACCAGGCTGAGCTGGGTACACAGCTCCCATCCTTGCACGATGACTCTGATGAGCCACACGTGACATCTGGGGGAGAGAATTAGCATTTCAAAAAGATAACGTAAGAGAAACAGCACTCAGAGGCAGTAACAGGTACAGCTCACAACAATACTTAGAACCTCTTTCTGGGGGCGGTTAAAATTAGCTCCAGGTTGCAAACCGCCTGACAGAGAAGGCTTCGTGATAAGCTGTGGTTTCTGTGCAGCTGAACTGCCTGTGCTATAAAATTACCTGAATGTCATGACCCTCTTAGAGCTGTGAAAGAGCAAATTACATTTAATATGCAACGGGGGCATCTTGGTTTTGTTGCTCATTTGCCATGTAATGCTGTGGTCAGTTCACATCTTTGCGTTGCATTAGCAGTGTAAAAATCACATAATACTATAATAAAATGTTCTAATGGTTACAGAGGAAGTTATTGTTGATGTCCCATTAAAAGAATGCAAGGCTGAAGATGACACACCACAGTGTGATAAACTCATCCCTGACAAAACAGACTGCTGAGTTGGAAGGTCCACTTTAATTATGACAACATCACTTTCTCCTTATGGGGTCAGTCAGTTTAGTACAGTCTATGAACCTCATTATATTCTAACACAGTATTACAGCAGTTTGTGACTAGTGATGGAACTGTATCTATAGGACTCGTGTACATGAGTACTAATTGTCTCAGCCTAGGTTAAAAGAGGAAAATCCATGTCCACTGTAAAAGAAGTTAATGGTTTTATTATTTATTCAGTCTGGTGATTCTCTATACTGTTTCTTTTTTGGTATTTTGAAGAAGATGTTCTAAGAGAGTTGTCCTGATGTTAATCTTAGAGGAGCCCGTAGGCTGATACATCTTGTTCTTATGCCTACAGAAGGAAGCGGATGATCTTTAGTGTAGACAAAGTACCTTGAGGTACTGCAGATGATCTGTAATCACATCTCAAGTCTACTCCAATGCGTGAACAGCGCGTGAACAAACTATAGCCAATTGAAATGAAGTTATTTGTCTTGTAACCACAAGTTTTCAACACATTGTTATGACGTAATGAGTTTCGTTTGTAGTTAGTACCTACATTACATCTGACAAATTGTTACAGACCTGGGATTTGTATTTATGACAGTGGTGCTCCACTTGGAAACTGTGGGAGGTGCCAGATAACATGAAATGCCAATTTCTGCATAATGTTGCTTTAACCTTAATCAAGTTGCTTTACCTATCCAGGCACCCAGACCACCTCCCAGTTCATAAATGTAGCATTTCATTCAGTCAAACAAACGTGATAGAAGCATGACAACTGTCATGAAAAAACTATTTACATGAAGTGTTTTGTACACAAATCCTATAGATTATATTTGGTGACATTTTTCACAAACTGCAGTGATACTATGTTGTTTGTACCCACTGTGGTCCAATTACAGCAGAGAAATAGCTGTACTTTTTACTAGATTATTTCACCATCAAGGTCAGAACAAACTCAGTCTGGACACAAAGTATTGTTCAGGCTCCCAAAAGCAGCTTTTAAGGGTGGGGGTTGCGGGCCTCTTTGAATTTGTGCACTCGTTATGATCTTGGGGCTCATTAGACAGCGAAGGCTTAGCACAGCTTGTGGCCTAGTGTGCCGAATTAATATAAGCATTAGTGTGGCTGTATCCTGCCCTCAGAGGCAGGACAGCTTGAACAGGAGATCAAACGGCTGTGACTCACTGCTACAGAAAGCTTCATCAGAGTTATCCCCGCAGTCGTCGATGCCGTCACAGAAACGACTGTTGGCCACACACCGCTGATTGTAGCAGGGCCTGAAACCCTTCCGGCAGCTCCTGTTGACTGAACAGTAAAATTCAGAAGTTTGTTAGAAATGAGCAAATGCAGAAAAGTCAATGACAAATAGGTCAACAGGTGCTTGAAGCAATAATTTCCACAAGACTTCTAAATTGAACCGACACATTTTTCTGATACTCTACATTCTTATCTGAATATGCATCCGACAGAGCTGTGAGGTGTTTCTTACCACAGTATTGCATCTTCTCGTCTGATTTGTCTTTGCAGTGGGCTATTCCGTCGCAGGTTAGTTGGTAGTTTATGCACTCGCCATTCCCACACTCAAATTCAGTGTGGATGTTGCAGGAGGAATTTTCTGCTGCAGAAGAAGACAATGTGGGTGATGAACTGCGGCTGTCCAAATCTTAAAAAAACTCCAACTGTCACGACTGAACTCAGAGGCAACATTTCAATGCATACTATAGTGAAGTCCACATTTACAGCAGTCAACATTTGTAAATGTCATAACTGCCTTCAATAACATCTTAACCCCTTATACTTGAGGGGAATCTGGCTGTAAAATGCTTTTTTTCTGATATTCATTTGATAAAGTGCTGTAATAATAAATGTCAACATTGATTTCAATGATTTCAGCAAAATTCCAACAACAGTTTCACAGACTTTGTCCAATCTCCCTCTCTGCTCTGCCACTTGCAGCTCCAAGAAAAATATGAAACTTCTTCTTCCTGCTCTAGTAATGAGTAGAATCGGGGTGCAGCAGAAAGCCTGTCATCTTCCACCTTGACATCCAGGCTGCCATCCAGCTCTTCTGAATCACTTGCCATATTTAGTCCGGCCAAAACCTCCCTCGTTTGAATAGCTCCTCCTACCTTATGGTCTGTCCTCACGTTGCATTTCAAATCCAAGCCGCAATGTGTCAAAATTAAGGAAGCGAGACGCCATCGAAAATGCTTTTGTCTTGTGACTTTGAGACACCCTGTGCTTCCAGCTTTGTTTTTTCGGCTGTCTGCGTGAACTTTAAGTGACTCCTGGAATCATTACAAACTCCCTGCTTAGTCAAAGAGGAAGAGACAGCAGCTGTTCATGCTCTCCTGCTTATGTACAAAGGAATCAATTGAAATATATCAAAGGTTTGTGTAAACAGCCCAAATAAGATCTGAACCTGAGTGTGAAGAGAAGCCAGGTGTTGCTATGCATATAAATGTAGACAGTGACTCTTTTTTTAAAATTATCTAATCCATGAAGAGTGCCATCACAATCAATATCCAGTGCTGAGGATGTTCCAAGGGTTGTGGACTTACACACACATCTGTTGTCGTCTAGCAGCACACGTTCTCCGCGGCAACTGCAATTGACCCTCCCATACGGGGTCAGGAGACAAAGGTCACCGCAGCCTCCATTCATGTGTCGGCACGGGGACAGCTCACCTTCAATAACAATCAAACAGAAGTGATTAGTGGGCCAGAAGCAGCCAGAGAAAAAAATCTCCAGGGGCAAACATTCTCTGTTAGATGTCATCAGTCTTAGATGTTCAATACATTCATGGATTTATCTTCTGGGGAAGCATTGTGACTTTCTGCTGAGCACAATTAGCCTCAGCCTTCCTTATCTACTGCATTAAGTGGTATTTAAAATGAATGTTAAAAATCCCACGGGATGTTGGCACAGAATTTGGATTATCTGCTTGCCAGAGGAAGGATGTTTCTAAATGGTTGGTGAACCCAGAAAGGAGCCCTTGCTTTTTGAATCTGAGGGTCTGACACCAAATACAATCTTGACTTTAAATAGGTGACATCGCTGATATTGATTTTCTCCTGTAAAAAAATTTTCCTAATCAATAACAAATCTCTAGTATTGATGGTTTTTTTTGTTGGTTTCTTTTTTTTTGTTAAGCATGGGGCTGATTCAAGTGTAAAACGCTCCACTTATGTTTTGTGTTAATTTAAATAATCATCAACCTTTGAATAAAAGGGTAGACCTGTTGTTAAGGCCTGCTCTAACACTGACTACTATCCTCACTGACAGGTAGCAAATATATTACAATGCTGCATACTTTGTTTCACTGCCTGGGGTGCAATGTGGCAAAGCTGTGTGTAGCTCTGTGGGAATCATGTAATGGACTAAACTGCATGACCAAACTGCAGACATAACCTTTAAAAAAAGAAATGCAAGTGCTCATCTACACCTGAGAGAAAAGAAGCTTAGCAACAAGAGGGGCAGTTTCAGAAACATGCATGTCCATTGGAGACCCTCTGTTATTACCTGCCCTCCAGCCATGTGTATTTTATTCATGAGTGTTGCTCTGATCTGCAGCTCAGGTAGACCACTTGCATAATTATTCAAAGTCAGTATATGAATGCAACAAGAGGTTAACAACGTAAAGAAACGGTA